>NC_141687.1:377639713-378839713 GCF_964263255.1 Lissotriton vulgaris
CTGCACAGTAGATGGGCAAATACGGGCGAAAAAAGCCTAATAATAATTAAGCGGGGGCTCCCCCACTTCATTTAAATGAGCCAACAGGTGGGCCAGGTCCCGGGGGCAATCATATAATTATACCGCCACCTCCTCTGGGCTATGTAAATTAGGTGCGGGTGGGTACACGGCCCTCCCGCAGCCCCAGGGATAACCACCACCCTGGGGCTTTGAAAATAGAAGTAAGGGCTGCGCAGCCCCCCTCCTGGAGCACTTGATGGCCCTGGGGACCGTCACCGCCCAGGGCCGGGTCTTGCAATGTCCCGGGGAGTCCTCCTGGGACATTGCTGCTTGCTATGACAGGGCTGGAGCATTGCTTCCACCCTGTGATAGCAAACCCTGGTTTACTTCGTTGAAGCGAGAGGAGGAAAACCTCCTCTCGCTTCAATAAAGGAAAGGAGACTTGCTTTTGGGCAAGGAGAGCTGCATGTCAGTAGCTCCTGTTGCCCAAAAGGAATGCCAGCTCCAGCAGGAGGTGGGGAGCGGACAGGACCGTGGGGCATTCGGGCTCCCCCCACTGTCCCCAACAGAGAGGCCAGACCCCGGGGGATGGGGTCCCCGGGGCCAGAAGTGTCCTGGGAGGGGGGCCACAGGCCCCCCTCCCCTTTGGAAAAAAAGTAGATCTGGGCATGCCTCGGTGCGAATGTAAATTAATGAAAGTGAACGCATTTTATTTATTTCTTTTCAAAAAAGTTTGGAGTTGCGTCCCTAGATCGCCCCCTACTATGGACATGAAGGGTGCGCGGCTCTCAGCGCAGCCCCATAGTGTGAATACAAATGGTGCGCAGCTCTCAGCGTGGCACTCGAGTACTTCTCAGGTCTTTAAAACACTGAGGGACATATTCTCAAGGACACATCGCCGAGTTAACGGCACTTTATCGCAGCCAAAATGGTGATAAATTTAACGCACCATTCACAAGCTGGTGCAAACAGCCCATATCACCAGTTTACCAGTGACAGCAGCCTCAAAAAACATTGTCATGGATAACCCCAGTAAATATCACTAATGAGATGCAGAGTAGGCGTTCCCGTGCAAAAAGCAGCCAACACACCACTTCGCAACCTTCTCAACCACCAGCAAGTTCAACGAAGAGAATGCAAAACAGGCGATGAGGTGCGTTAGCACCAGGAAGTTTACACATGCTCTGACCTGGTGTAAAGTCGGACTTCAACCTGCAACTTGAAAGGGAGCCCAGCCCACAGCCACACCTGAATGACAACAGATGCAATGGAGCCAACGATCATGCAGCTCGGACACCCAACGGTGCCCAACACCCCCCGCCACCACCCCCTTGTCCGCCATTCCCCCTTATATAATAATAATATAATAAAGGGGGTTTGTAAAGCGCATGGTGACGCCATCCCGGCGTGTCCCCGCGCTGTGGAGAAAGTCAGGCCAAGAGTAGGACATTTATAAAGAGAATAGGTGGGTTTTCAGAAGTTTTCTGAACATAGTCTCTGTATCCGCTAGTCTGATGCTCATGGGGAGCGAGTTCCATTCTTTGGCAGCCACTACACGAAAAGATCGACCACCCATTCTGGCTTTCTTGATGCGTGGAATTTTGAGCAGTCCAGTTCCCCCAGAACGAAGAGTTCTGTTAGGCTCATAGGGAATAGCCAGATCGGTCATGTAGGGGGGAGCTTTGTGCGAGACGATCCTGTAGCACATGAGAAGTGCTTTAAATAGGACTCTCTTTTTTATGGGTAACCAATGCAGAGTGGCTAGGGCAGGTTTAGAGGCTGCTCTTTTTGGGAGTCTAAGGACTAGGCGTGCTGCCGTGTTTTGGAGTACTTGGAGTCTCCTGATGTTTTTTTGCGTTGTTCCGAGGAGAAGCACATTGCCATAGTCTATTCTCGAGGTCACTAGAGCTTGGGTCATAGTGCGCCTGGCTTCAAGAGGGAGGAGGTCTAGGGTACGGTTAAGGGTCTTCATAACCCCGAAGCATTTCCCTACCACTTTGTGCACATGGCTGTCATAAGAGAGTCTGGGATCAACCCAGATCGCTAGGTTCTTGGCTGCTTTGCAGGGAGTGGGTAACGGCCCCAAACATGATGGCCACCACTCCTTGGTCCAACTCGTATCCCTGCCTCCAATTACTAGAACCTCCGTTTTTGACCCATTTAGCTTCAAGCAGTTTAGTCACTAACCCATGCATTTAGTAAGACACAATTAATCACTCACTTATACAGTAAGTCACACACCTATTAAATCCTCCACCCAGACACTTATACACCCACTCATCCTTCAATACACCTTGGCATATATATAAAGCATATTTAAACTTTATAGAAACACACAGTCACTGGATGATGTTATTAGTGATGTCATTTGAGATGTCATCAGTGATGTCATCAGTGATGGCACTGACCATGTCATGGGTGATGTAATATGTGATGTCATCAGCAGTGCATTGCGGGGGTGCGAGATTATAGTTAGCTCTACTAACTATAACGGCTGAATTCTCTGGTTTTGTATGAGTGAAATGTCCAACTAACTATAACGTCCCTGAAACCTATGTTTTTTCAGTGAATATATATATATATATATATATATATATATATATATATATATATATATATATATATATATATATATATATATATATATATGTATATATATATGTGTGTGTGTATATATATAAATATATATATATATATATATATATATATATATATATGCATATAAATATATGTTTTTAGTTTTTCTTCAGTGAAAAAATCAAAGGTTACAGGGACATTATAGTTAGGAATAAGAATTTTAAAAACATTGGAAATTCACAAATTCAGAGGTTACAGGGACATTATAGTTAGGTTCAGAATTTACACACACAAAACCATAAAAATTCAGCAGTTGGGTTCAAGAGACTCTCGCTAGAGTCCTTCGAACCCAATTTTAAAAAATAGAACTTTCTAATTGATCTTGGGGGCTTTTTTTATCCTTGGGCCAACTTACTAGCAAGGCGCTGATTGGTTGCCAGCAACATGAAGTCAAATTTTGCTGGCAGCATTACAGGACTCATGAACTTAGACCCCTGCCCTAAAATACAAACAAAACAATATAAGGGAGCATGGTGGGGATACCATGCCCCCTAGGCCCTGAACCCAATTTTTTTATGGGGCAATTTTTGCTGCAAACCCATGGGACTCCTGCGGGTTTGAGGAAAAAGAAGAAAATGCCTTACCGCTATTTTGAGTCAATTTATTGGGGACCCCATCCCCTGAGGCTGAATACCTTAATTAAGGAAAGGAAGGGTGCGGCCACCATCTCCAAGCCAATGGCAGCTTTAGGGATCCCTGTGTGTCCCTCTCCCTGAGCCCATATAAGCCAGAGGACCCCATCTTCCGGGGCCAAGCTAGGGAAGGAGGCCGTGCACCCCATTCCCCAGGATCGGCCCAATTAATGTGCCCTGGGGAGCCCACCTATGTGATACAGTAGTTTCCCTGTCCGCAGGACCGCAGGCAGGGAAATATATGCTTGCTTCTGCCTGGAGGGAGTATTTTTTAATCTCCAGAAGGGTGGGAGCAACTGTGCCATCCATTCCTGTTGGAGTGTGAGCATGGAATGTATTTTTGTCCCGCCAGGTGGGTACAGAAAACACAGGCTGCTTATGCCCGGTGGGAGCATGCAGAAATAATAGAAATGAGTTAAAGTGTTACAGTTAGGTATGACAATAAGATCTTACTATAAGTTGAAAAAACCTCAGAAATCCACTGAAAAAAACAAACTTTAAGGAGATTTTATAGTTAGGTAAGGCAATAAGAGTTTAACTTACATTTAAAAACGATGGAAATTTACTGAAAAAAACAAAGGTTAAAATTGTGTTACGTTTAGGTGTTGTAGTAATATAAAAACTAATGCCTAAAAAACAAAAATAGTAGTTCATTGAGCAAACTGTAAGTTGCTCCTTGGCCAAGCACTGCTTATGACTTCACATATTACACCACTCATGACATGTTAAATAACATCATCGCTGACATCCCTGTTGGCATCTCAAATGACATCATTGATGACATCACTAATCGCATCATTGAAAGGGCAGAAGGCATGGCACTGAGGGTGCTGCTCTGCCTTCATGGCTCTTGGTTAGATCCTCTTCACTGGTTGCTGCAGCACAGACATTTCTGTCAGTCACAGCGGCAGCAGTGTATGCGCACTGGTGATTAACCCTTTAAGTGCTGCCGTCGGCCAACGGTCGTCGCGAGCACTACCTTGCCAGTGCTGCGCACGACCGTTGGCCGACGGGGCTGCACCCGTTATTCGAACGTTCAGCACTGGGCGCTGAACGTTCGACACTCTTAAGGAGTTAAGCACACTGCCTACACTACACCTGCACCAGTCAGCCTACCTGCAGGCCACATTTGGCAGTTGTTTTCAGCACCACGTCAGAAGGCTACATGAGAGTGCCAGAGTGCAAGAAATGGACTAAAAAATGGCATTGTTGATCTGGGAGGGTGGGTGCCCACAACACAAACTGACATCTTGGACTGACCAGCACTCCAAAAATCATTTTGTTACTTACGTACAGGAGAGTGAAGCAAACGCCATAATTCGAGAATGATGTGAAGTTTCCCCCACGTAAAACTCACATCTTTTATTTTAAAAGTCTAAAATATCGGCACCCACAAAACTCCTTTTTGCATGCACTGTTGGGAATATTACTCACCCAATTGTGCGTGATCAAGCCCCATGTGGGAACGCTGATCAGTGCTCGCACAACGAGTGAGGCCTTCAGCATCACAAAATAATATGTACTTAGGGGTAAGATAAATGTCAGATGTGGCCTAAAAATCATAATCACCTAAAGTTCTGCTCTAAAACATGTGGTCTATGTAAGAAAATGAGCCGCCTAACTGACATGAAATAGTACGGTGGGTCTATGTTTGGCATTTTCTAATTAAATATAACCATCTGGTACAGAAAGTAAAGCTGACATAAAAACTCAACGAGCTATTTATTTTGCATATATATAGCATGATTAAACAGCAATAATATATTAGACAAGTTAAATGCAGAATCCACAGCTCTTGACAAGCAAATATATCCAAGCAGACAGAACAACTACCTCCTCCATGTCTCGGGGGGGGGGGGGGGGGAGGTGGGAGTCCTCCCGCCTGTACCTGGTCAATGAATCTGGACTATAGCAACACCTCACTGGTCTCCTCGGACCCGTCTTCACGTCTCTCCGCATGCTGCATAGCTCGCAACCTTTCAATGCTCTTTATGACTGAATTGTTCATTTGGATGCAAAATGTTAGACCTGGTGCCTAATTTAGAGTTTGGCGGATGGGATACTTTGCTACCCAACCGGACTTGCCAAGAACTATCTTCCCATCTTCAGTACTCTTCACACAGCAGAGTATTGCAGAACAAAGTTGAACTTACTACAGTTTTATAACAGACCCCATATGTGATTACCCAAGAATGGGTCTGAATACTGCTATTTGGTTATGAGGTAACAGCCATAAGACACTTCTACTTTACACTGCAGAAAGAAAAGTGCTATTTCAGAGACTGCACAATTCTTTGTGAAAATGTTCCAAAAGGACTTAAGAACTGGTTGTTCAACCAATAGCACCGGCAGCGCGATCCCGCAGCATGATCCCACATCGCCTCGAGATACTCACGGGTGAAGCAGCCGCGTTTTACTAATCCTGATTGATAGATTGATTCCCAAGATGGGTATGTCAATGAAACAGATTTGGTGATCTGGTGGAATGTGCAAACACAAGGAGATGATGGACGGCGTGCTGAAACTTTTCAGACACTCACCCCCAGTCACAGATCTGGGTTGAATCCATCATCGTTCTTTAGCTCACTTCGCCACCCCAGTTCCGACCCAGCTATAAGCGAGTCAGTCTCGACCCTGTTATTCTGTCCAGTCCAACTGCCAAGCCACATTTTCCCTGGACCGGAAACAAGCATCCTGGGATTGGTTTCAGGGTAACACCCCTCACCAGCCAGGCTAGCTTGAATCCAGTAGCAATGTGATCAAGGAATCTATGTCTGGGCATACACTGCCAACTTAGGATGAGCAAAGCAAACATAAGGATATGATGGATGGAGCGCTGAAACTTTTCAGACACTCACCCCTAGTCACAGATCTGGGTTGAATCCATCATCGTCCTTTAGCTTCCTTTTGCCTCCTCAGTTCAGACCCAGCCATATGGAAATCAGTCCTGACCCTGTTTGTCATGAAAACAGTCCAACCCAAACTGCCAAGCCAGGTTTTTCCTGGACTGGAAACAAGCATCCTGGGACTGGTTTCGGGGTAACACCCATCATCAGCCAGGCTAGTTTGAATCCAGTGTCAAGGTGAAAGGTGAGCAAGAGACCCTTGTCTGGGCATACCCTGCCAACTTAGGATGAACAAAGCAAACACAAGGAGATGATGGACAGAGCGCTGAAACTTTTCACTCACCCCCATCATTCTTTTGCTCACTTTCCCACCTCAGTTTAGACCTGGCCATATGCAAATCAGTTTTGACCCTTTCCTCGTGGGAACAGTCCTGCCCAAACTGCCAAGCCAGATCTTCACTGGACTGGAAACAAGCATCCTGGGACCGGTTTCGGGGCCTGCTGGAATGTGGCCAATAGTTTGCTAAAAAAAGTAATTTACAGAATAGAATGGCTCTGGACTTTGTAATGGCTGTAAAGTGTGGAATCTATCCCACAGTGGGAGTTGAATCCTGTGTTTCTCTTCCAGTAACTCCTTGGAGATCCACATGTAGATCATTAGCATTTCAAATATGTCTAAAGGCTTACCTACAGTCAGGGCCACTGGAAATATGTGATTGTATGGCTACTGAGTTTGTGCATGATTATCGATTTGCCACATAGTGCACCATCTGCTGTATAATCTGCAGATTTAACAAAACAAATATTCCTAGCTCAAACAGTTCAAAAGTTACTAGAAGTGCAGTGATACGTGTTGCTGAACAGTGGAAGGCCCTTTGCACAGCTTGACTGGTTACCTTTCTGTTGCTTATTGCTATATTTGAGTGTTAAACTGGAACACATGAGGTGCAACCAAGACCAGAAAAATGTTAACAAGTGTAAAAATGACAAACTAATGATCTAATACTATCATAAAATGTGCTGCATTACCCTGCATAATTTGCCTTTTATTGACTCATAATTTACTCAACTCTGCTGTATAATTTGGTCGTCCCCTGCTGCATAATTCCTGCGGCCCTGCCTACAGCTGAAAAACAAATTTAAATGCCAGAACCTCTGATCCGGATTAGAATGTGTACTTGGGGCGGGGGCTTGAAGATTTTGTAATTAGATTCATCATTATTTTTTAACTTTTCTTCTCACCTGTCCAGTTTGGGGAGTTTCACTAGAGGCAAGGGAACTTCCCTTACTTTCAAATTACCACCTTCTGATGAAGAAGTTTGATGTGATTATATTCAAGATAGAGAGGATGATGTTTCTTCTAATGGATGTTGAATTATGAGCTAATGTCTTGGGTTGTGCTGTAGAAAATGCAATGGAACAGCCATGTTTTCTCCCTTATGATAAACCGTGTTAAATGGATAGGTCAGTTTCTGATCCGAGACATGAAGGACCCCGGGTACCCTACACAGAGTTTGAAAATTATACCACTTCTGTACAAAATCTGTTTTAACGTTCTTCCTTTTAGAGGCCCTCTGCTCCCGCTGCAATGCTGAAACCCGTGAAAAAGGGACAAATTCTTAAAAGTCTCTGTATTAGGGTATAAGCAGGATTTTAAGTGGGCCGGGTCTCACAGGGTCCGAGCACCGGCAGTTTTTTTAAGGAGGCCTTGAACCGGGTCTCTACCTGGCTCTGTTTTGTGCCTTGGCACAGGCGGTCCGGTTTTTTCGAGCGTTGTAGGGGAAGGGAAATTCTTTACGGAGAGTTCTTTTCTCTCTAAATTTCCCTTCTCTTTTTGAAACCCAGGAGCAGCAACATTGTCGTGGTGTCACCAGGGCTTTAAGTGGAAGCGTTTTCAATATTACTACAAGCCATAGTTGCTGCTTATTTATCTTATGCAACAAACAACCATTGACAAAGCCAATAGTCCTGACTTGTTGTAGGTATGATGTTACTTGTATCATATATCTGGATGCAATGACAGAAGCAGCAAAATAACAGTCGGGCGGCACACTATGCTAAACACAAATTTCTAGCTAATGTGTTTTTAAGCCACACCCTTATTTACTTTGGCCACGCTCCCTTGAGAGACCCCTTAGTTTTTACATCCCACTTAAAGCCCTGGGTATAAGTGTGTGCTTCTCCTCTGCTAGAGGATCTTGATTCTAATCCAGGTGTTGGGAGATCCCCATCGTTCCTGTGTTGACAGTTCCTTTTTTTTAAATCACATTTTCAGACTCAACCGAAACCTGAAGCGGATGTTTTCTCTTACTATCTGAGAACCAGTGAAGCCTGCATGTGTTAGTTAAATTGTTATGCATTTGCTTTTTGTCTCTCTTACACTTTGTCTCTATGCATCTGTGACAACCAGGGAAACTTCAGTTCATAACTTTGTACTTATGCATTGTGCTCAACGATTCTCGTCAGTTCCCCTTGGCTCTGGGCCCTTTACTGGGCCAGGAGGCCACTGTGTGAGTGTGTGGACTGGGACAGACAGTTTGGGCACTGATCGTGACAAAACACTATCCCGAGCTGCAGATGGTGGGGACAGAGCTTCCTTGTCCAACCCGCAGGCTTGGACTGGCCGACTGTGAAATCAGCCAGTGCCAGAAGGGCTGGTGGGACAGGTCATTTTTTTCCTTCGATTTCGCTGATACTACCCCAAATATTGCCTGCAGCAAACACAAAATCCATGCACCCTTGCAAAACACCCACACATAGTCGTTACAAGTTCAAAACTGCATCGATTTTCAGAGCGGGGGTCTCTTTTTTCCAGCTATCTGATTTGCCAATGGTGCCCACTTTTGTTCTGGTGCCAGAGCCTAATTCCTCATCAAGCCCCTACACCTTGTAGGTGTTGCCCCCTCCATACAGCCTTTGGGCTCTGACAAAGCCCTCAAAACCCCTGTGTTGAAATTGTCTCGCCCTAGCCAGACCCACGACCCCGCTTCCCTCGCCGTTGAGCTGTGACGTGCACCGAGAGAAGGCGCACTGTACAGTGGTTGTGGTGGTGGGCAGGCGCCCGGACTGGCCGTTGCGGGCACTGGGCAATCCCCCAGTGCGCCGTAAGGGTGGGTGCCGGTTTTGGGCCCCTGGGGGCCGTTTTTGTTACAGAGCCGTAAATCGGCCCTGTAACAAAATCGGCCGAAAAGCGTCCGAGCTCTTGGCCAGGGCTGCTTTTGGCTCCCAGTCCGGCCCTGGTGGTGGGGGTGGGGGTGTTACGTGATTTTACACGTCACCTCACGTCGCAATCAAGCAAGAGGGCGGGAACCTAGGGTGATTGAAGTCAGGCAAAGAACAGGTGGGTGAGCCCGAGCATAGGCCAAACGTGCGAGTCAGGGGCTTAACACAGGCCCCCGCAGCCCCGTGGTGCTTGTCACAAAGGCTGTAGGAAAAAACATGGTAGCTGCAGTGTGGCTGAAGCCTGCTGAACAGGATGGGTTATCTCAACACAGTGACAAACTTTCAAAATCAATTGTTGGCAGAGAAGGCCCCAGGGAAAACGCACCTCCATGTCTCTTTATATCAGTGAAGAGGGAAACACCTGCAGAGACAAGCATTTGCAATGCAATAGGTCTCGCATTATTTAAGTTTGAGCTATTAGCATTGTAAATGGCAATTGTTTTTTGCTTTGTGCTATAGTTATTTTTTTACATAAAAAGCTATATATAAAATATGTTTTATTAAAGTTATTTATGCAGTATCTAAATTTTGTTTGCATAAAAGAGTACAATAATATCTTAGTAAAAAAGTCAAATATTTTAATGGTAATTCACCAAATGTTCATTTATGTGTTGGTTTTGAAAATAGCTAAATTAATAGCTTTGTCATTTACAATGCCAATAGTTATAACTTTCGCAAATGTGACACCTATAGCATTTGTAATGCAACATTTGTATTTACGTGACTTAGATGTATTGATATTACAAATAACAATGGCTTTTAATTTTTTTTAATACTTAATAAAAGTGATTGTAATTTATAATGGCAATAGCTTAAACTTTTGTAAATAACTTTTGTGAAGATTATGTTCAGTGTATTTTATTGTAACGAAATCCAAGAACAGAAGTGAAATATTAACATCTTTTTGTGACATTTGTAATAAAGCTTGAAACATTGAGAGAACATATTTGTGCTGTGGTGGTGCTGAGTGATGCTGTGGTGCTGCTGAATGGGGCTGTGGTGGTGCTGAATGGGGCTGTGGTGATGCTGAGTGATGCTGTGGTGGTGCTGAGTGGTGCTATGGTGGTGCTGTGGTGGTGCTGTGGTGGTGCTGAGTGATGCTGTGGTGGTGCTGAGTGGTGCTGTGGTGGTTCTGAGTGGTGCTGTGGTGGTTCTGAGTGATAATGTGGTGGTGCTGAGTGACTGTACTCACTGTCACTCTGCACTCACTGTCACTCTGCACTCACTGTCACTCTGCACGCACTCTGCACTCACTGTCACTCTGCACGCACTCTGCACTCACTGTCACTGCACGCACTCTGCACTCACTGTCACTCTGCACTCACTGTCACTCTGCACGCACTCTGCACTCTGCACGCACTCTGCACTCACTGTTTATGCACGCACTCTGCACTCACTGTCACTCTGCACTCACTGTCACTCTGCACTCACTGTCACTCTGCACTCACTGTCACTCTGCACTCACTGTCACTCTGCACTCACTGTCACTCCGCACTCACTGTCACTCCGCACTCACTGTCACTCTGCACTCACTCTGCACTCACTCTGCACTCACTGTCACTCTGCACTCACTGTCACTCTGCACTCACTGTCACTCCGCACTCACTGTCACTCCGCACTCACTGTCACTCTGCACTCACTCTGCACTCACTGTCACTCTGCACGCACTCTGCACTCACTGTCACTCTGCACGCACTCTGCACTCACTGTCACTCTGCACACACTCTGCACTCACTGTCACTCTGCACGCACTCTGCACTCACTGTCACTCTGCACTCACTGTCACTCTGCACGCACTGTCACTCTGCACGCACTGTCACTCCGCACTCACTGTCACTCTGCACGCACTCTGCACTAACTGTCACTCTGCACGCACTGTCACTCCGCACTCACTGTCACTCTGCACGCACTCTGCACTCACTGTCACTCTGCACGCACTCTGCACTCACTGTCACTCTGCACTCACTGTCACTCTGCACTCACTGTCACTCTGCACTCACTGTCACTCTGCACGCACTGTCACTCTGCACTCACTGTCACTCTGCACTCACTGTCACTCTGCACGCACTCTGCACTCACTGTCACTCTGCACGCACTCTGCACTCACTGTCACTCTGCACGCACTCTGCACTCACTGTCACTCTGCACGCACTCTGCACTCACTGTTTCTGCACGCACTCTGCACTCACTGTCACTCTGCACTCACTGTCACTCTGCACTCACTGTCACTCTGCACTCACTGTCACTCTGCACTCACCCTGCACTCACTGTCACTCTGCACGCACCCTGCACTCACTGTCACTCTGCACGCACTCTGCACTCACTGTTTCTGCACGCACTCTGCACTCACTGTCACTCTGCACTCACTGTCACTCTGCACTCACTGTCACTCTGCACTCACTGTCACTCTGCACTCACTGTCACTGCACTCACTCTGCACTCACTGTCACTCTGCACTCACTCTGCATTCACTGTCACTCTGCACGCACTCTGCACTCACCCTGCACTCACTGTCACTCTGCACGCACTCTGCACTCACTGTCACTCTGCACGCACTCTGCACTCACTGTTTCTGAACGCACTCTGCACTCACTGTCACTCTGCACTCACTGTCACTCTGCACTCACTGTCACTCTGCACTCACTGTCACTCTGCACTCACTGTCACTCTGCACGCACTCTGCACTCTGCACACACTCTGCACTCACTGTTTCTGCACGCACTCTGCACTCACTGTCACTCTGCACTCACTGTCACTCTGCACTCACTGTCACTCTGCACTCACTGTCACTCCGCACTCACTGTCACTCCGCACTCACTGTCACTCTGCACTCACTCTGCACTCACTCTGCACTCACTGTTACTCTGCACGCACTCTGCACTCACTGTCACTCTGCACGCACTCTGCACTCACACATGCAACAGTAATGTAAAGCTCTCAATGGACCTTAATCGGAGCGCGTTTCTGATTTAAAAGGCTGGCATGAAATAAATTAAGCGCATGTAAATTAGAAAGGAAAAAAAAACGAAAAAGCTATTAATATTGGGATAGAGTTTACGACATGCAGAAACCACACAGATTAAAGATGCAATCTGGCTGGGGACAAATGCCCACAGGCAAGACAGCAAACTAGAGAGCGCTAGAGTAAGAGTCTTCAAGGAACAAGAGCGGACGCACCGTAATCTCTTGGTGCTCACAGCTGCTTGGAAACTGTAATCAACGAACACGGGGAAATTCTCCGCATCACTGCCTGTAATTCTCTCCCAGCCTTCCACCAGCCCATCCTCTATGCACGTATGCTCATGTTACGCTTAATAAAATATTGACCTTCTATTCAATAAAAAGTGGTGCTATGTCCTTTATACAGCCACTCCATGTAGGCTCTGCGTCCCCACGCTCCAAGAGAAGCAAGGCACAAAATGTGCACTGCATTCAGAAATAATTTTTTTTTAAACATGCCCTAGCTGCGTAGTTGAGGTTCATTTCCGTCATAATGAAAACAAAAAACCCAACATGAAGATAAATCCTTCAGAAAGAATAACCTTAGCAATTGTGTGCAAATGGTGTGTGATAATTAATAGGAAATGTAATATAATATTAGGAGTGTGCGATATTTGCGTAAATTCTTTTGCAAAAAATACATGGAATTCTTCAATAAGTACACGAAATAACAAAAAAACATCGGTCCAGCATTTGGCAGCTGTTTTGCCATGTACATCCTCGCATTCATTCTTGGATACAAGGACATATTTTGCACTAAGAAAAAGTCGCAAAATCACGCGTGCACGAACAGCATCTGCACACGTTCTCTTTGCAAACCTTGTTTCCTGTGTTTATGCCATGGGATATTGACCCGAACAGAAGCTTCTTTACTTGATCTGGTCACGGTGTAATCACGTAATTGCCATGATTTCATCACAAATGTAAAGCAAATGCCAGAAATTAACTGAGATTACACTGTGTAACAGAAATTTCACCAGGACATACATAAAACCACAGAATTAGCGATAGCATCATAAGCGTGTCCTTTCACTGCAATTGCTTAATCCTCTGCATGTACACGGAAATCATTTGTCAAATATCAGGAAATGTAATCAAATAATGGAACAAAACAATTAAATGGAAAGGATAGCAAGGGTTATGAAAACATGTTCTTTGCTCACATAGATTGATTATGCACTCAGCTGTCTGTTGTACGTGCACCACAATATGCTTACAACGTGTGCAGTCTCCGAAGCTGTACGTCGTTACCGAAAGCACAGTGACAGTCCAGTATGCAAATAAACACAGTGCTAGGTGCTTGTGTGCTGACAAAATGGCCGTCTCTTCATCGCGGGCGCACTCTGGAAGTCAGGCAGCCTTTGTTTGGACGTGGGCGGGGCTCGTCAAAGAAACAGGAAGTAACTGCCGAGGAGGACGTCCGAAACATGCAGGCTTCACGCTGAAGTCCCGGGGCGCTTCAGAGAGACCGGGCGAAAGAGCGAGGGCAGACTGCATGGTAACAGAGGCAACACGGGGCTCCCGAGTGGTGAGGAGACCCCTGCGGCGTGCCAAAAGACGGCCCAGGAACCTGCACACCGAGCCGGTAAGTGAGAGCTTGCAGGCGGGGCGGGGCGGGGGGATTGTCTGTGCGTGTACTCTCGTGTGTGGGCGGCGGCGGCTGGGGGGGCGGGGGCGGCGGCGGCTGGGGGGCGGCGGCGGCGGCGGGCGGGGGGGGGGGGCGCCTGGGGAGGTGTAGTGTGTGTCTGTATGTGTGCGCTAGTGTCTGCCTGCGTGTGCATGTGTTGTGAACAGCCTGCTCTGTGTGTGTGTGTGTAGGTGCGGCGGCGGCGGCGAAGGGGGGGGGAGGGAGGAGGTGTGGCTGTGACTGTGATGTGCGCGGCTGTGATGTGCGCATGCGTGAATGTTGACGCGCGTGCACGCAGCTCAATCCACGCTCGTCACAGTTTTGTGTCCCTCATTCCCCGGTGTCAGGCAGCTATAAGTCTCCGACCCTGGACGCATCCTTCGGATGCGAATTCCAGGGCGAGACCTAAAAAAGGGGAAAGAAACACGGAAGGAGAAAGGCAAACGAGAAATAGCAGACACTTAAAAGGCACAGGTGAGAGGGAGAAAGAGAGAGAGAAGGGCGAGAATTAGTGTGAGGTAATAAAGAACAGGTTACAGAGAGAGATGGATACGTGGGACTGGGAGAGGTGAGAAAAAGGCAGATGAGAGAGGAGACAGGTGTGAGACAGAAATAGGCGAGAGACAGCTGCCAGAGAATTAGAGTAGAGAGTTGATAAAGAAGCAGGCAGGTGAGAAAGGAACAGGGTAGATAGACAGGGAAGAGACAGGTGAAACACGATGGTGAGCGAAAGAGGGGAGGCCACTAGCGTAACTAGCGTAGCGTACTGTGCTGGGGCCCCAAGCTCCAGGGGGGCCCCAGCACAGTACACTTACTGGGCCTGACTCTGGGACCAGTTAGTTTGATGCGGTCATACACCGTGCACGCATGATGGCACTATGCACTCTGAAGCTCGGTTCACACGGCCGCAGCCTCTGCATGTGTTCACATTTGGTGCTTGCTGCACCGCTAACTGTGTGGTCTTCAGGATGGGGGAAGGGTGCATTAGTCATGCGCCGTGTAAACTACACGTGCAATGGCGCCTGCGGTCTGCGCCTGGCCTGCCACCGAAACTGCAAGGTTGGGTGAGTACTGCTACATCCAGTTGAAAAGGTACTATATATATCACCCTGTGTGCAATGCTACACCCACTGAATGTGCAGGTATATGCAAGTGTACTTTGAAGAGGGCGGTTTATTATTACACTGTATGTGCATGCATGTGTTAGCTATGTGTATAGGTCACGGTGTGATTTCGTACTTCTGAGAGGAGTCAGTTTTCACTCTGCGAGCATGCTCTTCTGGGGGCGGCGAGAGGACTCTCTGGCATCTAATCCTGGTACCTAGTGCTGAGCGATGGTGAGTGACACCCTTTATGGACAGTGGAAAACCCAATGAGCTGCATTGGCTCTAGAGCCCCTCATATCTTGCTGTATTACACAGACCCAAGACAGAGGACCCTCCAAGGCCTTCCTCAGAACCGAGCATTCCTCGTGAATAAAGACACATGGGAGCGTTGTGTCAAAAGAGTGCATCCTTCTAGCTAGGCCTCCCTGGTTAAAAGTTCACACTGGGCCACTGTATTTGGTATTGAAGTAAATGCCAAACCAGGTAAAAAAACAATGCTTCTGGCGAGTTAAACGCTCGCACATGTCGTCCACAGTAATCTGCAGGGCACCAATTGGAATCCTAACTAGGCCAATTTGTTGACCATCGTTGATCGGTTGATTAATACTAATCCTTCTTTTAAACAGAGCTTAGAAACGGTAGGAGGGAAATCCGTAAATATAAAATATAGTATTAGTGCTGTAACATTCCATCCGTATTCATTCAAATGTATGTTTACCTCTCTTCTCAGGGTTTATGCATATTTATTTTGTGCTCTGACAAAGTTAAAGTTGCACCTTCTATATTTCCACATTCTTGTAAACGTGCACATATACACGTGCAAGTGGGTGACTGTCAGGTTGTTGCAATACTCTAAAATAAAAACATTCAGTTTATTGCATTGACACATGCACAAATAAACATTTATTTAAAGAAATCTCATCCCTTTTTAGGTTTCGCCTGGCGTAGCACTGCGCAGCAGTGCCGCGCAGGCGAAATCTTATGTTTACCAGTATGGGGCTTTGTCCCGCCTCTCTCTTCAATTGGCTAGCTCCATAAATGGAGGCTAGCCATTGGAAGAGAGATCTGTCCGTCAATGTCAGAGCAGATTCGTGGGCGTCCGGTGATTTTTTCGCTCTCCGCCCCTTTTAGAACGTAATTGCGGCGGTGGGCGGATGTTTTTTTTTTTTTTTTTTTTGCCGTCATGTTTTGGTCTTTTTCGAAGTGTCTTTTGCCGGAGTGGGCTGCGAGATTTAAGTTGCCAGGAAGTACTTTGTATTTGCGATCAGGTAAGCAGCATTTTTTTGTGATTTTCTTTTCACTTTGTACGTCTACTCCGTCTCATGTCGTCTCCCTGTTTGTTGTAAGTCTTTGCGTGTCTCGGTGCTGTTGTCTCTGTTTTTTGTGTATGTACCCCGACTCATGTCGTCTCCCTGTTTGTTTACGTCTTTGCGTGTCTCGTTGCTGTTGCCACAAAATAGTAAAACGAACACTACAATTCCCATAGTGCAACATTTCGTTTTGTAAAAAAGCAGAGCGGATTTAAGGTACCACTCATGACATAGAGCTTCGTGGAAGCTACACATTTTGCATGTGGTGGCATTTTTCGACAGAGAAATTTTGCTTAAGCTTTTCAAACATAATTGTTGAGTTGACATGTTCGGGCCTCTGGCAAGCAGCAGGCTGTGAATCAGCTGCTTCGGTTCTTGCTCAGGGTTTCTGTGCCTTGGACGCTGTGTCTCCATCTTTGGCTTCCCGGGGTGGGGGCAGGGTGGGGCCTGTTGTCAGTCTTCGTGTTTAAACTCCCCGGCGGCCTTTCACCCGCTGCTCTTTACGCAGAGGGTGGGGCCGCAAGAGCTAGGCAACCTGATCCGAAAGTGTCACTTATCTCGGCCTACCACATTCCCTTCATTTCGGCCCTGCTGGCATCACCTGCTGCATTCCCCCTGGCTCAGCACAGCAACCGAAGCCCCTCGACCTGTGTCCTGCCGAGGTAAGCGCTACTCCTCACCACTGAGCGCGGGGTGTTCATAGGTCCTCTCGGGGGTCTTTGGGGTCCAGGTCCCACGAGTGTTTCATAAAGGGTCACCGTCGCAGCCATTCCTTAAAATATGCCGAGTTCCAAACTTCTTATTTCTTCTCGCAAGATGCTCAGTCGTGACCTTTTGTTACCAGTGCTGTGTGTGGAGTGCAGATTGTGAGTTTCCAGGGTTGTCCCAGCAGCTGAATAATAGAATGTGTCTCCTGTAAGGTCTGATGGGTGCACCTACAGGTGTCGGCACCTGCTGCGGAGGCTGTGTTAATATTCAGGCGCTTGCGTCATGTTGACTTGCACCTTCGTTCATTCGAGCCGCATGAAACCGGCGCCTTCGTAGGTCGGTCACAGTAGTTATGTGGCAAGCTCTGGAGGCCGGATATTATGCTAGGCCATTACAAATAGTATTTATATATTTATTTTCCGGTAAGTAAACGTGACCGCAATCTGTTAATCAGAAGGTACACTGTTTCTCGTGAGGTATAATCATCTAGTCAGAACATTAGTTGGAACTTCTCACTAGGCGGCCTTAGGCTATTTATTGCTTAGGGAGACGATAGTTACATTAGAGGTATTGAAAAGTTTAAACTCACTTTTACATCAACATTAATTCCACTAGTATATTTTTCCTGAATGCTAACTGTCTCTTTTATCATCCAAGTGATACTCTTTTTTTATATAATTTCATTATGTACTTACATGTATAAAATGTATGTATTAAAAACCAAAATGCACATTCAAACATCAATTTTTGTCTGTGAAAACTTTAGGCATTAATTGAGTCTACATTTAAGATTTTCCTTTTTAATAGCGCACCTACCACCAATTGCTCGGTGATTTTGTAGTAACTATATCTAATAGCATGTAGGACAGTGAGAAACACTTTTAGATCAAATTCTTAATAACAAATAAAACTTAGATTGATATTAAAGGTAGATTGATTTAAAAACTAACCAAAAAGTGCAGCTTTCACTTTCTGGCACTGCATGAATAAGTTTGGGGTTAGTCCTACTGATCTTAATTTATCCAGTTTGAGCACTAAAGTACTTCTCGCAGTACGCTGAAAATAGTCCTACTTCGTTGAATATAGTGTAACTGGTGGGCTCTTCTTCCCTCTGCAGAGAAGAGCCCCAAAATGACTCCCTCCGTGGGCCATTCAGCAGACAAAGAGGTTGCTGGCAGGAAGAGTTAAAAAAACAAAAAAACAACAACACCTTGTGAGGCCACATTTGCATGCAAACAGGTGAGATCTGTGCATGACTCATACATACCGTTCATATCTTTCATCATTCCTTTGGGCTCAGTGGGACGGGCGTCCTTTCTCTAGAAATAGGGGACACCATTCACCTGCTTTCTCCCCCTACTAGTCCCACTGGAACTAGACTATATTTACTAAACCTGAGCCTGGTGGAGACCTTACATTAGTATATTGTATAAAGTGTACTAGTGTTAATCCATTGTAAAGTCAGAGTGGTATTAGCTGGATGTAAATCTCTTGATAACCTGAGGGCGGCAGCCATGACAATATTCCCAAGCCATGGGGCTGTAGGTTGTATCCTGGTGTTTGGACGAAAGACCTCATCACAACTTGGAAATGCTTTGCTGTCCTACCTATTATTTTTCTTTCCAAACTATTCCTGTATTTGCTTTGCCCCCCTGTGAGCGGAATAGGGGTACATACCCATTGGAGATGCTCCATTGTGTGTCCCCTCCACTCCCATCCCACCCTTGTTGATCACTGGGTCTGCGTTCTTCCTGTTGATCATTAGAGCTGTAATCCGATGACTGTGTAACACCCCATTCTGAATGATCTTGTCTGGTATGCCCCCAACCCTGGCTATGCGGTGACTAGTGTTGGTTACAGTGGATACGTCATCCATGGGCTCCCTCCTTCTTACCTTTACCACTGTCTACAGTTTGCCTTCTGGCTCTCCGTAGTCAGCTGCTCTACCAGTTTCCCATAGCCGTGAATGTTTACCATCCTCAAGCGTGGGTAATGTTTGTAGGGTGTATGTGCATGTTGCCAATTACTTACAAATACTGTGCGACTGGTGGGGTGCGTTTGCACCCAGGAGGTCACTGCATAGGATGGATGCTCTCTTTTCCCGGCTGGCTTGTCCCTAGTGTACATGCCGGACTGTGTGTATTTTTCCCATTTTCCATGCACCCCTCCACATGCATAGAAAAACCTAGGTGACCTGGCTGGACGGTACCTGTATCACGCGGCAACCATGCTTACTCTCTTTTTAGAAGAGATTCTAAAGACCAGGCTTTTTTACCCACAAGGCCACAGCAGTTCTGGTATCGTGAAATGGGAGAAACCGGTTGTGCAAAAGAAAATAACACTGCTTCTAAATCGCTGCTGTCAGCATTTACCAAAAGCAGGAATGGAGAGTGGGGCATTGGAGGCGCTTGTGCAGAGTACCACGCTAGACATTGTTGATCCATTCCTGGCTATTTGTTTTATATTGTGTCCACTATCTTAGTTGTTAAGGGTGTTTTGCTACGTGTTCGTGGGCCCCCGGTGCTTGGTGTCGAGGCCCGAGGGACTGCTTCATTTCTTGAAGGTCAGCAAGATGGCCCCCTTGGGAATCGTTATTGTTTACTTTCGGACCTTTCAGCTGGTGAGGGTGGATATTTGTTTGCCCTCCTCAGCACTTTCGTTTCCCCACCCCCCCACCCGCTGTCCGTGTCTCTATTCCCACCCCTCCTCTGGATCAGGGACGCCATTTTAAATGGAGTAACAGGCTCCACGCAGGATAAACCACATGATTGGTAATTTTGATGAGGAAACACTGGGTAACCTCAGAATGTTATCTCGCGCACACGGATAAGGCTCAGTCTCCAGCCGCCCACACATTTAATTCCTCAGTCCTACTGGGAGTCTCATGTTGCCCCCTGCTCCGCTATCATCATTCTACTTTAAGCAGCAAATTACAAGACACAGCGGTTTGGCCATAAAAAGGCTACGTTTCTCATACCTAACACATTAGCTTACGTACGTCCAGCCCTCTCCCACACCATGTCCATCTCCCAGAGTCCTCTCGCTCACTCACCCTCCAGCCCTCTCCCTCCCTCCCTCACATACCTGCTGCACTCCCCGTCCCTGGGGTCTGCCCTCATTTACTGTCTATGCTCCCTGCACACACACCCCCACCGTCTGGTCCCTGCATACCGCCCTCAATTCACTGTCCACGCCTGATGGCTCTTGCCCTCACCACCAACCCTCGCTCACCATCCAGCCCCTGCAGATATCCCCCTCCTCACTGCCGTCCCGCAGCCCTCTTCCTCACCCTATCCACCCTCATAGTCCGCTCCCTCACCACCTGCCGTCCAGCCCCCTCCTGTGTGTGGGGGCGGGGGTGGCTGTGTGTGTGTGGCTGTGTGTGTGTGGCTGTCAAGTCAAGTCAAGTCAGAGAATTTGTATAGCGCACTACATACCCAGAGGGTTTCAAGGCGCTTAGGAAGGGGGGAGGATTACTTGTCAAATATCCAAGTTTTAAGTTGCTTTCTGAATGCTAGGTGGTTCTGGGTAAGGCGAAGGTAAGCGGGGAGTGAATTCCATGTTTTAGCAGCCAGGTATGAGAAGGATCTGCCTCCCATGGTGGTCTTGTTGATGCGGGGTACAGTGGCGAGGGCTTGGCTGGAAGAACGTAGTTGGCGGGAGGGGGTGTAGAAGGATAGTCGTGAGTTGAGGCATTCTGGACCGATGTCGTAGAGTGATTTGTGTGCGTGGGTAAGCAGTCTGAAAGTGATCCTCTTATTGACGGGTAGCCAGTGGAGGTCTTTAAGGTGACCAGAGATGTGTTCGTTGCGTGGGATGTCTAAAATGATTCTGGCTGAGGCGTTTTGGATTCGTTGGAGTTTCTTCTGGAGTTTTGCGGTAGTACCTGCGTAGAGGGTGTTTCCATAGTCCAGTCGGCTCGTGACCAGAGCGTGGGTGACTGTTTTCCTTGTGTCGGAGGGCATCCAGCGAAATGTTTTTTTGAGCATGCGAAGAATGTTGAAGCAGGAAGAGGATACGGCGCTGACTTGTCTGTTCATTGAAAGTGAAGAGTCCAGGATGACGCCTAGGTTCCGTGCGTGGTCTGTCGGGATGGGTGCTTTTCCGAGGGCTTCCGGCCACCAGGAGTCGTCCCATGCAGATGGGGATGTACCTAGGATGAGGACTTCTGTTTTGTCTGAGTTCAGTTTCAGGCGGCTTAGTTTCATCCATTCGGCAACTTCTTTCATTCCTTCGTGTAGGTTAGTTTTGGCGGTGCTGGGGTCATTGGTGAGAGAAAGGATCAGTTGCGTGTCATCCGCGTAGGAGATGATGTTGAGGTTGTGTTGGCGTGCGATGGCCGCAAGGGGGCTCATGTATACGTTGAAGAGGGTGGGGCTGAGTGAGGATCCTTGTGGTACGCCGCAGATGACTTCAGAGGCCTCTGACGTGAATGGTGGAAGACGGACTCTCTGGGTTCTTCCGGTGAGGAACGAGGTGATCCATTCAAGTGCTTTTCCTTGGATTCCGATGTTATTGAGGCGATGTAAAAGTGTTTTGTGGCAGACTGTGTCGAATGCTGCAGAGAGGTCAAGGAGGATGAGGGCGACAGTGTCACCATTGTCCAGTAGAGTTCGAATGTCGTCTGTAGCTGCGATGAGTGCGGTCTCAGTGCTGTGTTTTGCTCGGAATCCGGATTGTGAGGGGTCGAGGGATTTGTTGGCTTCGAGGAAGGCGGCGAGCTGGTTGTTGACAGCTTTCTCGATGACTTTGGCCGGGAATGGAAGAAGTGAGATGGGGCGGTAATTTTTGAGTTCGGTGGGGTCCGCTGTGGGTTTTTTCAGAAGGGCGGTGAGTTCAGCGTGTTTCCAGTCTTCCGGGAAGGTGGCGGAGTTGAAGGAGCAGTTGATGACGTTTCGGAGGTGCGGTGCTATGACGGAGTCTGCTTTGTTGAAGATGTGGTGAGGACATGGGTCTGTGGGAGATCCTGAGTGGATGGAGTTCATCAGGCGGATGGTGTCCTCAGTGGAGATTGGGTTCCAGTCGTTAAGGGTGTTCGCGGGGGGAGGGTGATCAGCAATTGGTAGGGTGGGTTGGTTTCCGGGTTGGTTGTCAAAGCTGTTATGGATGTCTGCAATCTTGTTGTGGAAAAATGAGGGTAGGGAGTCGCAGAGGGTTTGAGAGGGGGTGATGTCGTTGGAGTTGGCCGAGGGATTGGAAAATTCCTTGACGATGTTGAAAAGTTCCTTGCTGTTGTGAGCGTTGTTGTCAAGTCGATCCTTGAATGCTGTTTTCTTGGCTTTTCGGATTAGTTGGTGGTGAATGCGGGTGGCGTTTTTGAAGGCGTTCTTGGTGCTGGTGGCTGGGTCTTTTTTCCATGTCTTTTCAAGGGTGCGGCAGAGTTTCTTGGACTTCTTAAGATCATCGTTGAACCATGAGGCCTTCTTGCTGCCAGGTTTGTTTTGACGTTTTTTCAGTGGTGCTAGGGTGTCAGCGGTTTTGGATAGCCAACTGGTGAGGTTGGCGGCGGCTTCGTTAGTGTTGGAGGAGAGGGCTGGGGTGTTTTGAAGGAGCGAAGCGGAGATTTGGTCCGTGGTGATTTTGTTCCAGTTTCTTTGCAGGGTGGGTTGGAGGTGGATGCTGGGTTTTGGTTTGTTGTAGGAGAAGTGAACGCAGCTGTGGTCAGTCCAGAGGAGGTCTGTGGTGTGGCTGAAGGACACATGGTTGCTGGAAGTGAAGATGGGGTCAAGTGTGTGACCTGCGATGTGGGTGGAGGTGGTGACAAGTTGTTTAAGTCCGAGGTTGGCGAGGTTGTCCAAAAGGGTGGCGGTGTTGCGGTCGTTGTTCTTTTCAAGGTGAAAGTTGAGGTCTCCCAGAAGGATGTAGTCTTTGGAGGGGAGCGCGTGTGGGGTGATGAAGTCCGTGATGTCTTCACTGAATTTTGCGCGAGGTCCTGGTGGCCTGTAGAGGAGAGTGCCTCGGAGTGTGGTTTTGGGGTCGATGTGGATCTGGAAGTGAAGGTGTTCGGAGTTGGCGAGGTTGGCGTCAGAGTTGGTTGATATGCGGATTGATTTCTTATGGACGATAGCGATTCCTCCTCCTGTGTGGCTGGTACGGTCTTTTCGAGTGATCTTATAGTCTTCAGGGATGGCAATGGTGATGTCTGGTGCGGAGGAAGCGTTCATCCATGTTTCCGTAAGGAAGACGACGTCTGGAGAGATGGTGTCTAGTAGGTTCCATAGGTCAATGGCGTGCCTGTGGACTGATCGGGTGTTGAGAAGGATGCATTGTAGGTGGTTGGGAGTCTGTGGTGTGGTCGTAGTGGTGATGTTGTCTGTGCCGCAGAATTTGCAGGAGTAGCAGGAGAAGGGTCCATGGGTGTGTCCAGGGGCGGCTTGGACGCAGTTCGGGGCGCGACCGGAGTTAAGGGCTAGGAGGGATGCGGCATCGTAGGTAATGCGGGGGGGCTGGGCGGCGTGAGGGGCAGGGGGTCTGGCGCTGGGCGCGGTCCAGGCGCGGACGGGCGTAGACGGGCTTACCTCTGTGTGTGTAGCTGTGTGTGTGTGGCTGTGTGTGTGTGTAGCTGTGTGTGTGTGGCTGTGTGTGTGTGTGGCTGTGTGTGTGTGGCTGTGTGTGTGTGTGGCTGTGTGTGTGTGGCTGTGTGTGTGGCTGTGTGTGTGTGGCTGTTTGTGTGTGTGGCTGTGTGTGGGTGTGGGTCTGTGTCTTCGTGTGTGGCATTTGCGAGAGATTAAGCTATTGGCATTGTAAATGACAATGCTATTTATTTATCTATTTTCAACACAAAAATAAAAATGTTGTCATTTACAATGCCAATAGCTCAAACGTTTGCAAAGGCGAAACCGTTGCATTGTAAATGCTTGTTATTAAGCTACTGTTGCTTCCAGTTTGCCTAGACATTGCTCTGATAGTCTTTTTTTAAAAATGAAAGGTCACTCACAAGAAGTCTTAGTTTTGGGATATTTTTTTAGTTCCTAAAAGAAAATCTAGGCAAGGAAACACTTTGTTTCCCATTTGTATTTCTATGTAAACATTAGTAGCAGAAAAAAGTGGGAATGTTAGCTATAGTTACTAAATGTAATGGTAACCAGTGTACTGACTCCAGAAGAATAAAGGGCAGAGTTGGCCCTGCTGGGGTTTGAATTCATAGTTTGCAGGTCATGCCAGTGTCACTAGTGGGATAGTACTGTGATCACCTACTAGGTTGCTACTCTATTAGAAGTTTTCTCTGGCTAATGCACCAGACTTTGGCCTTTGAACTCACAAAATATGGCATAAATCCGTACAGAAAATGTCTACTGTCATCCAACGACATGTACCCTGGTAAACAACTACTTGCATTAGCGTAGCAAGGATGCCTGGGGCCCTGGTGCAAGCAAGGAAAATGTCCCCTTTGACTGCTGTTTTGGTAGTAAATACAGCAATAATCAGGGTTCAATGGCCCCCTAAAGGCACTGTGCCTGGTGCCACTGCACCTGCTGCACAAATGGTACAACCCCTGGCTATCTGGTGAGGTACTACAAAGTATACTCACTGTGCAAGCAGCACCCAGGAGACCAGGGACAGCAGCCACTGAACATGCTCACTTTCTGCAGCAGAAAGGGAGAGCTGCAGCCTTGGATAGGGTGACCAACCGTCCGTAAATTTCACGGACTGTCGGTAAATTAGACCTCACGTCCGTTGTCCATGAGGGTCCCTTTTACTGACGCCTTTTGTCCGTGATTTTGGGCCTTTCAGGGAACAGAGCTGTTCCCCTGCGAGAGGCCTCAGCCCCCTGATGGGGCGCCTCGCACTCCTACTCGGCGCACTAGAGCAGCCCCACCCCACCCATTGCCATTTTGAATGCGGCTGATTGCCACATACAGAATGACAATGGGCCAGTCTGGTCTGTGAAAGCATGTGGTGGCCTTCTCCAGCCTTGGTCTAAGGCAGGGCATTCTGCCACATGAAGTGCAAAAACGCCCATGCTGCTGCTACCTGAGAATCCAGTTAATAAAACAAAGGCGGTGAAAGAAGTTAAAATAAAAAGAAAGGGTTACAGTTCTTTCAGAGTCTCATCACTTTAGAACTGACACATTTTCGATATTATATTCAAGGAAGACTTGGTTGCTGCTTTTTTATTTTATGCAGCTAACAACCATTGACAACGCCAATAGTTCTGGCTTGTTGTAGGTGTAATGTTACTTGTTCTAGGTGTAACGTTGTTGTATTATATACCTTGGTGCAATGACAGAAGCAACAAAAATACAAGTCTGACGGAACATTAGACTAAGCATAAGTTTTTAGCTTAGGAGTTTTAAGCAAAGCTCTTAATTATATTGAACACCCACTTTGGAGAGACCCCCTAGTTTTTTCATCACCCTTAAGGCTCTGGAAATACTATGTCACAGTCGCCTCACGCCCGGCCACTGTGCATCAAGCACGGCTCATGCCTTTCACTTTTTCAGATTGCCTATGTGCAGGGGCATAGTGAACGCTTCCCCACCCCACCCCTTGCTTTAGTAACTACAGTGAGCGTAGAGTTCTTGATGGGTCTCTTCTATCTGCAACCTGCAGACACAGGCTCAGCTCATAATTAATATGAAAAGGGGAGTAGGTAAGTAAGGGATGGGTGGATGGATGGCTGAATGGAAGAGTGAAATGATGGATGGATGAGTGAAAGGGTGGATGATGGGTGAGTGAATGGGTGGATGGATGAGTGAAATGATGGATGGAATGATGAATTAATAAGTGAAAGGGTGAATGGATGGACGGATGAGTGAAAGGGTGTATGTAAGGCTGGATGAGTGAGTGAAAGGGTGGGTAGATGGACAAAAGGAAGAATAGATGAGTGAAAGGATGGATGAGTGATAGGTTAAATGGATGGATTCATGAGTGGATGAGTAGATGGATGGGTGGGTGGATGGAATGATGGACGGCTAAGTAAAAGGGAGATGAAGAGAGAAAGGGGGGATGAGTGGATGGCTTACTGAACGGGTGAATGGGTGGAACGATGGGTGACTGGGTTGATGAAAGAGTGATTGAAAGGATGGCTGGATAGGTAAATGGCTGGATGGTTGAGTGAATGGATGGAAGAGTGGATGGATGAGTGTATGGATGGGTATGGTGAAAGGGTGGATGGATGGATAATGGGTGGATGAGTAAAAGGGTGGATGGAGGGATGGATGAGTGAAATGATGGATGGAAGGATACGTGATGGATAGGTTTGTAAATGGTTGAATATGGACATGGATGGGCACACACATGGCAGGACAGAATGAATGGTGAAAGACTAAATAATAGATGAAAGTATGATTACATATTGTAAGCCCCATTATCTTAAGCAACATTTTCTATACATTGACTTTCACGTTTATGAGTCTTTGTCTCTATATAATATATGTCTGTTGTAACGCACTCCGACACCCTGCCGTACATACATCGAATGAGTAGCACTATACAAAAATTAAATACACATGAGAGAAGGTCTATGTGAAGCTGAGGAGCACCATTGAAGTGTGGTAGCATGGCTCAAATGGCCGGATCAGGCATCTCCCTTCGAGCTGGAAATATGGGGTCAGTTTTGTTACCACAAAAAGACTTGCACTTTTGCTTAAAGCTGCCCGCATACTGAAAAACCATGAAGTGCACAATTGTCTCAACCTAATACAAACTTATTTTCACTTGTACTTAAGTGGTTGTCTACTCACTTACTTATATACTATGGCGCAACCTCCTCTGATGTGTCTGTAAAACTTACCTTTTGTCCTGAATTTTGACCTCCTGTCCTGAATTTTTGTCCTGAATTTTGACCCTTTGTCCTGAAGTTTTACACTCACTGTCCTGAATTTGCACCCATGCCAGTTGGTCATCCTAGTCTTGGAGGGGAGCTGCTGGGTGCATTCACTGTGTGAGCAGCTCCCCAGCAGCAGTTGAGAGGAGCTGCTGGCACCACCCCTTTGAGAGGAGAGATGCAATAGGATAATGAATTAATGGCACTAACTGGGCATGATGACCTGACTGCAAGATGGCCACCTTCCAAACTCTTGCAAATCCTGGTGGGAGAATTCACACCCCTTTTTTCGAGTGCTCCCCTGCTTGTCTCTTCAGACTGGACTGCTCATACTGTGACTCTACACATTGAAAAGTCACAAGTGGTTGCTCAGTGCATGTGTTTGTGTGTGTAATTGCTTGCAAGTCACTGTATTGAATTTATCAGCCACAGGCATGCGATTTGTCAGTTCTCTGTATTATGGAGCTGTAGAAAAGCCAGGTCTGATTCTCTTTGCAAGAACCCTCAGAGGTCTGTAGCCTGAAGTTCAAGGAAGAGGTCAACATCACTTTCCTTAATGAATATGTGTGGTGGGCTGCACACAGTAGAGCTTTAAAGACCAAGACGAGAAATATGGTTCAGGTCTGCTTTCTTTCTTTCTGGACTTAGGATAATGGGACACCAAACCAGTTTGGGTGCGTCCAGCATTATTTCTATGGGGGTGGGGGGAGAATATAAATGAGCTTCACAAGAATTATCACATTTTTTCTTAACTTTTGCAACATTTTAAACGCTTCGAACTGACCACTCACTTTATAGAGCTTTAGCTATAAGTGAGAACCCTATAATAAACTGTGAGTGGCTCGGGTGGAGGATCAGAGTAAGAACATCTCCATCACACTTCAAGGTTTGCTATATCTGAGCATGTTTGAGGTGGAAGCTGTGGGTTTACACTTGCATACTTCACACGATGAAGTCTACTGCCAGCTAAGGGTGTGGCCAGGGAGGCGACCAAGATGGCCTCCTTTGCCTGAGGCTCCGCCGGCCGGGCTACGATAACTTTGTTTTCCCAGATGTAGGAACGTTCCCACATCGGCAGACACCCTCCATTGGCCCCGGGAGAACGAGAGGAACATTTCGATGCCCGGCTTCACTCGCCGCGAGGGACGGGACCGGAGTGCAGTGGGCCTGCGTGGAGGACGGGTGTGGCTCTACTGCCTTCCCCGGCTGAGGAGCAGACATCGGAGGCGGCGGTGAGTGAGGCCCTGGTGGGTGCCCGGCGCTGGTTTGAGCTCCCCCCGCTCCTTCTGGTGGGCTTTCCTCCCCCCGTGCCCCCCGCTGCTGGCCGGGTCCCGCTGTGTGCGGAGCACTTGCAGGGCGTTGTTGGCCTTTTGGGCGTTTTCGCGCCGGGGCCTGGTGTACTGGCTCTGGCGCCCTGTCACCATAGTTTGCCGCCATTTCCTAAAACCATCTACAGTGACCGGGTTGCTGTCACCGCATTGACTCGACAGGTGGGCGGCTTGGCCTGCGCTGCTGCGCCCCTGCCCCTTTTTGGGATCCTGTCTGTGTCCCACCATTTGACCAGCGCCGCCATGGATGCCATACTACACTGGCCGCTGTTTCATTGAGTCACTCTTTTGCAGGAGTTCCCTCACAACTCTACCCCACACGTCTCTGGCCTTCTGGTTTTGCAACAGTTATTGGGCTACTACAACAACGAGAGGTCCCTGGTCCTCCCTGAAGAATGTGGAGGAAGGACCCTAAACAACGCATGTTGCAATTCAATAAGGCCCCCTGCCTCACCTCAGACGATCCTCCCGACATGGCTGATGGGGCTCTGGGCTCAGATGATACAGGTGACTCTGCCTACCTGGCTGCAGCTATGCTAACAGAGATGAGAGCTGGGTTCAAGGCACTGGACGGTAGATTTGATGCTCTAGATAAGAAACTAGCTGACATGGGTGCAAAAGTTCAGGCGCATGATCGGAGGCTGGATGTTGTGGAGTCGAGAGTCTCAGACATTGAGGACGGTGCGTCATCCTCACTGAAGCAGCTAGAAAGGATGGAGAAGAACCTTAAGGATATGGCAATTAAAAACAAAGATTTGGCGGCTCGCAGTCACCAAAATAACATCTGAATCATTGGAGTGCCGGAAACAACCGCCACTGGACGCATGGACACCTTTGTGGAGCAGCTGCTGACCAAGTTGTTCGGGAGAGAAACCTTCACGCAGGGATTTGTAGTGGAGCGCGCTCATAGGTTGTTAGGCCCCCGCCTTCGACCTGGCCTTCCTCCGCGACCCATCATTGCTAGACTCATGAACTTTAGGGACAGAGATGTGGCCCTCCGCTCTGCTTGTGACCGGGGGGACATCCAGTGGCAGGGGAGTCAGCTGTCCTTTTCCCCCGACTTCACCATCATGGTTCAGGAGGCAAGACGCAAATTTTTCATGGAGTCAAGGCCACCCTGAAAAATGTGGGTCTTAAGTACGGAATGCTCTATCCAGCGAGGTTAAAAGTAGATGTAGATGGCAGGTTCTGTATCTTTGAGACACCGACGGAGGGGCAGGAGTTCTGTCAGGGATATAAGAAAAAACACTCTCTGGGGGACTGCTATTCCGCGTGCTGCGTCCCCGCCACAAAGTGGTTCACAAGTCAGCGTTGAACTCTTCTCTAATCCCGGGACTGGCTGAATGGTTATTGCATTAATTACTGTGTTCTGCTGTGTTTATCTTGTAAAATGCATCTTTATCCTGTTTGATACTATCATATTCCTTATTGCCCGACCGGCGTGGCGTTGTCGCGCCTCATGGTGAATACCATGCTAAGTTTGCGATGTGCATATTCGTATCCTACATTGCTGTGTTTGATTTCATTGCACAGGCATTTGGCTAAGAGAGTTGGGGTATGCCTCTCTGGGGTTGGTGGGAGGCTGGGTGGTGGGTGGTGGGGGGATATTTGCTCTGTTTCCATACTCCTTTTGTGTTCATTGCTCAGGTTGAAAGTATACGGCATGAGATTGACATGCATTGCGGTGCGCTTGAGGTTACTGTTTTCAATGGTGCAGCTAGGGAACCAGCTCGGGCCTTCCAGGCTCTCTTTGATATCATGGAATGTTAGAGGTCTAAACAATACTAGGAAATGAAGACAGGTCCTTAACTATATTGCCAGACATAACATTGATATTGTATTCATGCATTAAACACATCTGTCCAACTCCGATCACACTTCTGTCGCAGCGAACTGGGGTTCCCACAGATTTTTTTCCAATTACAGTTGATATGCGAGAGGGGTTGCCATATTCATACACAAATGAATACCCTTCTCCTTACACAAGATCTTGGTTGATGGCGAGGGCCGAACTCTGATTGTTACTAGTTCATTGATGGGACACCAGATCTCACTGGTCGGTGTATATGGTCTTAATGTGGACTCCCCAGACTTTTTCCATGAGCTGCAGGTGCGGCTCTTGACACTTGACCCCGGGCTTCTGATAATTGGGGGGGATTTCAATTTGTTGTTGGATCCAATTAGGGACTGCACTTCCTCCTCCCCTGACACTAAGCCCCGTTCACGACAGACGCTTCACGACATATGTAACCACTTCTCTTTAGTAGATATCGAAAACAAATTGCACTCACATCTTACGGAATACACACACTAGACGGGATTTCATAACACGTGGACCAGGATAGACTACTGGTTGGTTTCCCCAGGAGTTGCTGGCTGGCTGGGAGGGTTGCTTACTTTACCTCGCACACTTTCGGACCATTCTCCGGTCGTGCTTAAACTTAACATTCCCAGGCCGGGAGGATTTGAGAGACAATGGTGCTTTCCTGGAAGCGTGCTTTTGGATCAGGTTTTTCATGAGGAAGTTAGACAGGCTATAGACAAATATTTTGAAATAAACACTGGGTCAGTGGACACCTGGGCGACACTCTTGGAGGGGTTCAAGGCCTACATCAGGGGCGTCTGTATTGCTAAACATGCTGGGGTCCTGCAGGATCTCCGCTCCACTTTAAACCGCATTGAAGCAGATATCGCTGCCCTGGACCGAGAGTTAATGATAGTGGTATCCGAAACCAGGGAGACGCGCCGCTTAGCTTTACTGCTCGAATTTAGAGAAGGAGCAGAGCGAGAGTTAATGTTCCTTAAAAAACAGCATGTCGCGCAGCGATATGGTGAGGGTGAAAGACCTGGCAGGATCCTTGCACGCACCCTCCGTGGGACAAAGCTTACATCACGGAAATCATGTCGCATATGTCTCTACCCCAGACATATGCGACACGTTCCTTTCGTATTACAAAACACTATACACTTCTAGAGTCGCTGGGGACCTGCGGGACCATGGGGAATATCTGGCACAGATTGCAATGGTCTATCTGTAACGGTATATGCAGGACTTTTTGTCCATTCCCATATCTCAAGACAGCATATTGATGGGGATGGAGGCGTTGAGGGGCTTCTCTGCTCCTGGTTTGGATGGCTTCTTGGCTGACTTTTATAAAGCATATAAAGATATTTTAGTACCAAGGTTGGTGGCAGTGTATGCTGAGGCACAAGACCAGAAGTGGGTATTCTTCCTCCAACGTTCAGGGAGGCGGTCATTCTTCTTCTTCCCAAGCCAGGCAGAGACTCTAAGCTCTGTAGCTCCTACAGACCGTTGTCCCTACTGAACCTTGATTATAAAATATTAGCGAAGGTAATCCAAATATGATTATCTTTATTAAAGGAATCCATCCTCTCCCCGGCCCAATCGGGCTTCGTGCCTCATAGATCTACGTCACTTAATTTGCGGACTCTGTTCTCGGTGCTACACAGGATTGATCCCGACACACCTGCTGCTGCCATACTCCATGATGCAGAGAAGGCATTTGACTCCCTTGAGTGGCCTTTTTTCCTGTCTGTCATGCGACGTATGGGTATTCCCGAATGTTTTGTCTCTACGGTTGCTCTCCTTTACAATGAACCAACAGCTAGACTGCGCCTGAACAGTACTCTTTCCGATCCTTTTACTCTGTCTCGTGGCACGAGGCAGGGATGCCAATTATCCCCATTGCTTTTTATATTGGCTATGGACCCTATTGTTCGACACTTTCAGGAAAAACATCTACACCAGGGCCTACAATTGCGCACTGGGCCTCTTCTGGTTTCTCTCTACGCGGATGATACTATCTTGTACGTTAGGATGCCCCATCTTAATCTCGAACCCCTGATTATGGAAATCATTTGATTCTGTAGGTTTTCTGGGCTCAGCGTTAACTGGCACAAATCGGTTATTTTTCCGTTAACTGCTAGCACGACTTCCTGGAAATGCGAATTCCCGCTCGAATGGTGCCAAGATGCTGTCAAATATCTCGGAGTGTATGTCCATCGAGACACCGCTACTATGATCAGGCTAAATTATGGTAGGGCTGTTAGCTCCCTTGGAAGCGCAGATTGTGAAATGGCTGTGGTTATCTTTGTCAATGGCCGGGAGAGTAGCTATAATTAAAATGGTGGTCCTCCCCCGGTTTTTATATCTTTTTAACAATATTCCCATTCCTCTTACCAAGACTTTTTTTCTCCAACTGCAAACACTACTTTTGCGCCTCATCTCATCTGGGGGGACAAGACACCACGTGTGAACTGGCAGACCTCAACCCTGCCGTCTGAGAGAGGAGGCTTTGGGGTCCCAGACATGAATTTGTATTACCTGGCAGCACAATGCTGTTATGCTCATGCCTGGTACCACCCGGACGCACGTGTCCCATATCTGAAGCCGGAGGCCGACCTAGTGCTCCCACGACATCTTGCCGCTATCCTACCCAAGGGCTTTCCTAGAGACCCCTACGACATTCAAACTGTCTCCACCACCTGCTGGGCATGGGACAGGCTGCGCAGACTGTTGGACCTTGATCAGCTGTACTCTCCGGAGCTACCCCTCCCAAACCCTTCATTGCTTCCCATAAAGGGTGAGGTCTTGATCCAACGCACACTTGAGAAATTCCACATCCGTACGATAGGCGATCTATTTCCTGAAGATCATGTCTTCTCTGTGTCAGAGGAAGCCCGATTCAGTGAACGCTCCTTTATGGACACCTTTGTTCTGATGCGTATGTATTCCATGCTTCGGGCCCCATTCCCTTCCTTCCCATCGGCCCCTGAACCAGCCCCACCGCTGACGCTGCTTATCAAGAGCCCTACAGGCGCACATCTGATCTCAAAACTGTACAGGCAATGTGGGACTTCCAGACCATTCTCTGATGCTATAGTACGCATGGCTTGGGAGGTAGATTTGGGCAGGCCCATTACAGACGACCAATGGGAACAATGCTACAGGGCAACCAAAGAGGTCTTGTTGAACAGCAGACACAAACTGCTTCATTTTAAGTTTCTCCACAGAATATATCACACACCTGCGCGATCCCATAGGAGAGACCACACCAGGACCCACCACTGCCAGAAATGCTTGGCTCCCTTTGCTGACTTTGCTCACCTCTCCTGGACATGTCCTAAAATACACCAATACTGGTCCCAGGTCCACATCACGCTAGGTGACATACTCTCCATGCAGCTGCTACCCACTCCTGAGATCGCACTGTTGGGTTACGTGGTTAACTTCCCTAGGAAGGTCAGGAAATTGGCAGCACTGGGTTTCCTGTTGGCTAAGCGGTAGATTGATATATTTTGGGGAAGCAAGAGGGCTCCGTCACTACAGTCATGGCTTCGCAGTTTGGCATTTTGTAATACTAATGGCGAGGAATACTCTACGCTGATGCGAAGCTCATCACGACCAGTGGACATTTGGGGCCCATATAGGAATTACATTGCTAAGACACAATCCGAACATGCCTCACAGATTGCCAGCGGTATCATTTCTGAAGGGGTCGGCTATACACATGAGATGTGACGAATATCCATGTAGTTGGAAATTCTTTGCTATTAGCCGCTCTAAGTGTGATGTTTTCTGTGCTAATTTACGCTTGAAGCAACTAAAATCTCCATGTACTGTGTATCGCTTTTCTGAACACCTTATTGTATGTCTTAAATTTCCGCCCTCATTTCATTGATCACCTGCACCAGTAACTGTAACATATAGCATTTGTCATACTGCATATATTTCTTGTTAGTGCCGATACTGTATACCGCGATGTACTGCATATTTTGTTCATGTATGCATAAAACTGAAAAATAAAGCTTTAAAAAAAAAAAAACGTCTACTGCTAGCCACATTTGGGACAAGACCTGGACATAGACCAGAACTAGAAGAAAACAGTAAAGGTCATGTGTGCTTTCATCCATCAGAGTCTAAACTTCTGAGGGCTGTCCAGAGACAGAGCAGAGCTGGAAGTACAGACACATAGGGAAGACAGACATCCCGCAAACGTACATTATGCAAAACGTGAAAGCAAGGGCAAGGGTGTGACAAGCATATCCTTCAGGAGACCCCCTTCCACTCCGAGGCCAATTAATATCTGTGCGATATGGGAGACTCAGGGGGCCGCTCATTACATTCTGCAGGGTGGGGCACCATTTTGCGTTATGCCACTGTTGCGAGTGTGCACTTACCGGTGTATGACCAGGTTGGGCAGTCTCCGGTTTGTGAACGTACACATGACGTGTGAAAAAATATAGGCTTGGGAGCCGAGGGATGGTTTATGACTACATTTGTGTACTCAGATACACAGGTGTAGAGGTGGTGCACACGCACACATACCAGGACATGGGGGCATATGTATAAAAATCCCTGTTTGCGATTCTCAAATGGCGATTTTTTTAGAATCGCTATTGGAGAATTGGAGAACGGGATGTATGTAAAAAATCAAATTTTTTTTTGCGATTTCTTTGTATTCCTTAATTGCGATTAGCAAATTGCGAAATCGCAATTAAGGAATACTTTCCCATTCATTTCTATGGGCCAGGAGGCCCATAGGAATGAATGGGAAGTCATTCTCAATTTGCAATTCGCAATTAGAGAATCGCAAATTGAGAATAATTTCAAGGGTGCAAGGGGGTCATAAGGACACTCTGATGCACCCCTGAAATGAGCATGTGTGCGCATATGGCGCACATACATTCCAAATTGTGACTCCTTAAATCCTTACGCAAAATTAAGGAATTGCAAATTTTGCGATTCCTTAATTTTGCGATCCGATTTTCCTAATACATCCCGTTTTGCAAATTTTTTGTCGCAAACGCTGCTTTTTTGCGATACGCGGAGTTTGCGACTAAAAATTCAGTTCATACATATGTCCCTAGGTAACGCACTGTCGCCTATGTACATATCGGCTCACATTACCCTACAGATACTAGTTGCGTCTGCACACGTGCACCGATTAAAGCAGGGATCAGGCTCCAACACGTGCCCGTCGTGTCCGCCTCGTCGCATACAGGTGCACACATAAGGGGGCTGCGCGCGCGCGTCTTCGCGCATCCCTTCGTCTTGACATTTCCTAGCTCGCCTCGCAGAGCAGTCGCTTTCCCCGCACAGAGACAGATGCCGGCCCCCCACAAAATCTGTTCCCTGTGGTCGCGGCATTACTCATCCACGGAGTGAGCGAAGACTGCCTGCGAGCGGCCCGAGCGCATCCTGCCTGCCCCCCGCTCCCCACGCTGCATGCGTGTCCCCGCCCAGGCCTCCAGGAGAGGAGGGGGGGTGGGGGGGGCTGCGTCCTTGGGATGCATCAGTCATGGCTTAGTGTTTGTTTGGCCCCCAGCCCGGCGTGCTCCCCTACGCACAACTCAGCCGTGACGCGGACAGCCCTAAAGTTTCCAATGTTTTACTTTGATAAACTCATTGATGTTACGTACAGTGCCGCGAAACAGCGACAACTGATCTATAATAAACAATATTATTCTCATCATTATACATCGCAACATGCGGTGACGCGTTTTTCCTTCTGCTGATTTGTTTTTCTTAAATTAACAGTGATCAGCAAAAGGGAGGTCGCTGTGTAAAATTACAACTGCTTTTTCAGCAACGAAAAGGGTATTAGCTCTTTCTTCAGAATGATTTTCCTTCTGAGAAAACACAGTAACCAGCTTTTAAGGAGACATTTTTGGCAGTATATTTATTGATGGTATGGCACAGTTTTATCACAGGAACCCTGGAATCTAGCTGCTTGTTTGATGTTACCACAGGTTGTGAATTAAAGCCACTTTTGACAGACACATAATAAGGAGCACACTCCATGTAGCATCCAGTGTGACTCAGTTTCCTGCACGTCTGAGCTGGTGTCTGAAAGGGAATGATGATGTCATAGAATTTAGGATGCTAAGGGCCCAGCACATAAATAAATAAGATGTCCTTCTATCCTTAAGCACTCCTGTCTAATCATTGAAGAACGTTCCTCAGGACATAACAATGCACCTTTCACTAGGTGATAAGGAGTATTGCAAGTCACCACAGCATTTACTATATCATACATTAAAACTTATATAATTATATATCTTTATAATACGTGAGAGCCCCGCAAGCCCTGTATAAAAGCCTGTCTGTAATTTCCTTATTACAGGTAGCATGTGATGCACCCTGCTGCCTGTAATAAAGAAATGACTAGCTGCTCAGCTGAATTATCTTACAGTTCTGACGTCACAACGCATTCTGCCTGAACCAACAGTTAGGGAAACAGCAATTACAGACCATAATTAAAACTGCAGTTTCAAAAACGAAAACAGAACATGGCTGTCATCTGCTCTGATGAACGGTGACAAGCAATAAGGTGGTGACATGTTGATTTTTCCATGTTTTAAGTTATTAAAGGGAAGACAGAATCTCTTTGCCTGTTTGCACACATTCAGAGCTACTTTTAAAATTTGACTTGCATTAAACCGATTCTAATATCTTTTTTTGAAACAAATATCTAATGTTTTTGGTGTGTTTTATTTTGCATTAGAGTTTCTAATTGTATTCTATGTGTTTAGAAACATTCGAATTCTTTCACCTGGAAGTTCAACACGCAAAGCTTTTAAGCATTCTGTGGGAAGGGTGATGGTGTGGCCAGATATTATAAGGTAGAGAGTACCCCCAGCCATGCATTATAAGGATATTGGAAGCCACTCTGGCTTTCACTGACCTAATAAAGGATCTCAGCCTTCGGTTTCATTCCTGCACATGGTCACAGAAGTCTTATGTGACAGGCAATATCCCTTTGTAATGTATGGCAGGAATTACTTCATTGCATTTAGTATGGAAATATGGATCTTCCTTGTGCCTCTTTATGGTCTCAGAACTCCTCCCTGACCGTCAGTGTCCTTGTCATGCAAAGGAAGCTTTATCCAATGTAGTGATCTTATTTTGCATCGCACCATGTGCTTGCCTGGCACTTAGGGAGCTTCCTGGAAGGATTACCCTGCAGTATGCTGCATTAACATCACCTACAGTGGCCTTCTTCGATCCCTGATCTGTGCTGTGCTCTGTATGTTCATCACGTGGCGCTTCCTCAATAGTTGACCTGCATTGTGCGCCCTCTATGCCTGCTCTACTTTACACTTACTGTGGGCTCGACGCACTTTGTGCCTCAGAAATCTTAGTCTTTCTATGCTTTGCCAGCAATCTGATCCTCCTATGCTTGCCTTGCAATGTGCTCCATGATACTGTGCCACAGAACCTACAGCAAAGATGCAAAGTGTTCCTTGCATCATGGACATGTAGTGTGCTTCCTGAATGTCTGCTGCCAGCTTTTACTCCAGGTTCTGGGTTGGTGTGTGGCACTGGAACTGGACAGTGTTGGTGTGTGTCGATACTGTCTTTACACTTACTCCTTCAATATTGTTGCTTATAAAGGTTAGCAAAGGTCTTTGGTGAGGGATAGGATCAGCTGAGTGTCGTCTGCGTAGGACATAATGTTGAGGTTGTGTTGGCGTGCAATGGATGCGAGGGGACTCATGTATACGTTGAAGAGGGTGGGACTGAGTGAAGATCCTTGGGGTACACCGCAGATGACTTCGGTGGCCTCTAATCTAAAAGGGTGGAGGCGGACTCTCTGGGTTCTTCCGGCGAGGAAGGAGATTATCCAGTTCAATGCTTTTCCTTGTATTCCGACGTTGCTGAGGCGTTGTATAAGGGTGTTATGACAGACTGTGTCGAAGGCTGCGGAGAGGTCGAGAAGGGTGAGGGACGCAGTTTCTCCGTTGTCCAGTAGAGTTTCGAATGTCGTCTGTTGCAGCGATGAGGGCGGTCTCGGTGCTGTGTTTGGCTCGGAAGCCGGACTGTGAAGGGTCGAGGGATTTGTTGGATTCGAGGAAGGCGGCGAGTTGACTGTTGACAGCTTTCTCAATGACTTTGGTAGGGAATGGCAGGAGCGAAATGGGGCGGTAGTTCTTAAGTTCGGTGGGGTCTGCTGTAGGTTTCTTCAAGGGGGCGCTGAGTTCGGCGTGTTTCCAGCTTTCCGGGAAGGTGGCGGAGTTGAGGGAGCAGTTGATGACGTCTCGAAGATGGGGTGCGATAATGGAGTCTGCTTTGTTGAAAATGTGGTGGGGACATGGGTCGGTTGGCGATCCTGAGTGAATGGTGTTCATCAGGCGGATGGTGTCTTCAGTGGTGATTGGGTTCCAGGCGCAAAGGTTGTTGGAGGGGGTTTGTAGTTCGGAGGTAGGTGGGGTGGGCTGGTCTCCAAAGCTGTTATGTATGTCAGCGATTTTGTTGTGGAAGAACGAGGCTAGAGAGTCGCAGAGGTCTTGGGAGGAAGTGATGTCGTTGGTGCCGGCGGTGGGGTTGGTAAACTCTTTGACGATGTTGAATAGTTCTTTGCTGTTGTGGGCGTTGTTGTCGAGTCGATCCTTGAATGCTGATTTCTTGGTGGATCGGATCAGTTGGTGGTGTTTGCGGGTGGCGTTCTTGAAGGTGGCCAGGTTGTCAGTGGTTGGGTTTTTTCGCCAGGCTTTCTCGAGGGTGCGACAGATCTTCTTGGATTTCTCAAGGTCATCATTAAACCAGGGGGCTTTTTTGCTGCCTTGTTTGATTTGATGGTTTTTCAAGGGTGCTAATTCATCAGCGCTGTGGGTGATCCATTGTGTGAGGTTGGTGGCTTCTTGGTTTGGGCCTGATGATTTTGCAGGAGGGTTTTGGTGAAGCGATGTGAAGAGCTGGTCGGTGGTAATTTATTCCAGTTTCTCCGGGGAATTGGTTGTGGGTGGATGTGGGTCGTAGTCTTTTTGTAGTTGAAGTGAACCCAGCTGTGGTCCGTCCAATGGAGAGCTGTGGTGTGATTAAAGGAGATGTGCTTGCTGGAGGTGAAGATTGGGTCGAGCGTGTGCCCGGCATAGTGGGTGGGGGTGTCAACAAGTTGTTTGAGTCCGAGATTGGCGAGGTTGTCCAGAAGGGTGGTGGTGTTGCTGTCGTTATTCTTTTCCAGGTGGAAGTTGAGGTCTCCCAGTAGAATGTAGTCCTCAGAGGGGAGGGCGTGAGGGCTGATGAAGTCAGTGATGTCTTCGCTGAATTGTGTGCGGGGTCCGGGTGGTCTATAGAGGAGGGTGCCTCTGAGTGTGGTCTTCGGGTCGGTGTGAATCTGGAAGTGAAGGTGTTCAGTGGTTGTGAGGTTGTCATCGGAACTGGTCGTGATGCGGATGGTGTTCTTATGAACGATGGCGACTCCTCCTCCTGTTTGGTAGATGCGGTCCTTTCGGATGATCTTGTAGTCGTCCGGGATGGCTATGGCGATGTCGGGCGCTGATGAGGCGTTCATCCAGGTTTCTGTGAGAAATGCGACGTCCGGCGATGTGGTGTTGAGTAGGTTCCAAAGCTCAATGGCGTGTCTGTGGACCGAGCGGGTGTTGAGTAGGATGCACTTCAGGTGGTTAGCGTCAGAGCTCTGCTTGGAGTCTGTGGATTTGGTGTGGGTTCTGATGCAATTGAACTTGCAGGAGTGGCAGGTGAAGGGTCCATGGGTGTGTCCTGGGGCGGCTTGGTAGCAGTCTGGGAGACGGCCGGAGTTGAGTGCTGAGAGGGTTGCGGAATCGTACGTTATGTGGGTGGAGAGGAGTTTGTGGGGGCCAGGGGGTCTGGCGCTGGGCGCGGTCCAGGCGCGGACGGGCGTAGACGGGCTTACCTTTGGCGCACCTTCGGCCCGCATGGGGTGTGACCGCTGCGCGCAAATGCGTTTGTCATAAGTGGATAGAGGAGGGGGGCGGAGCGAGGGAGGAGCAGCTGGGATGCGGGAGCGGGGTGGAGAGGATGGGCTCCGAGGCACAACAACAACAAAATGACAGCAAAAGTGAAACCGGAACAGGTTGGGGCACAAATAGGAATTACGCTGTGGGCAGAGGCACTGGCACAATCAGGCAGTATTAATTAAAATCTATCAGGCAATGCGAGCGCTACGATATAAACTGGCCCAGACACTCTTAAAGGCAAAGCGGGCAATTTACAGAATGGCAGAATTATCTAAAGAGGCAATGCGAGCAATGCAGGCACCAGTTCAATTAAAGGCAGCAAAGCAATGCGAGCAGCACAACGATACCCAGGAGAGACCAGGGGCTTATGGTTAGGGCTACCAGGGAATCTGTCAGGGCCCAAATATTGGGCAGTGGGGACAAGGAAGTTTTTAGGTCAAGATCTCTTGCGTCCACCAATGTTGTGCTATTAACACCTATGCAAGTCCCCGGCTCAGGCATTTCTTGTATCTTTACTTTCTACCCAGAGTAGTTCAAACGCAAACTTACTAATCAGCTGAACGAAGACAGAAGGAGTCTGTGGTGCTGAGTGCCTCACTGCCAGCTTTAGTAAAAGTTCTCACCTTTGTGCCGGAGAGTAATCTCATTCTCCATCCCATGTCCATCACTCTTAAGGGAGTTTCCACAATCTGTGGAGCAGGGTGAGTAGTCAGTCTTGAATTGGTTACTTGCTCCTCATGCTGGGCCAATTCTGGTTCTTCGGGCAACTCTTCAGCAGGTGGACGTACCCTTGAGTCAGAAGTTGGTCTCAACTAGGGTGGTGCAAAGTATGTGGGCATCATGCAGCTCGTAATGCCTTGGTGTCACCACAACTGATGGTGAAAGTCATAGTTTGAGGTGTTGCTCTTTGAGGTACAGGACCACTGGGCTTTTCTTTCAATCTGACTCCAGGTTTAACCCCAATGGACCAACACGTGGTCTGTGGTGTAAGCTAGCTCACTCTACGTGAGGAGCAATAAAAACGGAGGGAAGAGGGGTGTGAAAAAAGGAAGAGGAAGGGGGGCCTCTCTAGTGAAAGGTTGTACCTAACTCAACCATGAATGTGGGGGAGAGACACTTTTTGTTTTAATTACCCTCACACACACTAGTGGTGTCATGCTTCATCCTTGGGTCACCCTGACTCCTAAAAGTCGGGGTGGGCTCAACCACATTTAGATAAATGAAGATCAAGGGGGTTAAAGATTAAAAACCTTAGGCAGACCCCTGGTTTCCCTTTATTCTTGGATCTGGTCCATTGGGGTACTGTTTTGTGACAGTTATACTACAGAGGGAGGACGTACTCGGATGAAAAACCTCTCAAACCCTTGAGGTACGGGATACTTCCCAATACCTTGTTTTGCTGATATCCAGGTGTAACCCATCTTCTTGCAGTCAGCATTGAGGCCTAAACATCAGGTATTTATTGGCCTTCCTCTTTCCCCTTTTCCTTGAGGGTTTCAGGCGAGGGCTTGCATGGTGGTGTTGAATGCCGGCTTGTGGAGGATGTGACCTATCCACCCCCAGCATCATTTAGGATTTCTTCATGAGCAGGGAGTTGGAAAGTCTGCTGCCATAGGTTCTTGTTACTGATGGTGTTTTTCTAGTGGTTTGTGGGATTTTCCTCAGACAGGTGTTGATGAAGAGCTGGACTTTGCCTGTGGTGGTCACTGCTGTCCTTAAAGTTTTTGCTCCATACAGAAGGACCAATTTTATGTTGGTGTTAAAAAACCTGATCTTGGTTTGCATTGTTGGTCCTTGGAGCTCTAGATCTACTTTAGCTAAATGAAGTCAGTTCTTGCTTTGTGGACATTTACCTTGACATTGGCGTCTGTGCCACCCTGCATGTCTATGAAACTGCCTAGGTAGGTAAAGGCCTCAACCTCTTCCAGTGCATTGCCTGCAAGAGGGACTGCAGTTGTGCTGGCTATTTTAGCCTTCAGGATCTTGGTTTTTCCCCTGTAGATGTTAATGCCAAGTTGTACTGAAGTAGCTGCCACTTTTTTGGTCTTCTCATGTATATGCAGATGGGTATAGGAGAGTAGAGCCAGGTTGTCTGCACAGTCAAGGACGTTGAGTTGTGCCCAAGGTGTCCACTGCATCACACTTCTTCTCCTTGCTGTGGATGTCTTCATGAGCCAGCAGGAATAGAACAGGCAAGAGCAAACAACCCTGGTGGACTCCGGTCCTCAGTTCAAAGTCTTCCCTGAGGTGTACTCCATGGACTGTCTTGCAGGTCATTCCCTTGTAGGAGTTCCTAATGATTCCTATGATTTTATCTGCACACTGTAGTAGCAGAGGAGTTTCCAAAGGGTCTCTCTGTCCATGCTGTCAAATGCCTTCTCATAGTCGATGAAGTTGACATAGAGGGGGGGTTCTATTCCATCAACTGCTCAATGATGATGCGCAGTGTTGAAATCTGGTCTGTGCAGGATCTATCTTTTTGGAAGCTAGTTTGCTCGTCTCGCAACTGAGTGTTGACTTGTTCCTTCATTCTGTTCAGGATGCCTCTGTTGTTGTTTTGGTATGATAGAAGAGTTATCCTTAAGTAGTTTACACAGTTACTCAGGTCACCTTTCTTGGGGATCTTGATCAGATATCCCTCCTTCCAGTCTGACAGCACCTTTTCCTCTTCCCAGATACTTCCAAACACGGGGTAGAGCATGCATGTCTACTGATGTTTTAATGTTTGCCTTTAGTGCCTCCTCGGGAGTGCTGCCGGGTCCTGCTGCCTTTCCATTTCTCAGTTATTTGATAGATTGCAGTATTTCTTCCCTGGTTGGTCTGCTGCAGTCAATTGGCAAGTCCTTGTCAGCTGGCTGTATGTCTGGTGGAGGCGGCGGCTCGGCTACTTCAGCAGGTTTTCAAAGTGCTACACCCCTCTTTGTTGTTGGCCTTTGTTGTCCATGATTATCTTGCCAGCATTGTTTTAACAGGTCTTCTGGCTTGCTGGAGACATTCCTTGTAAGGTTGTAGAGTTCTTTCAAATTTCCATAGCTTGCAGCTTTGTGTGCTTCTGTGGCAAGACCGTTGATTTATCTTTGCTTGTCTGCTGCTAAGCTTCTCTTTGCTTCCGTATTGGTTTGGTGTGTTTGCCTTAAGCTTTTGCTTTATTTGCTCTTGTCTGGCTGGTGTTGACTGCAGCTTTGTTTTACTCTCACGCTTGGATTTTCCAGAGCATCTCGTGGAGATCCATTCTTTATGCTGGTGCTCCTTGGGGCCCAGTACCTCCTGGCAGGTCAATGTCTCTGTTCCTTTGATCTTCTTCCACTGGGGTTCTACTGGGTCTCTGTCATCCTCTGGTTCTAGCAGGGCTTGAAACTAGTTACTGAGGGTGAGTGAGCATTCACTCTGTTTTTATGCTTTTTTGTGGAGGGTTGTTTGACTTGTCAGTTCCATCCATGCTTGCTTCAGCTTTAGCCTGGCCATGACAATGTGATGGTCTGATGCCATGTCTCCTTATCTCATCATTATCACATCTTGCAGGGACCTTCGGAACATCTTGGCAATACAGACATGATTGACCTGATTCCCTGTTGAATAGTCTGGTGATACCAACATTGCCCTGTGCATTCTTTTGTGTGGGAATACACTACCACCTATCACCAGACTTTTCAGAGCCCAGAGATCCACGAGCCTTTCACCATTCAGTATCAGGAAAGGGTTAGTTCAGTCTCTCCACACTGAAGTGGTGTAGGAAAAGGTGGGGCTAGGGGGTGATTACGTGAGTTTTTACCAGGGGTCGGTAGATCTCACCTCCAGGCGTACATAAAAAGACACAGCCTTTACCCAAATCCAAGCCGAACAAGCATATTTCTTTTGGGGGGAGGGCTGTTTGGCACCATTTTGAATGTTTTAACCCAATTTGTACTAATTCAAGCCTGCATGATCCCAAGTGAACTTTCAGAAATAGGGGTCACTAAAAAACACTTGGAATATGGACAGCCTGAGGCCTTACTCTGTATTTACTTGCTGCGGAAAACCTGTGTAACAAGCCTATACTATGTATATAAAATCTATCAAAATATATATATTTTTTTAAAACAAAAAAACAAACCATAAGATTACCCTGTGCAAAGAGAGTCCAAGTGAGAGGTAGAGGTAGACTGAGAGAAGGAGAGAGGACGAACTACAGAAATAGGCAGGTGTGAAATAGAAACTTCACTTTCCCAGGTGTCCCCTTGGAGAATCGAGGCCCAGGGCAATTGCCCACTTATCTATGCCTTAAACTGTCTCTGGGCGAGTCATCACATCCTGCAGGTGGGGGCATCATTTTGAGGTAAATTACTGAAGAATGCAGAGAAAAGATGTGAAATTGAAAAAAGGAAAGTGGGGAGTGTGTAAAAGGAAAGATGTGTAAAAGGTGTGAGAAGGTTGGAATCAGGGATGGGGCTAGGCATGGGTAGTGTGGGCAGTTGCCCAGGGCACCACACTCAATCCATCAACATGGGGCCAGCACCAGTGCAACACAACTAGACCCAGGTGGCTAGGTGGCACATTGGTCCTCTTGTGACCCCTGACGATTCAATTGAAAGAAAGGTGTCTCATCGCGATTCGGCCCTCGGGAGGGGCGCCCCATTTCCTGGGATTCCCAGCCATGGTGCAGCACGGTGAGGCCCAGGGAAGGGGGCCCCTTCATGGTCCCAGTTGTAAGGAGTCACATTTTGCAGGTTTACCCTGTAGTCAGGTCTCCTGCACTACTGCCCAATCAGACAGTCCTGCCAAGTACCACGCATCTGGAGTTAGACTAAAGCATTTCAGTGTGGTACTCCGCATTGCCACACTGAAATGCATTGTCATGCATATATGTGTTGTGTCTCAGCTGTCACTTAAAGTGCCAAGGCAGCTGGTAGCGAGCTCCCCATGGCGTACACTGCACGCAACGTGCTCCCGCAGGCTCCGGCTCTCGCACTGTGAGCTAAGGCTGTGCTGGCAGGCTCACATTCACAGGGCCAACTGAACTGCAGTGTTTACTAGTACCTATCATAGATTAATCTGTGATCAGATTCCCTAACTGACAGCCTGTAGCAGCCACGGCCGATAGTAGGTGTAACTGCAGGGCGATGACGTGGGGAGGGGGAGGGGCAGGGTGAGGGGTAGTAATGTATGGATTACGGACTTTAACAGGTAAGTAAACATATAAATAAATAAAACGAATTTCGTTGCGCGCACTGCGTCGCATTTGGTGATGCAGTGCACGCAACGAAATTAGTTTTATTTATTTATATGTTTACTTACCTGTTAAAGTCCGTAATCCATACATTACTACCCCCCACCCCTGTCCCTCCCCCTCCCCACGTCACCGCCCTGCAGTTACACCTACTACCGGCCGTGGCTGGCCTGTAGCCTGACATCATGGTCCCATCCCAGCATAGTGTCCAATATCCAAACAGGTTGTTGCTAAAATTGCCGGCGTCATGGGGGCCTCCTGCTGAAGTGAAGCGGGGAGTTTTTACAAAGGCGCATGATGGCTGGTTTTGTGGGTGTTGCCTCAAATTCAATGATCATTGCGAAGCTTGCAGTGCTGTTTCAGGCAGCTCGCACCTGCCTGGGCCGCAAGACTACTGTGCTGTTGCTCAGCTTATTTTACCCTCCACCCACGCCTAATTCAGCCAGAGCGGACTGACTCCACAGGGAGGAGACCCGACCATTAACCGGGAACTCACAGAAGTTTGATCACTATCTGTGGAGGCCGCGGGCCGGTCGGGAATTTGGGGGGGGGGGGGGGGGGGGGGGTTGGAGGTGCCGCCAAGCTCTTTTCCGGGGCCGGTTTTCGGCCGATTATGGTCCAGGGACGATTTTGCAAAAAAGGCCCTGTAACAAAAATGGCCCCCAGTGGCCCAAAACCGGCCACCACCCGAGCGGCGCATCAGGGGATTACCCGGTGCCCGCTATGGCCAGTCCAGCCCTGACTACAGGCTCGACTCCAGACTGACTCAAGACTCATCTACGGACGGGGCCTTGACCCAAGTAAATACCAGCCAAAGAGCCTTAAATTCTAGACAGTGAATCCCTCATCTTCATTGCTGCATTCTACTCACGAGAAAGTGTCACTCATACTTGTTGAAATGTCACTCATAATAACAATGACATTATGAAAACGTCACACATGGTAATCTGAAACCTTGGCACCTATGATCAGAGGCACCACAGGACGCCCAGTGTTCCCGGTTCCTCTCAGCCTACAAGCAACTCTCATGGATTTATGAGCTGCTAAGAGGTCCTTGTAGGTGGCTGAGAGGGAGGGGCTGCAGCCCAGGAGTGGTCTGCACAGAGCAGCTTTAGAAGCAAGTCACCTAAAGAGATGCAAACAGCCCTGGGTGTGTCATATTGTGTATACATTAGAGGAGCCTCGCACATTCCCTTCTGGCAGGAACGAAAAATCCTACAACCATCTTGTTTGGAGTGCCTGGCGAGTGGCGTGTGGGGAAAGTCAGTTGTCTGAGCAGGAAGAGGGCAGGAGATGTGGAGGGAGAGGAGCATGGAAGAAGTAGGCGAGAATCCTCCGGAAGGCATGCGCAGCAAGGCTTAGCTTCGGCCCCGTTTGTCATATTCTTCCTACTGTGGTGCAATTAGTTCCGCCGTGACAGAGAGAGACACAGCGTGCCCTGGCACAGCCCGCCTGCCCTTCAGGCGTCGGGTCACTCTTGGTTCATCTCCCCGGGCACCCCAGCCGCTGCCAGTCTCCGCGTGCCGCGGTGACAGCAGGCAGCGTGCCACGCTTCTCACGGAGGGGCCCGGGGGCTCTCGGCTGGTGGAGAGGTCTCGAATGACGTGGCATGCATTATACACAGGTAGTGCCCGCGGCCCCATCAAGCTTAAGGCCCGGAGTGGCATGGACGTGAGAGGAGGGCACACTCTGCGCCTATGCCGGGTGACGTCACCTGCCAATAGACCCGATTCAGACGGGAGACTCCGGCTTTTCGAAGTCCAAAATGGATTTATTTAAACTGCCACCGGCCTGAAAGTGCCTATGCGTCAGTAGGGGAAGATCCATTCTCCAAATGTATTTTTCAAATGCTCCCACTTACCTGTTCTAAAATGTTGGCATGTATGAAGGGGGTGTGGTTTAGGCTGCTGGAGGGGGTCTTGCAAGCTGCAAGCGAACTAAAAAGGCTAGAGGTGAATAATACAAGGCCTCTATTTCTCAATCTTTTACAAAGAGTGAACCAGAGGTACCTTGTAATAAGCAGGCAAAAAAAGAGTCTGTTTCATAAGTGTACTGGCCTTAACCCTTGGGAGGAGTGTAGTTAAAACATCGAGCACATATGTAGGAAGGTGGCTACCTGACTATGGTTACCCCAGATTTTTTGCCATGTGTTTAGCTGGTTTTCGACTTAGTTGGCCTGGTTCCCTGCTAATCAGGGCCCCAGGCTATCTGCTCTCTCTGTAAAATGGATTCCATGTACTCTAGGTGCATAACTAGATTGGCGTGGGTCACCTTATCAGCCCCTGTACAGAGCACTATAGGTGCCCAGGGCATAGGTGCCTCCAAGGCCTACCAGGGGCTGCAGCATATCTTTTGCCACCCCTGGCTGGCTATCTAAAATTGACACAACTGGCTGATCACTCAGCTGGGGCAAGGTGGTGTAATCACCCCTTGCTTAGATATAGTATGCCTATATCTAAACCTATCTGGACACATATAAACCTGTGAGCCACTCCTATGGCAGGCCTTAACAATCCTGAAGGCAGAGTGCGTGGTTTAATGTGAGATGGTGCTCTAGCATGAGCTGAGCCTGTCTGAAGCTGTCGGGACCAATTCCCTTAGCTGTTCCGGGATAATGCCAAACCATATACTATTAAGTGCATTATAATCCTCGCGGTTATATGTTAACTTTGGTTTGGCTTTATCAAAACATGTCGTGTAAGGTGTCATACAAATTGGAATACTACCCCCTCGCCAGTCCTGGTGACGGGGGTAGCATTCCACCCCTCTAGAGGGGACGACATGTTACTTTTGCTAAAACGCGGTTGATTTTTAAAAGAGCCTCAGATCCACAAAATGGATGCTTCTGCCACAGACACATGTCTGACCTCCTGCTGCTGACCGAAACTCAGCAGAGGAGGCCTGGACAAAGGCTTTCCTGTCGCAGGGAGGTGTCACACCACCCCAGACAAGAGATAGTGGATTGTAGCAGGGAGGTTTGAAAGAAACCAGACAGTGCCTGGGGAGCACAAGGCTTCCCCTTGCATAATCCGGTCAAACCGGTTCTGGGGCATCCCAGCCCCAGCTCCAGTGTGACCTGGACAAAGGAAAGGGGGTGTAGCCGCCCCCCTTCCTGGTCCCCCTCATAGGGAGGGACCTAGCAGGAGATCCACCCCTCAGATTGGAATAAGAGTGGGAGCAGTGCCAATGCAACTCAGATCATCCTGAAGAAACATAAGAAACAAATTCTGGACCCTTTGACATTCTACTCAACATAGAAGACTGAAGAATCTCCCTTGTGGTCAAGGAGTGACCACCCTGTGCATACAGGCACCACCCAGCCCTCGACCCTTGCTTTGTTGCAGTTCCCGCCGGAACTCAAGTGACAGAGATCGACGAGATCAAGCTTGCCTGCTTTCTCCCAGCCGGATCCACAGTCCCTGCAGAGCTGAGACCCGTGGAGGCGACCAGAAGCGTGGGGCACGCCATCTTGAAAAGGCCACGAGACGCTGACCGTGCAGCCCACGAGTGACTCTTGAAGCTGTACACCGGGGTTTGAGAAGCCCCCACCCCGAGCTACACTTGCACCAAAGCTACCCCCTCCACACTCGTTGAGTGCTGCGTGGGGCCCTTCTGCTTGTGTTGGCTCGACGCGTTGGCCCAGTCACTTGCCAGCTGGCTTGTGGCCTTTGTGCCGACGAAAACTTGAATACAACTTGCTTTTCTGGTTGCTCCAGATCTGCACCAGCTCCTGTGAAAAGGAGCCCCCACTCTGACCCTCCTGGTTCGAGTGAGAAGCAATCTTCCGGTTCCGCGTGGATTGCTTTTGCCAAGTGCTGTTTGCTGCAATCTTGAAGCCGGCGGTGCTGACGGCGAGAACCTGCGTGGGACAGATCGTGACCTGCTCCTGGACATCGCAGATGCCCCAGAGCCCACGTGACAGCGGAGAGAAGCCTCTCAACAACCATCTGATTGCGCCCGACATTGCCTGGTTCCGTCCTGGTTCCACCCTGGTCACTGCTGAGTGACCCAGACTCTGTCTCCTCTGCTTTCAGATACATCTCAACTTCGATCCGCCCTTGGATCACACCGGACACTTCTGCTTCCCATCGCCTGCAGCTTCTTCAGCTCCAAGCACCAAGAGCCTGCGTGTCAAAACCCGACGCCACTTCGACCCTGTGCACCCACTTCCTGTGGGTGAGGTAACAATGCAACGCCGGTGTTCCTACACAGGTCCACACCTCTAGGGTCTGTGTCTTAAGTTTTGTTCCTCTAGGTTCAGCGGAAGTATCTTTAAACTCACTTTGTGTAACTTTTACGCACCATTGACATTGCATTGGTGCAAGCCGCACTTTCCGTGCTGCACCCGAATTCCGTGGGCTACTCCCGACTTCAGCATTGCTAGTCCTGACTGCTCCCAGCGATTCTCTAGGCCCTAGGCCTAACCACTGTTCGATTGGTATCTCTTATACCATTTTTTTAGTATATGGTTTGAGTGGCCACCGGCCCTCATCCAAAATTGTGCAACTTTGTATGTTATACTGTGCTTTTGATTTAACGCTTGTGCCCCTTTGCTCATAAAGAGTACTGGGGATTAATTTAGAAATAAACACATATATTTTTATAATATATACTTGTGTGGTGTCCTTTCATTTGGTATTACAGGATTGTATGTGGTAAAACAGCTCGCTTAACACAACCTCTTAAGTTAAGCCTTTAAGGCTGCTTAGTCCATGCTACCACTAGGATAGCTTGTCTAATAAGGTTGACTTACAACCAGACATCATTGGGGTTTGTTTGGACTGATACCAAGTGGTTCCAGAATTGGAAACACTACATATCAGGCCAACTTCTCACAACATAGCGCCTATGAAAGGTACTGGCCCTACACAAGCTTAAAGTCCCCCAAAGCTTACTTATAATAATAGGAGATCGAAAAGACACAGTTGAGTCAGGCCCTATGGGTTGATACCGGATGTAGCACTACAATGAGTTAGTTACGAAAAGTGACACTACGGGGCATATCATCAAGGACATGCGATAATTATCGCTCAGCGCTGTTAGCGCGAGGATAATTATCGCTGACCAACTCTGAATTTTATTGCGGGGATAGCGTGCTATCAGCAACGCTTATCTCCAAAGCCATAAAATTCAGAGCGCAAGCTGCCAAATGTGAGATTATCGCTGGAAATACAGCTTTAATCACACAAGGTTTGTCGAAAGCTTGCTGATAGGGCAAGACATACTTAGCCATGATATCCAACTTACATAGGATATCATGGCTAAGTCAGTTTTGAAGCAGGCGTAAGGAAAGTAGCGATAACAGAGGTAATCCCTACTTTGCTTGCCGCTCTGCAGGTTAGCGTGCGACATTTCTCCAATTATGTCAGGGCAGGAATGCCCACTTGGCATCTTATTAGAGATGCAAAGATGGTCATTGGGGGAAAGGACGAAAATGATTAGGCGATAAAATTATCGCCACTTTCCGTCCAAAAACGGACGCTAAAGTGGCGATAATTTTATCTCCGGGGCTGATGATATGCCCCACAATTTCTAAAAATGGATACAAAACGTACAAAATCCCATTGGTTTGCACAATTTAGGAGTGCGAATTAAAGAGCTTGGAAGAAATGGGTACAGAAGTTCCAGAGAGCTATGTAAGGGGATTTTGGGCAGTAGTGATCAAGGTATTCTAAAAGGCAATCAATATTGTGGAATTGAGAGCTGGCACTAGAACTTTTTTTCTTCCATAGGCAAAAAATCGTTAGGGCATGTATGCGCGTGTGCGCGTGTGCGTGCACATGCACACTGACACGCCACTCCTCCCCAGGTTTCCTTCTTCAAGAGCAACTTTGATCCCATAAACAAATCTGCACCAAATTTGGTGGTCGCTGGGCTTATCCAGTTTCGGCCTGCCCGGCCAATTTTCATGCACTTTGTGCAGGGAAAAAAGTTAAGGTAGGAGGCAGGGGGTAAAAAAAAGATGTATTTTAGCCCTCATAGGAATTTCTGCTTGCTCCTGCTGCGAAAACTACTAAAGGGATTTACACCAAAGTTGCCATGAAAGGAACCAGATCTTCAGCCAGATTCATCAAAGGAAATTCGGCTCGCAAAGGGCCAGATTCTGAGAATCTGGCCCTTTGCGAGCGCTATTTTTGCATTTGGGATTCATCATCCCAAATGCAAAAATCACAATTATAGAAATCGCTAAATTGCGATGAATTGCATTTAAGGAATCTCAATTTGAGATTCCTTAAATGCAATTCATGAACCATTTAAAAATTGCGAATTTGCAATCTGGTGCCACTATTTACCGCGAAGTCTGACTACGTGGTAAATAGCGAAAACTTAGAAAAGTGCACTTTAGTGCATTTTTCTAAGTTGTATGTTACACACACACATGTCCTTTAGACATGTTTGTGCGCAACACCGGTGTACATTACCATTTCAGGGGTGCTACAGGGTGTCCTTTGGACACCCTGGCACCCTTGAAATCGCTTCCTTATTTGCGATTCGCTATTTGCTAATCGCAAATAAGGAATGACTCCCCATTCATTCCTATGGGCCTTAGCGAATCGCAAATAAGGAAGCTGTAGGAATCGCAATAAATATTGCGATTACTACATGAATCCATTTTTGCGAGTCTTTAATAGCGATTCCTTAATAATCGCTATTAAGGACTCGCAAAACATGACAATGATGAATCTGGGGGTTAATTAAGAAAGCGTTCTTTTGTTAGTTTTCTGGAAATCCGACCAGCAGTTTTAGAGAAATAAGTGTGTGAAAAAGGTGCCAGTTGGGCTTGAGAGGTTTAACACTTGTAAATACTGCTGTTTAAATTTGCGATCAGTGATTCGTGATTTTTGTCAGTTGAGGCAGGTTCTGATTATCAAAAAGAAGAACGCAATCGCATTTGATTTTTTTCCACAAATCTGGTTTGCTGGTGAAAGACTTTAGATTATTGCTTCACCACCTTGAAAATCAGCAATCAATCTCAAATTCCAACTTTCTTGTTGGAAAAAAAAAGTCACAATAAAGGAGAAGCACCACTGTCAGAATCCAGGGCCGGGAAGGGGGTCCCGTAGGTTTGGATAACGTGAGCAACAGACCAGTAAAAAATATATAAAACTGCACATGATTTTCAACTCAAATGCGTTTACAATCACGAGGCCTGCCGTTGTAGGTAGTGGATGTGTCTGCCAATTTGAAAACAAATTGTGACTTTCATTTGAAACTTTCACAAAGTCTTAAAAAACATAACAATACAAAATGGAGGTGAAGCAGTACGAGAGAAAGACAGGCAGAGGAAAAATGGCAGAGATGGGGAGAGCCAAAGGCCGTCCACACTGTGGGGTACAGTGCAGCAGAAACACGGCTCTCGAGGGGAGCTGGATGCAGGCCTTCGGGCAAAGACAATGTATAGTAAAGGTGGGGTGCCCATGGCGGATTGAGAGCAGGGTCTAGCCACAGGGCAGGCCATGCTGCTAAACCCCTCTGTGCTTGGCCAAAGGCCATTCACAGTGAGTATTAGCCATCTGCAGAGATTTGGGCTCTGGACTAGGCTGTAGACCAGGCCCTGCAAGAAAACTCTGCTGTGCATGGGACTTAGGCATAAAGTGTAATATAAACAAGCATTGGCATAGCCAATAGGTCTCGCTTTTGAGACTTTATAAGTATTTAGTTATGCAGCACAATATCCTTCGTGCAACAACATCAACTGTTGCTTGGATAAACACTTATAAGGTCCCAAAGGCAAGACCTATTGGCTATGCAAATGCTTGTTGGCTATACTGTGTGTTTGACTGAGTTTACAGGCAGCGATTATTGCAGTGATTGGTATGGAGATATCGCTCTTATGGATTATTTTTGCTCTGATGGGATTGATCTAGGTGGTTATTGTACCACTGCCTTTGTTAAATATTGTGTAGACATACAGAGTCAGACAGACAACAGACAGAGTTAGGCAGAGTCAGACAGAGTTAGACAGAGTCAGACAGACAGTGTCAGACAGAGTCAAACAGACAGTGTCAGACAGATAGACAGTGACAGACAGTGTCAGACAGACAGACAGAGTCAGACAGACAGTGTCATACAGACAGAGTCAGACAGACAGAGTCAGACAGATAGACAGAGTCAGACAGAGACAGAGTCAGACAGACAGAGTCAGACAGATAGACAGACAGAGGCATACAGACAGACAGAGTCAGGCAGATAGACAGACAGATAGACAGACAGAGTCATACAGAGAGACCGAGATAGACAGAGTCAGACAGACAGACAGACAGACAGAGTCATACAGACAGAGTTAGACAGACAGACATAGTTAGTCAGGCAGAGTGACAGAGTCAGTCAGACAGAGTGACAGAGTCAGACAGAGTGACAGAGTCAGTCAGACAGAGTGACAGTCAATCAGAGTGACAGAGTCAGTCAGACAGAGTGACAGAGTCAGTCAGACAGAGTGACAGAGTCAGTCAGAAAGAGTGACAGTCAGTCAGAGTGACAGAGTAGTCAGACAGAGTGACAGAGTCAGTCAGACAAAGTGACAGAGTCAGACAGAATGACAGAGTCCGTCAGACAGAGTGGCAGACAGAGTCAGCCAGACAGAGTGACAGACAGAGTCAGTCAGACAGAGTGACAGACAGAGTCAGTCAGACAGTCACAGACAGACAGAGTCAGTCATACAGACAGAGGGACAGACAGAGTCAGACAGAGACAGAGTCAGTCAGATACAGAGTCAGACAGAGTCAGACAGACAGAGTTAGTCAGACAGAGTCAGACAGAGAGAGTCAGACAGACAGTGTCAGACAGACAGGCAGAGTCAGACAGGATCAGACAGATAGACAGAGTCAGACAGAGACAGAGTCAGAGTCAGACAGACAGACAGAGACAGACAGAGTCAGACAGATAGGCATAGTCAGATAGATAGACATAGACAGACAGAGTCATACAGACAGAGTCCGACAGATAGACAGACAGAGTCATAGAGACAGACAGACAGACAGTTAGACAGATACAGACAGAGTCATACAGACAGACAGAGACAGACAGAGTCAGACAGACAGAGTCAAACAGACAAGAGTCAGACAGACATTCATGCACACTTACAAAGTGTGCTCACCACTCATCCTGCTCCTGTGTCACAGCAGCCCTCCGCGCAAAGCTGCAGCATTAGGATAAAATAAAATTATAATAACCTCGACTTATTAGCATTTAATTTTTCCTTTATTTCACTACTGTACATGAGTGGAGAAACGACCCTTCACCTTAGCGGAGGAGCCACCACTGGATTTAAGTTTGATATGAAGAGCTATAAATAAAAATACAAAATATTATTTACTGCTGCTGTCTACATAACAGTGCAATTTAAAAAAGGCAAAAAGAATAGTTTATGTGAAGAAAACTGACACACCATGGCTCCAAGCGGCCTTTATATGATTCACTGAGCATGCATTTTAATACCTACAACACAACAAATATTTACCAATACAGTAGCGGAGTCTTTTACTTTATAGCAGCAACTGATGCATAGTGCAGAGACATTGGGACGTGTGGGCTGTTAGGTTTATGCACATAGGAATAACCTGCCAGTGATTTTGACAGTCAGTATATTTCTCTATATAGTTATCTTGATAACACTATCTAGTAGCAAAATGCAATTAGTAGGGTGAGCTAACCTACTTACATGGCTGGTATACAGAGTGCTTAAAGCAAGTAATGTTTATGAAACATGCGGACTGGTCAAACGCCCTCTGTGTTTTCCCCTTGCTGGCTACTGACTGAAATATGTTACCCGATTGTCAGAAAAGTAGTCAATGGCACCACAAAGATATTATGATTTTCTAATCTGAATCAGAGCATCTGGTTGTCACTGCAGACCAAGTATTACTCAATATTTAAATGCAAGGACAGAAGGAATACTGCACGCATTGCAGAAATATCACTGCATCTTAACACATCTGTACAACTGGAAAATCAGAATTCCATTAAATGAGTGGCTCAGCCACTAGTTCAAGCCTGAATTTGAGGAGTACCTGCACTTATTTTTCCCACTTAAAGAGCTGAATACAAAATAGTGTAGTGGCCAATAGTCAGTTCTCTTAAAATGAGAAGGAGTTATGGTTTGTTATTGCAGGACATGCAAAATCACTAGACCCAAAGAACTCTTGGCTTCCTTTCAACAAACGGTTCCAGGGTTCTTATAGAGTCACCGAGTCATGTGCTGATTTAAAATAAAAAAATACAGCTCCGGATAGCCATAGTAACTTTTAGATGTTCTTAAGACTCTAGAAAGTTGGACTGGATGTCTTAAGGGTGGCGGCAAGTGTCCCCATACAAGGCTTGGCGTACTCAGTGAGCAGGCAGGCTTGGTCTGAAATATCTGGTGCACAGATGTGTCATCGGGGAACAACGGAGTGCCTGCTCGCAATAACAAAACCGCCCTGAACCAGTGAGTCGAGCAGGTGAGTCAGGAAGGTGCGGGGCTCTGGTTGCGCAGGCGTGGTAGCACCGCAGGCAAACCAGCTCTGAGCCAAACCCCGGGCCCGTCTGCAACGGGGGCCTAGTGTGCCAGAAGTGAAACAAAACTGAGGAAAGTAACATAAACCCAGGCTAAATCAAGGCTCTCAAATTAAAGAGGTGAGGAGTTTGACTGAGGCCTTATGCAAACATACGTAGTGCCCGAGTTGTAAGGTGTGTGGCACCTCTATGCAAGCACTGGAGTCCCTGCTTCCAGGATTAAACACAAGGACGTGAGCATCTGGCTGAGCCGAGACTGCCGCCAGGCTGAAGAGACGGTGACAGAATTCATGCGCCCGGGAACACGATGCAGGTCTGTGACTGGGAAATCAATCTGTAAGCGATGTGTGGTTCCTGTGTGGTGAAGTCTACAGCAGTAACGCAGCAAGGACTCCAACCATGGGCCCAATGCGAGATGTGGCGAGGGAGGGGCGGAGGACAGGGAGGGGGGAGTGCAAGCAAACCATCATGAGTCACAGCAATAAAAATAAAAAATGCTGACGAGAAGGGTGGGGGGCCAAAGGAGGAGGTAATGAAAACAGAGGTTACGAGAAGGGCGGGGGGAGTGGCGAAAGTGACGAAAACAGAGGGGGAGAAGAAAGGGGGGAGTGCGAGCAAACCAGCATGAGTCACAGCAATCTAAAAAAAAGCTGACGAGAAGGGCGGGGGGACAAAGGAGGAGGTAATGCAAGCAGAGGTTACGAGAAGGGTGGGGATAAGGGAGGGGGAAGTGCAAGCAAAGGAGCCTCAATAAAGATGACGAGAAGGGAGGGGTTAATGCAAACAAAGGAGCCTGATTAAAGCTCACAAGAAGGTTGGGGGAGAAGGGAGGGGTAATGCGAGCAAAGGAACCATTAGAAAAATCCAGATGGCAGCTGTGCTCGTGCGCGCCATCGGGAAACGCAAGCATTAGGCCAGCAAAACCCTGTGGGTAGCACTTTCAAAAACCCACTTACTAAATGTCTTGCAGAGTAGCGCATGTGCTGGCTCAGGCGAGACCTAAAAACTTAAATTTAATGACATCAACACAGCTAAACCATGCCATAACTTACACCGCCTGCCAGTTACAAAATGCCTGTTGGAAACTGGCACTAGAAAAACAGGCAAACACACAAGATGATGGACGGAATGTTGCACAATGGCAAAACATTCACCCCCAGTCACAGATCTGGGTTTAATCCATCGTTATTTTGCTCACCAATGAGTAGAAAAACAGGGCCAGACTGGGAACCCAAAGCAGCCCTGGCACATTTTATCAGACCAGTCCCTGTACAGTGCATAGTGAGTGCAGCAAATGAGTCTGACCACTACAAGGAGTGGTTTGGAGGGTTTCTCCCCCCAAAAGATTTTGGCAAAAATGACGCATTCTACAGTACATTTTTCATAATATATTCAATTGCATTAGTACATATCTGACACTACTCTGACTGGCCCTGCTCTACGTATTCCTAACATGCAATATTGAAATCTTTTATTTCAAACTATATTAAGTTTGGAGATGATCAAAAGAGATGTATCCTAATGGCTAGAGCTGCTGCCTTTGGATCTGGGGAGTCTGCTTTGAATTCTGGCCTTGGCTCAACATCGTGTGATTCTGGGTAAATTTCTTAATTTCTCTCTGCCTGAAAAAAATCTATAAAATATGTACAGTCTGCCATGTTTGAGCTATATAAAAAATGCAAAAACCAAAAGTTGATGTCTAAGATATTTAAAACATCCGTGTAATGGGTGTGAGATGCTATAATTTCATTATAGTTCTGAAGCAGCCTCCCTACTGCTTACATTCAAACACTACATAAAAGTAACAGATACAATGAATGCTATCACACATACAAATGCGGAAAAAAATCTAATGTAATTTTCACTTTTGTAAATTGCATGCATTTCTTTCACAAATCAAGAGCTAATTAAATTTAGAAGCACCAAAAGCGAAAACATTTTCAAACGAATAGGAAGTTACCTAGTTTCAGGCATTTTAAATGTGTACTTTTCTCTGCCACCAAGTTAAAATGTTCTACTTGTATTTCTTAAAGAAATATTTTTTGTGTTAAGCATGAAAGATGGCAACCAGTCTGTGATAGGCTTTCCTTGGAATAAAGCCCACCCATGCTGACAGACACATCTCAGACCCCACCTTAATATGTTTCAACAACATTCTGATTAACACCCCAAGACCTATCATCCATCACCCATCAAACCCACAGTGGGTCAAGCATGCCGACACTGGAACAGCCTAAGAGAAGATGACTAGATGATCACCCTACACGAGAACAAAGGAGAACCCACAGACATCCTGGCATGCAACATCAAGAGATTCAACAAGTGGATCTCCAACTGAGTCGACACTCTGGCCCAATGAAATGAAGCTACACAGCAAAAACCAGAACACAAAGTTGCTTGCACACAGAAGACCGCAAAATGATCAAGCAGCACAGCAAACAACTGAAATGGAAATGGAGAACCAGCAGTAGTCAATTGGAAAAAGACGCCTTCACAACTACCCAGAAGAGGTACCAACAGCTACTCTAAGATACCAAGAAGAAGGACTTAGTCAAACGAATAAACACCTGCTCCAACAGCAGTAAACAAATCTTCAAAATCGTCAAAGATTTCACCACATCTCTCACCAGAAACATCAACCCTTCACAAGATCTATACAAGAACCTATCAAACGACTTTTGCAGCAAACTCACAACCATATACAGCAACTTCCCTCCACCCCGGACCCACAGCCCTCTCCAGAAGTCTGGACTGGTCCCAGGATGCTTGTTTCCGGTCCAGGGAGGACCTGGCTTCGTATTTCGGGCTGGACTATTCCCATGGGGAACAGCGCCAAGACTGATTTGCATATGGCTGTGTCCAAAATTGAATGGCATGGTCAGCAAAAAAATGATGGATTTAGGCTTAGATCTCTGTACTGTGGGTGAATATTTGACATTGTTCAACATCCCCTCCATCAATGGGACAGGAATGCCCAGACATGGGTCCAGTGCTCACCATGCCACTGAAGTCAAGATATCCTGGCTGATGAGCGGTGATACCCTGAAACCAGTCCCAGGATGCTTGTTCCAGCCCGGGGACAGCCTGGCCTTGCTTTTTGGACAGGACTGTTCCCAGGGGAAGCAGGCGAAAGACTCATTTGCATATGGCTGGATCCAAACTGGAATGGCGTGGTGAGCAATAAAACAATGGATTTAGGCCCAGATCTATGTACTGGAGGTAAATGTTTGATATTGTTCAGCATTCCATCCATCAATTGTTCTTTTTGTATTTGTCACCCTGAGTGGAAAGGGTATGCCCAGATATGGGTCCCGTGCTCACCATGCTACTGAAGTCAAGCTAGCCTGGTTAATGAGGGATGACACCTGAAACAGGTCCCAGGATGCTTGTTTCTGGTCCAGGGACGACCTGGCCTGGTGTTTCAGGGGTAGTGTCAAGACTGGTTTGCATATGGTTGGGTCCAAACTGGAATGGCGTGGTGAGCAAAAAAACAATTGCTATGGGCCATTGTTTTTCTCTTTGTTATACTCTGTACTGGGGGTGAATGTTTGACATCAGTTCATGCTCACCATGCCACTGGAGGCAAGCTATCCTGGCTGATGAGGGGTGATACCCCAAAACCGGTTCTAGGATGCTTGTTTCAAGTCCATAGAGGACCTGGCCTGGCATTTCAGGCTCAACTGTTTACATGGGGAGCATGATCAAGACTGATTTATATATAGCTGGTTCCAAACTGGAATGGTGTGATGAGCAAAAAATTAGGTATTTAGGATTATATATTTTACTGGGGATGAATATTTGATCATGTTCAGCATTCCATCCATCAATTGTTATTTTTGCCTCTCCAGAAGTCTCCCAGTGATGAAAGAAGTCAGCACAATCACTACATGCAGCACCATTAGCACAGCTGGAACCACAACAATCGTGAAGACCATTTACTCCGGGACCCGGCAGACCCCTACCATGCCTTTGATGAGGAGTAATTCCCATAAATGAGGCCCTCACCTCTATCCTCAGCACCTCCATCATTTACAGCTACCTTCCTGGAACCATGGAAACATGTAGCTATCAATGGCCTCCTAAAGAAACGCTTACCTAACCTGACCAAACCCGGATATAGGCTGGTAGACCATAAATTTTGGGGCAGACATGTGTTCCCCTCTGCAAAGTGTTAACCTGGCTCTGAGGCAGACTCACTCCCTTTGTCCATGAGTTGTCTCTGATCAGGAACATGCATATTCTCTACCCTTAGCTTAGCATTCCTCTCTTCCTCAATGCTAGAGGATCCTTCATCAAATGCTTCAGCCTGGGGAGTAAACCATGGATTACATCATTGACCGTCGGGCGCTGTCTGTGGCTACATTGATGGCGCTGTCAGTGACTACAGGGATGGCACTGTCAGTGGCTACTGGGATGTCCTGGATCCAGCCTCGTACAGTTATCCATGAGTGCTTTACAAAGTCCTTGGGTATTGGGAGGAGAGGCCGTGTCTCCACGCATAGGACAACATCTGCCTAAACTAGCTAAGTTAGTTAAGAACAAAATGGAACAATGGGGACTATAAGACGGCCAATGTCCTCTCTGAAGATGGTGGGAAGGTACAGTTAGCACCAACAACATTGGAAGAAAACAATAATTAATGTCCGTCAATGTTATCAAATCACAAAGGAAAAACATAAAAATAAAAAAACTCCATGCAGGGACCCATAGAAATCCCCCTCTCATTGTAATGTAGCACATTTGTCTTATTTTTTCATTTAGGCTTACAAAGCGCTGAACATCACTTAGGCCATCTCAGACCACTGAACAGAAAAAGAAAAACAAGTCAATGAGAAGCTCTGACAAACATGAGAGGTGGGGGTTTAGAGGATGCAAATGATGAACCAGGAATCTGACACTCCACTGACAATATTGAACTTCATTGAAATGCAGTTTTCGGACTTTCATAGTTAATTGAGTTTTTTATTATAAATCATAAAGTGAGTGCTGTAGTGATGCTGTGCATGACAAGAGATGGAGCAGGTCGACTACGAGGAAAACATCAGAAGTGAACAAGTCTAATCATTAAGGTGGGTTGGTGCCACACCAACATGCAGGCTCCTGTTGGCCAAGATAGCACATGGGAGATATTGAGGAAGCTGGTGCGCCCCATAAAGAATCCGACATATCGGCTGGAGCACAGGAAGCCTCAGGAACCTGAGGACCTGCGACATGGCCAGACAGCGCTGGGGTCAAGAGCACTGCAACTGTGCAGAGATGCCAGTTGCTCCTGCTACAGTCCTTGTACATTCTTTCTTGTACTCCGGGACAGACATTTTCCCCTCACGAATCTAAGAAGTGCATATTCAATTCCTGCAATTATTTTCTCGATTCAAATGTTATTTTGTGGCACGTGAATAACTCTGTGTTTCATTTGTGTTCTTCTCTCCTGCTGAAGCTCACTTCCTCACAATGGAATTCTGGTTGAAACTGTTCGACGAGTGTCTTCTTTCAGTGGATGTCGCCAGGTGCCCTTTTTATCAGGAAGATAGGACTCAAGAAAAGTAGAAGGGCCTCTTTCTATAGCTCAGCGACCACTCCACTGCAGTTTGAGGTGCACTTTGAGAAGGAGGTGGACCGCAGATCTGCCCAGCAATACCTCTGCCTCAAACTGGAAAAGCCAAAACTAATGCGATAGCCACACCGAGGAAGAAATAAACATTCGTAATGAAATGTACAGCCCTATTCCCAGCAAAAGCTGGAGTGGAGAAATATTAGCTGCTTTTCTCAAGTTTACTTGGTTGATTTTAATACTTATCAAGGGCTCTCTTACCCAGATGTCCTGGTGCTGAACTCACTGACAGATCTGCGTTGGCTCACCAGAGTAAGCTGACTCAGAGAAAAGTTTACACTTATATCTGAACGTTCATATGAGTAGCGTCTGAATGAAGACGAGGGGATTGATGATTCAAAGGGGGGCTGCGTGATGGTGAAGGAGCCCCTAGTCTGGAGAGTGACAAGGTTACGTTTTAATAGATCTATGCATCACTAGTGCCAGACGCCCAAGGCCAGAGCTGCATTTCAAGAAAAAAAGATAAGTGCAGCGGCCCAAAGTTTTTCATAGGACTTCCCACACTGCTGAATGCTGAATTCACACTGCCCAGTGGCGGCTGGTAGGGAAGAGGGGGGTGAGGCCGAAGGGGGGGGGGGAGGGGGTTGAAAAATACAAGATATAGGGAAAAACGTACTTAAGAAAAATATAAGAAAGAAAATAATAATAACGCTGTTATTATGATTTTATTTCTCCCTTTTTCACTGCTCTGAAAGCAGTGGGGCGACGCTCCTCCGCATGAGCAGTGGGGCGACGCTCCTCCGCACGAGCAGTGGGGCGACGCTCCTCCGCATGAGCAGAGGAGCCGCCCCTGAAACTGCCCAGTCTTCATTTTAAGTCATGTCTTTTTCTTCCACCACCCTACACTTCCTGTCTCTTTATCGAACTCTTGCAGATGTTTTTTCATCACATCTTTATTATTCCTTTGTCACTCTTTTCCTATTTTTCTGTTCATCATAGTTCTTCCTTTTCTGCGTCTCACTCTGTCTCTCTCTTGCTCTGGGTCAAAGTGTGATGATGAATAATACGTGCTTGACCCCAAAAATGATTGACTGGGCCCACCACATGCAACCATTGGCACAAATTAAGCAATTAACCTCCTGAACCAAATAGACCAGATTTTTACCAATTCACTGAATATTCACTGAGCAATCAAATAATTGAAAGCCCCCTAGATTTTTAATGTAACTTTTTATCAGCTTTAGTCAATAGCCTACGGGGAACTACATCTAGTAAGAATTTAAAGAAAGTAAACACGAACAGACAAAATATTCTCATTTATATGTATTACTTTTGCTGATGCATGAGTTAGATTTATGGGTACACATTGCAGATTAAACTGGAGGAAGGGAACAGAGGCCTAGGCTGCTCCACAGCAGTGTGTAACCTTGGGTAAAAAAGGAAGCGGCGTGGGCTGAGGGCTGGTGGGGAGGGGCAGAATGAGTCTTAGACAGTGGGAGGAATTGTATGGCTTATACTGTTGGAAGGAAGCGTGCAGCCCAGGTTGGTGGAGGAAGGGTGGGTGGCCAGGACGGGATCGAGACGTGTATCCAAGCTTGACACACTTCCCATGCATACACCGAACCAGACCAGGAGGTTTGGCGTTCTCTTATATAACTCCTAAAGTATGGAACGACTTCCCACACCGCATCAGATCCTCCGCCTCTCTTCGTGAATTCCGCAAGAAGCTGAAGACTTGGCTTTTCAATTAATCAACCCACCATAGCCAGAGTTAGGCCCACACACCCGCTCAGCGCCAGGATACCATTGCAGGTACTTTACAAGTACACATAACATAACACAACACATAACATCATTTGCGAACTAGACTTATAAAACAGGTGAGCAACCAAGCTTGTCCAAGTAAGACCTGCTACCAAGTGGGAAACTATGGTATGTGGCCTCGGCTGGCAGAGGAGTGTGCTGCCTAGGGTGACATACTTTGCAGCCTGGGCAGGGTAAAGGAGACATGCAGCCTTGCTTTGGTAAGTGATGCGTGCTTCCCATGCTTGCAATAAAGGGTGTGCGAACTGAACGGAAGTGTGATGCAGCCTAGGTTTGTGGCGGGTAACTTGGCATTAAGGGGAGGGACATATGGATCAAGCACGTGGTAATGGGGTTGTAAGGCCTATGATGGTGAGCTGTGAGAGCCAAGGTGTTGTAGGCCAAGCTGATAGAAGGATGGAGGAATTTGCTCATCAGCTGGACTTCTGGTAATGTTTGCTTTAATCTAAGACAATTATGAGCTGTGACTAGTCCGGGGAGAAATTGTAATTACACCAGAGTAATTAGAGTCATTTTGGTAATTTTGCATTTCCTTTGTGATACAAAATTACTGAAAATTATTACCTACTTGCATAATTTTGAGTAATGTAGGGGAAAATGCCTACAACAAGAGCACAGGAATAGAGCACAAGGGGTCGCGGACTGCTTCCGTTCATGCTCTATTGCATTTAGCGCTATTTTCATATTGAAAAAGCATCCGTGGGTGCATTTCGATGCAAGGGTGCATTTTGTGTCACTCAAATAGCTCATAAATGCAGGATTACATTCATTGTGTAATTCCCCATAATCTTCTGTAATTTTGCTGTAGTTTCACGTAATTATGCTAGAACAAATTATACAGGTTACGCCCACCCCAACCCCTGACCTTTTGGCCTGGTTAATGGCACCCAGTTATAAGTCGGACTTATAAATATGTACTACCACTACTGGCAACTGTAGGCTGTTAGACATAAGAATGTTACAAAAAGTGTTTCCCATTTCACCAGAAATAAGCTACCTGGTGTGAAACATTGAATGAATAGTGGTTTGTAAGATTTCTGTCTAGTGATAAGAAGTCTCCCACGGATCATGGATTGTCATCTACCCCTAGCTGGGCTATCCTTGGACCAGCCCTTTTAATAAATTCTTCAGAGGTTCCCTTCTGGTGTCAAAGCCTTCATGCAAGAGGGATCATCTTGTGAGAGTTGAAGACACTCTTGTGGAACTGATGACTTTAAACATCTCCTTATAGGACATATACTTTTTGGCTTCCAAAAAATTACACAAGCAATGGCCTGGTAGATTCGTTTGGGCTTTGCAGGTCAGCTCTTGCCTAAAAGTATGATTTTCTCACTATTCGTTGGCGCTAGGATCTCAACGCCATTCAAAACTCTCAGTTGCTGGCCTGGTGTAAACTTTCCCAGTGAGAGAGACTGCTGATCAGCAATGGCACCCAGCTGCTTCATTTACCCGAGGCAGAGCTGTGAGGAACTGACTTGCTGTCCTCAAATTCTATTATTAGTGACCCTAGTGGTATATTCTGAGAAGTATCAAAAATACCCTGTATGGCCACCGCTCATGGGCACATCATGTACACTCTTGAGATGAGCATTTAACCGAAGGAGGGACCAACAGTAAAGTTTTATGCCAAAAGTGCCGTAAGACCATTTGCTTGTCCTCAAGACCTAACAACTATTAGCCTTGTTTGTGGTCAAAGAAGAATTCTGTTTGGTCCCTATTTATAATGTCCAATAACCAATGAGAAGAACAAAGGTGCGACAAAAGTAGGTCATTTTCATTCACCTGGACAGTCGTACCCGGTGAACCTCAGACAAGTCTCATTTTCATTCCCTGTACCCCAATTCATAATAAATTCTTTGTTTACGAGTAAATCGTAAAGTGCATGTAGCTGGATAATAGTGCATTTGAGTGATTGATTGCTTCTCTGTTTTTTATATTCTTTGATTTTAATATATATATATGTCTTGAAGAAGGTGGTTTGAACCAATCTGACTTCCATTGAAATGCTGCGTCGACAGACTTTTTAAAATATATTTTTACATAGCAGAGTAACAAAATGAGTTATGCATTTGAGTATTGTGTTAATATATGTGATTTTTGATCAATATGTTTTAAAAATAAATATGTGGTTTACATAATGTTTTAATAAATGTTAATCCCTGAAATGGATAGTAAGACTGAGACTGTGTTTTAAAAAAAAAAAATCAGTTTGCTCTTTAATTTTGATGCATTCTACCCCAAATGCGTACTCCCTTAAATTTTGAACAGATGTGTCAAAAGGAAAGATAAAGATACAAGCAAGTACAAAACGGAAATCAACTCAGTTTCCAACTACCCTGTCCCTTTTGGCTAAAGGGGTGACTCTCCCATTTGTTTGGAGTAAAATGTACTATTCCCACTCCAATTCGTGTAACAGTGGTGAAAGTGTTGGCCTTCATGTACTATTCCAACTCCAGTCTATGCAACAGTAGGGAAAGTACTTCACTTCAGATAAATTTCAGATACATTACATATATGAAACATAACGCCATTTAACTTCTTCAATGCGCCGGAAGCCCCCGGCCGTCCGACGTCACGGTGGGCGTTTGCGGAAGACGGTCAGGGGGTGTCCTTTTCCCGCACGTGTGGAATTCTTCCGCACCGTGGGGGAATTCCAGCCGCGTCGAAGCGGTTATTGTAATAAAAATATAAAAATCTCTATATAACCTTTATTAATTAACAAATAATTAATTAACATAATTATTAACCAATGCATTATTGAAATATCAATTAAAACACATTGGCCATCATTTATTACTTAATTAATTCCCCCACTGTACCCACAAACCTAGCAGCCCACACTTAAAATATTTTAAATTCAATAAATGTAGCATAATTAATTACACATTACATAATAATAAATAATTAACCATTAACTAGTTAGGTAAGTGTTTATAAATTAACACTTATGTATTAAATAATGTATTAATTAATAACTAACACCCCACCCAAAACCCCTACAAACCCACCATCCCACACCTAACAAATGAGTTCAAAAATATAATGATTACAAAATGTACATAATGAATCCATTAAAAAATTAATAATACATTAAATAGACCTAATTAACTTTTCACCGTTCACACCTACAAACCCAGCAACCCACTACATCATTATAATTAATATTATAATTAAATTAAAAATGATAAATCACTTAACATTACAACCTCTTTTTAAAAATATTCTTAGCAATTATACAAACAATCGTAACTCAAAAAATGAATAAACTAACACATAAAAAGAAGATTAAAAAGCAATCTTTTTTACAAACATATTATTGAAAATTATATTTACAGCAACGATATTCTTGAAAACAATATTACTTACTTAAAAAATCGATATTCTTGACAACAATATTTCTGCATCACAATATTGTTTGTTGTGTCACAATATTTTTTGACAGTATTTCTGCAGCTGAAATTTCCAGCTCGTTTTTTTCTCTAAACGCCCATGTTGGAGGTTCTGGAGCTATTCCCGTCAGTGGTTCCTGGGTTTTTTGTATCTTGGGATTTCTCATGGATTTTCAGGTTTCCTTGCTTGCTCTGAAATCCTGGTCTAGGACATTTCCCACCACCGTTCCCCACTGGTGGTAGCATGACACCACAGGGGGCTCATGGACTACCATTAACAGGATGATTGGCTGATACAAGGACTCTAAACTTAAAAGATGAGTTGGCAACCACAGACTGAGTCTGCCATTTTCTATAAGACATTCTTATGAAACCTTGTACAGTCCGTATCCCATCACAGGAACAGTTGACGCTGACAACTTGGGTTGCTGGTGTGGAAGGTGAAAGCCAGGACTCCACTTTTGTTAAGTCGAGGTAGTTAGTTCATACATACCACAGTGTTTGGTACCCCCACCTGTCTTGTATTCGCATAGTGGGATACCTTGGTTCTGGGATGCCCTACATGAGGTGTCCTGTAAAGGGCCTGGGGTTTGTTGCCCTTATCCAGCAGCTGTGTCAATGAATTCAGTGGGAAATCAGCAAAGATATTTTGGGGTTCCCTATAGAGAGGTACTCCCAGAATGGCAGGTTATCAACATTTCGTCACTAAAGTTAGAAGAATAACTTGTTTTTGTATAGTGCATTACTTGGTTCGTAGCACTATTGTATTTCAGCAACAAACGTTCACCTAGCATGTGTAATTTCCTATACTTAGTAAGTGCTTTTATGTTAATGGAACTGTTGACATTTACAATATTTGCTTTTTACAATTGGGAAACTTATCGTGCTAGTGATTAGGTAAAGTGCTTCTTTGTCAAGTGTAAAATATTTTCTGTCTGACTTCTCTCCATTATCGTGGGTAACTTATTGATATGTAAAGTAACTGCCATTTTTCAGGGAAGTGGAATTCCGGAAAGAAAAGGTAACCAATCTCTTAATGAAATTGTTGCATGAATCACTCACATTGAATGCTAAGTGATTTATTAGTTCTCACACTCACACAAACACCGGCCTGCACATAAAAAATGGTCAATTCCCAGCCGAGATGCTATGACCTGTCTACAGTGCCATTTTTAGGTTAGCTTAACAATACAGTATCCTGAGCGGCTATTGTTACCAATTATTTAAAATATCCAGAGGAGCCTATTACGATCGTCAGTTTCAATTCAGACCTCCTAGTCACAATATAGGCGGTCAGAACTGAAACCAGCCGGTCATTCTGGCTGGATTTCGAGCGGCTCAAGGAGCCCATCTGCCAGTCGGAGGCCGGCCCGTAATCACAATGGACGGCGTTTCCACGTTGAGATTACAATGCTTGGTTTCCCACAGGTTTTTCATGCTGGGCTTTGCAGGGCCCCCTTCTCTTTGCGGCCTCTGGGTGAGGTACCCAGGTGCATGGATGAACACAATCTCCCATTTCCCTAAGGGAGCTTGTGCTACGGCCGGTTTATGGCCATAGCACGAGCGCCCATAGGGAAATGGGAGTATGTGACAGCACCATATGCAGTTGCATTGTAATTTAGTGGTCGAGACCGCCAACCTGAGGTTGGTCGGACCCGATTCCGTTATGATGTTGGTCGGAGGCAACTCCAACCGACACCATAATCGGGCCCATAGAGTTAACTGACCGCCACCCAGAGAATTAATTCTCTGTCAACCAATGCTATTGGTTGTTTGCTGTATCTCTTTGCCTTCTATGATGTGCTTGAATTGCAATGCATGAGGGACAATTTTACATCCCAAAGGCTTTTTAAAAAATATTACTCAAGACTCAAATTGCATGCTAGCCATATTGGTTTCGCCAATGTTTTATGTTTTTTGGTTTTTCAGGCAGGTAAGACCAATTAATTGTAAGGCCACTGTCGCATTATGTATACGAGAATGCACCCCGAACACCTGAACTCCAAGGGTCACCAAAAATAGGCCTCTCTAACAACTAGTACAGTGTGCGAGCAGCAGAAGCAAAAAATAAAAATACATCCAGAAACATGCACATGCAGAAAAAACACATGAGCTTCACAGTGCTTAATTTGTAGAAGATAAAGTGTTGGGGCTCAATGTGCAGAAGCCCACCGTGGGAGCTACTGAATGTTGGCAGGCCAAACACCAAGGCCATAGTCTTGATTCCACCTCATGCCTCTTACATCCACCACCGAGACACTCCCTGCTCCTTTATCTCACTCTTGCAAGTTCCTGCTTCTTTTGCCACAGTCTACCCGATTTTCTCTTTCTCTCTCTTTTTTTAAAAACAGATTTTTTTGCATAGGACAGTCACACAGTGTGTATATTAATCAGTGGTCTCCTCGTATGGAGTTGATATCCAACAGCAAGATAGAGCACAGACAACAACATGCATCAACAGTATCCGTTTTTTCCTCTTGTGTGTTTATCACCCTCTTTCTCTGGATCAGTCTGATGAGGTAAAACAAGTGCCGGTCCCCAAAAATGAGTGGAAATTGGCTCCACCTGCAACCACCAGGCTCAAATGAATCACAAAGTTACACGACCTGATCTAGAGTTTCGCAGTATGATGGAACACTTTACTCATCACCCTGATGGAAGTGTCATCCACTAAATATAGAAATGTTAGCCGGCCCCAAGGACATCTATAGACCAGCCGCGGCCGGCAGTGGGAGTACCTGCAGGGCGGTGACGTGGGGAGGGGGAGGGCCAGGGTGGGGGCGGGGGGGGGGGGTAGTAATGTATGGATTATGGAGCTTCCCAGGGATGTAAACATTTAAATAAATAAAACAAATTTCGTTGAGTGCACTGCATCACCAAATGCGATGCAGTGCGCACAACAAAATTTGTTTTATTTATTTAAATGTTTACTTACCTGTAAAACTCCGTAATCCATACATTACTACCCCCCACCCTGCCCCTCCCTCTCCCCACGTCACTGCCCTGCAGGTACTCCCACTGCCGGCCGCGGCTGCTATAGACATTGTCAGGAACCGCCATCATGGCGGTTTCTGTTAGTGTTAGAAAAGTTTGACAGATGGCTCTGTCTAACATGATGGCTGTTTGTCAAACTTTTCCAAAGTTTCACATTTTTCAAAGAAAAACTCAGAAGGTGGGAGTTTAAAAAAAAAAAAGTAAAACTAATGGCTTCCACACAATAGGAGTTCTCCAATAGAGCGTGTGTCATTTTTTTATTTTTACTGTCCCTCACTGCCTGGCGGTGACACACAGGAAAAAAAAAAAGTAACCCGACCACCCTCTCTACATTGGGCGGAAGGTCAGATGGCTTTCCTCTGAGGAGTATGTTGACGATGGAGTTAGAGTAGGCTGTTGGTCTAAATCTGGCAGGCAGATGGAGAGTTCGGCAGAAAGAGTACTACTGTGTTGCCGTTGCCACCCTCTCTGCCTAAGTCTAAATCAGCACCACAGTTTGGACACCAGCAGTTCAAGCTTCTCATACACATGCACACACACACGAGCACACAGCATTTTTTATTACACGTTGTCTAACGTGTAATCTAATTATTGGCCAAGCTATAGTTTTTCCCCTTTTTTAGACGTACTCTCTTACGTACTTTTCCCACGCAAACTGGAAACAGTTTCTCCCATTTGCTTTTCGGAACTGAGTAGGGGCGTGCCATTTTCTCCCAGGTTAACTTTAAGCTACTTTCCTGGCAAATGTGAAAGTGGATTGAGCTGGGTATCTTTTCTTAAACCATCTTAAAAAGGTGGTGAAGTTTCCAATTTGCAATATTCAAATAGCGCTTGCTACCCCTGACGAGGTGTTGGTGTGAAATCCCACATGCAGAAAACGTCAAGACCTACCGGTAGCAAACATAGAGCTTGTGAGAATTATGTTTAGGTTTGCAGAAGAAATACTTTGCAACTTCTCACACCTTTCATGACAAGGCTGCAGGAGCACTGAGGTGTAGAACGAGAAATGGTCTCATCATAGTATCCTACGCCAACGACATCCAGCTCATCCTCTCCCTCATAAAGAATCCTGAAGACACCAGACTCTGCTTCCAGGAAGTAATGAAGGACGTCGCAGCCTGGATGAACAATAGCTACCTGAAGCTCAACTCAGAGAAGACAGAAGTCCTCGTCCTCGGACCCTCCTCCACCGCCTGGGACAACACCTTTTGTCCTTCCAACCTTGGAAACCCACCCACTCCATCAGATCACGCCCAAAACCTCTGTATCATCCTAGAGTCCTCACTCACCATGACCCGCCAGATCAACACCGTCGCTTCCACCTGCTTCAGCTCCCCCCGCATCCTCCACAAGACCTTCAAGTAGATCCCCCACGCACTCATAACCAGCAGACTGGAATATGGCAACGCCCTCTACACTGGAATCAGCAGATTCCTGCTACACAGGCTCCAAACCATCAGCCAGACTCGTCCTCGGAACACCGCAACACGAGTACATGACCCAGCACCTACAAAACCTACACTGGCTCCCGTCGAGAAGAGCGTTACCTTCAAGCTACTCACTCATGCCTACAAATCCTTCCACAACATCGGACCGAAATACCTGAATGAGAGAGTCTCCTTCCACGTACCCTGAAGGAACCTCCGCTCTGCCGACCTCGCCCTGGCAGAGACCCCACACATCCGCAGAACAAGAGCAGGCGGAAGAGCCTTCTCCTACGTCACTGCAAAGACCTGGACCGAGCTCCCAGTCAACATCAGGCACTCCCCCACCCTGCACGCCTTCAAGTGGAGCCTCAAGACCTGGCTCTTTGACTGATTCAGAGCTTCCCCGCCACCCCCATAGCGCCTTGAGACCCTCACAGGTGAGTAGCGCGCTTTTCCTGATTGATTAATTGATTTAGTAGTGTGTTACTAATTCCGAGATATCCACATTTATCGGTGCACTTGATTCTGGCCCTGGGTGCTGAAAGTGGCCCTTTGTTTAGGGACTGGCAGCGCTCCATCTAGGTAAACTTGTCTATGAGTGTCTCTCACTGTCCCTAGTCTAGTTTCTTTGCAACGGGAAGAGAAGAAGGAGATATCTACAGAGGAGGGAAAAGGGCAGGGGGCTGAGGGAGCCAGAACCATCACAGCAGGGACTCGGGAGCTAGGAACTGGGAACAGACTGGCAGAGGCAGCCAGATAAACAGGAAAGGTCAAAGGTCCTTTGCTTAGATCAAATCAATGTAAGGGAGATAGAAGCAGAGATTCATTCAGCTTCCAGTATTAATAATTGGTCCACTGCACCTAGTGAGGGGTCGACATGTTTCGGCCTTAAGTTTACTCTTAAGAGTCAGGTGACCTTCTTCAGGACCCTAGAGTGTAAGGTGGTCTGCAAACTTTGGAACACCTTTATTAGAGAGGGGGTGAACACATTTGCTTACCCTTCTTTGTGAGTGAGCGCAATGGCTCGCGGTTTACATTTTCATAGATGCAGTCTTTACCTATGACTTATAAAGGGGGCTTCAGTCCCCCTAGGATGTGAGGGAAGTTGGCAATCCTTACTTGAGGACAGCCACGTCAGAGAGTGCTGCGGTTTCCCCTGATCCTGAATTGACTATTCAGGATCAGGAATGTGCTCACCCCATCTGTAATAAAGGTGTTTCAAAGTTTGAAGACCACCTTACACTTTACGGTCCTGAAGAAGGCCACCTGACTCATAAGAGCAGGCTGAAACGTATCGACCCCTCTCTAGGTGCAGTGGACCTATTACCAATCCACTCAGGCGCCGCTTTTTCTTTTAATCATATCCCTGTCCTGACCTAATAAAGTTTCTTTATACAGGATAGGAGATATTAATCACTAGTCACGCCTCACGACTGCGAACCACACAGAGAGTCTCCCTCTTAGTGGATGTTGGTAAATCACTTGGAGAACTGAACACTCAAGTGATTACGACGCGATGATGACACTATCCACCTGACCACATGAGCTGAGAAAACATATACTGCTCACTGTGTTAGTGTGGCTGAGGGCCTCCATTGCAACACATGTGAGACTCTGGTTCTTCGCCACTAGTGATTCAATCCCCTATGATTATTAGCTCTTTTCTAAGATCATCACGTCTCTCCTCTTACTGAGCCCAAGATGGTTTATCATCTCCTGTCACCTATGTCCCCACTAGACCCCAAAGCTCAGGATCACTGTCCATGCACGCTGCAGAAGGGATGGTAGCACCCACTGACTCTATGCACCACCAGGAGGTGCACAATAAAGCGCATGCGGAGGAAGAGCCTTCACTGTCTTGGGGCCCAGACCGCTATAGACCGCTAACAGCATTGTTTCAAAGGAAGCTACAGATGGGTGTTTGCAAACCCCTTTAGTCTGTTGTCTTTCCGTTCTTTTGCAGTGTTCATGTTTCCTGTTGTCTCTGCTCTAGCACCCTGATGCCCTTGAGTGAGGGTCTGCGCTTTATAAATAAACAAAAGGCAATACAATGGTATATAATGGACAAGGAGGGAAATGGGGCAGGCAGAGAAGGTAAAGGGATAGCAGTAAATTGCAGGTGGTACTGAGGGGCGCAGTTCTGAGGGGAATTCGGGGGCACTGGGCGTTGAACATCAGAATATCATAACAAATGTATAGGCTGACATAAGTATTGTGATCTGAATATCCTCCGTAGAGTTCCGATTATTAAATCAGCTGAGGTTAGATTTCTATTCTTTTTTTTAATTAACTCTAATTAGGCAAAACAATTGTAAAGAATATTCAGGACACAATTTTTTTGCCAGACGATATTTAATCCATGATTTTGTAATGCCATATCAGACTGAGGAGGTAGGTAGGAGGAAAGCATAGGGAAGAGTGGTAGTGATGGAGGAGAACAGGAGAAAGGAGCATAGATAAGTGAAAGGCAGAGATGGTGAGCAGTGCTTAATTTATAAACAATAAGTGCCGGGGCCCTCGTCAGTAGGCCACCACAGTTTGCACCACTCATTACCACAGTATTTACACAACTATTAACCATCACACTCCTACAAGTATGAGAATTCAGACAGTTCAAGGCCGCCAAAGTTTTAAGGATGGCTTTTGGCGGCTGGTATCCGTTGTTTTTTTAATGAACATTGAATTAACAAGCAACTGTTTTTCTGCTCATCTTTGAATTGCACAAACAGCTCCACCATGTGGCAGCTGTAATAAGTGCAGGGTCTGGCAAATGGGTGCCTGCAATAAAGTGCTGATGCCAAGCACAAGAAACCACTGGCTCAAATTAAGCACTGATGTTGAGTAATGAGAAGCACAGAGGAGGACTGCAAGACAGTGAAATTAAATGTAGCTAGGGTGGCCACCCCACTCCTCATCATCACTGACACTGTATGCAATCCTTGGATTCCCTATGACAGTCAAATGCATTTTGAGAAGTGTAGTTTGTTTATGTTTACTTTATTGAGCTAATTAGACTAACACCTGAAACACTAATTTATAGGTCGAAAGAAGAGTGCTGGAAAAGTATACATGATACAACGGACTGAAGTGGCCACTGTATGTTGTCCCCCAAGCTAGGAAAAGGATTCCAGAACTGGAAGCAATGTGACTAAAGTGGCCCAGACCTGAGGACAATATTCTAGGTGGGAGTGTGTTACTTCCACAGGTGGATACAATACAGGTGACCTCAGACCTGAACAGAAAACTTAGGGTGAGGACATCAGAGCTGGACACAATAGAGTAGAGGCTTCCTAAACCAGACACAAAACGCCAGTGAGATCTTTAGAAACTAAACAGCACATCAGATGAACCCCACGAAAATAGACACAATAACTCAGGAGAAAGTTTGAGGCCTGGACACAGCATTTCTAAAGTAGCGCCATGGTCCTGTGGAGTGATTGCTTGCATGCAGAATGAGATGTCCTTCCCATCACCCATTTCAAGGACGCCTGTTGAGGGATCCTGGGCCCACCTAATGAGTTATCACACGCAGACACACAACCCACCTTCTGTAAAGGGTAGGAACGCAAGAATTTCGCCGAGATTGTAACTCATCTGAGTGCAAAACTTTAGAATATTATCGGAAAATAAGTATACCTTCACAAGATGTCTATCTCCAGTGACGGTCGCAGGTGGCATAAGGGCTAGCTACGCCACTGCAGAGCACAGATGTCCATAAGGGTAGATGTCCATAAGATGTCCATGGACCACATGGGCCCAGAACAGAGAAGCTCCCACATAGACATGGGGCCAGGTTCACTAGGCATAGTCCCTAGGGTTGGCTAGTGGGTGTCATATATTTCTTTGGTTTGAAGACAATGATACATGTCCAACTTATTTTACATAGACTGAATCCAGCACAAGCCCTCTTCATCCATGGGGCTGTTAACATTTAACTTTTGCTCAATACGCCACAAGGCCTAGGAGTGGGTCAGACCACTTCCTTCATTAGCTCTCCTGCACTGTGAGATCTGGCATTTTGCTTGATCACATATGGGCATTCACCTACAAAAAAGTGAACTTCAGTGCTAGGGTTGGTCGGCCAATATTTTACTTTACTTTGCCTAAGCTTTTTTCTTTCCATTTTTTATCCTTTTTATGCTTTTAGTAATCCTTTAAATGATGTCTTCGGGTTACATTCATTCAAAACCAATACGGATAATAATTTACTCTAATGTGCATTAAAACAAACAAGAGGTACTATTCCCATTCTAACCGCTATACTGGTATTTTAAATCATATGCAACGGCTATTTTGTGCATTTAAAATTATTTTTGGAAACACATGGCACCCGCGTTTAATAAGCAACATTTTTAAAATTGTTATTTAAATTTTAAAAAGTATTTTTGTTGCATATGGTTACAAAAAATGAATAAAAAACGGACCAAATTTCGAAGGCCTCGCCTGTTGGCTTGCCAATTCTTGTAACCGGTTGATGGCGTTTACATCATTATGCAGTGAGAGATATTTTGTAAATTAGGCCCTGGAAGTGGACCTCAGGGGATTGAAATCTGATTTTCTTTCAGTTACAAGAAAAGAATAACCAAGGGACAATTTCTACATATCTCTAACTTTCTTTAGTAACCACCACTATTGGCATCAGAGGCCCATATAGCAGAGAGACGAGTTTTACTTGGCTTTCTGTACTGAGGGGACAGAATTATAATTGAATAATCTAATACCAGCGTCTCCTCTTTTTGCACCCATCAGCAAACGGAAAGTGGCGAGTGTAAATAAGCATTTGCAATGCAATAGGTCTCGCATTAGGGAAGTTTGAGCTATTGGTATTGTAAATGACACATTTTGTATTTATGTGTTGGTTTTGAAAATAGCTAAATTAATAGCTTTGTCATTTACAATGCCAATAGTTTTAACTTTCGCAAATGTGATACCTATAGCATTTGTAATGCAATATGTGTTGTATTTACGTGACTTAGATGTATTGATATTACAAATAGCAATGGCTTTTATTTTTTTAAATAAATATTACTTAAACAATAGTTATTGTAATTTATAATGGTAATAGCTTAAACTTTTGTAAATAACTTTTGTGAAGATTATGTTCAGTGTATTTTATTGTGACAAAAATCCAAGAACAGAAGTGAAACATTATCTTTTTGTGACATTTGAAATAAAGCTTGAAACATTGAGAGAACATATTTGAACCAGTTGTTGTTGAATGGTTGCACAGATTGATGCTGTGGTGGCGCTGAGTGATGCTGTGGCGTTCAGTGATGCTGTGGTAGTGCATAGTGATGTTGTGGTGGTGCTGAGTCATGCGGTGGTGATGTGATAGATAGAGTGAGGGCGATAGATAGAGGGAGGGCGATAGATAGAGGGAGGGCGATAGATAGATAGAGGGAGGGCGATAGATGGAGTGAGGGAGGGCGATAGAGTGAGGGAGGGCGATAGAGTGAAGGAGGGCGATAGATAGAGTGAGGGCGATAGATAGAGTGAGGGCGATAGATAGAGTGAGGGTGATAGATAGATGAGGGCGATAGATAGATAGAGTGAGGGCGATAGATAGATAGAGTGAGGGCGATCGATAGATAGAGTGATGGCGATAGAGTGTGTGCGATAGATAGACAGATAGAGTGAGGGCGATAGATAGATAGTCAGTCAGTCAGTCATTAATTCTTTATTCGATAGTTAAAAAACATCATAAAAGTACACATATATACAGGTTTAAAAAAAGAATTACATTACAATAAATAAGACTATTGCAGGTTTAAATATGCAATCATGTGAACAGTATACACTACAAGGGTCCCTTCAAGAGCCCTCCCCTCTTGAGTTTCTTAAATTTACAGCAGTCCTAATGAAATTTGTGATACAACAAAGTGACCATGGGTCCTGTGCTCTTTGTAAAAACAATAAGGCCATTTTAGCGTGACAGAACTTCTCTTTTTTTAGAAGCTCTACCAGGAATCTACGTCTAGGGTCTTTAAAAAAAGGACACAGAAATACAAAATGAAGGGCGTCCTGCGGAGACAAGTTGTCGCAGCCGCAGGCACCCTTCTGCTCAATCGTCAGTGTAAAACCTGGTGGATCTGCCAGTAAATGAGGTAAAAGATTGAGCCTAAAAAAGGTCATTAAAAACCTATCCTGGGCATTATACATCACATAAAGGTATGGCTCCATGCCCTTTATATTCTTGATGGAACTATAGTCAACTACAGTATGTTTTAACATATCCTGTTTTGTTCTAAATGTGGAGAATTGGTCCATCAACAATGATTTAATTTTCAGTTTATCAGAAGATACAAGAGAGCTAGATTAGTAAAAAGATCCCTCTGGCCAATGCCCTCCAGGGTTACCTTAACATAATGTAGCCAAGGTATTTGTAGTCCTTTGTCCCTGGACAGGCAATCTGTCAGAATTTGCCTAGTTAAATCTGCCCCTGGGTTGGCCCAGATTTTTAGCCAGGCCATAATCGGTCTTAACTTGAGTTCGTCCTCTAAAAAGGGTCTCCCTAGTTCCATGTGTGCAATTACGGCTGGGGAACTCTGGGGACCTTTAGGATCCTACGCATACATTTATTTTCCACCAGCTGCAATTGCTTTGTGTTGACATAACACCAGACTTCTGAGCCATACGTGGCTTTAGACCGGCAGATCGAACCATACAGGTTCATGACCTGTTCTGGGGACCACCGGCCCAGCCTTCGGCCATAATTCAATATGGCCCCATTTGTGGAGATTAGTTTTATGCATCGTTTCTCCACTAAGGGTCTAAAATGGAGTGCACCATCTAAAAGCAACCCCAGGTAAGTAAAAGAGGGAGTCGTTTCCAGTTGGTGGTCCCCAATTTTATACTTAAACCTCTTACAGGGTTTGGGACCTGCCAACATCACAAAGGACTTGTTCAAGTTCACTGCCAACCCCAAGGTGTCCATGAATTTCACAAATCCATCTAGCAGGCTTTGCAGGCCCCTCGGGGTGCGGGCAAGCAGCACTGCGTCATCTGCATATAAGAGCACCGGTATTTGGCGCGTTCCTATTCTCGGGCAGTCAATATTTAAATCTAGCAAAGCCTGTTGTAAGTTGTTAATATATAACGAGAACAGGAAGGGGGCAAGAATGCACCCCTGCCTCACACCGCTCATACAAGGAAATGAGCTAGTGTTCCCCCCTCTAGATTATAACGGACTTTAGCTGTCGTGTCGCGGTGTAGCTCCTTAAGAATCTTAATCAAGCCCAAATCAATACCCATGTCCCTCATCAGGCATCATAACTTATTTCTGTTAACGTTATCGAAAGCGGCTGTGAGGTCCATGAACCCCAGATAGATGGCTTCGTTACTGGCCTTAGTGTACTTTGTAACCAGCATATAAAGATTAAGACATTGGTCGCTAGTGGACCTTCCGGCTCTAAAGCCGTATTGGATATCCGTGATTATATGATTATCCTCTGTCGATTCCATCAACCGCTGCAAAATTACCCGGCCCAGGATTTTGGCAGGTACATCTATCAGGGAGATTGGTCTAAAACATTGTGGATTATCCCTATTACCTTTCTTGAAAATGGGAATAATAACTGCTGTTGACCAAGAACGTGGTAGACCCGTCTGGATTGCCGCATTTAGCACTCTGGTGAGAATAGGAGCCCAGAGGTCAACATTACTCAGATATAAATCTGGCGGAGTGCCATCCGGGCCTGGAGCTTTGTTCCGAGAGAGACCCATGATCCCCTGTGTGATTTCCGCTAAGGAGAACTCAATAGCTGGCCCCAGTGGGTTTTCCCACCCCATTCCGGCACTAACTCTTGGTTGTGATTGTATATACCCTGGAAGTGAGATACCCACTGTTCCGGTAGAATATTTGTTCCAATCTCTGGAGTGTTACTATCCTGAAAGGAAGGATTGTTGATAATCCTCTAAAATTGGCTCATGTCCCTTCTTTCTCCTGCCTCCCTTAGGTCAGCCCAGGCTTCATTTTGGAGAGTAGTCTTCCTTTGTTTCAACACCTGTTTATAGGTCCATCTACACTGGGCTATTCTACAATTGTCCTTAGGCTTTAAGGTCTCTCAAGGCTCGAGAGCACTTGTTGTCAAACCACCTTGGTTGCGCAGTGTGCCTCAAGGGGGCTTTAGTCTTTAACAGCCCATCAACTATTTTGGTCACTGAGCTAAACGCCCTAACCAGGGTGCCCCCACTGTCTTAAGGTCTAGGCACTCATCGATCTGTGTTTTCCCTTTTGTCATTAAATCTTTTTAACCTCATCGCTGCGGATGGTATTTTCCTCCTGTGCTGGGCCCCAATGATAATGGGTGTGGTCGTGACGGAACCATTCCGTCATCAGCACGGCTCAACCGTGACTGATGACGGAATGGTTCCGCCACCAGCATCGAAGGGGATAAAAGACTTCCCCGTCGATCTTAGACCATCTAATCCGTCTTCCCTGATCAGTGACCTCCATCACACTGTCCACCTGAAGGCGGATCCTAGGGCGGCATGGATTTACTAGGCTTAGCGTTAGGGGATTGTGGTCGCTAAAAGCGCTCCAGTGGATCCCCACAGTGCTAATCCAATTTTTCACCTGTCTAGATACTAGCATGTAATCTATATAGGACTGACAACCTCTTCCCTTGAAGGTTGGAGGGAGTGACCCATCGCACTCCAGGCAGACCAGATCGATAGTGTGCTCAGGACTTTTCCCTCTGCGGAATGCTCAAAGTGAGGGCCTTTTTCAATCGGGCACCGGGACCAGTCTGCAGTGAGGGGGAACAAAGTTGGGCACAGGTGACAATTAAAATCACCCATTATCAAATTGGTAACTTCTAGCGGCCCTTTTCTATGAGCTAATTCATGGCTCAGTCTATATTCTAACTCCTCAAATGTTTGGAAGTTACCTTTTGTGGGCCCTGCGTTATATAAATTATACAAAGTCCACCTACGGCCAGGGCAACTATGGCCTATTGCTTGAATATTGTATGAGGACCATGAGGCGCTACTCCAAACCCCTTCCAAATTTAGGTCGACATATATTGACAGACCACCCCTCGCTCTTCCTGAGCTAGATTTTTGAGCCGGCACAAAAAAACACTTGTACCCCGCCATGTGAAGGGGATTACTATCCACTGCCCAAGTCTCTTGTAAACTAATTACTTGGAACCCTCCAATATACTGTCTCCATTCGTTATTGGCCAGTTTTCCTATTAAACCCGCAACATTCCAAGAGATGAACTTTAACTCTCCCATTGCATGCGTTGCCTTATTGGGATGTCCGCTAAACTGGCTTTGGGCCCTTCTCCCTTCTTCTGGCCTTGAGGGGCTGCTTTGAGGCCCAGGATGCTGGGATGGTAGTACGGGTTCAGGGGCCCTCAACACTCCTCCCATAACATGTGATATAGGGGAACTAGATGGAGGTTCCTCAACTTGCAGTGATTTCCTGCTACAACTTACTAATGCAGGGCGTTCGTAACTGATATGGGATTGCATCTCCACAGACGGTTCTGTTACCATCCTCTCTATCTCTGCCTCACTTGGGCAACCTGTGTTAGCGGACTCCCTCGTGTCGGTCACCACAACTTCATCCATCATAGTTCGTGGTCAATCATTGTCTTCTAGGGTCATGAGGGGGCGAAATCTATTTGCCCAAAGGGGATCATCTTGGCGTATTACCATGGGAGCATTTAAACACCAACTTCGTTCCCCATGTGAAGTGAAACCCGTCCTAAGACTCCCCTGAAACCGCCTAATGTCCTGAGTGCCACTTTGCATGGGAATGAAATATCCCAGCGGTAGCGTTCTAATTTTACTTTCCGATTGCATCCACCCGGTGGATAATATATCCTCCAGGGAATTTGTGTCCTTAAAGTTTATAATTACACAATTCCCCTCCAGATTTTTATTTGTTCTACCAATCCAATTCACCCTTCTAACTAGCAAGATTTTGCCACAATTATTCCCTGATAATGGTCTGTGCTTATTAAGCCAGGCTATTGTTTTGTTTTTAAGTTCAGGATATGACTCTGTCTGGTCTGGCTTCTACACTGGCACTCCCCCCAATACCACTACATAGGGGCATGCCTCCGGCAGTAGATTAATACTTGGTAAAGGGTTAGGTATCAGTGGATTATTTATACAAGTGGTTTGTTTTGTCTCATTTAGTTTACTATTCAGGGTATTCTTATTTTGTGTTTGTGCAATACACGTGCTAGTCCCTCTAGCTATAGTCGATGTACTCCCCACCTTATCAGATCCCGTGTGTCATCGGAGCTGGCGGAGGTTGGTCCTGCTTTGCCCCCGCTGGGTTTCTAATAATGCTACTAGAGAGTATGCCTTCCTGGGGAGCTATGTTGGTGTGTGCATTCGGACTTATGGCTGTGGGGTTAGCAGATCCAATACTACCCAATGCCCTTACCCTCTGGCATAATTCATTTATGTATTTGTCCAATCTGCTGACTAGGGGTTTGATCTGACTGACTATGAAAGTTTCTAGGGAGGATTTTAGCTCTTGAACCATCTCTTCCATCCAACTTGGGGGCACTGGCTGTTGATCCACTTGAGCTTCAGGACCTTCAGTTTCCGACTGACCTATCTGGGGAATTCTCTCTCTTGGTTTATATTCCCTGGAACCTGGGACCTTTTTAGGAGCACTTCTTTTCTTCCTAATATAGACTTTCTTGTTTGACAAGGGTATTACCTGTGCATCACCACTCGACAACTGTGCACAAGGAATATCCTGAGTGGAAAGATCAGTGCTGATGGAAAGGGTAATCCCTATGTTCTCTATATTGTTTTCCTGGGGTGGGGAGGGTGGAGAAATCCCTGGTGTTATTGACAGCCTTCTCTCTGTACGCTCTATTTCGTCCAAAACTGCACCTAATGCTTTCCTCAACATACGATCAATTGCAGTCGGTTGCGGAGTGGGGAGTAGCTGCGATTTGGGGTCCCGAACTACAATCCTTGGTGACAAAGGGATGTTTGATTTAGCTTTGGCGGCGCAGGTATTTACTTTAGTTGCCATAGTGGGTATCATCTAGCAATTAACTATCCCACACTCTAGCACTCACAAGGAGGTGAACCCAACCCCGCACCAACAACCAGTAACCCTAGATCCTCACAATCCCTCCTGTACTCACTTACAGTGAGTCTTTGAGAGTCCAGTTCTCGGTTCTGATGGTCTTCACCTAGTTCACAGGTCACCGACTGGACAGCCTACAGTTATCCAACAGATATCCCAGTTCCAGATGCCAAGGGGGGGCCCAACCTTGTCTGGCCCCGGACGGCCACAGATGGCCCGCCCTTTGCCCGGGCTCCGCCAAGGGCGCATCCCGCGTGGCATGGGCGCTATTGAAGGGAATCCCGGGCAGGCTCTGTCGTCACCTCTCTGCGCTGCCTGGGAATGCTGGCAAGAGTAGTTCCTGCCCCGTTGGTGGCCGTTCCCCTCACGGCGTCAGCGTTAGTGAATCGCTGTCTGTTTCCCTCACGGCAGTGTCCGGGCTGGGGAAAGAAGAAAGGCACTCGCGCCGTTGCCCTCACGGCAGGTAAGTGCAAGATTCCCCCAGCAAGCGCGTCCGGCTTGGCGTGGGTGCTATTGAAGGGAATCCCGGGCAGGCGCTGTCGTCACCTCTCTGCGCTGCCCGGGAATGCTGAGAAGAGTAGTTCCTGCCCCGTTGGTGGCCGTTCCCCTCACGGCGTCGGCATTAGTGAATCGCTGGCCTTTTCCCTCACGGCAATGTCCGGGTTGGGGAAAGAAGAAAGGCACTCGCACCGTTGACCTCACGGCGGGTAAGTGCAAGATTCCCGCAGCAAGCGCTTCCAGCGTGGCGTGGGGCGGGGGCGCTATTGAAGGGAATCCCAGGCAGGCGCTGTCATCACCTCTCTGCGCTGCCCGGGAATGCTGGGAAGAGTAGTTCCTGCCCCGTTGGTGGCCGTCCCCCTCACGGCGTCGGCGTTAGTGAATCACTGGCCGTTTCCCTCACGGCAATGTCCGGGCTGGGGAAAGAAGAAAGGCACTCACGCCGTTGTCCTCACGGCGGGTAAGTGCAGGATTCCCCCAGCAAGCGCATCCATTCTCTCCACACCACTGGAGTCAAGCTATCCTGGCTGAAGACGGCTGATAGCCAGAAACCGGTCCTAGGATGCTTGATTCCGGTCCAGGAAAGACATGGCTTGGCAGTTCGGGCTGGACTGTTCCCATGAGGCACAGGGTCAAGGCTGATTTGCATATGGCCATGTCTGAACTGGGGTGGTGTGGAGTGCAAAAAAACGATGGATTAAGGCCCAGATCTCTGTACTGGGGTGAATGTATGACATTGTTCTGCATTCTGTCCATCAACTGTGTTTTTTGCATTTGTCACCCCGAGTGTGATGGGTATGCTCAGATGTGAGTACTATGCTCTCCACACCACTGGAGTCAAGCTATCCTGGCTGAAGACGGCTGATAGCCAGAAACCGGTCCTAGGATGCTTGATTCCGGTCCAGGTAAAACATGGCTTGGCAGTTCGGGCTGGACTGTTCCCATGAGGCACAGGGTCAAGGCTGATTTACATATGGCCATGTCTGAACTGGGATGGTGTGGAGTGCAAAAAAACGATGGATTTAGGCCCAGATCTCTATACTGGGGTGAATGTATGACATTGTTCTGCATTCTGTCCATCAACTGTGGTTTTTGCATTTGTCACCCCGAGTGGGATGGGTATGCTCAGACGTGAGTCCCATGCTCTCCACACCACTGGAGTCAAGCTATCCTGGCTGAAGACGGCTGATAGCCAGAAACCGGTCCTAGGATGCTTGATTCCGGTCCAGGAAAGACATGGCTTGGCAGTTCGGGCTGGACTGTTCCCATTAGGCACAGGGTCAAGGCTGATTTGCATATGGCCATGTCTGAACTGGGGTGGTGTGGAGTGCAAAAAAACGATGGATTTAGGCCCAGATCTCTGTACTGGGGTGAATGTATGACATTGTTCTGCATTCTGTTGATCAACTGTGGTTTTTGCATTCGGAATACATGAAGGCATCCTCGTTCCTTACTCCTCATCTATACTTCTCATCCATGCTTCTCATCCATCATCCATATGAACAGGTTCGATAATGGATGCTGTACAATAAGTCGGTCTTATTAACACCTCCACCACTTTCTTCTGAAACTGGGCAATAGGAGTTAAATGGAGCCCAAAATGCGAGCTTTATCTCCACTAATTTCAGCACCTTGCTTTAAGAACATACACAAAGATTCTTGTTCTGTTTGAATTATGTGGTGTAGTGCTAGCTTAGCTCCAATCTGCAGTGGAGCACTTTACGGAGTACGCCGTGTTATTTCAGGCTGAGCATCTGAAACACAAGGTGTTTTACTTGGTACATTATTGTGTCTCCAGGGGCCAATTGAAGCCAGATTACAGACACCAGTATGCGGTGGGTGTGGGGAAGGGAACGTGTAATTGGAACAGTAACAGACAGCACAGCTATTTTTACATCACAAATATTTACACATTATGCAAAATTGCAGTGTTTTCATGTATTTACAGTTTCAGGTATACTACGAGAAAAGTCCTAATTTACAGGGCGTTTTCTCGTTCGAAGGTGGAATGCACTCATGGAATTCAGGGGTAAGTCACTCCTACTTTCCTTCTCGCAGAACATCTTTGTGACTTGGGCCGAAAGTCATTAAACCCAAATCACATTATTTTTGATGCAGTGCAGAAGTCTGGCCTGTCAATCCTGCTCCAGGATGAAATATAAGTAACTAAGGCAGACATTTAGGCCCAGGAAGTTGGCCCGCAGTCTGCCTGTGGCGTGGGGGACCGTCCACATTGTTTAGAGATTCCCCCTTATGTGGCACAGATTTGTGCCTTCTTCACAGCCCTGAAGGTTGGCAGAGTTTTGCCGAGTGGGCGCTGTGTTTAAGACACCAGCTCAGCAAAGTTTTTGGCATTGAAAAAACTAATTCACAGAGTAGGATTGTGTGTTCTTTTTACAAGAACCAAATAGCCCTGAGGCCCAGGAAATGCTCTCTCTGTACATGAGGGCCACTCTACATTTCACCTGTCCGTGCTGCCATCTCCCGCACGGCACACGTGGGCAGGGGAAATGAGCGATCAACAACAGAGCAGGGCGACTGTCACCCTGCCCTGGCTGTCCATTGCCAGATACTGCCACCATGGATGTCGATTCACCAAAATGCCAAGGGTAGCGGAAATGACTTCACATGAACCTTTGACCTCTGATTGCATCACAGGCAGACTGCCTCATCAGAAGTTTGCACAGGTGGGGCAGAGGAGACACAACTCTAAATGGAGGAGGCCATTAAGACTTGGCCGGGGCAGGAGCATCACTGAATGACGGCACTGCCCTTATTCATTTAGTAAGACCCTAATCCCCTGCAACGGGGTGTCCAACGAAGGGTCAAGAGGGCTGGATCACTGTCAGGTTTTCGGGAAATTACTGAATAAGTAACTTGAATTTAAGTTATATTAATTGCATATAAATGTATTATATGTGGATAAACTGAAATGCGGCTTTGGACCACCCTTCACGGACACTACTGAATTATACTGTGTTCATTTCCTAGCTTATAAACTGTTTGTGTGTGGTTTCTTTTGAATATAAGGAATATTGGGTATTGAGTATGAAAGGATTTTGCATTTGCGCAGCCAGAAATTTGCAAAATTTGAGACTTTTGGACTGCAAAACCCAAAGTCCCTTTAGGGAAAATTGCCATTGTGAATGCAGGGATTGAGGTCTGCTGCCTTCTGCAGGCCTCTCCCCTGTGCTACTTTCAGTAGGCCCCGCAAACTGAATCCTGCCTCTTTGGTATTACTTGGGCTACATTCTGGGAATACTACCAAATAATCATTTTGCACTATGACGAATTACTAAAGTAAACATTCAAAAGAAAACTAAAGGTGTAATAAAACTAAATTTTAGAAAGGAATACATTTGTAATCAGTTCATACATTTATTGTCTATAGAGGGATATCCTAATATTAAGTAAAGTCCAAAACGTCTTAAAAAGCTCATTTGGGCGTAAGAATGTTTCTGAACCTACCTGGAAAATAAAATCCACAACTGGGACTGTTAGAGGCTAAGTTTGGGAGATAAAGTTACGATTAGGAGATTGATAATGGTCATCGAATGACCGCTCCAGCGAGTTCAAGGGGCACAGAGAACACGCACACATACCCCAGGGTCCTCTTGTGCAAGGTACTCAGCCTTGGAAAAAGCAAGATAGGTGGAAGGCTAGCGGGGCAGCGCCTTGAAGCGTTAAACTACTGGACACTCTGGACGGTAAGATTCATACACATAACCAGTTCCAACATCAGTCCTAATCAGGCACTCTGCCCTGGATGGCTGCCAACTCTGATGCAGGCACAACCTCAAACGTGTTCCAGTGTTGGCATCCCAACCCCTTGGTGTTTGATCACGAGATCTGCACCAGTTAAGACTGGGCAATCATATTACTGGTAAATTGCACACACTCCAATTACGTGCATCACGGAACATGGGAAACGCATGACATTTGTGAGTAATCCCCATTCTGATTTTTGGGATGTGGAAAGGTGTGGTAATTGTGCAGCCGCTAATTGCCACAACCCGGTGCATCTCAAAAGGCCAGTGCACAATTATAGGCCCTGAAGTATCAACACATTTCCTCATAGACACAGAATGGGTAAATCCCTTTTGTACATCAGGGCCTTCATCTACCCTGTACCAGACCAGATAGTAGTATGATGAGAGCCTGTTATTTCACTGTGCTCTAAGGCACCTTGAAGAATGTTTCCGGACTCTAGTAGGGCTGACATGTCACGTCATCAGGATGCCACACTCACTGAGGGACCCATTCCATTACCAGGATCTAGAACCGGCTATCAGATTCAAGTACAGGCCAAGGAAACTGAGGGACTATCTGATTTCCAGACTGTTGGAAAAATTCTCGTGTGGACGCTAAGGGAGAGACTCAGGGGCCCATTTCAATGCCCGCATCTGGTACTGATTGAAGGACCCATCTCATCATCAGGCTCTGAAATGGGCTCTTTTTCATATTCTAAAAAGAACTAAATGAAGAGAACATCTAACGATCAGATTCTAAAACAGACCTAAGAAACAATCTAATGGCTAGAGTTAAAGGGAACAAAAATCTTCTTAACAAGGTCTGGGTGTGAGTGGACCATTTGTACAGATACACAGATGGATCACTGACATAATATCGACTACAAAAATATAGGCATTTAAAATATCGACTCCAAAATATCGACTACAAAAATATCGAAGTCCTATCTACAAACAGGTAAGTACAAAAATATTGAATCAAAAATATCGTTTAAAAATATGTACTTTATAAAAATATCGAATTTATTAAAATGTATGTAAAATTAAAAAAATATTAAAAATAAATAACTAAAATATACTTAAAAATACTTAAATAACCTTAAAATTATTAAATAATTAATTTGTTATAAAAAAAATACAATTTTATTTGTTAAAACATATATATATATTAACATTTTATTATTAAAAAATATTCAATAATATTACCGTAGCATAGCAGGAGTGTTAAAATTACTATTCCCACTCCAATGAGTGCAACAGTAGGGAAAGCGTTGGATAGCGTAGCGGTAAAAATTACTATTCCCACTCCAAAGAGTGCAACAGTAGGGAAAGCTTTGGATAGCGTAGGGGTAAAAATTACTATTCCAACTCCAAAGAGTGCAACAGTAGGGAAAGCGTTGGATAGCGTAGGGGTAAAAATTACTATTCCCACTCCAATGAGTGCAACAGTAGGGAAAGCGTTGAATAGCATAGGGGTAAAAATTACTATTCCCACTCCAGTGAGTGCAACAGTAGGAAAAGCGTTGGATAGCGTAGGGGTAAAAATTACTATTCACACTCCAGTGAGTGCAACAGTAGGAAAAGCGTTGGATAGCGTAGGGGTAAATAGTACTATTCCCACTCCAGTGGGTGCAACAGTAGGGAAAGCGTTGGATAGCGTAGGGGTAAAAATTACTATTCCCACTCCAAAGAGTGCAACAATATGGAAAGCGTTGGATAGTGTATGGGTAAAAATACTATTCCCACTCCAAAGAGTGCAACAGTAGGGAAAGTAAATACTTCATATATTACTTAAAAATATATAAATTAATATCTATAAAAAAGTAATTAAAAGTAATTACCAATTTAATATAATATAATAATTAATCAATTAAAATTACAAATTAAAATTAATTATTACAATTAGTTACCTATTAATAAAATTAATTACAAATTAACAATTAATTAATTAACAATTAAAAGTTAATTAACAATTAATTCAAATTAAATACAATTAAAGAAATTGAATTATTTATAATTATAAATAAATTACTTCCCACCCTATTCCCCTGTAAACCCACAACCCGCTACAGAAAATAAATTAGTAAAATTAACATATTTAGCAATTAATCAATTAAATAAAATTATTTGGCAATTAAAATTTAATTAATTACCCATAAGAAATTAATTAACAACTAATTCTAAATAAATACCAATAAATAATTTTACATATTTAATTAATTATAAATAAATTACTTCCCACCCAATTCCCCTATAAACCCACAACCTGCTACAGAAAATAAATTAGTAAAATTAACATAATTAGCAATTAATCAATTTATTAAAATTAATTGCCAATTAAAATTTAATTAATTACCAAATATACATTAATTAACAATTAATTAAAAATAGATACCAATAAATAAATGTTAATATTTAATTAATTATAATTAAATTACTTTCCACCCTATTCCCCTATAAACCCACAACCCGCTACAGAATTAAATTACGCAAAAATTAAAAAAACAAAATTCATTACTTAAAATAAATTATAACATAAATACACACTTTTCACACATATAATAACATAAAAAACACTATAAAAAAATTGATATTATTAAAAATTCGATAATTTTAATAACCTATATTATATACTTCGATATTTTAACTTTCTATATTTTTTACATTCGATATTACATTACTTACCTCAAAAACGATATTTTTGATGTCTATATTCTGTCCATTCGATATTTTGTCCATTCTATATTTTAAACTCGATATTATGTCCATTCGATATTTTTTACTCGATATTTTGACTGTTTACCACACAGACACTTCGCATCACCAGACTTCAGTGCAAATGGACAGAAAAGGACTTAGAAACATACTTATGATGGGTGTGATTCGTAGGTGTCCAATGCTAGAGTTGCTGAATACCACGGATGCTTAGTCGTGATTCCTCCTCATGCGTCTTTTTCACACCCTGCTACACTTCTTTTCTCTTTGTCTCACTCTTGCAGGTTGTCGTTCATTCCTGATTTCTAACTTTGGCAATATTTTCCCATCTTTACCAGCGTGTGGCGCTATTCGTAGAACTGTGTGTGGAGTGGCAGCTCGCTCGTTTTTAAGCTCCCGTTTTGTATTTCTTTTTCATTGTACTTAGGACATTTATTCCTCGTTTTTAAAATTGCCTGGCCCACATACCCCCACCTCTGCCATCCTAGCTTGCACCCTAATTGGTCAACTCACCGCTCTTTGCGGGTCCTTCGCCCTGTCTCGAGGCGGCCATCTTTGTTGAGGGGAAGCAGCGCGCAGTCAGTCCTTTCTCTACCTTGCTGGTTCAGTATATAGGTAGCCATGCCAACGCGCAGCGGTCACGCGCAGCGGGGACGCCGAATTGACGCCGGAGTTACGCCAGAGTTCAGCCCGTCTGTGCCCGACCGGGCCCAGACGGGCCTAGGGCCTGCCACCATGCCCGACTCTTTGGCGCCTTCTTCTACCAGGTTCCGATATGGGAGGGACGCCCTTATCGCCTTACGTCCGCCCCACCCTACTAGTTGTAGCTTTGCACAGATGGGAACTATTCAATTTTTACCGTGTAGAGCTTGTTCCTCCGGCCACAATTCAGTGGCTGTGAAATCCGTTCTTTCCATGGCTTCACTAAATTGCCGGTCCTTGCCGAGCCATGCCATTGAAATTAACTCACTTATCCTAGACCACGAGCTCGATGTGCTGTTTCTTACTGAGACCTGGCTCTCCCCCAGCTCTGGCCCTGACATGGTCAGAGCACTCCCCCCAGGCTTTCACATACTCCACCTTGATAGACCTAAAGGGAGGGGAGGAGGAATTGCAGTTCTTTATAGAGACACGCTCGCTTGTAAGATTCAGAATGGAGGGGTGACTGATTGTGAGAGCTTACAGTTCTCCCTTCGGTTGTCACCTACAGTGTCTTTGGTAGGCTTGTTGATTTACCGCCCTCCTGGACCCTTGGGTAGCTTCCCTAACTCTCTCTTAGAAATTACTGCACTTCTTGCCTCTTCAACTGCCAACTTTGTTGTTCTCGGGGATTTTAATATCCATCTTGAGGACCCCACTAATGCTGCGGGAGTCGATTTGCTCGATGATCTCAAATCTTTCGGAATCAATTTGGTCAACTCGGGCGTGACCCATGAGAAGGGCCACCTGCTTGATCCCATACTCTCTAACCTGGACCATCTTATTCCATCTCCGGCTCTTGCCCTGCCTTGGACAGACCATTTTTTGGTGTCCGCGACATGGCAATTCGACAGCCCAGCTGCGGTGGTCCCACGGGTTCACACCCTGGAGAGAGCCTGGTCGAGGCTCCCAGTTGACACTTGGGCGGCACACCTGGAGGCCACGCAGCCCCCTCAGGGAGCTAACCCGATAGTTGCTGATGCGAATCTCCATACCTGGCTCGTGGATTCTCTGGACACTCTCCTACCCAAAAAGAAACAACTTACGAGGGGGAAGAGAGTGGGCTCTGCACCTTGGTATTCGTCGGAATTGAGAACCCTGAGGAAGGGATGCAAGAGGCTAGAGCGGTCCTGGAGGAGAAACTGGAGTGAGGCGAGTCGTAAAGAATATCGTGCGGCCCTGAGCAGGTATAAATCCGCTATTCGGGTGGCAAAATCAGGATTCTTTGAGGAGCGTATAGGCTCTGCGGCCAACTCTTCCAAAGAGTCATTCAGGGTCATTAAGGAGCTACTGAATGCCCCCGAACCTCAGGTTTTCCACGAGGACCCTCGCAAAAAATGCACAGAACTGGCCTCGTTTTTTAAAAGCAAAATTGACAACATATTGGCTTCCCTTCCTCGGCTAGATGAGGTCCCTTCCTTGGAGGATAATTCCAGCTCTCAACTTAAGTTGCAATCGGTGGAGCTGGCCTCCCTTGGTCCGGTCACTAAGGAGGAAGTTTTGGCGGTTCTGAGGTCTATGAAGAGCGGCTCCCCGAAAGACCCAGCACCTATTAAATATCTCAAACATGTGTCATCTACAATCGGCGGCCCTGTGACGGACCTGATAAACCTGTCTCTCGCCCATGGGGTAGTCCCCCCCAGTTGGAAGGGGGCGGTGGTTAAGGCCCTTTTGAAAAAGCCTAACCTCGATCCCGCCGATCTCGCCAACTTTCGGCCTATCTCCTTGCTGCCGGGTATCAGTAAGATGGCTGAGAAGCTGGTGAACAGCCGCCTTTCGGACTTCTTGGAAGCCAATTCCCTCCTGGGCGACTCTCAAACGGGTTTTCGCCCCGGTCAGGGGACTGACACCGCCCTGCTGGCGGTCGTGGAGAACGCGAGGAGCATGCTGGATTCGGGGGGATCAGTGGCAGTGATCCTCCTGGACCTCAGCGCTGCTTTTGACACCGTGGACCATCAGGTGCTTCTCCAACGGCTGTCGGGGGTGGGGGTCACGGGTCTGGCCCTCAAATGGTTCGCTTCCTTCCTGGAAGGTCGTACATTTGAGGTGTGGGAAGGCCAGGAAAAATCATCTTCAACCCCTCTCCAGTGTGGTGTGCCACAGGGCTCTTCACTGAGCCCTACCTTATTCAACGTTTACATGGCCCCCCTGGAGAGTGTGGTACTGCCGCTGGGTATTAAAATCATAAGTTATGCTGATGATACTCAGCTGGTGGTAGGCCTCTCCCAGTCGGCGCCCCATCCCGACCGGCTGCACACGTGTCTTGAAAAGATCTACACGTGGATGTGCAGCTCAGCCCTAAAGTTAAATGGCTCCAAGACGGAATTGATGCTGCTGGGGAACTCTTCTCCATCTCTGTCCCCCAGCAGCTGGCCAGACTGTCTGGGACCGGCACCCCCCCCCCAAGCAGGAGATCAAGAGCCTGGGGGTATGGCTGGAGCAGGACCTATCGTTTAAAACCCATGCCAAAAAGACTGCTGGCGTGTGCTTTGGCCTGCTCCGCTCAGCCCAGAAGATTCTGCCTCTGCTCCCAGTGGCCACTCGAAGGCTTCTCATCCAGGGACTTATCATCTCGCGGCTGGATTTCAGCAATGCGCTATTCCTGGGTGCACCCGAATCTACCCTGAACAAGCTGCAGCAAGTGCAGAACGCGGCTGCCAGGCTTTTGACGGGTCTCCCTAGGCGCCAATCTGCCCGCCCGGCGTTGAGGGCACTGCACTGGCTCCCTGTGAGGGACAGGGTGAAATTCAAGTCACTTTGCATCGCCCACAAAGTTCTGCACGGGGTAGGTCCACCTATTCTGGAGGAGATGGTCCAGCCTTACAAGGCTCCTCGTTCTCTTCGCTCTGACCATCAACATGTCCTTCAGGTTGGCAGGGTGAAAAAGGCAAGAACCGGTGGCAGAAGGTTTTCAATAAATGTGGCCTCCTTGTGGAACTCATTGCCCCTACAACTGCGCTCGGAAGCTAGTCTTCTTCGGTTCCGTAAACTTTTAAAAACTTTTTTGTTCACCGTTTAATCCCTGCATTCTTTTAGTAGTGTTATGTTCTGGTAAGCGCTGGGATGCCTATTGGTAACCAGGCGCTATACAAAACTCAGAATAATAATAATAATAATAATAATAATAATAATAATCTTTCTCTTCCTTCCAAATCATCCCTTTTCTCTATTTCTCCCTCTCTTTTGCTCTGGGACAAAAACTAATGATTAAAAAAAAAACCCTGTCCCCCAAAAGGAGCGGGAGATCCCACTATTGGTAACCACCGGCACAAATTATACACTGGGAGGGACTTTTCTCATTACGAGGCTCTATGCAGACTGAATAGCTACTACCAAGAGTCAGTGTAGGCCGAGGGACCCATCGCTCTTCCATGATTTGTAACAGACTGAGTAAATAAATGGCATTACTGGGTTTCAGTGTAGAATGAGAGCCCCATCTCATATCCAGGATTCCATGTCCGATTGAGTAACCAATCTTATTCCCAAGATTCAGATTAGATCGAGGGGCCACTTCCCTTCCAAACTGTAATGTAAAGTGAGGGGCACTCTCTCTGAATGGCCTCAGTGGGCCCAGCACTGACCCAGATCGAGAGAGTCCTACAGAAATGGCGGAAAGCATTAAAAGAGCGAAAAGAACCTGCGGAAAAGGAGAAATGTGAATGATCGCTCTCCGTCCTCCCACGGTCCCTCCTCTCCATTTTACAGACACACACATCTTGGCTCAACAACTCGGTTTGTCGTGAAAAGTGAGATATGACTCTTTGGTTTGGCACCGAGACATGGATCACATTCGCTCCTGAGCAGGATTGCTCAGGAGGATTGGCACAAGATTGCAGAGCCGCGCATTCCTAGAACTGGGTGGGCTAAGTGGTGGCACGGGCATACAGAGGATGACACCTACTGGGATTGAAGATTTTGGGAAAAGGACCCTGCTTTGTTCTGGAGAGCGTGTGCCCGGGCCCACAGTTCCCACAGAGAGTTTTTGCTGCTTTTTAATTTTCATCTCAGCACACACAGCAGTCATACGTGTGCAATGAGGGACTCTTGTGACATGGAATGAGATGAAGAGTGGGGTCTGTGGTCTGGAGGGACACACTTAACGTGCCCTCTGTTTCCGAGTGTGACTGCTGTCCGCTTGCCGGGCTGTAGAAGACTGACAGTGTTGGCAGTCAAAGAATCTAGTGGCGGGCAGACCCTTTTACCTATCACCGGCCAGGGAAAGATGCCTAGTAGCCTTTCTGTGTGTTAAATTAGTCTATCTGTCCCTTGCAACTGGTCCTGCTCTCCATGTATGCAGAATATGGCTGATTTGCATGGGTGTATTATTATACATGTACAACAGAGTGTGCCTGAAGCAGGCATGCTTCATCTGGCCGTGGAAACCAAAGAATCCAACTTGATTTGTTGAACTAAAGTGGTACATACGATGGAGGCTGGAGAGAGCCCCAGAAGCAATCTGAATTTCAGGGCTCCTCCAAAGCATCCCTGAGGTCATTGGCAGGGGTACAGATGTTAGTGTATGGAGGAGAGGAGACAGAGGCTCCTTTTCAAGTGTAGGTAAACTGACTGACCTGCCCTTTCTTGCTCCACAGTTCCCTACAGATGTCAACCCCAACAGCAGTCATCAAATGGGGAAGCCTCTCCTTCTTTTGTGCCTTTGTTTTGGGTCTCTCCTGATAGGGGGATCCCAATTCTGCCCCACCATCCTGCTAAAACTCAGATACAAAGTTTGTGTCTGGACCAGTCTGGGAGGAATATGCAAAAATCAGGAACTGCCTGAAACTGGTCCCTCAGTGGACTTTTGGATTACATAATCTGTCTGCAAGTGTAGTATGGGGCAGAATCTACCCACGGTATGCTCAGATTTCTCTACCAGAATCTCTAAACCCACGGCAGTGGTGCCCAAGGATCTCTTTTGTGCTCCAGAGTTGGTGTATTGGCTGCTTACTCTCTTTGCCTGGTTCGTGACTAGATGTTAGACCTGGAACAGCCACACACAAACATTACCCACTAATTTGTCCCAGAAGACAAAGGTCTAACTTGCATCGTGCAACCTTCCGATACCTGTCCTAGAGGAGCAGCCTGGACTACTTCCCTCCCATCGTAATAGTCCTCGGGTACCAGTGTATGAAATGAAGTGCCTTCTGATAATTATGTACAGTTTTGTGTTATGTCCTGTTTTTAAAAGTATTTTTCTTTTCTTACTCAAAGCATTTATTGGATCATGGTTTATTCTGTTTTATTCAATGTTTCATCGTGTTTGGGGTTTCTAACCCAAAACTACCTCCCTGAGTAAGCTTTGGGCAGCTTGACTTTGCTCCCCTGAAGGTCAAGTGCTTAAGGGGTGCACTTAGTACTCACTGTTGTGTTCAACAGGAGAGAAAAGCCCCGGGACAAGAGTATTAAAAGGCTCTGATTGTTGTAATCTAAAACCCAGCAAGCACATATCTGCCCTGGGATTTCCGAAAAAAGTTTACCCAGAAGAGCTCTTGGTCCCAGCACTGAGACACATCGCCTTTCATCTCTAGGGTGGGAAGGGTTCAGGGGTCAGCAGAAGAATACAGAGCTTCAGACGCCATGGGTTGATGGGCCAGGGCGTTTGCAGGAGTACAAGAGCCATTCACCATCTCTAGAGCTTAATGCACTAGAAAGGGTTGGCGCAGAGGCCAGACCTTTCACCTCTGGGGACGGCGGGCCTCATGGGAACAGAGCCTGTGACTCGGTGAATGGACGGTCTCTTGGGATTGGCACTGAGACACTGAGCCTTGAGCTGCAGAATGGCATTGGCCAAGAGGTTGGCAGAAGGCATGGGAAGGAATGGATCAGGAAATGAGCAGGATATAGGCACTGTCACCTCTTGGGCTACCTGTGTTCAGGAGATTGACAGACAACCTTTCACCTCTGGGAAAGCATGGGCTCATGTATTGGCGCGGGAATACAGAGCTTGCCTCTCAGCCTGGATAGACTGAGACATTGGCACTGGGCTAGGCAGGCATCACAGCAGTGAATGGATGGGAGCAGGAGACTGGCACATTTACCTCCGAGTCTGGATGATGCTTGCATTGGCACTGGGATACAGAGCTGTCGCCTCTGTGCCTGGGTGAACTCCGGCATCGACAGAGGTATACAGAGAGCATCACCTTAGGGGCTTGATGGGCTCAGACAATTGCACTGGGATTCAGAGGTTATCATCTCTGATACTGGATGGACTTCCACACTGGCACAGGCCGGATACAGGGCTTGTCACCTCACAATCCTGCTAACACTCTAAGACAAAGTCTGTGTCTGGACCGGTCTGGGAGAAATATGCAAAAATCAGGAACTACCCGAAACTGGTTCCACAGTGATGGTGGGTGGTCTCACACACTGGCACAGGGATAGATACAGGGCTTGTCACCACTTATGGAAGGTGACCTCACACACTGGCACAGTGATATAGAGCTTGTCACCGCTGATGGAGCGTGACCTTTCAGATTGGCACAGGGATACGGGACTTCTCACCGCTAATGATGGGTGGTCTCACACACTGGCACAGTGATACAGAGCTTTTTACCACCGATGGTGGGTGGTCTCACACATTGGCACAGGGATACACAGCTTGTCACCAATGACGGTGGGTTGTCTCACACATTGGCACAGAGACACAGAGATTGTTACTGCTGATGGAGGGTGAACTTACACATTGGCACAGGGATAAACGGCTTGTCACCAGTGATGGAGGGTGACCTCACACATTGGCACAGTGATGCAGCGTTTTTTAACTGCTGATGGTGGGTTGTCTCACACATTGGCACAAGGATGTAAGGTTTTATCACCGCTGATGATGGGTGGTCTCATATACTGACACCGTGATACAGGTATTGTCACCACTGAAGGTGGGTGGACTCACACTGGCACGAGGATGGATACAGGGCCTGTTACCACTGATGGTTTGTGATCTTACACATTGGCACAGGGATACAAGGCTTGTCACCGCTGATAGTGGGTTGTCTCACACAATGGTACAGGGATACAGGGCTTGTCATTGCTGATGGTGGATGGTCTCACACATTGGCACTGGGATGGACACAGGGCTTATTGCCACTGATGGTGGGTGGTCTCACGCACTTGCACACCCATACAGAGCTTGTCACCACTGATAGGGGGTGGTCTCAAACATTGACACAGGGATGCAGGGCTTGTAACAGCAGATGGTGGGTGGTTTCACATATTGGTACAGTGATACAGGGCTTGTCAACGTTCATGGTCCCACACATTGGCACAGCGATACAAAGTTTGTCACTACTAATGGTGGGTGGTCTCACACTGGCACAGGGATGCAGGGCTTGTCACCGCTGATGGTGGGTGGTCTCACACTGGCACAGGGATGCAGGGCTTGTCACCGCTGATGGTGGGTGGTCTCACACATTGGCACACGGATACAGGGCTTGTCACCGCTGATGGTGAGTGGTCTCACACTGGCACAGGGATGCAGGGCTTGTCACCGCTGATGGTGGGTGGTCTCACACATTGACACAATCAATGTCGTCCCTGTGTCTGGGTTGTCTCAGACTTTGGCACCCATGGACCTGGATGTGATTATGGGGTTAACAAAGAGACACAGAGATCGCTACTTCTGTGGCTGGATTGGTTCAGGTCTTAGACACAAAGCCTCTGGTGTTGTGTTTGGGTTTCCACTGATGTCAAACCAGTCACCACAGGGTTAGATGCCTCGGTGTCTCCGGGGTTTAGTGATATCCCGGTGACTAGCTGGGCTCCTTGAACTGGAACAAAGACAAAGGACCTTTCACCTCGGTGCCTGGACTCGCCTTTGTGAAGACCTCGGTATGCCCCGGCCTAACCTTAGACTGGCTGGGTGGTTGGATTGGCATACGGAGAGCCTTTCCTGAGGGTTGCAGAGGAATTAGGTTATACATACAAAGTCTGCAGCAACCAGGACGTGACGGCCCAATGGATATGGTCACAGTGGCCCAAAGCCTTTGACTTGTGTTCTTATGGGTTCAGGCCAATGGCACAGATTTGCAGCCACTCTAGCCTCCATTTCTCTATGGTTCTGTTACTGATTCTGGAATGCAGAGCATTTTAACTTGTATAAGGCCCGTTCTGAACCAGCCTTGGTCCCAGCCGATAGGATATCATTAAAGACAACAGGTGCGATGATGCTAAGTCATTGCGGGATTTAACTTTCTATTTGGCTAAAATAAACGTCCGTACTTCAAAAACTAGCAGGGCGGCCATCTTCCTTAGTGCTTTACAAGAGGATGAACGATTGAAGCCTCTTAAACGACCCTCCGGGTCCTGGGCCGAGCAGGGGGTGCCCCGTAGTCTCGAGTGGGGTTCTCCATGTGCCCTGCACTGTCCTGGGTGCTGAGGGTAGACACCGGCTCTATATGGCTTCTTTGGCTCACCACGGGTAGTACTGGTCGAGCAATGAAGTCCTGTGAAGAGGCGCTTAGAAGGCTGGTTGGTACCACAACGATGATCGACAGAACACACACCCGTCTTCTGACGAGTGGGCACTGTTAGCAACCAGACAGACGTCTAAACATGTCGGTGCAGCGCTTTGGATTCACCACTTACAACTCAAAACTGAGACACTCTCACCCTACTGACCGCACACCTCAGAGCTCTAATCAAGCTAGCCATGGGAGTCTCTGGAAAGCGCATCCAAGGCGCTACGGTGTCACGCTAACGGCAAATTGTGCGCTATGACAATGCGAAATAATAACAGACATTAAAAAAAATAGGGGCCATATTATCAAGCCCCAGCGATAATTATCGCTAAGCGCACTTAGCGCTCGGATAATTATCGCCGGGTAGCGTGGATTTTTATCCCTGAGATAGCGTGCTATTAGCAACGCTTATCTCAGAAGTGATAAAAATCCTCGTGCTAACTGCCAAATGAGAGATTATCGCTGGAAAACCAACGATAATCTCTCGAAGTTTGGTGTTAGCTTGAAGATAGGGGCTCACAAACTTAGCCATGATATCCACCTTCCATAGGATATCATGGCTAAGTCAGGAAAATACCAGTTGTAAAAAAAGCAGCGCTAACCGTGGTTAGCGCTGCTTTTTTTTTATCACTAACAGGGTTAGCGATATCCTTGATAATAGGAGAAATGTCGCTTAACAACATTTCTCCTATTATTTTTCTCTGGAACGCCCCCTTTGCATCTTATTAGAGATGCAAGGGGAAGCGTAAAGAAAAAGGGTGCTAAACATGCGAATTTGCGTGTTAGCACCCTGTTGCTGATAGGAGGTCAGTTTATCTCCGCTTTCTTGGCCTTTAAAGCCAAAAAAGCAGAGATAAATCCCTTGATAATATGCCCCTAGATAACTACATATGTCCAGTCGGAGGGGGGGGGGGGGCTATTAACAACACAGCGAAAAATATTGCTGAGCGTGCTTAGCGCTATTTTTAGTAACGCCGGCTATCGGTGGATTGAAACGCTGAGATAACGCAGTATTATCAAAGTTTATCTCCACAGCGTTAAACAATCCGACGATAGCGGCAGAATAAGGGGACATCGCTGGAAATCAAGCGCTACAAATGCGGCGATAAGGAAATCCTTGTAAATAAAGAGATGTGGATTTAGGCTAACAATCCACCTTCCTTTATAAATATAGCTGAGTCTGACAATTTGCAGACGTTAGCTAATGGCGATAACCGCAGTTGGCGCAGATTTTTTTATTGCTATGGGTTTCCTGTGCCATCTTGTTAATACCAATCAATCAATCAATCAGGAGTTTGTTAAAGCGCGACTACTCACCCATAAGGGTCTCAAGGCGCTAGGGGTGGGGGAGGTGGGGGGGTGCAGGTTCCATTCCATCAAGGAGGGGGTCTGTCGAAGAGCCAGGTTTTGAGGTTACTTGCGAAGATGGGGAGCGATGTTGTCTGTCTGAGGTGGAGCGGAAGGGCGTTCCATGCTTTGGCCGTGAGGAAGGAGAAGGAGCGGCCTCCCGATCTGGTCTTTCTGGTGCGGGGGACCACGGCGTAGGAAAGCTGGGCTGATCGTAGGGTCCTTTGGGGTGTGTGGAATTTGAGTCGGCTGTTCAGGTATGCTGGTCCGGTGCCGTGGAGGGCCTTGTGTGCGTGGGAGAGCATCTTAAAGGTGATTCTCGCCTCGACGGGGAGCCAGTGGAGTGTGCGCAGGTGCTGGGAGATGTGGCAGTGTTTTGGCAGGTTGAGGACTAGTCTTGCGGCGGTGTTCTGGATGTTCTGTAGCTTGCGGATGAGGTTTTTGTTTATTCCGGCGTAGAGTGCGTTGCCGTAGTCGAGTCTGCTGGTGACCAGGGTGTGAGTGACTGTCTTTCGGTGTTCGAGGGGGATCCATTTGAAGGTCTTACGAAGGAGGCGGAGGGTGTGGAAGCAGGAAGATGAGACGGAGTTGATCTGGTGGTCCATTTTGAGCTCGGAGTCCAGGATGATTCCCAGGTTGCGTGCGTGGTCTGTGGGGGTTGGCGGGTTTCCGAGGGCGGTTGGCCACCAGGTGTCGCTCCAGGCGTCGGGGTTTGGGCCCATGATGAGTACTTCTGTTTTGTTGGTGTTTAGTTGTAGGCAGCTGTTTTTCATCCATTTGGCGACGGCTTCCATGCCTTCTCGAAAGTTGCGTCTGGCGGTGTTGGGCTCGTTGGATAGGGAGAGGATGAGCTGGGTGTCGTCTGCATATGACACAATGTTGAGTCCATAGGTTCTGACGATGGGGCAAGTGGAGCCATGTAGAAGTTGAAGAGCGTCGGGCTGAGGGAGGAGCCCTGGGGGACTCCGCAGGTGGTAGGTGTGGGGTCCGAGAGGAAAGGGGGGAGTCTGACCCGCTGCGTCCTGCCAGAGAGGAAGGAGCAGAACCAGTCGAGGGCCTTGTCCTGGATTCCTGCATCATAGAGTCTGCGTATTAGGGTGCGGTGGGAGACTGTGTCGAACGCCGCTGATAGGTCGAGGAGGATGAGGGCTACTGTTTCTCCTTTGTCCAGTAAGGTGCGGATGTCGTCTGTTGCGGCAAGGAGGGCGGTTTCCGTACTGTGGTTTTTTCTGAAGCCGGATTGGGAGGAGTCGAGGATGTTGTGTTCTTCAATGAATGTGGCGAGTTGGCTGTGGATGGCTTTCTCGATGACTTTCGCTGGGAATGGGAGCAGGGAGATGGGTCTGTAGTTTTTGAGGTTGGTGGGGTCCGCTGAGGGTTTCTTTAGGAGGGGGTTGACCTTGGCGTGTTTCCAGTCGTCGGGGAACGAGGCGGTCGCCAGGGAGCGGTTGATGGTTTGGTGGAGCATGGGTGCGATGGTGTTGGCGGCTCTGTTGAAGATGTGGTGGGGGCAGGGGTCCGTGGGGGCCCCTGAGTGGATTGACATCATTGTCTTCAGTGTGTCTTCGGTGGTGAGGGCTGTCCAGTCATCAATCGCTGGTTTCCAGGTGTCAGGGGTAATAGGGAGAAGGCGCTGTTAGCAATATTTTCCCTGTTGTTTTTTAAGACACGCCTACTTTGCATCCCATTAGAGATGCAAAGCGAAGAGTCCTTACAAAGGCTGCTAACATGCATGTTAGCACTGCCTTGTAAATAGGGCGAAACCATTATCTCCGCTTTTTTGCTTTTAAAGCCAAAAAAGCAGAGATAAGGCCCTTGATAATATGCCCCTTAGTTTCAAAAGAAAATGTATTGTTGAGCATGCAGACATGTTTCTAATAACGGCGAGCTGCCGTGACCTTGAGAAATAATACCGGCGCCAATTGTAAAGGATGCATTCAGCGTTCTTTATAGTTGCAGCGCAAATGCGCACACAGATCAGCACCATGGACAGCTAACTCCCTCGGTCTTGGGGGGGGGGGGGGAGGGCATACGCAGGGGGCTCGTGGGCATACGACGGCGGGAGAACACGTGCTTCATTGCTAGATTAGGGCGCGCGCCGAGAGAAGTGACCCACCCCATATTCCCGGACAGGTAGGTGTTCGCTGGGTATGGGGAGGCGGGCCGCCAAGAACACAGACTTCCCCAGGGTGCTCCCAAGCTGCCAGGGCTACACTCAATATGGGCAGCCCGCGTGCACGGCAGGCAGACTCCTCCCTGTCGTTGTATCTTGGGGCGTTGCAGGGGGAGATCATGTCAGCAAGCCCCCGCCCCCGCCCCCATGGCGGGTGAGGTGCAGAGGGGCTGCTGTGAAATGTCCTGTGGCTCAGATGCCGCCCCTCCCCACACACACACTTAACGGCCCGGCTCCTTTAGGAGTTCTCGGTGGGATGGGGGGACGGTACGAGGATTTTCTGGACTCGCGGAGAAGACAGGCTGGCAGACGCAGTCTCTGTAAACCACGAGGGATACCATGACCAGCTGCTCCTGCCGGGGTGTGAACCCGGCCCCACACGGGCATCCCTCTTTGAGGTCTTGGAACAAATGTGCTGTCCCCAAGATCCACCACTACCTATGAGGAGCTTTGAGATGACAAGGTTCACAGGCCAAACCACTGCCACACATTATTCAACTTCCAGGGTCCTGTGCATGCATTAAAAAATGTCTGTATTTATCTGACCCGAAAGTTTTCTGTATTCTTAACTGGATTCCCAACTTATGATAAAGGGATGCTCGCTTTCCAGATTCACCAAGTTTTCAACTGATCACGTCGGGAAAGTTCCAGGCAGATTTCACATTAGCATGACTCTCCACCTGTGAAGACATTGCTTCCTGGGATTTACCACTTTCTCCTCTCAGTGGCCAGGCTCGCTCACTCTGAGGTCACGCCAAGGTGGGGTGAGAAGAACAGGGACAGCACTGGCAGGAGCACCTCTGGGGCATTAGACTCAGCAAGAGACCTGTGCCCCTATCACCGGTGGAATCTCTTAATCTAAGGGATTTGGTAACCCCATGTTGGATGCGTCATATTCTGCAGTGTCTTTTGTTTGAATGTTTTTAAAACTGTGCATTAGGTCATTGGTATGGTACATTTTTGAATTTTTTTAGGACTGCATTGCCTAAGGAGAAGTTGCCATCCTCTCACCATGCTGTTGCGTTACGAATTTTAAATTTCTTTTGGGTTTGTTTTGTGGAAATCCCTCCACATCATTTTAAAAGTAGCTACGTGTTTCATAACGCATAACGGCTATTCAAGATGAATTTTGTGCGCCGTGCTTATGTCATTTCCTATTTTAGATGCTCGTGAGGGGTAGTTTTGTGGCGTAGATCATCAACCTCATTAAACAGGGGTGTTCTTCTGGAAAGGTTGTGGTAGTTTTTTGGGTGTTTTTAATTCTTTACAAAAGAAGGCTACATAAATAGGTTTTATAGTTTTAGATAAAATAAGTTGCTGAAGATGTTTTGCTTCAGAGAACTAAAAGCAATTTAGAAAACAGTTTTTTTGTTTTATGATGAAAATAAATAATTGATTACTGGCTAAAGAAATGGAGATGTGTTATGATTAGGCCTTGGTGGAATTTCAGTTACGCCAACGTAATCCGAATTTTGGGGGGAAAATCCTACTGCAAGAGCACATTTAGGGGTCGATTCCGATTCAGGAAAAAAAGCGTCCGTCCGAATCGTATCCGGAGCGCTCGCCGTACGAATCATACAAGTCCGTCCGAATTGCCTAATAGGATACGTTTCCTGTCAATCCGTCCGAATCGTCGCGAACCGTACGAATTGCAAGGCTGAAACCGTACGACACGGATCCGCACGGTGAACCGTACGATCCGTAAACATGCCGTTCGACCCGACGAGTACGATTCGGACCAGGGGATGAGGACGCGATTTGTACGGTCCACGTCAGGTAAGGACAATTTGTATGGAAAAGCACACAATCACATACACACCGTACGGTGCGTACACCCCATGATCGCAGGGGTACGGTGCGTACCCCCGCGAGCATGGGGTGTACGCTGGTACCCCTGCGATCGCAAGGTGTACGCGCTGTACACCCAGCGAACATGGGGTACAGTGCGTACTCCCCATGATCGCAGGGGTACGCACCATACCCCTGCGATCATGGGGTGTACACAACGTACCCGGGAGGGCCGTTCCGTACCTGTTTTGAGGCGAACTCTGCTTTTACGGCAGTTTTCAGCTGCCATAGAAAAAGGGTCGTACGGTGCGTACCCGACACGGATCGTACTTGCTGGGTCGGGAAAAGTTGTGTCGAAACGTACAAACGTCGCTTGCTGCGTGTTCCGGCGGCGATTCGTATGGGAATACGAGTCATACGGTTCCTGGTACGATTCGTACAGGGAGCTGCTTTGGGAGGGAATCATACTACATCGTACGTACCGGGGACGTTGCAGGGTGCGATTCGTATGGGAAAACCGCTCCGAACGGCTATTCGGAGTGTTTTTTCCCGAATCGGAATCGACCCCTTAGTGAGTGTAAATGGCTCGCTATATATGTTGTGTAGCATTTAGTGCCATTTCCATTTTCTTACCACAAAATACATACTCGTGTCAATTTTGGAGACACAAGGGTGGATTTTATGCTAAGAAACTAGTGCTAAGTGCTGGGAGTAAATTGGGGTAAAATCTTACTCCAAGCGAACATTTAGCAAGCGGCCCGTTTGTGCTCACTCTTTATGTTCTGTTGCATTTAGCCTATTTATTAGCACAAAATGCATACTTGCACCCAATTTAGATGTGATGGGGCATTCTTGCATTAAGAAAATAACACTAAATGCAGAATCACTCCTCTCGTGTAATTCCGCGTAATCTCACTGAATGTTTAGGTAAATCTGTGAGAATATACCACACAGAATTACACGAGTTACGCTCACCCTAGTTATCATTTGGAGTGTCAATGGTATGCATAACTGTGCATTATGCTCTTTCTCTGTATATTAGTTTGATAAGATTTAGTTCTAGGAAGCAGTGGCGTAACGAAACTTGAGGGGACCTCCTGCAAAGTACATAAGGAGGGCCCCCATGCTCGGACCCAGTCAGGAGCTCTCAACTGCCGTCTGCGTACAGTGCCAGAAGGGGCCCCCGAAGCTTGCCACGGGGGCTGCAGGGGCTATTGTTATGTCACTGCTAGCGAGCTGTACTGTACCGAAGATCAACAAAAGGATCAATTCCTTTGGCAATGTTACCAGTTTGCCTTGAGTCTTTCTAATGGGCGGCCTCCGTAAACTCAATTCCAGCTATGTCTGGCACCGCAGTCTTTCTCCGGATGATAGATCAAAGCTGAAGCCATTTCTCTAACACAATCAGGGATGGGGTGTGATATAAACTTATACTTTAAGATGATAAAGATTTCCACGGTTCCCCCAGCACCTAACTACTATTCTTAAACACAGGAGCCACACACTGCTTTTCCATTTGATCATTGTGTATACCAAAGAACCTTCCTAAGAATACCAGCATAGCGGTATTCTTACTTTATGAATGATGCCACTTCCAAAGGATCTTCTGATCACTCATAAATCGATAAAAAAAAAAACATAATTGGTTGTATCAAATGTTTCAGGATCTTGATATTAACCTTGGTCTTCCAGAAGGCAACGCCAATTCAATACTGACAAAATAATCATTAACCTATAGTTTTCGAGATTTAGGCGCATCTCATACATTCGCGAGCTAGTTGTGTCTCTTTCATCTTGTGTCCCTATTTTGATGTGATGTGCGGTTGTGCAGACCTTAAGTGCCTCATTCCGAATGTTATGCCAATTTCTTTTACAAAAAAGCTTTGTATATCATATCCTGTATGTTGATTTAGCTCTTTGCAGTAATATTCATGATCTAAAGCCATATGTATCGGTCTTCGTAATATGAAGCAGTTGAGTAATCTGTCTTCTGGTGAAGAAACCCACAAAAGAACATTTCTTTTACCTAAAGTACCCCCCTTTTCAGGGCAAGCTGGTCATTCCTTCTAAAAAAATCTATGTTGTTGATAAGCTTGCAGTAAGGAGCGCTTGGTCCCATTGTTGACTTGGCTCTGGCCTTTGGTCTGCCCACAACAGCATGCCAAGCTCTAATAACTGGTATTGTCTGAAGGCAAAAGGTCTGTTTGTATCTCCACAGAAGTGTCAGCCTATTCTCCGCCATATTCAACCATGCTGCACTTTTTTATAGGGTTCTACGCCAGCTCTCGGGAAGCGTGAGATTGTTGTATAGTGTTTTGAACCCTTTCAAGCACAGCATTTCAGAAAATGTTTGCTCCTAATATGTTGCAATGAGTCCCCTCCAAAGATAAGGCACCTTTATGCCAGCTTCCTGTTGAATGTTGTGCTCAATGGCAATGATTATTACAACTGAGGATTAAGAATGGCGGAAAGAAGTGCACTCACAATTATATTGTATACTTTAAACTTTATAGACTCTTACTGAGGACAATTTTTATCATACATAATGATTCATAGGAAAAACACAAACAGTACATAAAGGTGCAGTGTGTCCCAAGTGGGTAAAAAAACAACAACCAAACTCACAGTACATAAAACATGAAAGCTCCAAAGGCACAGTGGTTTCTAACTAAATATATATATTGGAAAAAGACCCAGACAAATTACAACAAATGTAATGAGTGAATCTACACAGTCATAGGCACTCTCTTATAAGGGTTCTTTTTCACGTGGGCGTCGACGGCGTTTCGACCCTATGGGATTGGGGTCTCGTCAGGACAGGAAATTATAGGACATCTAAAAATTAAGATACAAAAGGGGCTATGAGTCATTGTATGACCATAATATATATTAATTTAATTAATTTAAGAAAATTATTGTTGAAAAAAGTGGGGACCTGAGTACCTGGTCTTTATTCCTATGAACACCCATGCGTGGTGAAAGGAAAAAGATTCAAACACTTACAAGTGACCCAGCCGGGCACTGTTGGATTTTTCGAAAAACAAGAGAAGAAAGGAGTAGTCAGTGAAAAGTTAATGCCATTTGAGTAATTTAGGCAGACAAGCACCATACATAAATTTGGTACTTACCACATGTAGTGGTCGGGAAAGCGCAGTATGTGGCGCGCAGTAATAGGGTTTAAAACGTATGATGATGTGGGTAACACCTATTAAAATAATATATGCCATAAGTACATTGCGTTTAGAGATAATGGTTCATCTAACCCCATAATATAGAAGTAATTACCTGCAATGGGTGTACCATATATGAGATATCTCAAGGATATCCAATTCCGTGTTGCAGATTATATATCAGATTTGGTCCGTTTACAATTTTAGCAAGGGTGATACCTATATTAATACAAAAAAAGGAAGGGGGACTTATTATACAAACTACCAGATTGGTTAGTATCTCGCAATGCCAAAGGAATTCTGCGCGGAGTACTAGGACGTACCTTGTTGCTGTAGAGCCCAGTCGCGTCTAACAGCTTCCCGCTTCCGTGTTACACGGCTCCTCCCGCTCTTGTTTTTACTGTTTCATTTAAGACCTGACGGCGCGAGTTCCGAGGGCTCGAGCGCGGTCAGGTGAATAAATCAAACGCTACCTCCTGGTTTGTGGAGGACCGACTCGGGTTTTTTTTAAAAAAAGGTTTTGTCTCCCTTTTATTTCGTAACGCAACATTTGAAGCAAGTTCTGAATTATTTTTTAGAGTGTTATTATTCAAAACGATTTTTGCCTTTTGTGAAGGAAATCGTTAGTATGGCAAAATTGGACTATTATATGTACAAGATGACAGTCAGCATTTAATAGTCGAAATTAACGTTTAGAGAACGCTGGAGCGGATGATAGCGCAATATTATGTACTATCAAGCCAATGTGGGACTAAACGGCAAATTAGTCACCTGCAAGAGACTACACACTCGGATGTGTCATTTTTGTATCATATCACAGTTATATACATACATTCAAAATATTACATCCATGTGAAAGAGTAATTACATCACACATGTACATAGAAATTAACATTGATCAGGCGGAGCATCATCATTCTATTCAACATTAAAAAGGTATAGTAGTGTAACACACTCTTTTAGAGCAGCATATCAGTATAAAGCAGGCTAGTATGTCATGTTTGAAACATACCCTCTCCATTCATCTGCTGAATTCAAGCCATGGTTGATCGAGTCAATTCTATCTATCCAATGGCATTCTCTGCGTTGTAAGATGTTTGAGATATCGCCACCTCTCTCTGGTACTGATATGTTATCTATCACTTGCCATCTGATTTGATCAGCGTTATGATTGAATTCTTTGTAATGTGTTACAAGAGGTGCAGTCAGGATAAGTTTTCTGATCCGACTTCTGTGTTGGCCTATTCTGGCTTTTATAGGCTGTTGTGTCTGCCCAATGTAGGGCAGGCCACAAGGGCACCAAATGCAATAAACAACACTTCGTGTGTTGCAATTTGAGAATGTCTGCAATGTGTGTGTAACATTCCCATGTTGGAACAGAGTTGTCTTAAAAGTAAAGGGACAGGCCACACAATTTCCACACGGATGGTGGCCTATCACCGGTGGTAAGTTCCAGACAGACTCCAATGTACCCCTTGCTTCTCTTGAATTTTCATTGGAAGAATGCACCAAATGATCTTTTAAGTTCTTAGCTCTCTTAAATGCAAAGAGTGGTACTTCAATAGAGGAATCAATATTTTGTATAATATGCCAATGTTTCATTATCAAGCTACGTATCTTGTTTGTATGGGTACCAAAGGTAGTTACACAAACAATCTTTTGTGTGTCTTTTTTGGGTCGTGTTACCAAAAGCTCTTCCCGTGGACAATACCACGCACGTTTCAGCGATCTTTTGATCAACTTGTTGGGATATCCTCTATTCAGTAATTTTACTTTCAGGGTATTCGCTTCTCTCATGTAGTCTTCCCTCCGGGCACAGTTGCGACGAATGCGCAAAAATTGCCCAAAGGGAAGACCATCTCTAAGTGCCCTCGGATGATGGCTCTGGTAAGAAAGCAAGGTGTTCCTTTCTGTCTCTTATGTTGGTACGGTAAGGGTTATGATTATTAAATCATAACCCTTACCGTACCAACATTAAATGTTGGTATCGGTACATTGATGACATTTTTCTGGTGTGGAATGGAACCAGGGAAGATTTTGATGCTTTTCTTGTCTATCTGAACACCATACAACACCATCTCAAGTTCACATCCACAATTTCCAAGGACACTATTGCTTTCCTTGACCTCAACATCTTCAGTGAGGGAGAAAAATTGATTACCTCGCTACATAGGAAAGAGACAGAAAGGAACACCTTGCTTTCTTACCAGAGCCATCATCCGAGGGCACTTAGAGATGGTCTTCCCTTTGGGCAATTTTTGCGCATTCGTCGCAACTGTGCCCGGAGGGAAGACTACATGAGAGAAGCGAATACCCTGAAAGTAAAATTACTGAATAGAGGATATCCCAACAAGTTGATCAAAAGATCGCTGAAACGTGCGTGGTATTGTCCACGGGAAGAGCTTTTGGTAACACGACCCAAAAAAGACACACAAAAGATTGTTTGTGTAACTACCTTTGGTACCCATACAAACAAGATACGTAGCTTGATAATGAAACATTGGCATATTATACAAAATATTGATTCCTCTATTGAAGTACCACTCTTTGCATTTAAGAGAGCTAAGAACTTAAAAGATCATTTGGTGCATTCTTCCAATGAAAATTCAAGAGAAGCAAGGGGTACATTGGAGTCTGTCTGGAACTTACCACCGGTGATAGGCCACCATCCGTGTGGAAATTGTGTGGCCTGTCCCTTTACTTTTAAGACAACTCTGTTCCAACATGGGAATGTTACACACACATTGCAGACATTCTCAAATTGCAACACACGAAGTGTTGTTTATTGCATTTGGTGCCCTTGTGGCCTGCCCTACATTGGGCAGACACAACAGCCTATAAAAGCCAGAATAGGCCAACACAGAAGTCGGATCAGAAAACTTATCCTGACTGCACCTCTTGTAACACATTACAAAGAATTCAATCATAACGCTGATCAAATCAGATGGCAAGTGATAGATAACATATCAGTACCAGAGAGAGGTGGCGATATCTCAAACATCTTACAACGCAGAGAATGCCATTGGATAGATAGAATTGACTCGATCAACCATGGCTTGAATTCAGCAGATGAATGGAGAGGGTATGTTTCAAACATGACATACTAGCCTGCTTTATACTGATATGCTGCTCTAAAAGAGTGTGTTACACTACTATACCTTTTTAATGTTGAATAGAATGATGATGCTCCGCCTGATCAATGTTAATTTCTATGTACATGTGTGATGTAATTACTCTTTCACATGGATGTAATATTTTGAATGTATGTATATAACTGTGATATGATACAAAAATGACACATCCGAGTGTGTAGTCTCTTGCAGGTGACTAATTTGCCGTTTAGTCCCACATTGGCTTGATAGTACATAATATTGCGCTATCATCCGCTCCAGCGTTCTCTAAACGTTAATTTCGACTATTAAATGCTGACTGTCATCTTGTACATATAATAGTCCAATTTTGCCATACTAACGATTTCCTTCACAAAAGGCAAAAATCGTTTTGAATAATAACACTCTAAAAAATAATTCAGAACTTGCTTCAAATGTTGCGTTACGAAATAAAAGGGAGACAAAACCTTTTTTTAAAAAAAACCCGAGTCGGTCCTCCACAAACCAGGAGGTAGCGTTTGATTTATTCACCTGACCGCGCTCGAGCCCTCGGAACTCGCGCCGTCAGGTCTTAAATGAAACAGTAAAAACAAGAGCGGGAGGAGCCGTGTAACACGGAAGCGGGAAGCTGTTAGACGCGACTGGGCTCTACAGCAACAAGGTACGTCCTAGTACTCCGCGCAGAATTCCTTTGGCATTGCGAGATACTAACCAATCTGGTAGTTTGTATAATAAGTCCCCCTTCCTTTTTTTGTATTAATATAGGTATCACCCTTGCTAAAATTGTAAACGGACCAAATCTGATATATAATCTGCAACACGGAATTGGATATCCTTGAGATATCTCATATATGGTACACCCATTGCAGGTAATTACTTCTATATTATGGGGTTAGATGAACCATTATCTCTAAACGCAATGTACTTATGGCATATATTATTTTAATAGGTGTTACCCACATCATCATACGTTTTAAACCCTATTACTGCGCGCCACATACTGCGCTTTCCCGACCACTACATGTGGTAAGTACCAAATTTATGTATGGTGCTTGTCTGCCTAAATTACTCAAATGGCATTAACTTTTCACTGACTACTCCTTTCTTCTCTTGTTTTTCGAAAAATCCAACAGTGCCCGGCTGGGTCACTTGTAAGTGTTTGAATCTTTTTCCTTTCACCACGCATGGGTGTTCATAGGAATAAAGACCAGGTACTCAGGTCCCCACTTTTTTCAAAAATAATTTTCTTAAATTAATTAAATTAATATATATTATGGTCATACAATGACTCATAGCCCCTTTTGTATCTTAATTTTTAGATGTCCTATAATTTCCTGTCCTGACGAGACCCCAATCCCATAGGGTCGAAACGCCGTCGACGCCCACGTGAAAAAGAACCCTTATAAGAGAGTGCCTATGACTGTGTAGATTCACTCATTACATTTGTTGTAATTTGTCTGGGTCTTTTTCCAATATATATATTTAGTTAGAAACCACTGTGCCTTTGGAGCTTTCATGTTTTATGTACTGTGAGTTTGGTTGTTGTTTTTTTACCCACTTGGGACACACTGCACCTTTATGTACTGTTTGTGTTTTTCCTATGAATCATTATGTATGATAAAAATTGTCCTCAGTAAGAGTCTATAAAGTTTAAAGTATACAATATAATTGTGAGTGCACTTCTTTCCGCCATTCTTAATCCTCAGTTGTAATAATCATTGCCATTGAGCACAACAATTAATAGTTATTAATTCAGAATATGCCACTGGAACCAATGTTTTTGATATAAGTAAACGCCCTGGTTCCTTGTGAGTAGGGTCTCCCTTGTCCTTTGTGAAAGAGCTTCCTGTTGAAGGCTGGGTGAAAGTCCAGCCAATCAGAGTCAAGGGCGCCTATTTTGAATCATGAATCCAAAAGCCATATCTACGTCTTCCCCAAGACACAAGCATTGGTTACCTCTGTGACTCGCATATCGGTCCAATTCATCGTAAGGAGTGGGATAGTGGTAAGGGGCGGGGCTTAGCTGAAGAGTTAAAGGATGCTTGGGAGGCGGGAAATACCTTATGCAATCCAGACCGCCAGAAAGGGGCGGTACCCAGAAGGCGCAGTGGTTACATATTGCTTGGGGCAGCTCTAACCCCACTGAATTGGACTACGAACATATTGCAACTCCTTGTGTGATAACACAGCACACTGAGATGCTTTCTAGCCCTGTGCAGGCGCCTTGGATGATTTATGGGCTTTCCTTGCATTTTATAAAACAGAGTGTCCATGTTATAAATAAACCACAAACCCATCCTTGAATTGTAGAGGAGGATTCTCTCTCACAATATTTTTTCTTATGGGAAAACTCTTCTGCAGCAGATTTTGTGCTGAATTTTGAATCACTGGCAAAGTTGTGTAGCGGTGACAGGCGTTACAAACACTGCAGGTGGCATTTTCATTCAGCGCACTTCATATTGCAATCTGACTGTGCAGCTGGAAGCGAGAAATGTGGGAAATAAAGATGATCCCCTTTGTATTAATTGAAGTTTCCCAGCTTCTAAAAGTTAAAAATGCCATAAAAAACGACCGACAAAAGCAAAGCCTGTTCCAGAGGAGAATCTCTGTCTGTTCGCTCTTCAGTGAATAATCATGAGGATGATAAAGACGATGATGATGGATGATGGTGGGGATGGTGATGATGATGGTGATGATGATGATGGCGAGGATGGTGATGGTGAGGAGGATAACTTCAAGCGATGCGCGTGGGATTCTCGCACTGCTGGAGATGACAAGAATGAATGAATTGAGGACGGTGCATCCCATTGTGACACTTGTTCGAAGACAGCCCACGTGGAGCATGGTGGTGGGAAAGGGGGGCTGCTTGGGGGGGTTCTCCGAACTGAGGTCTTCCATGGGGATGAGGTGGTGGCACACGGGGCTGACCTGCCACATACACATTTGTGTGGAGGGTACATGGTTGCCTGTCGGTCTAGTAATGAAACAGTGCTCTCCCAGGAGACTGCACTGTTATGTGTGGTGGAGAGAGAGCAAGAGAGAGAGAGGGAGGGAGAGACTGTGTGTGTGCGCGCGTGCGCGTGAGTCTGAGTGCGCGTGCACGCGCATGCAAAGTTAGCCCATATTGCTCATCAGACGCTTTTCTTGTTTTGATTTATTGTGACAAGTGGAAGATACAGGATTGACTAGCTCCATTTCACCGGCAAATCTGCTTCTAGTTTCAGGAAATTCGGTTATCGATCGCGAGCATTGGAAGGACGTGTTCAATGCGTGCGCGAGAGCAGCCGATGAGCACCAGGGGGTCATGTGTCTGCACGGGCCGGAGGCGGGGGCTCTTCGGGTGCGGCGTCAATTACCAGGAGCAGAGGAGGGGGCTGCGGCGGGGACGAACATCAGGGCATCCGAGACTGGAGCGAGGCATTAGGACTAGCATTGTGTTTCAAGTGTATACTCTATACTGAGAGGCTCAGGGTGAGTGAAGGTCTCATGGTCTAATATGGTGAACGTGAGCTGTAGATTCAGTGAAATCTGGTACGGGTGAGCTGTAGGTCCAGTGTTTGTCTAAAGTGGTAAAAGTGAGCTGTAGGTCTAGTGCTAGTTTAATCTGGTACGGGTGAGCTGTAGGTCCAATGCTAGTTTAATCTGGTACGGGTGAGCTGCCGGTCCAGTGCTAGTTTAATCTGGTACGGGTGAGCTGTAGGTCCAGTGCTAGTTTAATCTGGTACGGGTGAGCTGCCGGTCCAGTGCTAGTTTAATCTGGTACGGGTGAGCTGTAGGTCCAGTGCTAGTTTAATCTGGTACGGGTGAGCTGTAGGTCCAGTGCTAGTTTAACCTGGTAAAGGCGAGCTGTAAATCAAGCGACATTCTAATCTGCAACGGCCAAAATAGAAGGGCGGTGACAGTTTAATGTGGTCAGGATGAGCAGTAGATCTAATGGTAGTATACATTGGTATTGGTGAGCTGTAGGTCCAGTAATACTCTAATTTGGAATGGGTAAATTATAGGTCCAGTGCGACTCTAATCTGGATGAACTGTGGGTCCAGTGCTAGTCTAATCTGGTATAGATGAGCTGTAGGTCGAGTGCTACTCTAAGTGTGAGCTGTAGGTCCAGTGCTGCTCTAATCTGGATGAACTGTGGATCTAACGCTACTCTAATCTGGTATCAATGAGCTGTAGGTTCAGTGCTACTCTAATCTGGGTGACCTTTGCGTCCAGTGCTACTTTGATCTGGTATGGTTGAGCTGTAGATCCATTGCTACTCTAATCTGGCATGGGTGAGTTATAGGTTCAGTGCTACCCTTATATGGGTGAGCAGTAGGTCCATTGCTCCTCTAATTTGGTATGGATGAGATATAAATCTAGTGCCACTCTAATGTGGGTGAGCAGTAGGCCCAGTGCTACTCTAATCTGGTATGGGTGAGCTACAGGCCCAGTGCTACTCTAATCTGACATAAATGAGCTATTGGTCCAGTGCTACTCTAATCTGGTATGAATGAGCTATTCATCAAGTGCTACTCTAATCTGGGTGAGCTGTAGGTCCAGTGTTACTCTATTCCTGTATAGGTGAGCTACAGGCCCAGTTCTACTCTAATGTAGTATGGGTGAGTTATAGGTTCAGTGCTACTCTTATATGGGTGAGCAGTAGGTCCAGTGTTACTCTATTCTGGTACAGGTGAGTTACAGGTCCAGTTCTACTCTAATCTGGTATGGGTGAGTTATAAATCCAGTGCTACCCTAATATGGGTCAGCAGTAGGCCCAGTGCCACTCTAATCTGGTTATAATGAGCTATTCATCAAATGCCACTCTAATCTGGGTGGGCTGTAGGTTCAGTGCTGGTCTAATCTGGCATGGATGAGCTATAGGTCCAGTTCTAATCCCAGTTGATAAGTACTCGGCTCCCGGAGACAGTACTTTGAATAGGGAGGCCGTAATGCTCTATGAGACCCTAACGAGTAACTGCACTGTTTCTTGTTCTGATGCTGTAGTGCGCTGTTGCCGCTACTCAGAGGTCAAAGTTCGAAGTTCTTGTCTTCCGGTCCTCCACAGCTCTACATGGCCTAACTTCAGGCCGCCGTTTAGACATCTCGGCCAATGGTCTTCATCCTCCCACTCTCGGGGGACCCAGCAGCTTTAGCTGCGGCTGAGGTTTGGTTACGCTGCAAACCGGACAAGACTGGAATGAACCAGACCGGGCTTGGCAGGTGAGACTTGGCCGTGCCGCAGTGAGAGCAGCTTCAGCGTCACTACTGCAGCATGGAAGCGACATGGGGGGAGGGGGGCAATGCGGTTCAACTCAACCTGACTCAGCAACAAGGCAGCCTTCCAAAGGGGGTAGAATGTTTTGGTACTTGGGACACTGATCTTTGGGGTCACTACACGGATACCCTTTACTTCTGCCCCAAGTCATCCAATCCACCATAAAGTCACTGCTACCTTTCGGCACAGCCCGCTTGTGCCCTTCCCCTGTACTGGATTGGGGAATGCTGCGCAGGGGAGGTATGGTGGCCCTGGTGGAGGTATGGTGGCCCTGGTGGAACTATGGCGGCCTTGGTGGAGGTATGTCGGCCCTAGTGGAGGTATGGCGGCCCTGGTGGAAGTATGGCGGCCCTGGTGGAGGTATGGTGGCCCTGGTGGAGGTATGGTGGCCCTGGTGGAAGTATGGCGGCCCTGGTGGAGGTATGGTGGCCCTGGTGGAGATATGGTGGCCCTGGTGGAGGTATGCCGGCCCTGGTGGAGGTATGCTGGCCCTGGTAGAGGTATGGCGGCCCTGGTGGAAGTATGGCGGCCCTGGTGGAGGTATGGTGGCCCTGGTGGAGGTATGGTGGCCCTGGTGGAAGTATGCCGGCCCTGGTGGAGGTATGGTGGCCCTGGTGGAGGTATGCCGGCCCTGGTGGAGGTATGGCGGCCCTGGTGGAGGTATGGCGGCCCTGGTGGAGGTATGGCGGCCCTGGTGGAGGTATGGCGGCCCTGGTGGAGGTATGGCGGTCCTGGTGGAGCTATGGCGGCCCTGGTGGAAGTATGGCAGCCTTGGTGGAGCTGCCTCAAGGCTGGGAGACCCCTGCAAGGACAGAGGTAACCAGAGAGCCCTGGTGCAGCTCAGAGGGCTGGGGACCGGGCAGGCATTGGGCTTAGGTCCTTTCGACTGTGGTGCACAGGCGGCCAGCAGTAGGTTGGTGCAGATTGTGCCATGGCGAGCGTCCATACACCCGTCCAGCGCGCTCTCTGACCGCTGACCTGACACCTGCAATACACGGGCAGGAGGAGTAAGAGTAAACAGTGCTATCAATCTTAAACAACACGGAATCTCTTCAAAAATCAGCACAAGTATAAGCACCGAGAACCGCCCATGCCATGAAAAACATCTGGACAACTGCTGGACCCACACGTGGAGCTTATGCAGCAATGAGGAAACCCGTTTCAAACTTGCAAACTACGCCAGAAACCGGCAACTTTCTGTGCTAGCTGGAAACTTTCACACCGGATATTTAAGAAGTGCAAGCGCTCCATGAAAACGAGAAATGTGCACAAGGTATTGAGAAAAGAAAACAAAGAGAACTAAGCGTCATAGTGAGGGTAGCAAAATCCGACACAATAATCAAAGTAACCGAGCAGAAGCAAAAAGGGGCGCATAGAAACAAGCCTGGCCACTCTGCTTGAACTGCTTTTTGTCAATGATATTAATTTGTATAAGATTAATCTGGAGAATTAATTTCGCTGGAAGGATTAATTGAAGTTTTCCTTCGATTTATTGTTTAGTATATATTGGTTCCAACGCATTATTTGTATTTTCATGTTTACCCAGATGCGGTTGGATTAATTGGGTTAACCCGACATGTAACTGGCAGACACGGCAGAGACAGTGGCCTCAGGGGTCAGAGAGATCTCTTCAACAGGGAACAGTAGTGAAGCCAGCATAGAGGTGGACATACTGGCCCGGGCTCAGGGTCATGGCCCCACCATCACTGCTGCACACTCACAGAGGGAAGGAGACACTTCTGCATTGCCACAACCTAGGCAACAACTCACAGTAGAAGCAATGATCCATCACCCAGGCAACCAACCACCAGTGCGCCATGCTACACAACCCGGCAACCAAGAGGACCAAACACATCTGTTCAACACCGCTGGATAAACCCAGGACAGGGCAATGGCAACAAACTGCTGAATTAAGCCTGGCTGACATGGGCTGTGAAGACAAGCACATGAAAACAGAAACTAGGGCGGCCCAAGACGAACACGCGTGGAGGATCATTCGCGAGTTATAGCTCGGCAAGTGGGGAGTGCCCCAAATCCATCATAAACACCATAAACTCCTCCTTACAAGTGGCAAGAAAAAGGCTGACCTGGCAATCCCACTAGTTGGAAATTCAAGCGGAGCCGACACACATGCTCGCCCAGAGCGTGCTGTCGATTGACAAGAAGGTAGATTCACTCAATATGAAAACAGATCATTGAGCAAACAAAAATATGGATAGCACTGAGAGAGCTAGCAATGTGAGTGAGGCCATAATGGAGAAACTAACCACATTTCCAGATGTATCAACAACCATAATAAAACATTGCAAACTCATCTACAAAAGCAACCCACAGAGTAAAAAAAAACTCAGCAACAAGTGTGAGCGGTTAGCGGAGAAAGAGCAGCCAGACAATGGAGGTGCGCAACTTGAACTTCAATTGCAAGAAACCAGTGGGGAGAGATTGAGTGGCACTAGTACGAGGTCACAACACAGCAAAACTTTGACTTCATCATGCTCTCACGAGGAAGAAATTGAACATGGTCAGCCATCAGTACAGGCCATCAATAACAGAAGTGCTACAGAATGCATTGACATGCTAAAGGGACCCAAGCAGGAAACCAAGGCAGATACAGAGAAGACGGCTACGACGATACAACTGACACAAAGGCAAAATAAGAAATTACGCAAAGCACACAATGCCAACCAAAAAAAATAGAACAAATATTTTTCCAATGGACAAAAAGAAACACCACCACAAACATCAGAATCCAATTACTCAGAAAAGTGGGAGAATAACACAGAAAAAATAAGGCCTGAGGCTCAGAAGATCTACTCAATTTTTATCCCAAAAACATGGACCCAGAGATCATCCGAACAGGTGCTACGATTTAAAGAAGCTGGGGCATGGGCAGAAATGAAAAACACATAAACAAACAATGGACCACACAGACACCTGGAACCATTAGGGGAAGGGGTAAACAACACTTAGACTGTGCCACAAAAGGCACTTAATGACCAAATGAGAGCATATTCACAGGCAGTGAACAGCAACATCGACGTCAAGGCAGCCACATAAACAAGCTATTGTCCATCAGAATTTCCAACCAATTCACCGGCAACAGCCTAGGAGACAGGAATGGATACAGGAGCAATCAGGCAGGTAGCACATTACATTATCCCACAGCAAAATAACTCGCAAAGCGCAGCAGAGCAGAAACAGGGACAGAAAATTGGACCCTATGTAGAGAACTGGCGTACACAAAGCTCAAACATACAGCGCTTTGTGGTTGAAAAGGAGAATGACCTAGTCGACAAAAGTACCCAGGAGAAATCTTATGTAGGACTGAAACTGCACAAAATTAACAAGGTCCTAAAATATATCTTCGGCGGTCTAATCATGACGAGAGACAAATTCGCCAGTCAAAAACCATCCAGGAAAAGGGAGTAAATGAGGATCATTTGTAGACAACTGCGTCGACAGGACTAATATTCACACCTGAGTTCAAGATGAAAGGTGCCTGGGACACTCAAAACAGGCCCAATAGTATGCTGTCTTACATAACACCCTCTCCATCCTACCTAACCACGGAACACCTGACCTCTGTGAAAGTTAAGAGCTATCCATGGATCAGCCAAAGAGAATACACACTATCTGAGTGGACTGACAACATTGATTTTCAGAACATTCTTGAAGAAAGTAAACAGTTCAAAGAATGGGGCACACTTATCAATAAACCAACGATTGACAAGATACCCTTATGTGCTATCCTGAGAGGCAATATCTATTTGGGCGACACAAAGAAACAAGCAGCATCTTGAAAGAGCCCAAAAAATAACACCATCATCTAGGGCGAGAAAGATCACAATTCAACTGACAAGGCGCAGAAGCGAGAATCACTGTATGGAAGAGTCAACAATGTACACACGATTGGAACAATCTGATTGGGCTTGGCTCCCCACAGCTCTTGCAATAAAAGGGCGGTTGAACTCCTAGGGCAGATTAAGATGTTACAAAATTCCTAAGAACTGTGTTAAAGATAATCACCTGGAATGTGGCAGGCCTGTCCTCCCTCAAGGCAAACACAGAGACTGTGGAGTATCTACATACCGGTGATATACTACGCTTTCGAGAAACATGATTGATCATTCCTATCCTGATTCCAGAGTTCCAAACAATTCATACTTCTACACACAAGAAAAAAATTTTGGAAGACCAATAAATGGCCTAGCAATATATATATTAAATCTGCATATAAAAGTCAAGGAATGGATCAACAACTCTCGGAATGTACAGGTAGTTAGTATGAATGGACTTGCACTGGACGGAAGAACTACTCAAATCTTGCTTATAAATCTGTACGTTAATCCCCAAAGAGATGTAAAATTTGCCAATGCCAAGAACATCACTGAACAGATCAAAGCATTCATATACAAGCATCCGGGCCAGGAGTCAATAGTGGCTGCAGACTTCAACCCCCAAGTCCCGGGCCAAACAGAGGCACCCCAGGGTGATCACTTATGAATCATTCTACAAGCTTGCCTCAGAGAATTTGAATTGGGATCAGCTGATATAGTAGGGACCAAAGGGTGAAAACCAACCCACACTTTCAATGAAATATCAACCTTAGATGATATCTTCCCAGGTGAGGACCTGTTAAAAAGACATATAAGTTACAAGGTCCAACAAAGTAGTGAAAATGATCACCACCCCATTGCCTTAGATGTCAATATGGGTGCAATGATACACAAGTATTACAAACTAGTGAGTTGCTTGCTCGAAACCAACGTTGGCCTGTTAACAAAAAGAATCAAATGGGGTGCAGCCAGCATGGAGAAGTACTCAAGCTGGAAAACAGAATAAGCGTGCCAGACTTGGAGAAATGAAGCAAACCTGGTGGAGAGGTGGCCCTCATTGCTAGAGAAACTCCATGGAGCACTAACGCTTAGAAAATACAGAGAGCAGCTAGTAGCATCCACAAGAGGGTGGTTGCTTCCACTCCCCGAGACCAGGGAGTTTCTGGAGAGCAAATGCAAGTGCTGACATGTAGAATTGCAACACAGAAAGGAGAACACCACCCACACGGAAAGCAATATGAAAGATGCCTGGAAACAGCATTAAACAAGCATTTGCAATGCAATAGGTCTCGCATTTGCAAGAGTTTGAGCTATTGGCATTGGAAATGACAATGCCTTTTATTTATTTGTTTTTTAAACCTGCAATTGGTACATAAACATGCACTTTGAACGTATAGTCCTTGCTTACGATGAGCAACGCTGGCAGTAAGAGAGACTGCCAGCCTTGCTTCTCATAAGCATGGACTATAAGTACAAAGTGCTTGTTACTTTTTGCGCCTGGCCTAAAGACAGCTTCAGTGCTTGCTACTGCTGTTGAACTGAAAACAAAATAACAATTCATAAATGCGTTGCTGAATTGTGAATCATATTCTGTTTCAGCCCAACGCATATAGAGTGGAGAGTGGACAGCCCAATTCGACCACTGCTTTGTTTGAAGGGTCAGTTCAATCCAGGGGTTAGTCATTTGGTGGTTAAAGTGCCAGGCAACGTGAGTGACAGCATTTCTGCACTTTATATCTCAGTCAGAACCGGACCGAAGCACAACCACATACCAAAATATCGATCTCAAACCACGACCACCACTGAGCATAAAAACTGGCCCTCAGCAGAGTTGTTGACTGCAATACCGGTAATGCAGACACAGAAACGGGGAGCAAAATGGGGCACCATTTAGGACATTCTGTATTGAAGGAGCAACTGCTGCAACACGTATTTAGTCTAACTTAAAATTTCTCAATCACGCAAGGGACGTCACAAGATTGCCAGCCCTGCGCTTGGCAAAGACCATCTCTCATGCATAAGCAGCATCCATGTGAGATAGATGAATGAAGTGTATGACGTGCAAGATGAGTCACGTGCTATGGTGTCGGCACTTCCCCAGAACACATCTAAACGTGCTCGATTCATCTGTCTCTGAACTCCATCAGTTGCAATTGCAAATGTCATTTGTTAAATAAAAAAGTGACACTGCGTTCCAGACTTTTTATGCCTGCTAAATGCTCACTTAGACAATAACATTGAATTTCTGTGATTTCGGAATGCAAGTCTGAACTAACATAATGCTTAGCTAAGGAATGTGAAAGTAGACGCGGTCACGTCTGGAGGAGCAATGAGATGCTACTTGACTTCAAGAGGGCTGCAGTTTTGGTGACTTGTTGATTGCAGCCACTTACCATTGTACTTTCTGTTCTTTTCAATTGAGCGCTGTGGTGTGAAAACAACACAAGAACGAGTGGTGCGCGCGTGCGCGCCACTGCAACACACGTGACCACATGGCCTATTGGTGTCTATTACGCGCACCAAGCGCGTAATAGACACCAATAGGCCATGGGTGGAGCAATGAGCCCGCCTGTGGCCTATTGCGTGCAGTCTTTCGTTGAAAGACGCACGCAAAGGCCAATAGCTGCCCACAAAAAGAAAAGCAAACGCACGAGCGTGTGCGATTCCTAGAGCAGCTTACAAACCCCGTTTTTCGATGACTAAATGCCTCGCACTGCGCGAGCACTGCTGTGCAGTGCAACGCGCAGGGTGCGAGCCCTAAAAATAGCCTTGAACCTTAAACAACGACATACACAGGAACAATGGAAATGCATATATGTTTTGTTACCACCCATTAAGAACATGGAATTCTGGGGATATGTAAACAGTCTAGCAAATGCAATAACCAGCAAGGAAAACGCTGTACCAGCCAATGTATGGGAGGTGCATGTAAAAAACGTATATGTAGACCCAGATAAAACAAGGGCCGTCAACGCGATCTTCCGTTGGACAACACCCTCGAAAGCCTGGAAAAAAGTCAAATGTCAGTCACTAAGTCAGATTCACTGAAGGTTTTGAAGAGCATTTGGAGACATGGGGCTCCTGGACCACACGACTTCCCCAGGGGCATTTAAAAAAAAAAGATCGAATCTTTAGGGCTCCTTTGATACTTAATCTGTTCAACAAATGCCTTGCGGCACCAATCATATCAGAAGCCTGGAAAGGCTCCATTCTCTATCTCTATCCAATCCAAATGGATAATCACTGTTACTTGAAAAACAATCTTCAGATATAAGGCTGGCGCTAAGCGGAAGTTTATGTCTACCTAACAACATCACCCGATGGAGTGTCTCTGACTATACACCGACCTTTAACCAGTGTGCTCCGTTGGTGTTGCACGGATCTATCACCCATCTTCACACCAACACGTGTGACCACAGCTACTTCTAGGGAGTCTAGGGGGCAACATGATCCTGCCTGACCACTGAAGACCTGCTGCCTTGGCTGAGGGTCCTTAGGAAGACATAGAGAACCCCCTTCACTACTGGTAGGTACTCCTTTCAACCACCAGTCAGGAGAAAATGCCAGTATTTTGTTTTAGCTGGTGTTGATATCCTGTCTGTTGAACACTGGTTGTGTCCCCGAAGCAGGCTGTGTTGATGGTTCCCTGGTGTAAGTGTTGTGATGACGTCAGGAAAGGAAGGGAGGGGTGACTCCCGTGCGTCTGCTGTGTCTCGAGGTGGCCGGGAGGGGCCGCTCGGGTGTCTACTCATTGAGGAGTGAGTAAGGAGTGTTAATGAGACGGGGAGAGGTGCTGTGAATGGAGGAGTGATCGTGTGGGGGGAGGGGGGAGGTAAAGTGAAGAAAGTTCGTCGGCTGTGATAGTAGGAGGGGGTGACACTGGGCTGAGCAGTGATGGTGACACGAGATGCATACTTGGTTTCGTCAGTAGCACTGACTTCCGTGAGGGCACGAGCTGGCCCGAGGTTAAAGAACGCTGTGCACCGAGCTGTGCAAAGACTGACCCGGGGTTAAAGAGCGCTGTGCTCCGAGCTGTGTAAAGACTGGCCCGAGGTTAAACAGCGCTGTTCTGTGCTCCAAGCTGTGGAAAGACCGGTCCGAGAGTAAAGAGCGCTGTGCTCCGAGCTGTGCAAAGACTTCCCGAGGTTATGTTAAAAAGGGTTCCAAAGACAACCGGTAACCAAAGACCCTTTTATGTTGCCCGGCGGTATCGCCTCTATGACCCACCAATATTAATCAATGAAGAAGCAGGCGCTGGAGACTGGAAGGCAGGAAACGAGGATTTTATTCTCTCCGGAGGAGAACACTTCAATTCAGACAGCAAGTATCGTCACGAGGTGCTCTAACCACATCTCTGAGGCCTGGCCTCTTATACTAGGGTTTATGACCTTTATTGCACATAACACATTCTCGCAATACTTTAGTACTTGAAAGAACATCCTCGGAATCTCCCCTTCAGACCCGTTCCCACATACATTTACAGTTGGATTCCCCACCCCGGTCACAACAGGTGATGGTTGTCGCACAGCAGGGCATTCCGCCGATTCACGGAATGCATGGGGTTGATCGGATCTCATGGGGTGGGGGCTTTGATCGGTTCGGGGGTCTTTTGATGGGGAGGGGAAACTTCCTACTGTACGGGGTAATTAAACAGTATCCGCAGAGCCAGGTGGCGGCCTGGGAACAGGGAAGACAAACGGGGACACAGGAAAAGGGGGTTTGCATCAAAAGGGTTTGAGGCCATGAAAGGAATGAGGGGAGGTGTCGCGCTGGGAACAGGATGGGATTCCGTGGTGAAGCTGCGCTGAAGAGGGGTTTATGACCCAAGGCATGAGAGAGCGGGGGTTGTCAGCGTGCGGGGGAATGCTTGCGAGGTTAAGAGAGAGAGAGAGACGCGCTGGCTATCAGCGAGGGGCAGGGAGGCCATGGTGCTCAAAATGGCTGCCGCTTACGCGCACGAATGGGCTTGGAAAGGGGCAAGATGGCGCCGATAATGTTCACCAAGTTTGTATTTATTTTCCACAGTCCTCCCTTTAACATTTCCAAGACATCTTGCTGGCCTATTTCCTATCTACACCTATATGCAGCGATCATAAGTAAGGGAGGGGGGGACTTAGGCGAAAGGACTGTACATAAACATCACATTATAAACATCATATTGAAAAATCTCATCATTTAGTAGGCGGGTTCATCGTTAAGTTGGTTGCAGAAAAAGTCATCGTAATGCGATATCAGACTAGAATTATGTAGCGAGGGCGTTGGGTACAGATCATAGAATAAGAACTGGTAGGTTATCATATAAGTAAGTCCTTTTTGTATACGGCGGGTGCATAGTCAGTCCAATGGTGGTTGGGAGAGAAATGAGATACAGTAAAAAATATATATATATCAGAGTTCTCGTTGTCCTTTGTCGTCTTCTGTCGGCACTGTTGAGCACCTGGATTACCTATCAACAGAAATGTTCATGTGGATTGAGTCGTTGGGGGTCTGCGGGTAGGGGTGCATTCTGTTTGGTTTTCGTCAGACCTCGTAGGAGGAATGCGTTACGGTTTTGGGGCAGGTGCATCTTCTTCCGTAATGCAGAGCATAGATTTTGCAATGGAAAGTGCAATTGTTCCAGAATTGTGAGATCTGTTCGTTTTCTTGAGTCTCTGTGGTGGGCATTTCCTGTTGCTTCCATCATCTTCAGGGTGCTTGGTAGCGGGCAGAACCACAGACTTTGTTTATCTTTTCTTCGGGGGCGACCCTTGGTGGAGTTCTAGGTCACCGTTCTGGGATTTAACATAGTTCGTGGTCTACTTAGTCGGAGCTCCCTCCCTTCTGACGCAGGGAGTACTCTTCTCTGGGTAGCTCAGTAGGATTTGGAGGAACTTGGGAGTTCGGGTGGAAAGGTGCGGGTGTGAACAGTCCTTATGGTAGGTCGGAGGAGGAGGGGATGGAGCAAGGCCAAGTCGGGAACAGATCAGGGGGACGGAGGGTTTGCGACAGGCGGGTCCGTAACCATGTTCAGAGAGCGGGGACTTTTTGGCACACGTTGATCATGGAGCAGGGGCTTCAGGTCAGCCCTTTCCTTAGCTTTGTTTGAAACAGTGCCCCGTCCTGCGACTCCTTACTGCTGTGGTCTCGCCTCGGCCTCCGTCGCTGATGTTCCACAATCCGCAGTCAGGCCGCGTGCTCCCACATCCGGTCTCTTTCTCCTCCGACAGTGATACCCTTAAATGAGTGTTGAAAAGACAGTCTTTAGAGATTTTGCAGAAAAAGGTAATTACATAAATCTATTTTCTCTCCCAACACCAAGCAACTGGGGTAAGCACTCGCTACATTTGAGATTTTTGCGGCTAACGTATAAACAATTGATGATGGATTTGCTGGATTCCTTACAACTTCCTTTTGTTGGCTAATTCTTTGACGCTTTGATGATTATTACGTTCATTTGTCATATGTGTATTATAGTAGATGTCAGTTCTTCTGGCAGAGACCCATTTCCCTAGTACGAGTCTTGCAAGGCTAGGCTGGTCTTCAGGGCCTTGTATTTTACAAAAAGTGCAACGTGCTATTCACCATAGTCTGATAGGCATCCTTCTGAGGGATGAACATAGGCTAAACAAGTCTTCATTACATCAAAACATCTTATTTTCAGCAAGGCTTACAGCAACAAGGTCTTTCGATTTTCGATCTAATTTTTAACTTTGCATACATCTTTCTAACTTTCTATATAAATCCTCGCAACCTGGTTACTACAAAAACTCGGGGGGGGGGTGGTTTGTGATAATTATTAAACTTATCCTCGGGGAAGGTGGGATCTTATGAAAAACGATTAGGAGCACAGCGAGTCGGAGCAAGGGGCGTTTTTCAAGTTCTCGTTCAGGGCAGCTGATACCAAACTGGGGGTATTTTGGGTGGATAGGGGTGTCTCGATCATTTCTTACAGCTTGGGGTACGGAGACAATTTTCAATGGGGATGGTCGCATTACCACAGACACATTTTATCATAGAAGCCACTGACAAATAGTTCCCTGAGGGTGGGTCAAATTTAGGGAACCTTAGTCGTCTTACCTGTCCCTTTCCTTTCGGTCAATTTAAATTTCATCCATATTTTAGTAGAAAAGGAGAGGTAGTAACGTGGTACCGATACAATTTTATTTAGGACAAATTTGTGCAAATACTTGTGGTATTTGGGGCCAATCAGGAGGTGCACCAGGTTCGCCAATTAGGTGCCAGTCGCTAGGAAGAGGGAAAGTGTGGAGGGGTGAAAGAGTGAGAGAGAGAGAGAGAGAGAGAGAGAGAGAGAGAGAGAAAGAGAGAGAGACAATAGGCAAAACAGTACACATGGGACATAGAGAATGACCGTGTATTGTTTGGGCTATTCAGTGCGTTACCCAACATTAGACGTTTCGGGTCTGTGTTAGGATGAAAAAAAGCATGCAGTTTTGGGACAGAAAAGCATTAGATCTAGTACAAAAAGGTCGTGCATTGGGTAGGGCGTTCTTTTTGTGTCGTCTTGCAGCGGTAGTCCGTTTTCATGCATCGGGCGTGACGTGGTTCCAGATCCCTTATGATACTCCAATCGGGATTCTAATGTAACCTGCAGAGGGAAAAAGGAGGGAAAGGGGGAGGTGGGGGGACAACATTTGAACACATCAAATGTACGGGCACGAAAGTCCTTTACTTACCGCATACTCGTACTTATCTCTTCGGGATATAATCCCTTAGGGTTCTGGTTTCCTAAAGTCATGGGGGCAGGCAATGTGATAGGTGGTTCATGGGGAGGTTCGAGGATGGCATTAAGGATCGTGTGTAGTGAAAATGCTAAAGAGGAATCAGAGGCACCTAGCGTGAGGTACCCGGTTTTGTAGATGTATCCGGCCATCGGGATCCCTAAATCATTCCCAAAGCTGTGATGTTCTAAGGCATATCAGTTCTTCGTTCAACCCTGTACCTTAGTACCTTCGACCACCATATCTTTATAACATTTTATTAGTCACCCCACTTTACTTTACCCATTCTCAGAAGTCGAGGTCCTTCTTCATATGTTAGTTCCTGAGCTTAGTCGCATATTTTGGAGGCAACGTATCATACCTTCGATTCGACCATCAACCCAGGGCCGAACAACCATTTCTCGGATAACCTTAAAAAAAGAGCAGAACAGTTGCGCACAGAAAAACCCTCCCACCGATACCCGCATTTACAAAAGTATGCGATGCCTATCCATAGCTTTTTAAGACCTTTATTTGTAGAATCATTCAGTACGTAAAATGTGAGAGCGCAATTCATATTTTGGTCTGACATGTCGTCGATGGAAGCATATACAGCAGGGGGTTATTTTGTAGCACAAGAACATGTAAAAAAAGGTCTAATTAATTATTTGCAAGTAACCAAAAACATTTCATTGCGTGACGAAGGAATCAGGGGCATTTCAGTTCATAAATGGAAACACAGTCAAGCTCATTGTAATCACATTTCCTAGATGTAAACCGCGGGTGTGCATCATAAGCGACGTTATGTATCAGTTACGACAGATATCAAAAAATAAATTGTTCATTGAAATCAACATTTTACGGAACCCTTCTTAAATGTTCGCCAAGTGAACCCTCCTCCCTTTAACATCGAGTGCGCAATGGTTCGTATATATATATATATATCTTAGTACATCAAGTTTCATTAGCTAAGGAACACCACGAGGCATCCGTTAGTTTCCATTGATACCAGCGCCATTTTGGGCGAGGCCGGTTTAGTCCGGAAGCAGCATCAGGGGCAAAATATCCCCGACAATTGGCGGTTGGACCAGAGTCCCTTTCGGCAGTTCAAAAGAAAACTGTGCTAACAGAGGGGCTGGTGGTGTGGACCGTCAATCAAGAGAGGGAGGGGGTAGAGTCTCTCTTACCGGGTCATGTTGATGTTCAGCCGGAACTTGCTCGAGTTCGTTAGCCCATAATGTTCCTGGGTGGTTCAGACGGAAGCTGATGCAAACACGAGAGCACCGCCATCTTGTTGCTGTGCCGTGGTTATTTCATTTGAGATCAATGCAACTGTTCCTCACCGGAAGCCTGAAGGGGCCGAGGGCTCTTGGGACTTTGATAGAATCTTCAAAGTCGAGGGGATGTTTGTCGATGGTGGGGGCTTGCGCCCAGGTGGGCAAGTGCCCGAGTTGCAATTTCGGACAAAGTTACTCCAGCGGCCTAGACCCGCCTTTCGAGGGCCCAGACGCCATTTTGAGACCCTGCAGCAACCGCCCTTCGTTGTATCTATCAGGAGAGGAGGAAACTTCTTGTGATGGCGAAAGACGGAGCATCATGCTGCTGGAGCAGGACATTTTGGTTCGGGGCGCCAGGGTGCAGCAGTGGAGCCTTCATCTGGGGAGGTGAGGGAGGCTCGTCCGTGCCGCCTTCCTCTCCCGGCGCATCCTACGCCGTCCCTTTGAATCAGGGGTGCACATGATGACCACCCTACACCCCTGATTCCGACTCTTGGGGGACCACTGTACATCCGGTGCTCCGTAAATATGCCCGTCGGACATTGTGTGTCCTGTACTACGCAAGTATACCAGCCGGGTCTTGTATGTCTTGTGCTGAGAAAATATACCAGTCGGGCATTGTATTTCCTGTGCAGCGTAGGTATATGGCCGTCGCCCGGCTGGAGGACATCGGCGCCGGGCCAGGGCAGGGAAGCCTCCTACCTGTGGAGGTGGAAGAGGCTCGTCCGCGTCGCCTCTTCCTCCCTGCCCACCCTGCATCCGTTCGATGGAGAAATTCGTGATGGCCGGACCAGGAGATACAGGGGAGGGGGTCATTTTCATCCGCCCCCTCCCTACTCGCGGTCCGGGGGACGCCATCCCTGGAAGGGCAGTATGGGAAGACCATTTCATTGCCTGCTGTGTGGAGTCTCCAGTACCTTCTCGCCAGCGGTCTCTTTTTGGCCCATGGTTGCTGGCAGGCCCCGCCCCACACGTGCTATGTGTTTCGGATGGGCGGGACCATCGAACTGTTACATTGGAAGACTTCCGGAGTGAGCATAATATGTTTTGTATTTTTCCTATTAGTAAAGTTGTTTTTTTAGAGAGTTCTACTAGTTATTCTATTTACTGTTGGTTGTGTGTTTTACCGTAATTAAATCCTAAGTTATATAATAGACGCTTGGCTTCCTTGAGTCTTTTCTCTAACGGGGGGTTGTTTACACTGACCTGCAGTTGTGTTTGTTTTTCAGAGTGGGGGAGCAACAGAGAGCAATCAGTCCCAGAACTCTAACATGTCGTTAAAATTGGTCTGACGAAATCTGTGCCACCGAGCATAATCAAACGGGGTGGTCCTGTCTGCACTAGTCTGATTGGTTTTTATCTCGTGCCTTTTCCCTTTCTGTCGGCCTGTTCTTTCTGTCGACCCTCCGTTCTTACCTATGCTTTGCAGAGTCGGGCATTGGGCTTTCCAGTGTCCAAGACATTTACAGAAAGCACATTGGTTTTGTTTTACATCTGTTCGTCCTGTGCATAGTGTCGGGGGATTACCTTCGGGTCGTTGTGTTCCGGGGTTGGCTTGTCGGCACATCCCTTTACACCGTTCGCTTTTCATGTCTACTCCTCGGGACTGTGCCATCGCTGGCCCTTCCCTTTGCCTACTAGACGTTTGGAGGGTTATCCGTCGTGTCCCCTCATCTTTTCTAAATTCGTCGCCTTCCCTTCGTCGTGTGGCTTCTTTGCGCCACATGCCGAGACTATCGAGCATAATAGGTGTTGTTTCATTCCTACGAAGGGCTATTTCTACCGTTTCTATTTTGTCAAGATCAAAGGATCCTCTCAGTGGCCACTGACTTTCTCGATCCTTTTTCGTATATTTATGCCACAGCTCACTATAGGCTATAGCAATTAATCCATGCTTCATGAACATGTCCTTATTAGGGGTGCCTTCCAGCGGAGCCGGATGGTTCATCTCTAATAAGCGGTCCGGGTAAAACAGGCTACTGACCAGTGGGGAGAAGACAGGCATGACGGATCACAATGGGATAATAGTCAGCACTACCTATCTTATCACTGCGCGCAAAGACTAGACAGAATATTTCTATTCTACGTTGTTTGCACGTAGTGAATACCTCATGAACCAATTCTGAGCAATCAATGTTAGGTCAAAAATAAAAAATCAATATGGTCAATGGGGAGAATAAGTAGGCTCGCAAAAGTTCGCGTCACCTACCCTTTCACTATCTGCAAAGAGGGGACCTATTTTTCCCTGTTTGCAGACAGAGAATCTCCAGAAAACAATCTATAACAGTTAATCAATGTTTAGGTCAAAAATAAAAAATCAATATGGTCAATGGGGAGAATAAGTAGGCTCGCAAAGGTTCGCGTCACCTACCCTTTCACTATCTGCAAAGAGGGGACCTATTTTTCCCTGTTTGCAGACAGAGAATCTCCAGAAAACAGTCTATAACAGTTAATCAATGGGGGAGAAAGATGGGTCCGATGGGTGCGTACCTATCCTTCGCTGTTTATAAAGGGAGAGCCTGTTGTTTCTCCGTTTGTAGACAGTGAATCTCCAATAAATTAACAAAAAGTAATACTAGTATTTTCTCAACAATTATCAATCACTTTCAACTATCTATCACTTTCGCAATTCGTCGTGTTTACACGACCTTACCCGGACCGCATGGACAGTTTCTCGTCTTCCGAATCCAGCGCCCGATCGTCCTCTTCTCTTCGTACTTCTCGTGGCACTCCTGATGGTTCCCAGTCAGGACCGCAGATCACTCGAGAGAGGTCTGTTCGGAACCAGTGAAGTTCGGATGATCGGCTGTCAGTCGAGGGTCTATCGGACAGGGTACCTTCCGATCGTTGCAGTCGTTCACTCTGTCGTCGGGACCTCTCCCACTGGATCCACGAGTCGCTGATGGGCCCCACGTTTGGGACGCCAATTGTTAAAAAGGGTTCCAAAGACAACCGGTAACCAAAGACCCTTTTATGTTGCCCGGCGGTATCGCCTCTATGACCCACCAATATTAATCAATGAAGAAGCAGGCGCTGGAGACTGGAAGGCAGGAAACGAGGATTTTATTCTCTCCGGAGGAGAACACTTCAATTCAGACAGCAAGTATCGTCACGAGGTGCTCTAACCACATCTCTGAGGCCTGGCCTCTTATACTAGGGTTTATGACCTTTATTGCACATAACACATTCTCGCAATACTTTAGTACTTGAAAGAACATCCTCGGAATCTCCCCTTCAGACCCGTTCCCACATACATTTACAGTTGGATTCCCCACCCCGGTCACAACAGGTGATGGTTGTCGCACAGCAGGGCATTCCGCCGATTCACGGAATGCATGGGGTTGATCGGATCTCATGGGGTGGGGGCTTTGATCGGTTCGGGGGTCTTTTGATGGGGAGGGGAAACTTCCTACTGTACGGGGTAATTAAACAGTATCCGCAGAGCCAGGTGGCGGCCTGGGAACAGGGAAGACAAACGGGGACACAGGAAAAGGGGGTTTGCATCAAAAGGGTTTGAGGCCATGAAAGGAATGAGGGGAGGTGTCGCGCTGGGAACAGGATGGGATTCCGTGGTGAAGCTGCGCTGAAGAGGGGTTTATGACCCAAGGCATGAGAGAGCGGGGGTTGTCAGCGTGCGGGGGAATGCTTGCGAGGTTAAGAGAGAGAGAGAGACGCGCTGGCTATCAGCGAGGGGCAGGGAGGCCATGGTGCTCAAAATGGCTGCCGCTTACGCGCACGAATGGGCTTGGAAAGGGGCAAGATGGCGCCGATAATGTTCACCAAGTTTGTATTTATTTTCCACAGTTAAAGAGTGCTGTGCGGTGCTCCGAGCTGTGTAAAGACTGGCTCGAGGTTAAAGGGCGTTGTGCTGGGCTCCGAGCTGTGCAAAGACTGGCCTGAGCTTAGAGAGTGCTGTGCGCCTCTGTAAAGACCGATATCAAAGAGCACTGAACAGAGAGCTATGTAAAAATTGGCCTAAGATTAAAGAGCGCTGTTCCCTGAGCTATGCAAAGACTGACCGGAGGTTAAAGAGCGCTGTGCTGAGCTGTGCAAAGACTGACCCGGGGTTAAAGAGCGCTGTGCTCCGAGCTGTGCAAATACTGGCCTGAGGTGAAAGAGCGCTGTGCTTTGAGCTTTATAAAGACTGGCCCAAGGTTAAAGAGCGCTGTGCTCCGAGCTGTGTAAAGACCGGTCCGAGAGTAAAGAGCGCTGTGCTCAGAGCTGTGCAAAGACTGCCCGAGGTTAAAGAGCGCTGTGCTCCGAGCTTTGTAAAGACCGGTCCGAGAGTAAAGAGCGCTGTGCTCCGAGCTGTGCAAAGACTTCCCGAGGTTAAAGAGTGCTGTGCGGTGCTCCGAGCTGTGTAAAGACTGGCCAGAGGTAGAAGAGCATTGTGCTGTGCTCTGAGCTGTATAAAGAGTGGCCCAAGATTAAAGAGCGCTATGCTCCAGCTGTGCAAAGACTGGCCTGAGATTAAAGAGCGCGGTGCTCCGAGCTGTGTAAAGACTAGCCCGAGATTAAGGAGCGCTGTGCTCCGAGCCTTGCAAAGACTGGCCCGAGATTAAGGAGCGCTGTGCTCCGAGCTGTGCAAATACAAGCCGGAGGTTAAAGAGGGCTGTGCTGTGCTCTGAGCTGTGTAAAGACTGGCCCGAGGTTAAAGAGCGCTGTGCTCCGAATTGTGCAAATACAAGTCGGATGTTAAAGAGTGCTGTGCTGTGCCCTGAGCTGTGTAAAGACTGGCCCGAGGTTAAAGAGTGCTGTGCGCCGAGCTGTGTAATGACTGGTCCGAGATTAAAGAGCGCTGTGCTCCGAACTGTGCAAATACAAGCCGGAGGTTAAAGAGGGCTGTGCTGTTGTCTGAGCTGTGTAAAGACTGGCCCGAGGTTAAAGAGTGCTGTGCGCCGAGCTGTGTAAAGACTGGTCCAAGACTAAAGAGCGCTGTGCTCCGAGCTGTGCAAAGACTGGCCTGAGGTTAAAGAGCGCTGTGCTCAGAGCTGTGTAAAGTTTGGCCTGAGGTTCAAGAGCGCTGTGCGGTGCTCCGAGCTGTGTAAAGACTGGCCTGAGGTTCAAGAGCGCTGTGCGGTGCTCCTAGCTCTGTAAAGACTGGTCCGAGAGTAAAGAGCGTTGTGCTCAGAGCTGTGCAAAGACTGCCCGAGGTTAAAGAGCGCTGTGCTGTGCTCCGAGCTGTGCAAAGACTTCCCGAGGTTAAAGAGTGCTGTGCGGTGCTCCGAGCTGTGTAAAGACTGGCTCGAGGTTAAAGGGCGTTGTGCTGGGCTCCGAGCTGTGCAAAGACTGGCCTGAGCTTAGAGAGTGCTGTGCGCCTCTGTAAAGACTGGTCCGAGACTAAAGAGCACTGAACACAGAGCTATGTAAAAATTGGCCTAAGATTAAAGAGCGCTGTTCCCTGAGATGTGCAAAGACTGACCGGAGGTTAAAGAGCGCTGTGCTGAGCTGTGCAAAGACTGACCCGGGGTTAAAGAGCGCTGTGCTCCGAGCTGTGCAAATACTGGCCTGAGGTGAAAGAGCGCTGTGCTCAGAGCTGTGTAAAGTCTGGCCTGAGGTTCAAGAGCGCTGTGCGGTGCTCCAAGCTGTGGGAAGACTGACCCGGGGTTAAAGAGCGCTGTGCTCCGAGCTGTGCAAATACTGGCCTGAGGTGAAAGAGCGTTGTGCTCCGAGCTGTGTAAAGACTGTCCCGAGGTTAAAGAGCTCTGTTCTGTGCTCCAAGCTGTGGGAAGACTGGCCCGAGGTTAAAGAGCGCTGTTCTGTGCTTCAAGCTGTGGAAAGACCGGTCCGAGAGTAAAGAGCGTTGTGCTCCGAGCTGTGAAAAGACTTCCCGAGGTTAAAGAGCGCTGTGCTGTGCTCCGAGCTGTGTAAAGACTGGTCCGAGGTTAAAGAGCGCTGTGCTCCGAGCTGTGCAAAGACTTCCCGAGGTTAAAGAGCGCTGTTCTGTGCTTCAAGCTGTGGAAAGACTGGCCCGAGGTTAAAGAGCGCTGTTCTGTGCTTCAAGCTGTGGAAAGACCGGTCCGAGAGTAAAGAGCGTTGTGCTCCGAGCTGTGAAAAGACTTCCCGAGGTTAAAGAGCGCTGTGCTGTGCTCCGAGCTTTGTAAAGACTGGCCCGAGGTTAAAGAGCGCTGTGCTCAGAGCTGTGTAAAGTCTGGCCCGAGGTTAAACAGCGCTGTTCTGTGCTCCAAGCTGTGGAAAGACCGGTCCGAGAGTAAAGAGCGCTGTGCTCCGAGCTGTGCAAAGACTTCCAGAGGTTAAAGAGCGCTGTGCTCCGAGCTGTGCAAAGACTTCCCGAGGTTAAAGAGCGCTGTGCGGTGCTCCGAGCTGTGTAAAGACTGGCCCGAGGTTAAAGAACGCTGTGCTCCGAGCTTTGTAAAGACTGGCTCGAGGTTAAAGTGCGTTGTGCTGGGCTCCGAGCTGTGTAAAGACTTCCCGAGGTTAAAGAGCGCTGTGCGGTGCTCCGAGCTGTGTAAAGACTGGCCCGAGGTTAAAGAACGCTGTGCTCCGAGCTTTGTAAAGACTGGCTCGAGGTTAAAGTGCGTTGTGCTGGGCTCCCAGCTGTGTAAAGACTGGCCCGAGGTTAAAGAGCGCTGTTCTGTGCTCAGAGCTGTGCAAAGACTGCCCGAGGTTAAAGAGCGCTGTGCTGTGCTCCGAGCTGTGTAAAGACTAGCCCGAGGTTAAAGAACGCTGTGCTCCGAGCTTTGTAAAGACTGGCTCGAGGTTAAAGTGCGTTGTGCTGGGCTCCCAGCTGTTTAAAGACTGGCCCGAGGTTAAAGAGCGCTGTTCTGTGCTCTGAGCTGTGGAAAGACTGGTCCGAGGTTAAAGAGCGCTGTGCTGTGCTCCGAGCTGTGTAAAGACTGGCTTGAGCTTAGAGAGTGCTGTGCACCTCTGTAAAGACTGGCTCGAGGTTAAAGTGCGTTGTGCTGGGCTCTGAGCTGTGTAAAGACTGGCCCGAGGTTAAAGAGCTCTGTTCTGTGCTCTGAGCTGTGGAAAGACTGGTCCGAGAGTAAAGAGCGCTGTGCTCAGAGCTGTGCAAAGACTGCCCGAGGTTAAAGAGCGCTGTGCTGTGCTCCGAGCTGTGTAAAGACTGGCCCGAGGTTAAAGAGCGCTGTGCTCCGAGCTGTGCAAAGACTGCCCGAGGTTAAAGAGCGCTGTGCTGTGCTCCGAGCTGTGTAAAGACTGGCCCGAGGTTAAAGAGCGCTGTGCTGTGCTCCGAGCTTTGTAAAGACTGGCTCGAGGTTAAAGGGCGTTGTGCTGGGCTCCCAGCTGTGTAAAGACTGGTCTGAGCTTAGAGAGTGCTGTGCGCCTCTGTAAAGACTGGCCTGACATAGAGTAAATCTGAGCTCCGCCGTTGTAAAGTCTGGGCTGACATTAAAGAGCCCTGTGCTCCAAATTTTGTGAAGACTGGGCTGAGGTTAGAGTAAAAATCCCTGTGCTCCAGGCAGGGGCGGTTCTTCCACTAGGGCGCAGGAGCGTCGCCCCACTGCTTTCTCCAGTGTGAGAAGCAGAAACATAACATGGTAATAACTTTCCGTTATCACCATTTTACGTTTGGTTGTGGAGGAGCGAGTGGATGGGGCTGCGCTGCGAGTAGCCAGGGTAAGGGAGGATTGGTATGCCCACTCCTAAGGGCGCAATGACTGTTTGGTCAGCCCACTGGGGCCGCCCAAACAAGTCATGCGCGTTCAGCCCCCCGTAAGCCCCTGGGCGGCGTCCCCACCAATCACAATGCTGCCATTGCAGCGCTGTGATTGGCTATGAGGAGGGAGCCTGGTTGCCTGCTTCCTGTTCCTGCCGGCCGCAACTGGCTCCAGACTTTGTGCAGACTGGCCTGAGGTTAGAGTGAAGAGCTCTGTGCTACAGGCTTTGTGAATACTGGCTTGAGGTGAGAATAAAGACTCCTGTGCTCCAAGGTTTTATAAGACCGGCCTGATGTTAGAGTAAAGAGCCCTGATCTCCAGGCTTCGACCAGTCTGGCCTGACGTGAAAGAGCTGTGTGCTCCAGAGTCTGTGAAGCCTTCACAGAAGTTAACATTTTCCTCACTCATTCACAGGAGGTGAGTAGACATAGCAGGATGCTGTAATGCAGGGGGTCTCCAACCTTTTCTGTAGTGAGAGCTAATTCTGCTCAAGGAAAGTCCTGCCGAGCTACTAGCATATTTTATCACTGTAAAATGCGGATTATATTTTTAACATTACACTATGACGACCTCAAGCGCGATTATCAGTAGTAACCACCCAAGCATTCCAGGTGAAGTTATCAGCAGAATGCTAGGAAAACGTTTATCAATATTAAGTGCTTGTAATCAAGTAAAATTCAAACTATTACATGCTGTGTGCCACAAAGGGTATTTGCACAGTAGAAAGTCCCTCCTACTCAAACTGAATTATCATTCAGCTAACAACTTTAAATGTGTTTTAGAATTGCAATATTTTTCTTCTTTAGCATATTCGTTTTTGAAAATACACATATTTTTCTATCAAAACCACTTTCCACATTGAGCAATCAAACTCAATTTTCCAGAAGAAAAACCTTTTCTGAAAAAGCATATTTTTTTCCTTTAAAAATCAAATCCGTTTTCATTGTTAGAAAATACACATTCCCTAAACATCAGCCTATCATTTTCATTGAGTAGCGTCATGTACAAATGCCTCTCATTGACAAATTCTGCTTCAAATACCCAGGTATTGGTATCATAGGCCATGCTTGCTCACCATAACACTAAGAATGCCTCTGTTATGCTAATAATGCCCATCATTAAACCAGGGCTACCACTGTGACACAGCTGGATGCCCAACATATATCAGTTATGGATATTATTATGAGAGAAGTGGTTGCCCCTCTGTTGGGAATGGCTAAAAGCAAGCCAGTCATGCTCTTAATATGTCAGTGATGGCAGCAAGTATGTAATTACTAGACTTGTATGCCCAAAATAATCAAGGATGAAAATATTATGGGTATGGCACAATTATACCATGAAAGGGCACAATTGCGTCAGAGATAATACTCTTATGATGGGGACCAGCATACATATTTGGCAGACCTTGACACTAGGGGCTCATTATGATGGCGGGCGGCCTTAGCCCGCCCGCCACCCTATTGGGAAACGGGACCGCCCGCCTAAAGGGCTGGGGTCCCGAAATGTGCATTAGGATCCACCCGCCACAGTGGCGGGCGCCATCCTCTTTTTAACATCGTGGCGTATGGTGCTCACTGCACCGCCTGCCACAATCTTAAAATGAAATGCACACATTTGCATACACGAAGCGGCAGGCACCCCGCACTGCCTGCTGCTTGATGTATTCAAATGCGGGGGGGTACCACAAGTAACCCCCCTTTGCAACAGACACCTCGGCCTTCACCAGGGGGACCCGCAGGGGGCCCCCAAAGCAAAGACCGCAGCATTGCCGCCACGGAAAGGCTTGCCAAAATGCCCATTATAATATGGCTGGCGGTGTCTAACAGACACCGCCACCGTATTAAACATTTTCCACCCCGGCCGCAAGGCGACTAGGGCGGAAAACAGGCGGGCGGTGTTTTTCACCGCCGCGGTCCCCCCGCCATCCTAATATGGCGGGGGGAATTGAGCAATGGATGTCGGGCGGATTGCCTCCGCCAGGCCGGCAGTGGCTACCGCCAGCTTGGCGGAGGCAATCCACCCGACATCCTAATGTCCACCATGCAAGGTGAAGAAAATTGGCTGACTCCCTTCTGTGTTCTGTTGCTTAGTTTAATCACTACCCAATCACCTACCCCAAGGTAAATGCTCTTTACCTTTTTTCTCTTGTCATAATATTCTTTATATGTCCTTTGAGCCTTCTCTAAATTACTTTTGACCACCACAGGTGACCACTTGCTTTGAAATTCACCAGATATCCAAACGGAGTTGTCTTTTGTAAATGGTTCTCTACCTCTCAGAATTTTAAAAGGGCTATAACCAGTAATAGTGGGGGTAATTCTGTAGTCCCATGTTACCTTGTCTAATTCCACTTCCTAGTTCTTGCCTGCAGTGATTTACCCTTGGATACTGCCCATGATGACCCTGTTGAATCTCTCAAAAGCACCATTGTAGGTCGGCAGTGAACAGGGTTTTTTTCACTTCAATCCCATTTCTTAATACAAATTTGCGAAATGTATCCGCAGTAAATTGTGGACCGACCATTGTCACTTACAAATACAAACATTTGTATTACAAACATTACAAATATTTTTTTCAAGAATGTAACCACACTAGCCGTATCTACATTCTCCAGTACTTCTAGTTCGGGCCATTTTGAGTGTAAATCAAAGAGCACTATGATATTTTTAGAAGTATTATTCTTATCCAAAATGGGTCAAAATATGTCAATGGCTGGTTGCTCCAGGGTTCAGAAGGTAACACAATAACTCCCAAAGGTGTTCTGAGCATTTTACGAGATTTGTCAGCTGAAGAACACTGAGTACAATTTCTAACAAATTTCTTCATAGCCAAATCAATGCCTGGGAATCAGTAAAACAAATGTCACCCTTTTCTTGGATTTAACTACATCAAGGTACTCTTCGTGGTTAAGCTCCAGAATATTACTCTGGAGTTTAGAAGGAGGTATCACTCTACTGCCCCTCAGGATACATTCAGATATGGACAAATCCTCACTTAATTCCCAAAATGTCCTACAATCCTCAGTAATATGACTTTTATTGGGCTTTTTCTTTAGAATCTGAGTTGGCTACCAAACTAACAGCTGCTTTAGCACACCTCTTTGATAATTCACTTTTGTTTAACTAAGACGATTATATCTTTTAATAGAGCATCACCAATTAACCAAAGCCTTTCTTGCAAAACTGGGTCTTTAGTGTGCATGATGATCTGATCACGAACCACCTCATCATGTAATGCACTAAATCTGCACGAAAAGGCTCCTTTTTTTTTTAAAGCTGATACGTAATCATCAATTGGCTCTGGTTTGCATGGCTTCCTTTGGAAAACCTGTATTCTGTGCAAACTGTAGGTAGATAGTAATTACCAAGATCCTGAAGAGCATTCAAAAAACATTTTGTCCGCTGATTGTAAACCCTTCGTGCTTCTGGACCTAAACTGTGTTGGAGGATCTTTTTTTCCTTGCTGCAGAAATATCTTCCGCACCTTCATCTTCAATGGCAGAGATGTCATTTAAAAAGTACTCCTTCCAGGCTGGCCCGTTCATAGAAGGTTCCCCTGGAGATGGACGAAACTGCAATGGTGGAGTAAGCAAAAATGTTTGCGCGCACATAGTTTAAGGTGAAGAGAAAATATATATTGCAATAATGTATAATTAAGGAAACAAAACTCGGATCCTTTATACTATCACAATAGAAGTAAGCTGCAACAATTCACGCCGGCTGTGCGGGTCACCATGGAGATTGTATGTAGAAATTAACAGCTCGCGCAAGAAGCAAATAAATATGTGTATAGTAGCAAAATAATTGTAGAACAATAGTGGAACATATAACATGCAAGGTGTGTGTCACCGTAGAGAACATCCGTCTGGATTGCGATGCTGTTGGCAAGCCAATAGATGTAGTAGCAGGTGAACGCACAGTGGACGTATCACCGAAATAATGCTTCACAGATGACTATTGCGCAAAAATGCGTGACACGTGAAGCAAGCCAGTGTAGGTAAATGCACGGTGTGCATCTCACCAAAGGGAAACTTACAAGATGGCCGCTGTGCTGATGAATGATGATGTCTGATTTCCTTCTGGGGTCGACGCAAGACTCTTCCAGGTAGGCACGTGGAAGAATGCGCGAGGCTTCCTATGCCACTGTGAACGTTGCTTGAGTGTGCAGGGTGCTGCGCATGTGCAGGAATGCGTTGGGCAGAGCTCGACCTGGGGTATCCATGCGTCGGCCCGAAGATTTGCCGGTTTGCGCGCCGCTGTGCTCTCCCCCTTGTCACCCAACAGAATCCTCAAGCATTCAGGAGACAACAATCACAGCAATACCTCTGCAAATAGAACATGTGCTGGTGGTGACTTCCACCCTTCGTCCAAACACCTGGAAGCAGATTGGTGGATGCAGGAACAGCGTAGCACAGGTTGTTGCAGCGGCGGGTCCCTGTTCAATCGTCACCAAAATATAGTGAAGACGGTATGCAGTTAAGTGCAAATAACAGAAGTTTTTTCCAGGTACGATTGAAGAGCACAAGTAAACGTCCTCCCAACAGGACAACTCCACCAACTGACTCCACTTAGGATTTGAATTAGTTAGGACTTAGAAATCAATACATTTGTGGAGCGCACTACTTACCCGTGAGGGTCTCACGGCGCTGGGGGCGGAGGTGATCCTACTGCTCGAACAGCCAGGTCTTGAGGAGTCTCCTGGAGGCCAGCAAGTCCTGGGTCTGTCGTAGGCTCCTAGGCAGATGGCGAGGGTGTTCCAGGTTTTAGCAGGAGAGGTGGGAAAATGATCTGCTGCCGGCGGTCGCTCGGCGGATACTGGGGACGAGGGCGAGGTCAGTGGAGCGAAGCTGGCCGTTAGGGGTGTAGAAGGTGAGTCATTTGTTGAGGTTTACTGGTCCGGAGTTATTATTAAGAGCTTTGTGAGCGTGGGTGAGGAGCTTGAAGGTGATCCTCTTGTTGATGGGGAACCAGTGCTGGTCTTTCAGGTGGGCTGAGATGTGGCTCTGGCGGGGGATGTTGAGGATGAGGCGTGCAGAGGCATTCTGTATGCGTTGTAGTCGTTTCTGGACTTTGGCTGAGGTTCCTGTGTAGAGAGCGTTGCCGTAGTCCAGCCTGCTGCTGAAGAGGGCCTGGGTGACCGTCCTTCTGGTACCAGTGGGGAGCCATCTGTAGATCTTGCAGAGCATGTAGAGGGTGCGGAAGCAGGAGGAGGAGTCGGCGTTCACTTGCTGGGTCATTGACAACACAGAGCCCAGGATGACTCCCAGGTTGTGTGCGTGGTTAGTGGGCGTCAGTGCAACTCCCAGTGCGGTCGGCCACCATGAGTCGTCCCAGGCGGAGGGGTTGGATTCGATGATGAGGACCTCCGTCTTGTCCGAGTTCAGTTTCAGGCGGCAGTTCATTATTCATTCGGCGATGGTCTTCATTCCTTCTTGGAGGCTGGATATGGCAGTGGTGGGGGCCTTGGTGAGAGTGAGGATCAGCTGGGTGCCGTCGGCATATAAAACGATGTTGAGGTTGTGTGATCTGACGATGTTGGCGAGCAGTGTCATGTAGATGTTGAAGTGTCGGGCTGAGGGACGATCCTTGGGGTACGCCGCCGATGATCTTTGTGTCTTCAGAGCGGAAAGGGGGAGGTGGACACTCTGGGTACTGCCGGTGAGGAAGGAGGTGGTCCAGTCCAGTGCTTTGTCATGGATCCCAGCGTTGTGGAGGCGTGTGCGGAGGGTATGGTGGCAGACAGTGTTGAAGGCGGCCGAGAGGTCCAGGAGGATGAGGGCCGCAGTTTCTCCGTTGTCCATCAGGGCCCTGATGTTGTCGGTGGTGGTGATGTGCGCTCTTTCTGTGCTGTGGTTGCTACGAAAGATGTGGTGCGGGCACTGGTCAGATGGAGAACCGGAGTGGATGGTGTTCATGATTTTGATGGTGTCTTCGTGGTTGATGTGTGTCCAGGAAAGCAGGGGGTCGATGTGGCTGGGGGGCGGTGAGTCTGAGGTGACTGAGGTCTCTGTGTCTGTCGCGGGGGCCAGTGTTTCTGAAGCTGTCCTGGATGTCTGCGATCTTGCGGTGGAAGACGGTGGCTAGGGAGTCGCAGAGGTCTTGTGATGACGGGATGTCGTTGGAGTTGGAGCTGGGGCTGGAGAGTTCCTTCACGATGTTGAAGAGCTCTTTGCTGTTGTGTGAGTTGTTGTCGATACGGTCTTTGAAGGTGGTCCTTTTGGCGGTTCGGATCAGTTAGTGGAGTCTGAGGATGGTGCTCTTGTAGGCTGTGTTGCCGTCTGGTGTCTGTACGTGGTGCCACTTCTTCTCGAGCCTGCGGAAGGCCTGCTTGGATGCTCAGAGGTCGGCGGTGAACCAGATGGCTTTTTTGTCGGTGCGTCTGTTCGAGGGTTTCTTGATCAGGGCGAGAGGGTTGGCTCAGTCGTCGATCCATTGCCTGAGTTTGAGGGCTGCGAAGTCTGTGTCGGTAGTGTCCGTTGGTGGGTTTTGGGCGAGGGTGGTGACTAGCTGGTCTTCGGTGACTTTGCTCCAGTTGCGGTGGGGGGCCTGTTGTGTGCCGTGGTGCATGGTAGGCTTCTCGAAGGAGAAGTGGACGCAGGGGTGGGCGGTCCAGTGGTGTCCGGTGGTGTGGCTGAGGGTGACGAGGTTGCTGGCTGAGAAGATGGGGTCAAGCGTGTGTCCGGCGGAGTGGGTGGGAGTTGTGACAAGCTGTTTGAGTCCGAGGTTGGTGAGGTTGTCGAGCAGGGTGGTGGAGTTGCTGTTGTTGTTGTTCTCGAGGTGAAAGTTCAGGTCTCCGAGGAGGATGTAGTCCGTGGACGCAAGGGCGTGCACGCTGACAAAGACTGCGATGGAGTCGCTGAGCTGCGGTCGGGGGCCTGGAGGTCTGTAGATGAGGGTTCCTCTGAGGGTGGTGTTTGGGTCGGTGTGAATTTGAAAGTGCATGTGTTCGGCGATGATAAGTGTGTCATCAGTGCTGGTTGAGATTCTGAGGGTGTTTCTGTGGTCGATTGCGATTCCTCCTCCTGTTCCGTTGGTGCGGTCCCTGCGGGTGATCTTGTAGCCGTCCGGGATGGCTATGGCGATGTCGGGTGCCGAGGATGAGTTCATCCAGGTCTCCGTCAGGAAGACGACGTCAGGGGAGGTGGAGTCGAGAAGGTCCCAGGGTTCGATGGCGTGTTTGCGGGTGGAACGGGTGTTGAGCAGAAGGCATCGGAGGCTGATGCGACCTACCCCGGAGGGTGTGGTGGTGGTTTCTAGGCTGGTGTAGTTGCAGTTCCGGCAGGAGGAGGATCCATGGGTGCCCTTTGGGGTGGCCCGGACGCAGGTGTGTAATCGGCTGGCATTGAGTGCATGGAGGGTGCTGGTGTCTTAGCGGCATCGGGTGTCGTGGCATTCGCAGGGGCCAGGAGTTCTGGCGCTGGGCGCAATACAGGCACGGACGGGCACAGACGGGCTTGCCTTAGGCATGCCTTTGACGCACCAGCGGCGAGCCCGCTGCGCACGTCTACTGCGCAGCCGCACAGCGGCTGCCATAAGAAGGGGAGGTGGGAGGGAGGAGCAGCTGGGAGGTGGGAGTGGACGAATGGGCGAGCAGGGGAGCGACTGCAGGTGACGCAGCGGCGGGAAAATGGAAGGGTAGAACGGCGAAGGATACAGAAGCCAAAAGGGCACAATAATACAAAACAAGCATTTGCAATGCAATAGGTCTCGCATTAGGAAAGTTTGAGCTATTGGTATTGTAAATGACACATTTTTTATTTATGTTTTGTTTTTGAAAATAGCCAAATTAATAGCTTTGTCATTTACAATGCCAATAGTTATAACTCTCGCAAATGTGACACCTATGCAGTATGTGTTGTATTTACGTGACTTACATGTATTGATATTACAAATAACAATGGCTTTTAATTTTTTTTAAAAATGAATACTTAAATAAAAGTTATTGTAATTTATAATAGCAATAGCCTAAACTTTTGTAAATAACTTTTGTGAAGATTATGTTCAGTGTATTTTATTGTGACGAAAATCCAAGAACAAAAGTGAAATATTAACATCTTTTTCTTACATTTGTAATAAAGCTTGAAACATTGAGAGAATATATTTGAACCAGTTGTTGTTGAATGGTTGCAGATTGATGCTGTGGTGGCGCTGAGTGATGTTGTGATGGCGAACGAGTGATGCTGTGGCGTTCAGTGGTGCTGTGGTAGCGCATAGTGATGTTGTGGTGCCCCTGAGTGATGCTGTGGTGGTGCTGAGTGATGCTGTATGCTATGCTATGTTTTATTTTACTATCCTATGTTTTGTTTTGTTATGGTATGTTTTGCTATCCTATGCTTTGATTTGTTATGCTATGCTATGCTGTGTTTTGTTATGCTATGCTTTGTTATGCTATGCTATGTTTTGCTATGCTATGCTTCGTTATGCTATGCTAAGTTTTGTTATGAAGTGCTATGCTTTGTTGTGTTTTATTATGCTCTGCTTTGTTTTCCTATGCTATGTTTTTTTATGCTATGCTATGCTATGCTACGTTTTGTTGTGTTTGGTATGTTTTGCTATGCTATTATATGTTTTGTTTTGCTATGCTATGTTTTGCTGTGTTTTTTTAAGCTATGCTATCTTTTGTTGTGTTTTGCTATGTTTTGTTATGCTATGTGTTGTGGTTTTTTATGTTATGTTTTGTTGTTATGCTATGTTTTGTTATGCTATGCTGTTTTGTTTTACTATCCTATGCTATGTTTTGTTATGCTATGCTATGTTTAGTTTTGCTATCCTATGCTTTGTTGTGCTATGCTATGTTTTGTTATGCTATGCTTTGTTTTGCTATGCTATGTTTATTATGCTATGCTTTGTTTTGTTCCGCTACGCTAAGTTTTGTTTTGTTATGCTATACTATGTTGGGTTTTGTCATGCTATGCTATGTTTTGTTGTCTTTTGTTATGCTATGCTATGTTCTGCTATGCTTTGCTATGCTGTGTTTTGGTATGTATGCTATGTTTTGTTGTGATTTACTTTGTTATTTTATGCTTTGTTTTATTATGTTATGCTATGTTTTGTTCTCTTATGTTATGTTTTGTTCTGCTATGTTTTGTTGTATTTTGTTATGCTATGTTATGTTTTGTTATACTATGCCATGTTTTGTTTTGCTATTCTTTGTTATGTTATGCTATGCGTTGTTTTGTTATGCTATGCTATGTTTTGTTGTGCTTTGTTATGCTATGCTATGTTTTGTTGTGTTTTGCTATGTTTTTTTTGGTATGCTATGTTTTGTTTTGTTATGCTATGCTAGGTTTTGCTATCCTGTGCTTTTTTGTTATGCTATGCTATGCTGTGTTTTGTGACGCTATGCTATGTTTAGTTATGCTATGCTATGTTTTGTTATGCTATGCTATGTTTTGTTATGCTATGCTGGTGAGGGTGTGTGAGGGTGAGTGAGGGTGAGGGCGTGTGAGGGTGATAGGGTTGTGAGGGTGAGGTGGTGTGAGGGTGAGGGGGTGTGAGGGTGAGGGGGTGTGAGGGTGAGGGTGCAAGGGTGAGTGAGGAGGGTGAGGCTGTGTGAGGGTGTGAGGGTGAGGGTGAGTGAGGGTGTGTGAGAGTGTGAGGGTGTGTCAGGGTGAGGGGGTGAGGGTGAGGGGGTATGAGGATGAGGGGTGTGAGGGTGATTGAGGGTGTGTGAGGGTGAGGGGGGTGAGGGTGAGGGGGTGAGGGGTGTGAGGGTGAGGGGTGAGAGAGTGAGGGGGGTGTGAGGTCGAGTGGAGGGTGAGGGGGAGTGAGGGTGAGGGGGAGTGAGGGGGAGGTGGAGAGAGGGTGAGGGGGTGTGAGGGTGAGGGTGTGTGAGGGTGAGGGGGCTGAGGGTGTGTGAGGGTGTGGGGTTGTGAGGGTGAGGGGGTGTGAGGGTGAGGGGGTGTGAGGGTGAGGGGGTGAGGGGGTGTAAGGGTGAGGGGGTGTGAGGGTGAGTGTGTGGGAGGGTGAGGGTGTGTGAGGGTGATGGGGTGTGAGGGTGAGGGTGATGGGGGTGTGAGGGTGAGGGTGTGAGGGGTGTGAGGGTCAGGGGTGTCAATCAATCAATCAATAAAGCTTATAAAGCGCCTGGTTGCACAGCCTGTGCGTCCCCGCGCTGACAGGGTGTGACAGGGTGAGGGGGTGTGACAGGGTGAGGGTGTGTGTGAGGGTGAGAAGGTGTGAGGGTGAGTGAGGGTGAGGGGGTGTGAGGGTGAGGTGGTGGGTGAGGGGGTGTGAAGGTAAGGGGGTGTGAAGGTGAGGGGGTGTGAGGGTGAGGGTGAGAGGGTGTGTGAGGGTGTGTGTAAGGGTGAGGGTGTGAGGGGGTGTAAGGGTGAGGGGGTGTGAGGGTGTGAGGGTGAGGGGGTGTGAGTGTGATGGTGAGGGGGTGTGTGAATGTGATGGGGGTGTGAGGGGGTGTGGGGTGTGAGGGTGTGTGAGGGTGAGGGGGTGTGAGGTTGTGTGGGGTTGTGAGGGTGAGGGGGTGTGGGAGTGAGGGTGAGGGTATGAGGGGGTGTGAGGGTGAGGTTGACGGGGGTGAGAGTGTGTGAGGGTGATGGTGTGACCATGAGGGGGGAAAGTGTGTGAGGGTGAGGTGGTGGGTGAGGGGGTGTGAAGGTAAGGGGGTGTGAAGGTGAGGGGGTGTGAGGGTGAGAGGGTGTGTAAGGGTGTGTGTAAGGGTGAGGGTGTGAGGGGGTGTAAGGGTGAGGGGGTGTGAGGGTGAGGGGGTGTGAGTGTGAGGGTGAGGGGGTGTGTGAGTGTGATGGGGTGTGAGGGTGTGTGAAGTTGAGGGGGTGTGAGGGTGTGTGAGGGTGTGGGGTTGTGAGGGTGAGAGGGTGTATGAGGGTGAGAGGGTGTGTGAGGGTTAGAGGGTGAGTGAGGGTGAGGGTGTGTGAGGGTGAGGGGTGTGAGGGTGAGGGTGTGTGAGAGTAAGAGGGTGTGAGGGTGAGGGGTGTGGGAGGGTGAGGGTGTGTGAGGGTGAGTGGGTGTGAGGGGGTGTGAGGGTGTGTGAGGGTGAGGGTGTGTGAGGGTGAGGGTGGTGGGGGTTGAGGGGGTGTGAGGGTGAGGGTGGGTGAGAGGGTGTGCGAGGGTGAGAGGGTGTGTGAGGGTGTGGGGGTGTGTGAGGGTGAGGGTGTGATGGAGGGTGAGGGACAGGCAATTTACATTGAGGGACACAAGCATGGAGCACTGAGAGGAGCAGGCACCGGGCAGTGAAGGACACTAGTTTGGGGCAGTGTGGGTAAAACATGAAAAAAGCATTTTTGCTAGAACGGTGCAGCCCACCAAAAAACTGCTGGGTCCTAAAAAAGTTTTCAAAAATAGAGACAGCGAAAGATGAGCAACAGTGGAATAGATGTAATGAGCAACGGGATCAGTAGGGGGCAGTAACAGAGGAGCTTCAATGGTGAAATGAAAAATATTTAAAAGAAATTGAAACAAGTTAGAATGCAGTTAAAGGGTGCAATTTCGAAAAATGCTTGCGTTTTTGTTGGGGAAAGACAGGTTTATGTTTTATGTTTAGGACCTGCAAAACAAACAGAGGGCATACACAATTTGAACTGGGTGTGATGTCGGGCACTGGTTGAAGCTGAGCAGAGGAAAGGCAGTGCTGGGAGGGGGGCTGGGCAACCATGCCAGCATTCACGAGCAGAGGGTCCTGTTTATGACCTGCGGAGCATGTGAAGTGGCTGGTGGCAAATGGAATCAAAGCGTCCGCGGTCGCTTTGACGTTCTTGTTTTGTCTGCTGTGTGGGAGGGGTAGGGGAACCGAATTCCTGTGCACACGCCTGGGTCACATGAACTGTACGCGATCTGCAGTGGGTAGACTTTTGAAAGCAGCTTACTATAAATCTTGCCGACCATCCCTTTGGGATGGGATAGACAAGACCTAAAAAGGAATAAGGGGGAATAAAACCAAATGCAACACAAGGGCAGAATGCACAGTCACAGCAGGGCAGGAAAACGGGAGGTTACAGTGGGCAGAGGATACAGAAGGCAAAAGGGCACAATAGCAGTACAAAAGGAAAAGGAGAAATAAAACTAATAAAACCAATAAAAAACCAATAACAATACAATACAAGAGCAAAACCTACAGCCTACCTTTGGCCACCAGGGATGAGGCGCAGGTGGTAGCCTGCGGGTGGAGGATGGCCTCGGACTCCCGGCAGCAGCGGCAGCAGCGGGCTCAAGGACAGGGACACACAGCTGGTGCTGTGTGGCGTGGGGAGCGACCTGCCTGGAAAAGGGTCATGGACCTGCCTGGAAAGGGTTGCACAAAACCCTAGGATATGACACATAGGCTATTAGAACATTCTGCCCCTATAGGGCAGAATATTCTAATTAGTAAAACAAAGGCCTCACGGAGCCCGAGAGGGTTGACATCCCCTTGGGTTCGTGAGGCCTTTGTTCACAACAAGACCTGGGAATAAACATTGGACTGTTGATGTTCTGGGCTTCTACCAGCCATTCAAAATGAAGAGCACTCCATAGTCTTCAATGGAGCACTCAATATTCCAATGTTTTAATAGTGGTGCAATAATAGTGGAGTTTGTTGATGGAATGGATGTGGTATTCAGGGTATACACCTGTTACAACGCATTTGTTACAACGCACTACCATTACAACGCGACTTTTACAACGCATACCATTACAACGCATTGCGCTGGGGGGCGCTCTAGGATAGGGAATAAGTATAATTTACTATCCAACACCTTCCCTAGGGTCCACGGGAACTGGATTTAGAATAGTAAATTATACTTACCACTATCCAGCACCTCAAAGCGCTATGCGTTGTAATGGTATGCGTTGTAATGGTCGCGTTGTAATAGTAGGTAGTTGTAACGGTATGCGTTGTAACATGGTACATCCGGTATTCAGGGGCTGCTGCTAACAGTGATGGAGAGGTGTGCTAACTGCAGATGATGTGACCATATGGAGCTGGAGAGTGGGAAATGATAGACGAACTGTAATAGAGGGGTGCTCCTTGGATTGAAGTAGAAGGATGTACTATAGCCTTATAGCCTGCCATAGCGGGCTATACCGGCTATGAAAGGCCCGCTCCCGCGTTAAAGGCCGGAGCCGAAGGCCAGGGACTTTAACAATGGACGGGACTTTAATAGCCAGTATAGCCCTGCTACTAAGGGCTATAAGGCTGTTAGAACATTCTGCCACCAGAGGGCAGAATGTTCAAACAAATAAAACAAAGGCTTCTCGAAGCTCGAGGGGATTTAAATCCCCTTGAGCTCTGTGAGGCCTTTGTAAAACATAGGAATGTTGCTCTGCTGGCCTTTCCCGGCCCGTGGCAGCAGGGAGCTGTTAAAAAGGGGTTTCAAAGACAACCAGTAACCAAAGACCCTTTTATGTTGCCCGGCGGTATCGCCTCTATGACCCACCAATGTTAATCAATGAAGAAGCAGGCGCTGGAGACTGGAAGGCAGGAAACGAGGATTTTATTCTCTCCGGAGGAGAACACATCAATTCAGACAGCAAGTATCGTCACGAGGTGCTCTAACCACATCTCTGAGGCCTGGCCTCTTATACTAGGGTTTATGATCTTTATTGCACATAACACATTCTCGTAACACTTTGGTACTTGAAAGAACATCCTCGGAATCTCCCCTTCGGACTCGTTCCCACATACATTTACAGTTGGATTCCCCACCCCGGTCACAACAGGTGATGGTTGTCGCACAGCAGGGCATTCCGCCGATTCACGGAATGCATGAGTTTGATCGGATCTCATAGGGTGGGGGCTTTGATCGGCTCGAGGGTCTCTTGATGGGGAGGGGAAGCTTCCTACTGTATGGGGTAATAAACAGCATCCGCAGGGTCAGGTGGCGGCCTGGGAACAAGGAGGGCAAACGGGGACACAGGAAAAGGGGGTTTGCATCAAAAGGATTTTGAGGCCATGAAAGGAATGAGGGGAGGTGTTGCGCTGGGAACAGGATGGGGTTCTGTGGTGAAGCTGCGCTGAAGAGGGGTTTATGACCCAGGGCATGAGAGAGCGGGGGTTGTCAGTGTGCGGGGGGATGCTTGCGAGGTTAAGAGAGAGAGAGAGACGCGCTGGCTATCAGCGAGGGGCAGGGAGGCCATGGTGCTCAAAATGGCTGCCGCTTACGCGCACGAATGGGCTCGAAAAGGGGCAAGATGGCGCCGATAATGTTCACCAAGTTTGTATTAATTTTCCACAGTCCTCCCTTTAACATTTCCAAGACATCTTGCTGGCCTATTTCCTATCTATACCTATATGCAGCGATCATAAGTAAGGGAGGGAGGACTTAGGCAAAGGAACTGTACATTTACATCATATTATAAACGTCACATTGAAAAATCTCATCATCTAGTAAGCAGGTTCATCGTTAAGTTGGTTGTAGAAAAAAAATCATCGTAATGTAATATCAGACTAAAATTACGTAGTGAGGGCGTTGGGTACAGATCATAGGTACTTATAGTCATTCGAAATAGGAGCTGGTAAGTTATCATATAAGTAAGTCCTTTTTGTATTCGGCGGGAGCATAGTTAGTCCAATGGTGATTGGGAGAGAAAGGAGATACAGTAAAAAATATCAGAGTTCTCGTTGTCTTTTGTCGTCTTCTGTCGGCACTGTTGAGCACCTGGATTACCTATCAACAGAAATGTTCATGTGGATTGAGTCGTTGGGGGTCTGCGGGTAGGGGTGCATTTTGTTTGGTTTTCGTCAGACCTCGTAGGAGAAATGCGTTACGGTTTTGGAGCAGGTGCATCTTCTTCCGTAATGCAGAGCATAGATTTGCAATGGAAAATGCAATTGTTCCAGAATTGTGAGATCTGTTTGTTTCTTGAGTCTCTGTGGTGGGCATTTCCTGTTGCTTCCATCATCTTCGAGGCGTTCAGCAGCGGGTAGAACCACATACTTCGTTCATCTTCTCTTTAGAGGCGACCCTTGGTGGAGTTCTAGGTCACCGTTCTAAGATTAACATAGTTCGTGGTCTACTTAGTCGGAGCTCCCTCCCTTCTGACGCAGGGAGTACTCTTCTCTGGGTAGCTCAGTAGGATTTGGAGGAACTTGGAAGTTTAGGTGGAAAGGTGTGGGTGTGAACAGTCCTTATGGTAGGTCGGAGGAGGAGGGGATGGAGCAGGGCCAAGTCGGGAACAGATCAGGGGGACGGAGAGTTTGCGACAGGCGGGTCCGTAACCATGTTCAGAGAGCGGGGACTTTTTGGCACACGTCGATCATAGAGCAGGGGCTTCAGGTCAGCCCTTTCCTTAGCTTTGTCTGAAACAGTGCCCCGTCCTGCGACTCCTTACTGCTGTGGTCTCGCCTCGGCCTCCGTCGCTGATGTTCCACAATCCGCAGTCAGGCCGCGTGCTCCCACATCCGGTCTCTTTCTCCTCCGACAGTGATACCCTTAAATGAGTTTTGAAAAGACAGTCTTTAGAGATTTTGCAGAAGAAGGTAATTACATAAATCTATTTCTCTCCCAACACCAAGCAACTGGGGTAAGCACTCGCTACATTTGAGATTTTTGCGGCTAACGTATAAACAATTGATGATGGGTTTGCTGGATTCCTTACAACTTCCTTTTGTTGGCTAATTCTTTGGCGCTTTGATGATTATTACGTTCATTTGTAATAGGTACGAGGTCTGGTACTCATTTATTGCATACGTCTATTATAGTAGATGTCAGTTCTTCTGGTAGAGACCCATTTCCCTAGTACGAGTCTTGCAAGGCTAGGCTGGTCTTCAGGGCCTTGTATTTTACGAAAAAGTGCAACGTGCTATTCACCACAGTCTGATAGGCATCCTTCTGAGGGGTGAACATAGGCTAAACAAGTCTTCATTACATCAAAACATCTTATTTTCAACAAGGCTTACTGCAACAAGTTCTTTCGATTTTCGATCTAATTTTTAACTTTGCACACATCTTTCTAACTTTCTATATAAATCCTCGCAACCTGGTTACTACAAAAACTCGGGGGGTGGTTTGCGATAATTATTAAACTTATCCTCGGGGAAGGTGGGATCTTATGGAAAACAATTAGGAACACAGTGAATTGGAGCAGGGGGCGTTTTTCAGGCTCTCGTTCAGGGCAGCTGATACCAAACTGGGGGCATTTTGGGAAGACGGGGGTGTCTCGATCATTTCTTACTGCTTGGGGTATGGAGACAATTTGGAATGGGGATGGTCGCATTACCACAGACATATTTTATCATAGAAGCCACTGACAAATAGTTCCCTGGTTGTGGGTCAAATTTGGAGAACCTTAGTTGTCTTACCTGTCCTTTTCCTTTCGGTCAATTTAAATTTCATCCATATTTTAGTAGAAAAGGAGAGGTAGTAACGTGGTACCGATACAATTTTATTTAGGACAAATTTGTGCAAATACTTGTGGTATTTGGGGCCAATCAGGAGGTGCACCAGGTTCGTCAATTAGGTGCCAGTCGCTAGGAAGAGGGAAAGTGTGGAGGGGTGAAAGAGTGAGAGAGAGAGAGAAAAAGAGAGAGAGAGAGAGAGAGAGAGAGAGAGAGAGAGAGAGAGAGAGAGAGAGAGACAGACAGACAATAGGCCAAACAGTACACGTGTGACATGGAGAATGACCGTGTATTGTTTGGGCTATTCAGTGCGTTACCCAACGTTAGACGTTTTGGGTCTAGGTTAGGATGTAGAAAGCATGCAGTTTTGGGACGGAAGAGCATTAGGTCAGGTACAGAAAGATCGTGCATTGGGTAGGGCGTCTTTTTGTGTCGTCTTGCAGCGTTAATCCGTTTTCATGCATCGGGCGTGACGTGGCTCCAGATCCTTTACGGTACCCTAATCAGGACCCCAATGTAATCTGCAGAGAGAAAAAGGAGGGAAAAAAAGGGGGGGAGGTGGGGGAACAACATTCGAACACATCAAATGTAAGGGCACGAAAGTCCTTTACTTACCGCATACTCGTACTTATCTCTTCGGGATATAATCCTTAGGGTCTTGGTCTCTGAAGTCAAGGGGGGCGGACAATGTGATAGATGGTTCATGGGGGGGGGGTTCGAGGATGGCCTGAAGGATCGTGTGTAGGGAAACGCTAAAAAGGAATCAGAGGTGCCTAGCGTGAGGTACCCGGTTTTGTAGATGTATCCGGCCATCGGGATCCTTAAATCATTCCCAAAGCTGTGAGGTTCTAAGGCATATCAGTTCTTCGTTTAACCCGGTACCTTAGTACCTTTGACCACCATATCTTTATAACATTTTATCAATCACACCGCTTTACTTTACCCATTCTCAGACGTCGAGGTCCTTCTCCATACGTTAGTTCCTGAGCTTAGTCGCATTTTTTTGGAGGCAACGTATCATACCTTCGATTCGGTCATCAATCCAGGGCCGAACAACCATTTCTTCAGATAACCTTAAAAAAAGGAGCAGAACGGTTGCGTACAGAAAAACCCTCCCACCGATACCCGCATTTACAAAAGTATGCGATGCCTATTCATAGTTTTTAAGACCTTTATTTGTATAATCATTCAGTACGTAAAATGTGAGAGCGCAATCATATTTTGGCCTGACATGTCGTCGATGGAAGCACATACAGTAGGGGGTTATTTTGTAGCACAAGAACATGTAAAAAAAGGCCTAATTTATTATTTGCAAGTAACTAAAAACATTTCATTGCGTGACGAGGGAATCAGGGGCATTTCAGTTCATAAATGGAAACACAGTCAAGCTCATCGGAATCACATTTCCTAGATGTAAACCGTGGGTGTGCATCATAAGCGACGTTATGTACCAGTTACAATAAATATCAAAAATAAATCGTTCATTGAAATCAACATTTTTACGGAACCCCTCTCAAATGTTCGCCAAGTGAACCCTCCTCCCTTTCTCATCGAGTGCACAATGGTTCGTATATATATCTTAGTACATCAAGTTTCATTAGCTAAGGAACACCACGAGGCATCCGTTAGTTTCCATTGATACCGGCGCCATTTTGGGCGAGGCCGGTTTAGTCCGGAAGTAGCATCAGAGGAAAAAAATGTCCCCGACGATTGGCGGTTGGACCAGGGTCCCTTTCGGCAGTTCAAAAGAAAACTGTGCTAACAGAGGGGCTGGTGGTGTGGACCGTCAATCAAGAGAGGGAGGGGGTAGAGTCTTTCTTACCGGGTCATGTTGATGTTCAGCCGGAACTTGTTCGAGTTCGTTAGCCCATAATGTTCCTGGGTGGTTCAGACGGAAGCTGATGCAGACACGAGAGCACCGCCATCTTGTTGCTGTGCCGCGGTTATTTCATTAGTGACCAATGCAGCTGTTCCCCTCCGGAAGCCTGAAGGGGCTGAGGGCTCTTGGGACTTTGGTAGAATCTTCAAAGTCGAAGGGATGTTTGTCGATGGTGGGGGCCTGCGCCCAGGTGGGCAAGTGCCCGAGTTGCAATTTCGGACAAAGTTACTCCAGCGGCCTAGACCCGCCTTTCGAGGGCCCAGACGCCATTTTGAGACCCTGCGGCGGCCACCCTTCGTCGTATCCATCAGGAGTGGAAGAAACTTCTTGTGATGGCGAAAGACAGAGCATCATGCTGCTGGAGCAGGACATTTTGGTTCGGGGCGCCAGGGTGCAGCAGTGGAGCCTTCGTCTGGGGAGGTGAGGAAGGCTCGTCCGTGCCGCCTTCCTCTTCCGGCGCATCCTACGCCGTCCCTTTTGAATCAGGGGTGCACATGATGACCACCCTACACCCCTGATTCCGACTCTTGGGGGACCATCGTGCGTCCGGTGTTATTCAAGTAGGCCCATCAGACATTGTGTGTCCTGTACTATGCAAATATACCAGTCGGGCATTGTATGTCCCGTGCTGCGTAAATACATGTGCGTCGGGCATTGTATGTCCTGTGCTAAGGAAATATACCAGTCGGGCATTATGTGTCCTGTGCAGCGTAGGTATATAGCCGTCGCCCGGCTGGAGGACATCGGCGCCGGACCAGGGCAGGGAAGCCTCCTACCTGTGGAGGTGGAAGAGGCTCGTCCGCGTCGCCTCTTCCTCCCTGCCCACCTTGCATCCGCTCGATGGAGGAATTCGTGATGGCCGGACCAGGAGATTCGAGGGAGGGGGTCATTTGCATCCGCCCCCTCCCTACTCGCGGCCCGGGGGACGCCATCCCTGGAAGGGTAGTATGGGAAGACCATTTCATTGCCTGCTTTGTGGAGCCTCCAGTACCTTCTCGCCAGCGATCTCTTTTGGCCCATGGCTGCTGGCAGGCCCCGCCCCACACGTGCTATGTGTTTCGGATGGGCGGGACCATCGAACTGTTACATTTCGAGGACTTCCGGAGTGAGCATAATACGTTTTATATTTCTCCTATTAGTACAGTTTGTTTTAGAGAGTGTTCTACTAGTTATTCTATTTACCGTTGGTTGTGTGTTTTCTTTACCGTAATTAAATCCTAAGTTATATAATAGACGCTTGGCTTCCTTGAGTCTTTTCTCTAACGGGGGGTTGTTTACACTGGCCTGCAGTTGTGTTTGTTTTTCAGAGTGGGGGAGCAACAGAGAGCAATCAGTCCCAGAACTCTAACATGTCGTTAAAATTGGTCTGACGAAATCTGTGCCATCGAGCATAATCAAACGGGGTGGTTCTGTCTGTCCTGTCTGCACTAGTCTGATTGGTTTTTATCTCGCGTCTTTTCCCTTTTTGTCGGCCTGTTCTTTCTGTAGACCCTCCGTTCTTACCTATGCTCTGCAGAGTCGGGCATTGGGCTTTCCAGTGCCCGAGACATTTACAGAAAGCACATTGGTTTTGTTTTAAATCTGTTCGTCCTGTGTATAGTGTCGGGGGATTACCTTCGGGTCGTTGTGTTCCGGGGTTGGCTTGTCGGCACATCCCTTTATACCGTTCTTTTTTCATGTCTACTCCTCGGAACTGCGCCATCGCTGGCCCTTCCCTTTGCCTACTAGACGTTTGGAGGGTTGTCCGTCGTGTCCCTTCACCTTTTCCGAATTCGTCGCCTTCCCTTCGTCGTGTGGCTTCTTTGCGCCACATACCAAGACTATCGAGCATAATAGGTGTTGTTTCATTCCTACGAAGAGCTATTTCTACTGTTTCTATTTTGTCAAGATCAAAGGATCCTCTCAGTGGCCACTGACTTTCTCGATCCTTTTTCGTATATTTATGCCACAGCTCACTATAGGCTATAGCGATTAATCCATGCTTCATGAACATGTCCTTATTAGGGGTGCCTTCCAGCGGAGCCGGATGGTTCATCTCTAATAAGCGGTCCGGGCTAAACAGGCTACTAACCAGTCGGGAGAAGACAGGCATGACGGATCACAATGGGGATAATAGTCAGCACTACCTATCTTATCACTGCGCGCAAAGACTAGACAGAATATTTCTATTCTACGTTGTTTGCAGGCAGTGAATGCCTCATGAACCAATCTTGAGCAATCAATGTTAGGTCAAAAATAAAAAATCAATATGGTCAATGGGGAGAATAAGTAGGCTTGCAAAGGTTCGCGTCACCTACCCTTTCACTTATCTGTAAAGAGGGGACCTATTCTTCCCTGTTTGCAGACAGAGAATCTCCAGAAAACAATCTATAACAGTTAATCAATGGGGGGGGGGGGGCAATTGTTCAATGGGGGAGAAAGATAGGTCCAACGGGTGCGTACCTATCCTTCGCTGTTTATAAAGGGAGAGCCTGTTGTTTCTCCGTTTGCAGACAGTGAATCTCCAAATAAATTAACAAAAAGTAATACTAGTATTTTCTCATCAATTATCAATCACTTTCAATTATCAATCACTTTCGCAATTTGTCGTGTTTACACGACCTTACCCGGACCGCATGGACAGTTTCTTGTCTTCCGAATCCAGCGCCCGATCGTCCTCTTCTCTTCGTACTTCTCGTGGCACTCCTGATGGTTCCCAGTCAGGACCGCAGATCACTCGGGAGAGGTCTGTTCGGAACCAGTGAAGTTCGGATGATCGGCTGTCAGACGAGGGTCTATCGGACAGGGTACCTTCCGATCGTTGCAGTCGTTCACTCTGTCGTCAGGACCTCTCCCACTGGATCCACGAGTCGCTGATGGGCCCCACGTTTGGGACGCCAATTGTTAAAAAGGGGTTTCAAAGACAACCAGTAACCAAAGACCCTTTTATGTTGCCCGGCGGTATCGCCTCTATGACCCACCAATGTTAATCAATGAAGAAGCAGGCGCTGGAGACTGGAAGGCAGGAAACGAGGATTTTATTCTCTCCGGAGGAGAACACATCAATTCAGACAGCAAGTATCGTCACGAGGTGCTCTAACCACATCTCTGAGGCCTGGCCTCTTATACTAGGGTTTATGATCTTTATTGCACATAACACATTCTCGTAACACTTTGGTACTTGAAAGAACATCCTCGGAATCTCCCCTTCGGACTCGTTCCCACATACATTTACAGTTGGATTCCCCACCCCGGTCACAACAGGTGATGGTTGTCGCACAGCAGGGCATTCCGCCGATTCACGGAATGCATGAGTTTGATCGGATCTCATAGGGTGGGGGCTTTGATCGGCTCGAGCGTCTCTTGATGGGGAGGGGAAGCTTCCTACTGTATGGGGTAATAAACAGCATCCGGAGGGTCAGGTGGCGGCCTGGGAACAAGGAGGGCAAACGGGGACACAGGAAAAGGGGGTTTGCATCAAAAGGATTTTGAGGCCATGAAAGGAATGAGGGGAGGTGTTGCGCTGGGAACAGGATGGGGTTCTGTGGTGAAGCTGCGCTGAAGAGGGGTTTATGACCCAGGGCATGAGAGAGCGGGGGTTGTCAGTGTGCGGGGGGATGCTTGCGAGGTTAAGAGAGAGAGAGAGACGCGCTGGCTATCAGCGAGGGGCAGGGAGGCCATGGTGCTCAAAATGGCTGCCGCTTACGCGCACGAATGGGCTCGAAAAGGGGCAAGATGGCGCCGATAATGTTCACCAAGTTTGTATTAATTTTCCACAGAGCACTCCATTGTCTACAATGGAGCTCCCAACATTCCCATGTTCTAATAAAGGATTATGTAAAAATCCGTATTTTTTGCATTGATCCTGTTCTTTTTAACAGCTAGACACTTCTGATATTCTGACTCTGTGCAATGACAAAACCCTGTCTGTTTTCTCAGCTCCTGTGATTTCTTTGTGTTGCACGAGTTGATTTTATTCCCTTTCTTAGCCACAGGCACGCAGTCTGCCTCAACCTTCCAGGAGAGAGCTGCAGATGTGCTGGTTTCCCTTTGCAGGACCTTAAAGATGTCTGCAGTGGAGATCAGGGGGTGGGCACTTTCCCAGAAGTCCCCCTAGGAGAGAAGATAGAAATTTCCTTCAGTGACTCTTCAAAAGAACTGTGAGGTAGAAAGATCCTATTTCACCCTGTCCTCCACTGCAGCCTTAGATCAGAGGTTACAAACCAGCTTAGGTGAGACCAGCCTTGGTATTCAATCAGAGGTAATAGACTGCATGGAAGCAGGACAATTTTTGGACCTACATTGTAGGTGTGTGGAAATACAATAGGGTACTGGAGGTAAGCGTGTTGCTGCCTGTCATTTGCTTGAGGGCCTTGAAGCACACAGACCCTCTGAAGTGGAGGGTGAAGGTTTGTGGGCCTGATAGTTATTGAGAGCAGACTAGACAACAGCTGGAAGTCTGAGGACACAGAAAGCACAGCATAGGTTTGTGTGGTGCAGGACTTGGGAGCTGATCCAATCTTCTTGTACTGTTGGGGAGTGTGACCCACCCTGACCAAGGTCTGTGTGTTTTGTTCTACAAAATGTACAGTGTCAGAACTGATCCCCAGTTTGGGTCAACCTGACAGCCATCAAACAACACTGAAGCAGACCAGTTGACCCTTTGTAACTGGTCTGGAACTGAACTTGGTAGGGATTTGGTTTGGGACTGGAAAGCGAGTGATACGGCTACATTATGCTCACTGTGAACTGATATCCAGAAAGACCACTCTGCAGCGGACTTTTGAGTCAACCCCAAGGAGTGGGCTGGGGACCGAAAAGGAATGGAAGGTAGGGTTGGGTCTGCATGCTTAGGCAGACTCAGAAAGAATATAGAAGACTGTCTTAGAGACGCAAACCAGAGACACCCATAAAGGAACCTTGTGATGTTTGGAAGCTGTGAGCTGGGCCTGCCTGCTAAAGACAACTTACTCTTATCCAACCCCTCCAGCCTGACTGAAGGCTAGATATCAGGGCTGGGTCTAGGGTGGGGCCTCCAGTATGACTGCACTGGGTGCTAACTTCGGGTGGGGGCGCTAGCAATTTTCAGGCAACAATAAAAATGTTAAGATAACCCCAGTGAATAATGTTCTTCCTAGCTAGAGATGGAGGTTTGTCTAGTGGACGTTTTAACTCATGGTAAGGTAGCGCAGAGGGTTAATATGCCTGCTGCAAAGAACATGTACCATTCAGATCATAAAGTGCATATAATGTAAAAAGGTCAGTGGATTAATAAAGAGAACCCCCAAGCATGGTGTTACGTTTTCAACTCATAGGGGCATATTGCTAACGAGTAGCGATATTTATCGCTAACTAGGCTTTGCAACGATTTTTTTATCGCTAAGCATCGCCGGAAATTATCGCTGAGATAACTTGCTATTAGCAACGTTTATCTCAGAAGTGATAAAAATCCTCGCGCTAACTGCCAAATGAGAGATTATCGGTGGAAAACCAACGATAATCTCTCGAAGTTGGGCGTTAGCTTGATGATAGGGGCTCCCAAACTTAGCCATGATATCCACCTTCCATAGGATATCATGGCTAAGTCAGGAAAATACCAGGTGTAAAAAAAGCAGCGCTAACCGCGGTTAGCGCTGCTTTTTTTATCATTAACAGGGTTAGCGATATCCTTGATAATAGGAGAAATGTCGCTTAGCAACATTTCTCCTATTATTTTTCTCTGGAACACCCCCTTTGCATCTCATTAGAGATGCATGGGGAAGCTTAGAGAAAAAGGGTGCTAACATGCGAATTTGCGTGTTAGCACCCTGTTGCTGATAGGGAGGTAATTTTATCTCCGCTTCTCCAGAGCAAGAACTCTTAAACTAGCCTGCCTACCAGTATGGATGACATGCGACTACTACACCTTGTAGTCCTCTGTTGTCGTGTGTGTGATGTAAAGTACCCTGCACTGTTATGAGTGGCGGTAGTGCTGTAAAACAAACTAAATGCATCTAAGAGAGGGAGCAGTTATGGAGACTCGAGGGGCACTGTTAAAGGGTGGTAGTGTGGGAATCCGTGGCAGGGGTTTTCATTGGGAGGCAGCAACAAACATTGTCGCACTCGGCGCCACCAGCGCTAAAGCCAGCCCTGCTACATTAAACCTGGAGCTCCAGTTGTGTTGTTTGACTGGAGGGAAAAGAACCCCTAGTGGCCAATTGTGAGTACAGCGCATGAACTTTAATTGACTATCCATTCAGTGTGGAGGAAAGACATGGAATGGAAGTCACTTAAACAATCTATAACCTTTCTGTGACTGATCCATTTTTTGTGGCTTTAGCCTTATTTTAATCATAAAGTATGTTTGATTTTCCCGAATTGGTCTGGAAACTTTACTGATTGGTGTCTTCGTGTAGGTGTTGTGCTGGTATTGTTAACCCTTGATACACATTCTCTTAAGTTGCCTTCCATCTCTCAGTGGTTACTGTGAGTGTTATTTAGAGTGAAATAGAGACGTGATGATACCGTTTTCTTCTGAGAGTTGAAGAGAGAGATATGATAATGGGGTGCTCCTTGGATTTGATGAGAGAGGGTGTGATAATGGGGTGCTCCTTGGATTTGATGAGAGAGGGGTGTGATAATTGGGTGCTCCTTGGATTTGTCGAGAGAGGGGTGTGATAATGGGGTGCTTCTTGGATTTGATGAGAGAGGGGTGTGATAATGGGGTGCTCCTTGGATTTGATGAGAGAGGGGTGTGATAATGGGGTGCTCCTTGGATTTGTCGAGAGAGGGGGTGTGATAATGGGGTGCTCCTTGGATTGGAGCAGACGGGTGTGATAATGGGGTGCTCCTTGGAATGGTGAGGAGGGTGTGATAATGGGGTGCTCCTTGGATTTGATGAGAGGGGGGTGTGATACTGGGGTGCTCCTTGGATTGGAGCAAAGGGGTGTGATAATGGGGTGCTCCTTGGAATGGTGAGGAGGGTGTGATAATGGGGTGCTACTTGGATTTGATGAGAGAGAGGTGTGATAATGGGGTGCTCCTTGGATTTGTCGAGAGAGGGGTGTGATAATGGGGTGCTCCTTGGATTGGTGAGGAGGGTGTGATAATTCGGTGCTCCTTGGATTGGTGAGGAGGGTGTGATAATGGGGTGCTCCTTGGATTTGATGAGAGAGGGGTGTGATAATGGGGTGCTCCTTTGATTGGACGAGACAGGGGTGTGATAATGGGGTGCTCCTTGGATTGGACGAGACAGGGGTGTGATAATGGGGTGCTCCTTGGATTGGATGAGAGAGGGGTGTGATAATGGGGTGCTCCTTGGATTGGATGAGAGAGGGGTGTGATAATGGGGTGCTCCTTGGATTGGATGAGAGAGGGGTGTGATAATGGGGTGCTCCATGGATTGGATGAGAGAGGGGTGTGATAATAGGGTGCTCTTGGATTGGATGAGAGAGGGTGTGATGATGGGGTGCTCCTTGGATTGGATGAGAGAGGGGTGTGATAATGGAGTGCTCCTTGGATTTGATGAGAGAGGGGTATGATAATGGGGTGCTCCTTGGATTGGATGAGAGAGGGGTGTGATGATGGGGTGCTCCTTGGATAGGATGAGAGAGGGGTGTGATAATGGGGTGCTCCTTGGATTGGATGAGAGTGGGGTGTGATAATGGGGTGGTGCTTGGATTGGATGAGAGAGGGGTGCGATAATGGGGTGCTCCTTGGATTGGACGAGACAGGGGTGTGATAATGGGGTGCTCCTTGGATTGGCGACGAGGGTGTGATACTGGGGTGCTCCTTGGATCGGATGAGAGAGGGGTGTGATACTGGGGTGCCCCTTGGATCGGATGAGAGAGGGGTGTGATAATGGGGTTCTCCTTGGATTGGATGAGAGTGGGGTGTGATAATGGGGTGGTGCTTGGATTGGATGAGAGAGGGGTACGATAATGGGGTGCTCCTTGGATTGGACGAGACAGGGGTGTGATACTAGGGTGCTCCTTGGATTGGACGAGACAGGGGTGTGATAATGGGGTGCTCCTTGGATTGGACGAGACAGGGGTGTGATAATGGGGTGCTCCTTGGATTGGACGAGACAGGGGTGTGATACTGAGGTGCTCCTTGGATTGGCGAGGAGGGTGTGATAATGGGGTGCTCCTTAGATTGGAGCAGAGGGGTGTGATAATGGGGTGCTCCTTGGATTGGCAAGGAGGGTGTGATACTGGGGTGCTCCTTGGATTGGATGAGAGAGGGGTGTGATAATGGGGTGCTCCTTGGATTGGATGAGAGAGGGGTGTGATACTGAGGTGCTTCTTGGAATGAACGAGAGAGGGGTGTGATAATGGGGTGCCCTTGGATTTGATGAGAGAGGGGTGTGATACTGGGGTGCTCCTTGGATTTGATGAGAGAGGGGTGTGATACTGAGGTGCTTCTTGGAATGAACGAGAGAGGGGTGTGATACTGGGGTGCTCCTTGGAATGAACGAGAGAGGGACTGGATAAAGGAAGTGGTCCTCGGAGTGGAAGAGAGAGATGTGATAATGTTTGCTGCTCAGAGTGGGAGAGGGCGATAGTTAAAGGGGGTGCTCCTACGAGTGGAGGAGAGGGGTGTGGTCTGGGGGTGCTGTACGGAGAGCAGGAGAGGGATGTGACAATTGGGTGCGCCTCTGAGCGGTGGAAATAGAGATGACCCCAGCAGAAACTGAAGAGCTGCAGCATTGGAGCAGAAAGAGGCTCAGAGATGGAATCCGCGCACCCGCCAGGAGGCGCTCATTGGCTGTTCCTGTTCCGTCCACAGCTCCTCGGCCCCCACCGCCCCCACCAGCCCGAGGGCAGCTCTACTCGCCGGGATGGCTTCACTGCGACTGGGGTCGTTCTGAGACCGGAAGGGCGGAGTCTCTGGAAGGAGTAGGGTTTGAGGGGGGGGGGAGTAGAGGGGGCCATGTGGGGTAGGTGGGGGGATCAGTGAGGAAGGAAGGGCAGAGTGAGGGATCAGCCACTGGGGGAGGCCATTATGGGTTAGGGTAGAACCACCGAGGCAGCAAGGGTAGAGTCACGGAGACATGAGGGTTCTGTCTGTAGGGGCGGTCATTGGAGGTATGGGCAGAACCACTGAGGCGGGAGGGGTAGTATCATTGGAGTCACGAAGGCGCAGTTACTAGGGGCAGTCATTGAGGGTATGAGGGCAGAATCACCGAGGCAGGGGAAGCAGAGTGACGGGAGGCATGAGGGAGATGTCACTAGGGCGGTCATTGGGGGTAAGAGGGCAGAACCACCGAGGGAGGAAGGGCAGTAGCACTGAAGTCTCGAGGGCGCAGTTACTAGCAGTGGGCATTGGAGGTAGGGGGTAGAATCGGAGAGGGGGAAGGGCAGAGTCACTGCAGGGACGAGGGAGCAGTAGGGGCAGTTATTGGGGATAAGCGGGGGCAGAACCGCTGGGGCAATAAAGGGGATAGTTACTGAGAGCACGCGGGAGCAGTCACTAGCAGTCACTAGGGGAGGCCACAGGAGGGAGAACTACTGAGCAGTATCGTAACATTACTGGAGACGGAGGGAGCAATCTAGATGCGGTCACTGGGGGCAAGAAGGGCTGGGTCACCGGAGGTATGAGGGCGCAATCACTAGAGGCGGTCACTGGGGGGCATAGAGCAGATCCACCGGGGCAAGAAGGGCTGGGTCACCGGAGGCATGAGGGCGCAATCACTAGAGGCGGTCACTGGGGGGCATAGAGCAGATCCACCGGGGCAAGAAGGGCTGGGTCACCGGAGGCATGAGGGCGCAATCACTAGAGGCGGTCACTGGGGGCAATAGGGCAGATCCACCGGGGCAAGAAGGGCTGGGTCACCGGAGGCATGAGGGCGCAATCACTAGAGGCGGTCACTGGGGGCCATAGAGCAGATCCACCGGGGCAAGAAGGGCTGGGTCACTGGAGGCATGAGGGTGCAATCACTAGAGGCGGTCACTGGGGGCAATAGGGCAGAACCACCGGGGCAAGAAGGGCTGAGTCACCGGAGGCATGAGGGCGCAATCACTAGAGGCGGTCACTGGGGGCAATAGGGCAGATCCACCGGGGCAAGAAGGGCTGGGTCACTGGAGGCATGAGGGCGCAATCACTAGAGGCGGTCACTGGGGGCAATAGGGCAGATCCACCGGGGCAAGAAGGGCTGGGTCACTGGAGGCATGAGGGCACAATCACTAGAGGCGGTCACTGGGGCAATAGGGCAGATCCACCAGGGTAAGAAGGGCTGGGTCACTGGAGGTATGAGGGCGCAATCACTAGAGGCGGTCACTGGGGCAATAGGGCAGATCCACTGGGCCAAGAAGGGCTGGGTCACCGGAGGCATGAGGGCGCAATTACTACCGGCGGTCACTGGGGCAATAGGGTAGATCCACCGGGCCAAGAAGGGCTGGGTCACTGGAGGCATGAGGGCGCAATCACTAGAGGCGGTCACTGGGGGCAATAGGGCAGATCCACCGGGGCAAGAAGGGCTGAGTCACCGGAGGCATGAGGGCGCAATCACTAGAGGCGGTCACTGGGGGCAATAGGGCAGATCCACCGGGCCAAGAAGGGCTGAGTCACCGGAGGCATGAGGGCGTAATCACTAGAGGCGGTCAGTGGGGGCAATAGGGTATATCCACTGGGGCAAGAAGGGCTGGGTAACTGGAGGCATGAGGGCGCAATTACTAGAGGCGATCACTGGGGGCAATAGGGGCTGGGTCACTGGAGGCATGAGGGCGCAATCACTAGAGGTGGTCACTGGGGGCCATAGAGCAGATCCACCGGGGCAAGAAGGGCTGGGTCACCGGAGGCATCAGGGCGCAATCACTAGTGGCGGTCATTGGGGGCCATAGAGCAGATCCACCGGGGCAAGAAGGGCTGGGTCACCGGAGGCATGAGGGCGCAATCACTAGAGGCGGTCACTGGGGGCAATAGAGCAGATCCACCGGGCCAATAAGGGCTGGGTCACCGGAGGCATGAGGGCTCAATCGCTAGTGGCAGTCACTGGGGGCAATAGGGCAGATCCACCGGGGCAAGAAGGGCTGAGTCACCGGAGGCATGAGGGCGCAATCACTAGAGGCGGTCACTGGGGGCAATAGGGCAGATCCACCGGGGCAAGAAGGGCTGGGTCACCGGAGGCATGAGGGCGCAATCACTAGAGGCGATCACTGGGGGCCATAGAGCAGATCCACCGGGGCAAGAAGGGCTGGGTCACTGGAGGCATGAGGGCGCAATCACTAGAGGCGGTCACTGGGGGCAATAGAGCAGATCCACCGGGCCAAGAAGGGCTGGGTCACCGGAAGCATGAGGGCGCAATCGCTAGAGGCAGTCACTGGGGGCCATAGAGCAGATCCACTGGGCCAAGAAGGGCTGGGTCACCGGAGGCATGAGGGCGCAATCACTAGAGGCGGTCACTGGGGGCAATAGAGCAGATCCACCGGGCCAAGAAGGGCTGGGTCACCGGAAGCATGAGGGCGCAATCGCTAGAGGCAGTCACTGGGGGCCATAGAGCAGATCCACTGGGGCAAGAAGGGCTGGGTCACCGGAAGCATGAGGGCGCAATCACTAGAGGCGGTCACTGGGGGCAATAGAGCAGATCCACCGGGCCAAGAAGGGCTGGGTCACCGGAAGCATGAGGGCGCAATCGCTAGAGGCAGTCACTGGGGGCCATAGAGCAGATCCACTGGGCCAAGAAGGGCTGGGTCACCGGAGGCATGAGGGCGCAATCACTAGAGGCGGTCACTGGGGGCCATAGAGCAGATCCACTGGGGCAAGAAGGGCTGGGTCACCGGAAGCATGAGGGCGCAATCGCTAGAGGCAGTCACTGGGGGCCATAGAGCAGATCCACTGGGGCAAGAAGGGCTGGGTCACCGGAAGCATGAGGGCGCAATCGCTAGAGGCAGTCACTGAGGGCAATAGGGCAATAGGGCAGATCCACTGGGGCAAGAATGTCAGAGTCGCATGAGTAGCCCGTAGGGCCTGCCATTGAGGGCAACAGTAGAGGAAGCGCCCCCCCCGCAGCCGGTGGTACAGACATCCCGTGGGACTGGCACGCGCACGGGGATTACACGCTTTGGTGCTTAGGGCGAGGCAGGCCCTCGAGGCTGAGGGCAGAGGCGCCGAAGCAGGCGGTGCACGCACTGGTGGCACGCTCATGGGACACGTGCAGTGGCTGCATACACGGGTGCTACGGGGTACACTGACATTGGGGCAGTGGGCACTGAGACTGAGGGGTCGGACACTAATTCTGAGGCAGTGGCACAGACACTGGCCGGGGCACGAAGGGAAAGGGGCACAGACACCGGGGCACGAGTGTGCACGGGGTGGGGACAGGGATACAGACACCGGCAGGAGTAGGTTGTGTGTTGTGTCGGTCACAGCACTCAGGGGTGGGTGGCGTGTTTTTGACAGGGCCACATGCACCCGGGGCAGGAGTGGGCAGGGACACAAAAACCGAGTACTTTAGTGGTCGGGGGGGGGGGGGGTACAGACATTAGTAGAGATCTTAGTAGTGTTGTAGGGACACAGACACGATGACAGGGCCGGGCATAGGGTTAGGGGCACGTGCATGGGGCAGGGTATGGGGTTAAGGGTAGGGTATGGGGTTAAGGGCAGGGGCACAGGCAGGGGCGGCCAGGGGCACAGACAGGATCGGGCAGGATCACAGACAAGAGGGGGCAGGAGCTCAGACGCGAGGACACTAGCGGGCAGGATCACAGGCACCAGGACAAGGATGGCCAGGGTGTTAGGGGCACAGGCATGGGGAGTGTGGATTTGGGGTTAAGGGTAAGTGAACGGACACGAGGACAGGAATAGGCAGGAGCAAAGATACGAGGTCAGGACTGGACAGGGGCACAAACACGAGGATAGTACCTAGCAGGATCACACACACGAGGCCGGAGTGGGCAGGGGCACACACACGAGGACAGAAGCGGACAGGATCACAGATACGACGAGGACTGGGGTCATCAGAGTGTTAGATGCACGGGCACGTGGGCAGGAGCGGGCAGTGTCACAGCCAGGAGTGGGCAGGGGCACAACCACGAGGACTAGAGTGGGCAGAAGCACAGGTACGGGGCCGGGGGCAGAAGCACAGGCTCGGGGCCAGGAGTGGGCAGAAGCACGGGTACGGGGCCGGGAGTGGGCTGGGGCACAACCACGAGGACTAGAGCGGGCAGAAGCACAGCTACGGGGCCGGGAGTGGGCAGAAGCACGGGTACGGGGCCGGGAGTGGGCAGAAGCACAGGTACGGGGCCGGGGGCAGAAGCACGGGTACGGGGCCGGGAGCGGGCAGAAGCACAGGTACGGGCCGGGAGTGGGCAGAAGCACGGGTACGGGGCCGGGAGTGGGCAGGGGCACAACCACGAGGACTAGAGCGGGCAGAAGCACAGCTACGGGGCCGGGAGTGGGCAGAAGCACGGGTACGGGGCCGGGAGTGGGCAGAAGCACAGGTACGGGGCCGGGGGCAGAAGCACGGGTACGGGGCCGGGAGCGGGCAGAAGCACAGGTACGGGCCGGGAGTGGGCAGAAGCACAGGTACGGGCCGGGAGTGGGCATGGGCACAAGGACAGGAGCAGGAAGGATCACACACCCGAGGCCAGTAACGGGCAAAAGCACGGGTACGGGGTCGAGAGTGGGCACAGGCACAGGGTAGGACAGGAGTGGACAGTGCGCTGGGCGGGGGCTGCCCCCTGCCCAGGGCGCCCGCCCCGTCCTCCTCAGCAGCAGAGCCGCCTGCCTGAAACTCCCACCGAGCAGCAGCAGCAGCAGAAAAACGCCTTAAGAGGCGGCAGCAGCCGAGCCGCAGGAGCGCGCGCCGAGTGCAGCTGCTCTGGGAATAGCAGGGTATTTTTGAACTCTGCGAGCAAAAGAAGGCTTTCATAAATTTTATATGCGAGGCGGTTTATGAGTGAGGGAGAGAGAGGGGAGCACAGAGAGAGCTGGAGAGAGGCAGAGACACAAGGGCTGGAGACAGGGACAGAGGGGCGCGATCACACCGGGCCAGAGACGGAGAGAGGCAGGGGGCAAGAAAGTGAATGGTACTCTCGGACAGAGGGGGCGAGAAGAGACAGAGAGACAGAGTCAAAGGGGAGACCGACAAAGAGCGACACCGCACAGACTCGGGAAGAAAGAGACAGAGGGGCAGTGACACACCCAGGTGAAGAGTCGGGGCAGGCAGGTGACGATGCAGGTGGGTCAGAGTGAGGCGGAGGGGACAAAAGGTAGAGACAGGTGAGGGAACAGCTGAGGGTACGAAAGCACGACCAGCAAAAGAGGAGAGAAACGCACCGGGGAACGAGACAGAGAGGAAACAGACAAGAGCGAGAAGCAGGGATGTAGCAATACACCTTGGCACCGGACAGAGAGCGGGGCAGAAAGGGGAGACGTGTGGGGCAATAAAAGCCGGGATGGAAGAGACAGAGGGGGGAGGGACAAGGGGAAACATTGAGACAGGTAGATAGAGAGAAAGAAAGAGACTAAAGGAGTCTGAAACAGAGATAGAGAGCGAGAGAGAGAGAGACTGTCCCAGAGGTCGGGGCATACAGCCAGACACAGGGAGGGAGCGAAGCAGCGACAAGGGTACCGGAGAAGCCAAAGATGCTCCGAGCTTCTGACAGAGAGAGACAGGCGCCGAAAGAAAGAGACAGGCAAGGTAGGAACAGAGAATAGAAGAGTTATAGGGTTAACGAGAGATAGGCGCATAGTTCCTAATGTAGCGGGAGACAGAAGGGAAAGACGCTGGTGGAATGTGGCAGGTATTGAGGAAGAGACAGGCAGGGGGAGATGTGAGACTGCTGAAGACAAGGAGCTGAAGTCGGATAACTAGAGACCGAGGCGGAGAGAGTGCCACAGGGAGGAGGGACTGACAGCTCAGGAGGGCGAGCCCGGCAGCGGCTGGGGAGAGACACTCCAGCAGAGGGAAGCGAGCAGTCCTACCTGCCCGAGAGTGCCTCTCCAGGGGCTGCGCCTGCCTCGGAGCCCGGCAGAGAGGGGCCCCATGCCTCCCCAGACACTTTATACCCCCAGCCTCAGGGGGGTGGGGAGGTGTGAGTTGCACTCTGCCAAAAAGGGGGGCGTATTCCCCCCTAAAAAGGCTGGGAGACAGATAACGAGGCAGAGTGGAGAGCGTGTGACAGAGACAGGGAGGGGGTGAGAGTGGCAGTGAGTCGGAGGAGAGAGGGGACAGAGAGTGCGCCCAGCCCGGCTCAGGCTGCAGGAAGCGGGCAGAGCTCAGCCTTTTCTCCCCCTCCTCCTTCCAGGCTCACCCGAGCCTCCATCCCCGCCGAGGACAGCGGCGTACTTCGGGGGGAAGAGAGGAGCATTCCCGGGACCTGCTGCCCTGCTTCCCCTGGGACCAACCAGCTGCACCTACCGTTCAGGGGACCGCCTGCTGCTTCTACACTCATAAGACCAGCCTGCTGCTTCTGCCCTCCTGGGACCACCCATCTGATTTTACTAGTCTGGACTATCTACCTTCCTAGGACCAGCCTGCTGCTTCTGCCCTCCCGGGACCATCCACCTGTCTCCCCTGGGACCAGCCTGCAGCTTCTACCTTCCTGGGATCAGCCTACTGCCTCCTTGGACCAGCCTGCTGCTTCTGCCCTCTTGGGACCAGCCTGCTGTTTCTGCCCTCTTGGGACCAGCCTGCTGTTTCTGCCCTCTTGGGACCAGCCTGCTGCTTCTGCCCTCCTGGGACCAGCCTGCTGCTTCTGCCCTCTTGGGACCACCCATCTGATTTTACTAGTCTGGACTATCTACCTTCCTAGGACCAGCCTGCTGCTTCTGCCCTCCCGGGACCATCCACCTGTCTCCCCTGGGACCAGCCTGCAGCTTCTACCTTCCTGGGATCAGCCTACTGCCTCTTGGGACCAGCCTGCTGCTTCTGCCCTCTTGGGACCAGCCTGCTGTTTCTGCCCTCTTGGGACCAGCCTGCTGCTTCTGCCCTCTTGGGACCAGCCTGCTGTTTCTGCCCTCTTGGGACCAGCCTGCTGCTTCTACCCTCTTGGGACCATCCATCTGTCTCTCCTGGGACCAGCTTGCAGCTTTTAACTCATTTGGCCAGCCCACTGCTTCTACCCTCTTAGGACATCCTTCTGCCCTTTTACCCTCATGGGACCACTCTTCTGCCTCTCCTAGGATAAGCCTCCTGCTTCTACCCTCCTACGGCCAGCCTGCGGCCCCTGCCCCTCTTGGACCATTCTTCTGCCTCTCCTTGGACACCCCTGCTGCTTCTACCCTCCCGGGACCAGCCTGCTGCTTCTACCCCCTGGAAACAATCTGCGGCTCCTGCGCCTCCAGAGACCACCTTCTGTTCTACCTCTCGCGAGGGCACCCTCCTGCCCATCATCTGCACTCCTGCCACCCACCCACCCGGGACAGCGCGGCCTCTCCTGGACCCAGCCCTCCGCTGCCTGCTTCTCACAGGGTCCTCCCGCCTCGGACCACCTTCCGTCCCCTGGGACACCGCGCGGCTCCCGGCTCTTTGGGCATCACGGGGCCTCCCGGCAGTCTCTTCCGAAGCTGTCCCGGCTCGCCTGTCTCTTGTTTCCGGAGTATCTCCTTGGTTACATGACTCGTTCGACTCTTTCAAGCGGCATTGGCAGAGAATAACTTCTGGTTGAAGATTGTCTCTCGCTGGGTGAGGACTCGCTCTGGCCGAGGGCTGTCTCTGGCTCAGGCCTTCGTCTGGCTGGGACTCGCTCTGGCCGAGCAGTGTCAGTAGCCGATGACTGCTCCTGGCGGATGACTGACCCTGGTTACAGACTGTCTCTGGCTCCGAGCTGTCTCTGGAAGAACGGACTGCCCCGGATAGCGCCCACCCTCGGATAGCGCCCACCCTCTGATAGCGCCTGCTTTCGGATTCACCTCGGGCGCGCTGGTCTGCTCTCTGGATTTTGGAATATTCCCCCCATCTCATCCAGCACCTAGACTCCACGATGCTGCGAAAAGGTAAGACCTATCCTGGGTAAGGGGGCATGCTTTGCTGACCTGTTTCAGACTTGCCACCCTGTGCTAGGCCTATGCCAGGAGGTGCCCTTCCTTTTGCTCCCAGATGTGCCGTCCCATGCACGAACACTGACGTGTCACCGGTAGTTTGTGCCCTGGCTGTGCCGTCTCCTCTTTGTGCCCAGGTTGTCTGTGTATTTGTGCTGCCACGCTGTGACATTTCACTCTGTGGGCTCAGGTCAACGTATGCCCTCTCCCTTTGGTGCTTGAAGGATGGCCGCCCCCTCCCTGTTCCGCCAGGATGTGCCCAGTGCCCTTCATGCGTATGCCCAGCTTGAAGTACCAGGTGTGTGCACCTTTTATGCACCTCCTGTTAGTTTCCAGGGAGAGATGTGCCCATGATATCTGTGCCCAAGGTCTATCTTTACCCTCGTGCTTGCTGTGTGCCCTCTTTACTGTGTGCCCAGGGAGTATCTGCTCCTCGCTGTTGTACTCAGGACGTGCCCCTCCTCTCCATGCCCAGGGAGTACCTCACATGCTTGTGGTCAGTCCCTGTCTTCACAGAGCTCAGGGAGTGCCATCTCTTGTCTGCGCGAGAGATGTGCTCTCTCCTCCCTATGCCCAGAATGTGTATTTGTTTCTCTTTGTGTTTAAGATGTGTATTTTCCTGCGCGTGCACAGAAAATGTACTTTTCATTACCAGAATGTGCCCTGCTTCTCTGTGCCCCTTCTTTGTGTTTCATAATGTGCCCTCTTCTGTTTGAGAGCGGTAAGTACACATTTCTCCTTGTGCCCAGGATATGTCTTCTCCTCTTTTTGCCTTGGATGTGCCTTGTCTCTTTGTGTCCATGACGTGCTTTGTCTCTTCATGCCAACGACGTGCCCTCTCCTGTTTGATGGCAGGATGCATTCTTAAATACCAGAGACCAAAATTAGCCCTTTCCAATCTGCTCTCAACTTGTGCCTACACAAGCGGTGCCCCGGTTATCACTGCGGCTATTTCTTCCCAGGATGTGCCTTCCTCTCTTTGTTCCCATGTTGTGCCCTCTCTTGTTTGAGCATAAGATGCGTCCTTTATTCTCTGTGTTAAATATAGGACTTTTCCCTTTGCCAAGCATTTCCCCAAACTTTTTTTTGCTCACAACAGCCCTCCACACTTTATATCCACGGTGTGAGTTGCTCGATTTGTGCCAACGCTGTGGCATCTTTTCTTCATGCTCAGGATGCGTCCCCCCATCCTCGTGCCTCCACATGTCCACTGCTGTGGGCCTCCAGAGTGCGCCATTCACCGTTATGCCAACTATAAGCGCTCTCACCTTTGTGTCTATGGTGTATTTTCATTTTGAGCAAATGATATATTTCCTCATTGTGCCCTGGGTGTTGTTTCTCCTTTTGCTCGGGATTTAAATCCAATCCCTTGCTACCCGTGTGTGTTTTCTTTCTGAGTGGCTTGTGTCTGGTGTCAGTATTTTGGGAGGAAGGAGTGAGCAACGTTAGGTGAGCCATGAGGGGCGCTCCGTGGAGTATAAGTGACTACAGGGGTTCCAGAGCCCTTCCTCCGGCACAAATTACCCACAGTTAGGGAACCTAGGAAGGAATTGGATGACTAAAGTAAGCCCAAGTCGAAAGTGGCATTAACAGGGTCGCTTGCCTTTGTTTTCTGTCCTGACGAATGTCACAGACTCCATTGAGCCACAAGGCAGAAACATGTTGACGGTCCTCATTTACTATAAAGTGCAGGTTACGCTCTTCATCAAGCAGGATTTTTGAAGAGCAAAGGGGAGTCCAATAATGGAACATGATACTTGGTGGTGTGTGAGGATATCAACAATCAAAAGGATAGGGAGGAGGAATAAATGTCCATTTATTTCCCCGGGTAGGTACAAAAGTATTCAAGTGTGTGAGGATATCCACTCACACTTGTTTGTGTGTCCAGGGCCGGCGCTAGGCATGGGCAGCGTGGCCAGCTGCCCGGGGCCTCGCACTCAGCCCACCAGCATGGGGCCGAACCGATCGTGTGACCTGTTGTTTCCCTGTTTCCTTGCAATTAGGGTCTATGGGAGGGTCCCCACCCAGGGCCTCTCAGGGATGGTGTCTGGAGGCCTAGGGGAGGGAGGAGCTTCCCCATGTCCCAATTGCAAGGAGACCCATTCAGCGACACTGCAGGACAGTATTATTTTAGCACCACCACAGTGTTAATTCATAGCCTGCCAACAATTCTTACATCTATCAGTCTGAAGGTGTGAGACTTGCTTGTGGGCTGAAAGTTAAAACTGTGGGGGAGGTAAAATCCTGTACAATGGGCCTCCCGCAGTGTTTCTGAATAGTTTCCTTGCAAGGGGTCACCTAAGTAAATTAAGGGGCCTCGCGCATTGACTTTTGGCCCAGGCCCTCGCAAATCATAGAACCGGCCCTGTGTGTGTCCATAGAGAGGCTTGAGGTGGACATTCACTGATATATGAATAGTTGAACAGTTTTTTTGGGTGGCTTTCTAGTGTTTGACATATGTGGTTGGAGGCCAGTTCACACGAAGCCCCATCGCCTCCAATTCCCTACCTTGGCAAATTTCCAAGATGTTCGTGGTTTAATGTTGATCCCTCTGGCTTGACCCATGTGATATTGACTTGTCCTGGTGCTAGTCCCCATGGGTGGCTTAACGGACTTGTGCTAGGAGCCATGGCCAACTGTCCAGTCTCTCGTTAGTCCCCATCTAGGCCCCCTTACCTCTAGTATGTCCCCATTTATTATACCCCTTGTCATGGTTACTCCGCGAGCCATGCATGCCTCCATTATTGTCTGCCCTGTTATCTCACTGCTCTCCTCTGGATAAGAGCCAGCAAGATAACAGCCACTAATTGGGTGAGGTGAGCCGCTGACACTGCTGGGCTCTGGTGCCACCATTGATTGCCCTGGATGATGGATAAACGCGCTGCTATGTAAATTTCACTCAAGTCACGTAATGCTGGATAATGCTGGTTAGTTCTGGGTTACACTGGCTAGTCACGAGGAAAGTTGGCTGAAAGGTAGTGCTGACATTATGGTGATGTTGGGCAATGTTATTGGTTCATCAAGTTGGGTGATGTTACAGCATGGTGGGTATAGTTGGGTGATATCGCAAGACTAGTGTGGCTTCATTTCCAGTGATAGTTGGTAGCGCTGGGTGATGTTGGGGATGGTGGCTAATGCTAGATGGGGGTGAGTAAAGTTGGGCTGAATAAAGTTGGATGGCGTTAGGTAGTGCTGAGTGATGTTAAATGCTGGGTCGATGTTGAGATGTGCTTGCTGAAGCTGGGCTTTGCCGATGAAGTTGGGAACATTTGGTTGATCGAGGTATTGAGATATTAAGCAGTATTGGGAGTTGCTGGGTATTGCTCATAAGGATGAGTGTTGGAAAGTACTGGGAGATGTTGGGTGATATTAGGGAACATTGGCATAGCCTAGGCATTGCCTATGAAGTTGATGAAGTTGGGTAATGCGTAGATGTTGGTGCTGTTCATTGATCTTGGGTGATGTTGAGCACCGGCGAGTAATGCTATGCATCGCTCATAACGTTTTGAGATTGGTTGTGCTCTGTAATGTTGGTTGATGGTGGGTATTGGGGAGTGTTGGGTGATAATGCACAATATCAAACAAACATGGACGATGGGTAGTGCTGGATGATGTTGGTTGATGCTGGGTATTGGGGAGTGTTGGGTGATAATGCACAATACAAACAAACATGGGCGATGGGTAGTGTTGGATGATGTTGGTTGATGCTGGTCATTGGGGAGTGTTGGGTGATAATGCACAATATCAAACAAACATGGACGATGGGTAGTGCTGGATGATGTTGGTTGATGCTGGGTATTGGGGAGTGTTGGGTGATAATGCACAATACAAACAAACATGACGATGGGTAGTGCTGGATGATGTAGGTTGATGCTGGGTATTGGGGAGTGTTGGCTGATAATGTACAATACAATCCAACATGGGCAATGGGTAGTGCTGGGTGATGTTGGTTGATGCTGGGCATTGGGGAGTGTTGGGTGATGATGCATAATACAAACAAACATGGACCATGGGTAGTGCTGGATGATGTAGGTTGATACTGGGTATTGGGGAGTGTTGGGTGATAATGCACAATACAATCAAATATGGGCGATGGGTAGTGCTGGGTGATGTTGGTTGATGGAGTTGTTGGCTGATATTGAGCAGTGTTGGGAGATGCTGGGCTCTGCTCATACAGATGAGTGTTGACAGCACTGGGAGACCTTGGGTGATGTTCAGAAGCATTGGCAGAGGCTGAGCATAGCCTATGAAGATGATGAAGTCGGGTAATGTGTAGATCGTGGTGCTATTCATTGATCTTGGGTGATGTAGAGGACTGCTGAGTAATGCAATGTATTTCTCATAAAGCCTTGAGATCCGTTGTGCTGGATGATGTTGGCTAATGCTCGGTAGTGCTGGGTGATGTTGGTTGATGGAGTTGTTGGCTGATATGGAGCAGTGTTGGGAGATGCTCGGCTCTGCTCATAAAGATGAGTGTTGGCATAGCTCTTAAAGTTGGGTAATGTTGTCTGATGCAAGGAGAGGCAGTGCAGGGTAATGCTTTTAAAGTTTGGGGAAAGGGCAGTTGCAAGATTTGAAATGTCTTTGCTTCCTTGCCTGGTGCAGTTGGCCTGTCTGCATCACTATCGATTCGAATAACAACACTTGGCGTGGTGCACGTTGTGTGCCGGGTGCAAGGTTAGCTCTGTGCGTGGGTTGTGCAGCACTCATCACTCCATACATGAGATTGTTCAGTATTTATTACCACTGGACCTGGGCCTGTGCAGTATTCATTACCTAGTGACTCGGACTGTGCAGAATGTATTACCTAGGTTTATAGGATTAATACTCCGTATTCTGGGATTGCGGCTATTCATTATCGAGGTGCCTGGGGCCGTGCAGCATTCACTGCTCCAGTGCCAGGTATTGTGCAGTACACCTCGTCTCAATGACCAGGGTGTATTAATTAAATCAGATTCTGGGGTTGTGACATTGTCATTCCCCTGTGCCTGAGGCAGTGAGGCCTTCATTATTTCAATCTGAAGTATTGTGCATCACTTCTCCTTTCGGTGCCTGGGAGGGCATAGAAATAAATACTCCATATGCTGGGATTGTGATTTACTAATCATGTATGTGCCCGTGGCTGAGCAGAATTCACTGCTGCGGTGTAAGGTACTGCACAGTACTCCTTGTCTCAATGACTAGGGTATAGTAGCAACTACTCCGGGCTCTGAGATATAAGAACTCATTATAAGTTCCCCTGGATTCCGCAGTAGAGGCTGCACCATCGCCTGGCAGTGCACAGTATTTACCCCCAGCCCGCACATTGCTCTGTTATGCTGCTGCAGCCCTGAAGCTGCCCCAAAGCCCTGGGGAGGGGAGGGGAGGGGGGAGGTGGGAAAGGGGAGGGGGGGAGGGCTGTGAGAAAAGTCAGTCGAGCAGGAAGAACTGGTTGTGAGACTGAGCCGTGTTTGTACCTCAGTGCTGCTGAGGGCTGTGAAGCTGTTGCTACCCCAGTGTTTCAGGTTGTACACTAGTAATCCCCAGGGCGGGTTGGAATAGGCACTAGTGCTCCCACTGAGCTGCTGATGTTATTATTTGTACCTCTGTGGATCTGATTGTGCAGTAGTCTTACATTCAGGACACTGATTGTGTAGTATTCACCGCACCAGTGCCTAGGCTTGTCCACCATTCATCCCCACAGACCCTGCAGTTTTGCAGTATTTCCTACTTCCTGTGCCAGGGACTATGCATTGCTCCACTCCCCAGTGCATTCCACTGTACAGTGCTCTGGTGCAGGGACTTAGATTGTGTAGTGTTCTTATCCGATTGTGCAGTATTGTGTGTTGTATCTCTTTTGGCATGCACGGTGTAATATCTGCAGCACCAGGCACTATATTCGTCTTTGTAGCACTGAACCTCAGGGGATGGACTGCCTCAGTGCCAGGGACTATGCAGCATCTCTAAGGGCGTGCATAGGACGGTGCAGTCATGCAGGCATAGGATGGTGCAGTAATGCTTATGTACAGTGCCAGGGATTGTGCAGCATCTCTAAGGCCAGGCATAGGATGGAGCAGTAATGCTTATGTGCAGTGCCCGGGATTGTGCAGCATCTCTAAGGGCGTGCATAGGATGGAGCAGTAATGCTTACGTGCAGTGCCCGGGATTGTGCAGCATCTCTAAGGGTGAGCATAGGACGGTTCAGTCATGCAGGCATAGGATGGAGCAGTAATGCTTACATGCAGTGCCAGGGATTGTGCAGCATCTCTAAGGGCGTGCATAGGATGGAGCAGTAATGCTTACGTGCAGTGCCCGGGATTGTGCAGCATCTCTAAGGGCGTGTATAGGATGGAGCACTAATGCTTATGTGCAGTGCCAGGGATTGTGCAGCATCTCTAAGGCCAGGCATAGGATGGAGCAGTAATGCTTACGTGCAGTGCCCGGGATTGTGCAGTATCTCTAAGGGCGTGCATAGGATGGAGCAGTAATGCTTACGTGCAGTGCCCGGGATTGGGCAGCATCTCTAAGGGGGAGCATAGGACGGTTCAGTCATGCAGGCATAGGATGGAGCAGTAATGCTTACGTGCAGTGCCAGGGATTGTGCAGCATCTCTAAGGGTGTGCATAGGATGGAGCAGTAATGCTTACGTGCAGTGCCCGGGATTGTGCAGCATCTCTAAGGGCGTGTATAGGATGGAGCAGTAATGCTTACGTGCAGTGCCAGGGATTGTGCAGCATCTCTAAAGGCGTGCATAGGATGGTGCACTAATGCTTACGTGCAGTGCCAGGGATTGTGCAGCATCTCTAAGGGCGTGCATAGGATGGAGCAGTAATGCTTACGTGCAGTGCCAGGGATTGTGCAGCATCTCTAAGGGCGTGCATAGGATTGAGCAGTAATGCTTACGTGCAGTGCCCAGGACTGTGCAGCATCTCTAAGGGCGTGCATGGGATGGAGCAGTAATGCTTACGTGCAGTGCCCGGGATTGTGCAGCATCTCTAAGGGCGTGCATAGGATGGTGCACTAATGCTTACGTGCAGTGCCCGGGATTGTGCAGCATCTCTAAGGGCGTGCATAGGATAGAGCACTAATGCTTACGCGCAGTGCCCGGGATTGTGCAGCATCTCTAAGGGCGTGCATAGGATGGTGCACTAATGCTTACGTGCAGTGCCCGGGATTGTGCAGCATCTCTAAGGGCGTGCATAGGATAGAGCACTAATGCTTACGCGCAGTGCCCGGGATTGTGCAGCATCTCTAAGGGCGTGCATAGGACGGTGCACTAATGCTTACGTGCAGTGCCAGGGATTGTGCAGCATCTCTAAGGGCGTGCATAGGATGGAGCACTAATGCTTACGCGCAGTGCCCGGGATTGTGCAGCATCTCTAAGGGCGTGCATAGGATGGTGCACTAATGCTTACGCGCAGTGCCAGGGATTGTGCAGCATCTCTAAGGGCAGGCATAGGATGGAGCAGTAATGCTTACGTGCAGATCCAGGGATTGTGGAGCATCTCTAAGGGCAGGCATAAGATGGTGCAGTAATGCTTACGTGCAGTGCCAGGGATTGTGCAGCATCTATAAGGGCAGGCATAGGACGGTGCACTAAAGCTTACGTGTAGTTCCAGGGATTGTGCAGCATCTCTAAGGGCGTGCATAGGATGGAGCACTAATGCTTACACGCAGTGCCTGGGATTGTGCAGCATCTCTAAGGGTGTGCATAGGATGGTGCACTAATGCTTACGTGCAGTGCCAGGGATTGTGCAGCATCTCTAAGGGCGTGCATAGGATGGTGCACTAATGCTTACGTGCAGTTCCAGGGATTGTGCAGCATCTCTAATGGCAGGCATTAGATGGTGCAGTAATGCTTACGTGCAGTGCCCGGGATTGTGCAGCATCTCTAAGGGCTTGCATAGGATGGAGCACTAATGCTTACGTGCAGTTCCAGGGATTGTGCAGCATCTCTAAGGGCGTTCATAGGATGGAGCACTAATGCTTACGTGCAGTGCCAGGGATTGTGCAGCATCTCTAAGGGCGTGCATAGGATGGTGCACTAATGCTTACGTGCAGTTCCAGGGATTGTGCAGCATCTCTAATGGCAGGCATTAGATGGTGCAGTAATGCTTACGTGCAGTGCCCGGGATTGTGCAGCATCTCTAAGGGCGTGCATAGGATGGTGCACCAATGCTTACGTGCAGTTCCAGGGATTGTGCAGCATCTCTAATGGCAGGCATTAGATGGTGCAGTAATGCTTACGTGCAGTGCCCGGGATTGTGCAGCATCTCTAAGGGCTTGCATAGGATGGAGCACTAATGCTTACGTGCAGTTCCAGGGATTGTGCAGCATCTCTAAGGGCGTTCATAGGATGGAGCACTAATGCTTACTTGCAGTGCCAGGGATTGTGCAGCATCTCTAAGGGCGTTCATAGGATGGAGCACTAATGCTTACGTGCAGTTCCAGGGATTGTGCAGCATCTCTAATGGCAGGCATTAGATGGTGCAGTAATGCTTACGTGCAGTGCCCGGGATTGTGCAGCATCTCTAAGGGCGTTCATAGGATGGAGCAGTAATGCTTACTTGCAGTGCCAGGGATTGTGCAGCATCTCTAAGGGCGTGCATAGGATGGTGCACTAATGCTTACGTGCAGTGCCCGGGATTGTGCAGCATCTCTAAGGGCTTGCATAGGATGGAGCACTAATGCTTACGTGCAGTGCCCGGGATTGTGCAGCATCTCTAAGGGCGTTCATAGGATGGAGCACTAATGCTTACGTGCAGTGCCAGGGATTGTGCAGCATCTCTAAGGGCGTTCATAGGATGGAGCAGTAATGCTTACTTGCAGTGCCAGGGATTGTGCAGCATCTCTAAGGGCGTGCATAGGATGGTGCACTAATGCTTACGTGCAGTGCCCGGGATTGTGCAGCATCTCTAAGGGCTTGCATAGGATGGAGCACTAATGCTTACGTGCAGTGCCCGGGATTGTGCAGCATCTCTAAGGGCGTTCATAGGATGGAGCACTAATGCTTACGTGCAGTGCCAGGGATTGTGCAGCATCTCTAAGGGCGTGCATAGGATGGTGCACTAATGCTTACATGCAGTGCCAGGGATTGTGCAGCATCTCTAAGGGTAGGCACAGGATGATGCAGTAATGCTTACGTGCAGTGCCAGGGATTGTGCAGCATCTCTAAGGGCGTGCATAGGACAGTGCACTAATGCTTACGTGCAGTGCCAGGGATTGTGCAGCATCTCTAAGGGCAGGCATAGGATGGAGCAGTAATGCTTATGTGCAGTGCCAGGGATTGTGCAGCATCTCTAAAGGCGTGCATAGGATGGTGCACTAATGCTTATGTGCAGTGCCTGGGATTGTACAGCATCTTTAAGGGCAGGCATAGGATGGAGCAGTAATGCTTACGTGCAGTGCCTGGGATTGTACAGCATCTTTAAGGGCAGGCATAGGATGGAGCAGTAATGCTTATGTGCAGTGCCAGGGATTGTGCAGCATCTCTAAAGGCGTGCATAGGATGGTGCACTAATGCTTACATGCAGTGCCAGGGATTGTGCAGCATCTCTAAGGGCAGGCATAGGGTGGAGCAGTAATGCTTACGTGCAGTTCCAGGGATTGTGCAGTGTATGTTTCTCAGTATCAGGGATTGTGGAGCATCCTTAACTGTTTGGATGGGATGGCACAGTAGCGGTCACATGCAGTGCCAGGAATTGTGCAGCATCTCTAAAGCAGGCATAGGATGGAGCAGTAATGCTTACATGCAGTGCCAGGGATTGTGCAGCATCTCTAAGCGCAGTCATAGGATGGTGCAGTAATGCTTACATGCAGTGCCAGGAATTGTGCAGCATCTCTAAGGGCAGGCATAGGGTGGAGCAGTAATGCTTACGTGCAGTTCCAGGGATTGTGCAGTGTATGTTTACCTCAGTATCAGGTATTGTGGAGCATCCTTAACTGGATGGATGGGATGGCACAGTAGCGGTCACATGCAGTGCCAGGGATTGTGCAGTAAACTTACCCTCAGTGCATCCACCTTTGCAGTATTCCTTACCTCAGAGTCTGTGACTTTGCAGTATTTATTACTTCAAGCTCCTGAATTCCACTGAGATTCGAGGTGGGTGAAATAGCACATGTTCTGTTTATGTGTACATGCATGTGGGCAGCCGTTTGAGTGAAAACTGCTCACTGCATTTCCCTACAGTTTCCCTCTTCACACAGTTAACGCTGCTCTCGCAGCTCACACGGCTGCAGCAAACATCCAGTTTCACAGTTCATGTGGGAGCATGTTTTTCTTGAACCGGTCACACAAGCAGCAAACGCGTAAGTAAAACCAAAATGTATGTGAGATACGCAAAACCCAATAATCGAGATTTAGGTGACATTAAACTTGGATAAAAAATCTTAGGGGCATAATTGCGAGCCCCTTCCAGCACCAGCGCATTTTGTGATGCTACAAAGGGGCAAATCATAAAATCATATCTATGAGGCCACACGGCTTTGAATGGCCTCAGAGACATGAAGTCAGGCAGGCAGCGCTCTTTACAGCATTGCCTGACTCTGCGCTCGGAAGGCCTTCAATGGGCACCGCAGTGGGTTTTCCCACGCAACACCCATGGATTTTAACGCATCCTCAGATTTACAAGACCATGTAAACCTGGGGAAATGCAAAAACCACGCGCCTCCCGAGGTGGGGATAATAAGGAGAAATAACTTCATTTCTCCTCATTTTTCATCTTTCTATGTGTGCTGACATAGGAAGAGGAAATGCCTCTTCGGATTGTTTCTGGGCAGGAAGGTGCAGCTTCCTGCACAAAATACAACCCTGCTGACAAAACAGGCATGCTTGCACCATGGTGGAAGTGTGCCTGCATTGGGACTAGACTGCAGAAACAACGCCAGTGCAGGGGGAAAGGGCAGAAACGCACCTTATTGCTTTAATACGGCGAATTCCTGCCCTTTCAATTTGGCGTAGGGCAGCGGAGCATGCAGACTCGCTGCGCTGCCCTATGCCAAAGCCCCATAAATAGGGGCCTCAGGGTCTTCTAATGGCATCACCTTTGCAACTTGGACTGTGAAGTAGTCAATACCTCAGACCCTTTACTCTCAATGTCCATGACCTCAGTATCTGGGATGGCGCAGCATTCATTACATTCGGAGACATATTTATGAGAGGCTTGCACGGCCGTTACGTCACGTTTAGTGAAGCAACAGTGGTGCAAACATTTCAAACCGTATCTTTGCGGCCACGCAGAGCCACTTTGCATGGCTTTGAATGGTCTCCTTGATAAGGAGTGAGGCAAGGCGGTACAAATCTCTACATTGCTATACTCTGTATTTGGGAGGCAATTCATGGGCGTTGCAATGCGTGTTCCCATGCAAAACCAATGGATTTTGATGCATCTCCACATTTATAAGAGCCTGTAAACCGGGGTATATGCCAAAACCTTACGGCTCCCCAGGGGAGGCACAACGGGGAGAAATATGTTTATTTCTCCTTGTTTTCCCTTTTTGAAAGAGGAAAACACCACCCAGGATTGCTTTTGTGCAGAAAGGGGCCCTTTCCTGCACAAAACAATCCTGTCTATAACACAGACACCCTTGCGCAAGGGTCCCTGCGTTGGTGCTAGGCAGCCAAAACGGAGCCATGGCAGTGGGAAAGGATAGAAATGCGCCGTATTGCATAGAAACAGCGCATTCCCGCCCTTTCCCTTTCACACAGGGCAGCGCAGAAAGGTGATTTGCTGCGCTGCCCTGTGCCAAAGGCCCATAAAACTGGACCTCCGTGCCCAGGATTTCACAGGACAGCTTGCATCCTGTGCCTGGAACATTTGTGTAGTCCTATACTCAGCTCCTATGCAGGCCCGGACTGGTCATAGCGGGCACCAGGCAATCCCCCGGTGCGCCGCAAGGGTGGGGGCCGGTTTTGAACCCCTGGGGGCCGATTTTGCAGCATAGCTTCAAAATCGGCCGTGCAACAAAATCGGCCGAAAACCGGCCCTAGCAAAGCACTCGTCGGCACCTCCAACTCCCCCCCCCCCCCCGAGTGGGAAGGGGGGCCGGCCGAGCACTTTGCCAGGGCCGGTTTTGGTTCCCTGTCCGGCCCTGCTCCTATGAGTGCATCCTGCCGGCCGAGTACCTTAGATAAGTCAGTATTCGCCACCCTTCATGCAATGATTTCATAGGTTTCCTCACTACAGACCAGGGAATAAAGCGGCATTGGGTACTCAGATGGTGGGATTGTGCAGTCATCATGCCCTCTGGATGTGGAGTATTTAGTGCAGTCAGAGGCTGTGGCTGTGCCCTAAGCCTCAGCCCAGTCCCTGAAAAGGCACAGATTCTTTTCCACGGTGCATGCAGTTGTGTATATTCCACACCTCACTGCTTGGGATCGTGGAGTATTTCCACCCCTAGTGTGGGCTCCATTCAACATGTTTCAGTATCAGTGACTGGGACTTCATCAGCTGCTGGTTTCAAGTGATGCTTACATCCGATTAAATGTCAGTGCAATCATTCTATTCTTACTATCCTGGACTGTACAGCTTTCAATACAATCCATACATCCGATTCTGCCACAGGTCACAGTTCAGCCGCTGTATTTGTGCATTATTCATTCTATCGGTGTGTACATTTGTTTAGTATTCAATACCTTGCCACCTGGGTTTGTGTAGTGCCATTAACATAATGCCTGGGACTGTGGAGTATTCCTACCCACAGCGTGTGGTTGTGAAGTAATCCTTACCTTTTATTTTATAGTTTATTTTCAATCTTCGCCACTTAGTGTTGTACAGAAACCCCATTTCCCTGTGCTGTGGGGTTGTGCACATTTCATTACCACAGCACATGCCACTGGGCAGCCTTTACCACCCTCAGATCCTGGGTTTCTGCTCTATTCTGACTCTTTGTGCTCGAGATGCTGCAGTATGAATTGCATTCGTTCATCAATTGCACGGTATTCATTGCAGCTACTACGTGAACGGAGAAGTATTCCTTCATTTGCTACCTTGGTGTGGATTCCATGTTACTCTCATTACCCCCGCTTTGTGGTACTCGTTATACCAGATGAGGGAAAAACACATCATTAATTCGTCACAGGAATGCTGCAGTTGTGGTGAACTCCTCAGAGCTGGGATTTTGCAGCACTGTCCGTGCCTGTGCCTAGAACGGTGCAGTATTTGCTTCTTTAGTGCTCCGGGCTATTCAATATTAATCACCTCAGGGCCCGGGAGCTCGTAATATTAATTGACTTAAATACGTGGCATTGTGCAGTATTACATGTCTCGTTGCCTCCAATGGTACTGTATTCCTTCCCTTAGGCCCTGTGCAGTATTACATGTCTCGTTGCCTCCAATGGTACTGTATTCCTTCCCCTAGGCCCTTTGCAGTATTACATGTCTCTTTGCCTCCAATGGTACTGTATTCCTTCCCCTAGGCCCTTTGCAGTATTACATGTCTCATTGCCTCCAATGGTACTGTATTCCTTCCCTTAGGCCCTGTGCAGTATTACATGTCTCGTTGCCTCCAATGGTACTGTATTCCTTCCCCTAGGCCCTGTGCAGTATTACATGTCTCTTTGCCTTTAATGGTACTGTACTACTTCCCCTAGGCCCTGTGCAGTATTACATGTCTCTTTGCCTCCAATGGTACTGTATTCCTTCCCCTAGGCCCTTTGCAGTATTACATGTCTCTTTGCCTCCAATGGTACTGTATTCCTTCCCCTAGGCCCTTTGCAGTATTACATGTCTCGTTGCCTCCAATGGTACTGTATTCCTTCCCTTAGGCCCTGTGCAGTATTACATGTCTCGTTGCCTCCAATGGTACTGTATTCCTTCCCCTAGGCCCTTTGCAGTATTACATGTCTCTTTGCCTCCAATGGTACTGTATTCCTTCCCCTAGGCCCTGTGCAGTATTACATGTCTCTTTGCCTCCAATGGTACTGTATTCCTTCCCCTAGGCCCTGTGCAGTATTACATGTCTCTTTGCCTCCAATGGTACTGTATTCCTTCCCCTTAGGCCCTGTGCAGTATTACATGTCTCGTTGCCTCCAATGGTACTGTATTCCTTCCCCTGGGCCCTGTGCAGTATTACATGTCTCTTTGCCTCCAATGGTACTGTATTCCTTCCCTTAGGCCCTGTGCAGTATTACATGTCTCGTTGCCTCCAATGGTACTGTATTCCTTCCCCTAGGCCCTGTGCAGTATTACATGTCTCTTTGCCTTTAATGGTACTGTACTACTTCCCCTAGGCCCTGTGCAGTATTACATGTCTCTTTGCCTCCAATGGTACTGTATTCCTTCCCCTAGGCCCTTTGCAGTATTACATGTCTCTTTGCCTCCAATGGTACTGTATTCCTTCCCCTAGGCCCTTTGCAGTATTACATGTCTTGTTGCCTCCAATGGTACTGTATTCCTTCCCTTAGGCCCTGTGCAGTATTACATGTCTCGTTGCCTCCAATGGTACTGTATTCCTTCCCCTAGGCCCTTTGCAGTATTACATGTCTCTTTGCCTCCAATGGTACTGTATTCCTTCCCCTAGGCCCTGTGCAGTATTACATGTCTCTTTGCCTCCAATGGTACTGTATTCCTTCCCCTAGGCCCTGTGCAGTATTACATGTCTCGTTGCCTCCAATGGTACTGTATTCCTTCCCCTAGGCCCTGTGCAGTATTACATGTCTCTTTGCCTCCAATGGTACTGTATTCCTTCCCCTAGGCCCTGTGCAGTATTACATGTCTCTTTGCCTCCAATGGTACTGTATTCCTTCCCCTAGGCCCTGTGCAGTATTACATGTCTCGTTGCCTCCAATGGTACTGTATTCCTTCCCTTAGGCCCTGTGCAGTATTACATGTCTCGTTGCCTCCAATGGTACTGTATTCCTTCCCCTAGGCCCTGTGCAGTATTACATGTCTCTTTGCCTCCAATGGTACTTTATTCCTTCCCCTAGGCCCTGTGCAGTATTACATGTCTCTTTGCCTCCAATGGTACTGTATTCCTTCCCCTAGGCCCTGTGCAGTATTACATGCTCTTTGCCTCCAATGGTACTGTATTCCTTCCCCTAGGCCCTGTGCAGTATTACATGTCTCTTTGCCTCCAATGGTACTGTATTCCTTCCCCTAGGCCCTGTGCAGTATTACATGTCTCTTTGCCTCCAATGGTACTGTATTCCTTCCCCTAGGCCCTGTGCAGTATTACATGTCTCTTTGCCTCCAATGGTACTGTATTCCTTCCCCTAGGCCCTGTGCAGTATTACGTGTCTCGTTGCCTCCAATGGTACTGTATTCCTTCCCTTAGGCCCTGTGCAGTATTACGTGTCTCGTTGCCTCCAATGGTACTGTATTCCTTCCCCTAGGCCCTGTGCAGTATTACGTGTCTCTTTGCCTCCAATGGTACTGTATTCCTTCCCCTAGGCCCTGTGCAGTATTACGTGTCTCTTTGCCTCCAATGGTACTGTATTCCTTCCCTTAGGCCCTGTGCAGTATTACATGTCTCGTTGCCTCCAATGGTACTGTATTCCTTCCCTTAGGCCCTGTGCAGTATTACATGTCTCTTTGCCTCCAATGGTACTGTATTCCTTCCCTTAGGCCCTGTGCAGTATTACATGTCTCTTTGCCTTTAATGGTACTGTATTCCTTCCCCTAGGCCCTATGATTTTGCAGTATGCATTGCCTTCACGCGCAGGGGCGTGCAGAACTAAAAACGTTACGTTTCTCGAATGCACATGGTTCAATACATTTGATACCTGGATTGTGGGGTGCGCATGAATCCGGTGCCTCTTATTGGACCCCATACTCTCAGAAGCTGTGGTTTGCAGTATTTGTACCATCACTGCCTCGATGGTGAAGCATTCATTTCATTAAGGTTTTGGATTGTGCAATATTAGTTTCTCCTAAAACTTGGACTATACAGTGTTTAAAATGAAAAACATTTTTAACTGGCCTGGGATTTGAGGAAACTTGTGATTGTGCAATGTTACTTTGACAGACACCTGAGACTGTGCAATATTCATTTACCTAATAACTGGGATTGATCAGTATTCATCTGCCTAACATCAGGGATTGTGCAGTATTCATGTGTCAAAAATCTGGTATTGTGCAGTATTCATTTGCCTAACGCCTGGAATTGTGCAGTATTCACTTGCATTACACCTGGGACTGTGTAGTATTCATTTGCCTAACATCTGGGGTTGTGCAGTATTCATTTGACTAACACCTTGGATTATGCAGTATTCATTTGTCCAACACCTGGGACTGTGTAGTATTCATTTGCCTAACATCTGGGTCTGTGCAGTATTCATTTGACTAACACCTTGAATTATGCAGTATTCATTTGCCTAACACCTGGGACTGTGCGGTATTCATTTGCCTAACACCTTGGATTCTGCTGTATTCATTTGCCTAACACCTGGGACTGTGCAGTATTCATTTGCCTAACACCTTGGATTCTGCTGTATTCATTTGCCTAACACCTGGGACTGTGCAGTATTCATTTGCCTAACACCTTGGATTCTGCTGTATTCATTTGCCTAACACCTGGGACTGTGCAGTAGTAATGTGCCTATCACCTTGGACTGTGCAGTATTCATTTGCCTAACACCTTGGATTCTGCAGTAATCATTTGCCTAACAACTTGGATTATGCAGTAATCATTTGCCTAATACCTGGGACTGTGCAATATTCATGTGCCTAACACTGGGACTGTGCAGTATTAATTTGCCTAACACCTGGTATTCTGCAGTATTCATTTGCCTATCACATGTGATTCTGCATAATTAATTTGCCTAACATCTGGCATTGTGCAGTATTACTTTTCCTGTCACTTGGTATTCGTTACTTCAGTGTCCATCATTGTGCAGCAATCACTCCTTATGTGCCTGCCGGCATGTGTGCAGAATTTATTAGTTCAATGCATGAGATAGTGAATTATATTCTTCTTCTCACTAGAGCATGGATCCCACATCATTCACGGACCACAGTACCTGAGAAGAGCAAAATGTTTATCCTCAGTGCATTATTCAGCCCTTCAATTCCTGTAAATAGTATTTCTTTGAATCACGCACTATCCTTAGCTCTAGTACCTTTATTGTGCAGTTTTCATCATTTGCATTACCAGGAGACTGCTCTAATCCTCTGTCTTAATGAAAGGGATTTAGAAGCATTTATTTTCTGACTGCCTGAGATTGTGCAGTATTTGTTTGCCCTCGGTGCTTTGGATGACTCAGCATTCTCACATTCAATGCCTGGTATTCTGCAGTATCTGGAGGGTTTGCTCAGCATTAGTTATTCCCTTGTCCTGAGATTTGCAGTATTTTTTCACCTCGGTGCTTTGGATGACTCAGCATTCTCACATTCAATCCCAAGTATTCTGCAGTATCTGCAAGGTTTGCTCAGCATTAGTTATTCCCATGTCATGAGATTTGCAGTATTTTTTCACCTCGGTGCTTTGGATGACTCAGCATTCTCACATTCCGTGCCTGATATTCTACAATGTTTGATCAACATTAGTTATTCCCCTGTCCTGAGATTTGTAGTATTTTTTCACCTCGGTGCTTTGGACGACTCAGCATTCTCACATTTAATGCCTAGTATTCGGCAGTATCTGCAGGGTTTGTCCAGCATTAGTTATTCCCATGATCTGATTTGCAGTATTTTGTGTGCCCTCAGTGCGTTGGATGACTCAGCATTCTCACATTCAATGCCTAGTATTCGGCAGTATCTGCAGGGTTTGTCCAGCATTAGTTATTCCCATGATCTGATTTGCAGTATTTTGTGTACCCTCAGTGCGTTGGATGACTCAGCATTCTCACATTCAATGCCTAGTATTCTGCATTTTCTGCAGGGTTATTCAGCATTAGTTATTCCTGTGACCTGAGATTTGCATTATTTTCTTCCCTCTTTGCTTTCGATGACTCAGTTTTCTCACATTCAATGCCTGGTATTCTGCAGTATCTGTAGGGTTTGCTCAGCATTAGTTATTCCCATGTCCTGAGATTTGCAGTGTTTTTTGCCCTCGATGCTTTGGATGACTCAGTATACTTACATTCGATGTCTGGTATTCTACAGGTTCTGCAGGGTTTGCTTAGCATTAGTTATTCCCATGTCCTGAGATTTGCATTGTTTTTTGCCCTCGGTGTGTCCTGAGATTTGTAATTTTCTTTGCCCCGGTCCTTTGGATGATTCAGCATTCTCACACTCAATGTCTGGTTTTCTGCAGTATCTGCAGGGTTTGCTTAGCATTAGTTATTCCCATGTCCTGAGATTTGCAGTGTGTTTTGCCCTCAGTGCTTTGGATGGCTCAGTATACTCACATTCAATGTCTGGTATTCTGCAGTATCTGCAGGGTTTGCTCAGCATTAGGTATTCCCATGTCCTGAGATTTGCAGTTTTGTTTGCCCTCGGTCCTTTGGATGACTCAGCATTCCCACATTCAATGTCTGGTATTCTGCAGTATCTGCAGGGTTTGCTTAGCATTAGTTATTCCCATGTCCTGAGATTTGCAGTATTTTTTGCCCTCGGTGCTTTGGATGACTCAGTATTCCCACATTCAATGTCTGGTATTCTACAGTATCTGCAGGGTTTGCTCAGCATTAGTTATTCCCATGTCTTGAGATTTGCAGTGTTTTTTGGCCTCGGTCCTTTGGATGACTCAGCATTCTCACATTCAATGTCCGGTATTCTGCAGTATCTGCAGGGTTTGCTTAGCATTAGGTATTCCCATGTCCTGAGATTTGCAGTTTTGTTTGCCCTCGGTGCTTTGGATGACTCAGTATACTCACATTCAATGTCTGGTATTCTGCAGTATCTGCAGGGTTTGCTCAGCATTAGGTATTCCCATGTCCTGAGATTTGCAGTTTTGTTTGCCCTCGGTCCTTTGGATGACTCAGCATTCTCACATTCAATGTCTGGTATTCTGCAGTATCTGCAGGGTTTGCTTAGCATTAGTTATTCCCATGTCCTGAGATTTGCAGTATTGTTTGCCCTCGGTGCTTTGGATGACTCAGTATACTCACATTCAATGTCTGGTATTCTACAGTATCTGCAGGGTTTGCTCAGCATTAGGTATTCCCATGTCCTGAGATTTGCAGTTTTGTTTGCCCTCGGTCCTTTGGATGACTCAGCATTCTCACATTCAATGTCTGGTATTCTGCAGTATCTGCAGGGTTTGCTTAGCATTAGTTATTCCCATGTCCTGAGATTTGCAGTTTTGTTTGCCCTCGGTCCTTTGGATGACTCAGCATTCTCACATTCAATGCCTGGTATTCTGCAGTATCTGCAGGGTTTGCTTAGCATTAGTTATTCCAATGACCTGCGGTTGTGCAACATTCATTGAGCAAGTTTTTAATATCCAAATTCCCCGATTAGTGAAGTATTATCAATTTCCCCAGTATCTGCATTGTGCAGTATTTTTGACCGGAGTACTAGGGATCACACAGTATTTATACTCTTCATGACATGATTGTGGGGGTTTAATGACAATATGATCATGTACTGTGCATTATTTACGTTTATCATTGTCATTACATGAATCACCCTTAAATCCTGGATTATGCAGTATTAATTTCCATCACTATCCGCATTCTGCAATGTTACTTACTCACAGTAACTGCACTTTGTCATTTCCTTTCCTTTAGTACTTGGGTTTGGGCAGGATTAACGTAACTAGTGCCCGGGGGTGTACCATATGTCTTACTCACTTGTGCTTTACGCATTACTAAAGTGTCCTGGTCTGTTAAGCAGTCATTACCTGTTTGCTTTGTGTTGATAATTATTAATTACTTTAATTGCTTGTTCATGTTTCATTCACTAATTTCAGTAACTGGTGATATGGTATTTATGAATGCCTAAATGCCTAGGGCTGGATGCTATTCCTTACTACAGAAGGTTGAACTGCAAAGTATTAATCACCTGCTTGCCTTGTGTTGATAGTTAATTACTATAGTTGTTCATTTATTAATCGTTCATTATTCGCTAATCTCAGTACATTGATTCTGCAGGCTTGGTACCTAAGTACCTGGGTTGTGCAGTATTCATCAACACAGTGCCTATGACTGTGAAGTACTAATCTCCTAATTGCCTATTGTTGATCATGATTAATTCCCTTATTTGCTCGCTTATGCATCATTCATAATTCTCTAATTTCAGTGCATCAATTGTATAGTAGTATTACCCCAGTGCCTGTATTGTGCAGTGTCGTCCCCACACTGCCAAGAACTGTAACATATTTATTACCTGATTGTCTTGACCATTATTAATTTATTTCTTAATTTCAACATTATGCATCATTCATTATTCACTAATCTCGGTTTTTCCAATATACTTCATCAATTCAGTACCTATGGTTGTGTAGTTTTCATTCTAAAGGGCCTGGGATTGGTAATTTATGATTGCTCGTTCGTCTTGTTTTTGTTTATCATTATTAATCCTCTTAAATGCTCATCTATGGGGTTGATTACGATGCCGTTTGATTCAGGTTTGCCGAATCCGATTTGGAACCCTTCTTTCTGACCGAATCGAACACAGCTCCTAATGACCGATTACGATGCCCATAAACTGGTAGGGCTGTCCGAATTGGTTCCAAAAGGCATTCAGCCTGGTCGCGTCTTTTGGATCTGATTTTTGTACAGCTCTATGGACTCGGTTTCCAAACGAGCGATTACGATGACCGATTCGGACAGCCGTTCCAACTCGATTGCTCCAGAACTAATTGGCTGCCGATATTTCTGTCTTTGGGGGCCCGTAGCAGGCCACCCTTCACCCAGGGCCCGTGGTGGTACACAAGGGACCCCCTATCTAACCATGCACAGTGTGGCTGGGTACCATGGGCTGCCCACCACAGGGTGCACGATTTTCCCCTGCCACCCCTTTCTCCAATGGGAGCCAGTGTTCTCGTACAGAACACAGGCTCCCATTGAAGTCAATAGGAGGTTGGCCGAATCATATCCTGAAGCATCCAGATATATCAAAATTGATCGGTCGCACTCACCCGATTCGAGTCATCCAGAAAGTATTCCGGGACCAATTCAGTAGGAATAATTTCAGGACAAGATTGTTATCAGCCCCTTATTCATGACTTGCCACTCTCAGCACACGGGTTATGCAGTATTATTGCCTCAGTTCCTAGATTTCTCAGTATTTGATACCTGCATTATTTGAGTAGCACGCATGATCACAGTACCAGTGCCTACACACATGCAGTATTCACCTCCACTGTTTCTAGGGCTTTGCAGTATTCTTAGTGACCAGTGCCTTAGGTCCGCAGTATTCATTTTATCAGTGACTTCTGTTCTGCACTGATACTTCCTTCCGGCCTGGTATTTGCTACATTTATTACCTTTGCGAAATGGAATTATGCAGTATTAATTCTTTCAGTGTCAGTCGCTGTGTAGTAATTGTTTATCTTATTTACTGAGACTTTGCAGTGTCCCCAGTGACCACTGTCTCTACTGAACACACCCTCTTGGCGCCTTGAGTTCTGCTGTATTCATTACTACAGTGTCTGAGACAGGTGTTACTCGTATGCAAGACTCATTTGGCCATACCGTATGTATGTGCCTCACAGCTCAGGGTGTGGTGGTTTTGTATCCTCTCTTTAAGGAGCCTGCAGTAGTCAGACCTTTAGCGGCTGGATTTGTGAAGTGTGCATTAGTTCACTGTGTGCACCGGGCCACAGTTATTACTCCCTTAAATTGTGCAGTCTTCGCCAAAAGGCATATGTTGTGTAGTATTCATTACTTCACTGTAAGCATCACTGATATTACTCCCATGAACTCTGCAGTATTCATCAAAGAAGGGCTTATGTTGTGTAGTATTCATTACCTCACTGTAAGCATCACTGATATTACTCCCATAAACCGTGCAGTCTTCCTCCAAGGCGGGCGTAGGTTGTGTAGTATTCATTGCTTGTTAAAAGTGTCTAGGATGATGCAGCTTTCAATACCCAAAGTCTCTTGGATTGTGCTCTGTTCATTGACTCTGTGACTCTGTAGTGCAGCATTTGATACAACAGGTGGTGAAATGTAATTTTAGTACTTGAGTGTATGAAATGTTCATGCCTCCGCTCACTGGGATAGTGTAGTTCTCAGTGTATGAGATATGCAGTTGTACAATGTCCATTACTCACAGTTCATGGAATTGAAAAATGTTCCTTATAGAAGGACAAGGATTTACTGCATTCTGTAGGTAAATCCACCTTTACGCATGTCTCCCCTGAACCCTGCATTGTTCTCTGCTCTAGTCTGCTGGGGATAGAGCGTGAAGCCTGCTGCCTTGGCTAGTCTCAATGGGCAGGGGGTGTATTGGAGTGGGCTGGGCCAGCATGGCTCCGCTGCGTGGCTTCCAGTGGGTCATTGTAGTCAAATGAGGAGACAAGATGAGCTGTGTAGGTGTAGTTTTCGAAAGAGCTTAGGTTCATGAAGATGAAAGCAAGCAGCATTGGATGTACGACGTTACAACGCGTACTTTTACAACACGTGCCGTTACTACGCAACTTTTACAACGCAAGTCGGTACAACGACTTGCGTTGAGGGGTGCTGGATAGTAAATATTTTAATTTACTATTCCAACTCCAGTCCCCGTGGATAGTAGGGAAGGAGTTGGATAGTAAATTAAACTATTTACTATCCTGGAGCGCCCCCCCAGCGCAAGTCGTTGTAACGCCTTGCGTTGTAAAAGTTGCGTGGTAACAGTACCGCGTTGTAAAACCTTCGTTGTAAAGGTTGTTCCCCAGCAGCATTGGTTTGCCATGGAAGGGGCCATTGACTTTAGAGATTTAGCCATAAGTAAACAAGGGAGTGGCTGGGGGTGGAAGGTCAGGGAAGGGACACCACCTACCTCTGTTATATTTGACTACATCTGATAATGTTTAAGTCGAAGCTTTAGATCCGCACCACCATCTTTCATGACATGGAGACTCTATGCCTGCCGACTGTAGGGCAAGGACTGGGCACAGACCCCGCCCCGATGGACGAGGTTGTGTGTGGCATGAGGATAATGGAGCCCAGACATGTGTGTGCTTCCAAGAGGCAGAGCATGCTTGTATGTCAGGACACATTGCAGGGAAAGTCAGAGCACAAACATACATGGTTCAGAACATGGATGTAGTGGAGAGACTGCTGAACTAATGGGGAATGAGGTGACGTCCCTCAGAAAGAACTGTGTGCTCCTGAGAGATGACCAGAGAGGTGTGATTGCCTCTTGGTCCTCAAGTAGACAACAGGACATCGAAGATGAGGGCACCTCTTGTTAGGCAGATCGGTTGACCAGTTGTAACTGGTTTGTCACTGATTTTGTGAAGGTTTTTTTGCGAACTGGAAAGAGATCGGCAACGCTATCTTCCACTCACTCTGAGCTGGTATCTGGAAGGACCTCTGTGCAGTTTGTTAGCTGTGAACTATGCCTCCAGCACGAGGTAACTGACTCTCATCCAGCCCCTCTGGTCTGACTGAAGGTAGGAGGAAGTCTGGAGGTGGGAGCCGTACTGTGCTCTTGGAGAGGGACGAAGCCTCCTTTTTCCCTACATGATCACTCCGGAGTAACTTTCACGGACTGTCCATGTTGAATGGAGAAGAACTGTAGACAGTTACTTCGAAACACTACATTGCTAAAAGTGACTGATCTAAGTTTTGAGTTGATACTGCTTATCCTTAACACGTGCTCTCTGAAGTAGCCTTTCATCTCGGTCCTGTGCTACTAAGTGTTAAATGAGGCTATCTTAGTAGTGTTTGGTAGCTTAGGTAGCTTTGCACGGTGGTGGGATCATTTACTCCACTAAGCAACCCTGGGACATATTTACATGGAGTTAACACCACCTGTACATCACTTTTTCTGATGGTCTTGTGGTGATATCCCCTTTTCCTTATTTACAAGTTGGTGATAACACCGCCTTGTAAATAATGCCCCTATTTATGCAGAACTTGGCGTGAAACAGGTATGCAATGGGCGTTGAGGTGGGCATTCCGCTTTTGGCTGGGGCCCCATATTTATACGGCATGGGGCAGCACTCAAAATACCACCAGGGACTACTTGGTCTTAAGCAAGCGATACAAGGAGACATGTTTCATTTCTCCTCGTTGTTTGCTCTTTCGATGTGGGCCGCATTCTGCAGCACACATAGATAGAGCAACTCACCTGTAAAGGTTGTTTATGCGCAGGCAGGACCCCGTGCACAATTAAGTGAGGACATCACGGACTTCATCACCCCACACGCCCTCCCCTCCGAGGATTACATTCTTTTGGGAGACCTCAACTTTCACCTTGAAAAGAACAACAACCGCAACGCCACCACCCTTCTGGACAATCTCGCCAACCTCGGACTTAAACAACTTGTCACTACCCCCACCCACGTCGCAGGTCACACACTCGACCCCATCTTCACCTCCAGCAAACATGTCTCCTTCAGCCACACCACTGCTCTCCTTTGGACGGACCACAGATGCGTTCACTTCACCTACAACAAGACCACAACCAACAACCATCCTCAACCCACTCTGCGAAGAAACTGGAACAAAATCACCATCGACCAGATCGCCTCATTGCTTCTTCAAAACCCCCCTGCCCACTCCTCAAACCCCGACCAAGCAGCCATTAACCTCACCCAATGGCTATCCAACAGCGCCGACATCCTAGCACCTCTGAAAAAACGTCAAACCAAACTAGGCAGCAAGAAGGCCTCCTGGTTCAACGATGATCTAAAGAAATCTAAGAAACTCTGTCGCTCCCTTGAGAAGGCCTGGAAAAAAGACCCTAACAACAGCACCAAGGATGCCTTCAAAAATGCCACCCGTATACACCACCAACTGATCAGGAATGCCAAGAAAGCCGCTTTCAAGGACCGACTAGATAGCAACGCCCACAACAGCAAGGAACTATTCAACATCGTCAAGGAATTTACTAACCCCTCAGCCAACTCCAACAACATCACCCCCTCTCAAGCCCTCTGCGACTCCCTAGCTTCGTTCTTCTACAACAAGATTGCTGACATCCACAACAGCTTCGACAACCGGCCCGTAGACCAACCCACCCAACCTTCTGCAGGACCCCCACCCCCCTTGAACATCCTCAATGACTGGAACCCAATCTCCACTGAGGACACCATCCGCCTAATGAACTCCATTCACTCAGGATCCCCCACAGACCCTTGCCCTCACCACATCTTCAACAAAGCAGACTCCATCATAGCACCGCACCTCCGAGACGTCATCAACTGCTCCCTCAACTCCGCCACCTTCCCGGAAAGCTGGAAACACGCCGAACTCAGCACCCTTCTGAAAAAACCCACAGCTGACCCCACCGAACTCAAAAACTACCGCCCCATCTCGCTCCTTCCATTCCTGGCCAAAGTCATCGAGAAAGCTGTCAACAACCAGCTCGCCGCCTTCCTCGAAACCAACAAATCCCTCGACTCCTCATAGTCCGGCTTCCGAGCCAAACACAGCACTGACACCACACTCATCGCAGCAACTGACGACATTCGAACTCTGCTAGACAACGGAGACACGGTCGCCCTCATCCTCCTCGACCTCTCTGCAGCCTTTGACACAGTTTGTCATAGCACCTTAATACAACGCCTCAGAAACATCGGAATCCAAGGAAAAGCACTGGAGTGGATCACCTCTTTCCTCACCGGAAGAACCCAGAGAGTCCGCCTCCCACCATTCAAGTCAGAGGCCACTGAAGTCATCTGCGGCGTGCCACAAGGATCCTCACTCAGTCCCACCCTCTTCAATGTTTACATGAGCCCCCTCGCGGCCATCGCACGCCAACATAACCTCAACATCATCTCCTACGCTGATGACACTCAACTAATATTATCACTCATCAAAGACCCGAACACCGCCAAAACCAACCTACATGAAGGAATGAAAGAAGTAGCCGAGTGGATGAAGCACAGCCATCTAAAACTGAACTCCGACAAAACTGAAGTCCTCATCCTTGGTACCTCCGCCTGGGACGACTCTTGGTGGCCAGAGGCCCTCGGAAAAGCACCCGTCCCGACGGACCACGCACGGAACTTAGTTGTCATCCTGGACTCCTCACTCTCTATGAACAGACAAGTCAACGCCGTTTCATCATCTTGCTTCAATATTCTTCGCATGCTCAAAAAAACATTTCGCTGGATCCCCACCGAAACCAGAAAAGCGGTCACCCACGCACTGGTCACGAGCCGCCTGGACTACGGAAACACCCTATACGCCGGCACCACCGCAAAACTCCCAAAAAAACTCCAACGCATCCAGAACGCCTCAGCCAGACTCATACTAGACATCCCGCGTAAAGACCACATCTCTGGACACCTGAAAAACCTCCACTGGCTCCCTGTTAACAAGAGGATTACTTTCCGCCTCCTAACCCACGCACACAAAGCACTCTACGAACTTGGACCCGAATGCCTCAACTCACGACTTTCCTTCTACACCCCCTCCCGCCTCCTACGATCTTCCAACCAAGCCCTTGCCACTGTACCTCGCATCAACAAAACCACCATGGGAGGCAGATCCTTCTCCTACCTGGCAGCTAACACCTGGAACTCACTTCCAACTCACCTTCGCCTCACTCATAACCACCTTACATTCAGAAAGCAACTTAAAACCTGGATATTCGCAAGTAATTCCCCTACCTTCCTCAAGCGCCTTGAGACCCCCTGGGTATGTAGCGCGCTATATAAATCACTTGACTTGACTTGACTTGACTTCCTGGATATAAACAATTGCCCCTGCAGAGCAGGCACACAAGCAAAATGGCACTAGGGTGCCTGCGCTGGTGCTAGGCACCTTTCTTAGCGCCAGCGCTAAAGGCAATGCAGGGTGTGCCTCATTCTTGTGAATACGGCACATCCCTGCATTTTGAAACTGTCGGAGGGCAGCGTTACCAAATTTGCCATAACACCGCGCTCCAGCTGTTTCTTGTAAATATGCACCCCAGTATGCTACACCTTGGATACAACGAATTGTGCATTGTCCTCAGGTTCAGTGGCTGGTTGTGTAGCCTTAACTACCTATCTTTGCTCTGGATAGGACAGCATGTAGTACCGTAAGTGTGTGGGATTGTGACTTAATCATCACCTCAGAACTTGGGGTTGTGCAGCATTTGCGGCCTCAAGTCCGCAACATATATTTTCTATTGTAAATTGGGTCCAGGATTTTGTAGTAGTTATTAGCACTATGTATGAGATTTACAGAATTTCTCATTCGATGTAATCTGGAGTGTAATTTTATTTTCCTCAGTGAATTTGATTGGCCAATATTCAATAAGCATGCTGCTCCCTGGGAAGGTGCAGGATTCTGTAGCTCAGTGTCTGCTGTTGTGGGTGTCTTCATTCTTTTGGTTCTGGATCTTTGCAATGTTCGGCGACATCAGTGTGTGGAATTGGACGCATCAAATACTTTCCATATTTGGCATCGTCCTTTATTCATTCCATCCAGTCCCTGTCCACCATGTGTTGTGTTCTGCAGCGTCAGAGCCGAGACTAGGCAGTATTCGTACAATCTGTGGCTAGAATTGTGCCACATTTTTTTCCCGCTTGGCCTCAGTATTGATTCAGCTCAGCACTTGTGGCTGTGAATTGTGTTTTACCCTCTTAGCCTGGAATGATGACATTCCATTCCACCATAGCCAGGGATTTTCCTTTGTATTCCGCTCAGTGTCTTGAATTGTGCAGTTTTCATTACATTTCCTTTTGGGCCCAGAAAAGCCTGCTTACGGGTGGCCCATGTCTGTAATGGCACAGATGTACTAAACATGATGGTATGGAATGCATCCAGGGAAATTAGCAGTTTTTTTTCTATTGTTTCAAGTATCTCTGTCCATCACTTATTTTGTTACCGAAGTGGCGCGGTACGCCCAGATGTTTGTTCTGAACTAACATTGCTAAAGAACCTCAAACGGCCCCTCACAGTTGAGACACAATAAATCCGAAACATGTCAACAATGGCATGTTTTCTTGTTCAGAAGGGGGCAATTTGGGCTCGACAATTTGTAGTTGCTGATTTGCATATCGTTGATCTCTCTCCATAGTTGCACAGATGAGCTAAAGATTGATGGAATGGAATTAGCATTGAATAATGAGATTTTCTGCCTTCAATACACCCTGCATCTCAAATTGTACATTATTCATTACTCTTAGGACCTGGTATTGTGCTGTACTCGTTCTCCTAAAAGCCAGTAATTGTGTGATATCCAACTTGCCTGTAATTGTTATTTTGCATTAATCATCCTGTGCAATGGTTGGAAATGTGCAGTATTATTTGCACGAAGCACCTGGGACTTGTAGTATTCAGTCTGCTCATTGCCTGGCAAATTGAAATATTCTTGCCTCCAGTGGCCGGGTTTCCGCCGTGTTCTTTCCAGCAGTGCCTGAGATTGTGCTCTCTAACTTTGTAGTTGCCCGACACTGAGCCGCATTCCTACTCCTGATCACTGGGTTGTGCAGTTTTCATCCCTCCTGCCTCACATCACTTGGCACTATCTCACAGTGCCCGGGTGTGCGCTGTACTCTTACCCACAGAGGGAGGCCAGGCCTAAGGCTTAACACGCTGAAGCTTGACCCACCCAAGACTGGTTCTACTAGTTGACGGTGTCACCGCTGAGACGTCTCTGAGCCATAGAGCACCATTAGTTATAGAGCTGAAGCTAAGAGTCTTGTCAAACTGAAAATAATGTGACACAAGAACTCAGCACCTGAACTCACTCCTTCGAATGATCTTCGAAAGATAAATGTGCCATTGGGCCTGAGTCAGCAATGTCAAACCTCAGTGCACAAGCAGCTTTGTTTACTAGTGCCAACTCGCATTTCCTATTCACAAAACTGGAATATGCATTGGTAAATAGGTTTACTCACATGGGAAAATAGACCCTTGCGATATTATTACACATGTCAACAAATCTGCTTTTAAAGGCGGGCATGCGGCCATTCCAGGGTAGATATGCCTGGAGAAGTAGGTGAACACCAACAAACTTGTGAGTTTGGCACATCCCCAACGTGGATACGACCACATTTTGTTGGTGTGCAGGAATGGCGTTTGTTCTTCTGGCCAACATATTTTCGTTTTAGAGAAACAAAATAATAAAACTCTTTGAACATTCCATAATAGCCAGAAGTTTATTCTAAATGTAGTTTGGCCTTCATAAATACATTTATAAAATGTTGTGAATTGTCACTACTATATTCAATTTCTTGAGCACACTCATTCATTGCAAAAATAAAATGATGCCTCTACCTGGATAAAGGAAATACCTAGAAAAAAGCTGGACAATAAACAAATTAAAGTAAAGGTTGAATAGTCTTAAGATAGATAACAATCATATAAATTGTTTGCTAAAACTGAGCTAAAAGGTAAATAATGCTAAGAACGACTATAAAAAGTCCCTCTTGGATAAAACCACCCAAACTGGTTTCTGGTGGTTAGGTTCCTTGGTAGGTCTGGAGGACAAAGGGGAGCGAGTAACATGTGGCAGGCACTTCAGTTCCTTCCGCTGGCACTCGAGGACTGCAGCAGGGCGCTTTCCAGGACATTTGAGACCACGTGTTTTAACTTGACTCAATGTCAAGAGAAGAACAGAAGACAGTGAGAATACGATACATACGAAGGGTTCTGTACTAGGTATGTATTATGGAAAACCTTGGATGTGGCTCACCAGGTGTGAGAGGAGGTGTCTTTGTAACTAGGCCTCAGACAAACCTGCAAACTTGCCCAGGAACCAAAGATGGGTAGCATACCTCCCTACCGGAAGCGAGAATCATAGCTGCCAAACTAAAGAGGGGAAACTCGAAGCCAAGTCAAAAACAGGTTCTGAGTTTTCAAAAGCAAATCACAGGAGAAAACTGGAAGAGAAACAAAAACTATAGGCAAGTTGGATACCAAGGTTAGTCCAAGGCAAACTCTTGGGTCAGTTCAAGTAATGGGGGAAGGAAAACCTGGGAACCAAAAAAAGGGGGAAAAACTAAGATGAAGGAACAGAATCAGAAGTGTGTATTATAATGTCAAGCAAGAAGAGCCGAAACAACCGGTGTGCCAGACACGAGCTTCAATGTCCATTAACTTCTTGTGGCCCTTTGCCCTCTCTAGCCTGGAGGTCAACTACCAGAACTATAGTGGCTGCTGCAGACCTGACCCTGGAAGCTAATGCCCTCCATCACTGTAGCCTCCAGGGCCTTTTCTCCATCACCCCCATGAGATAGGGTTCCTGACTTTTAAGGGGCATCTTACCCCTAACAGTGACCGAGGGCTGGAGAACCAGGAGAGGCTGTTCCTTGTTTCTGAAAGGCGGTTAGTGTCCATGCTTTCCTAAAATGGGCTCTCTATTAGTGGGTATGAGATTCATTGCAAATACAATACCGCTACAGAACAGAACTAACCTGCAACAGGCATAGGGTCAGACAATAAAGTACTGAACAGACCCTACCCCTGACTGAGTTCAAGAGAAGAATGAACATTTAAAATTGCAGAGTTCCCAAAAAAGTTGTACAGCAAATCAGACGGATGTATTCAGCAAGCGTTAAAAATATAAACACTGATTATTATTGGCCGATAAAGCCCGAGTCAGTTATGTGCATGCGCCCATTATTAGCCCTGAGCCGCAGTACTAACTGTGTATGTGCCTCGAATTAAGGGTCTGGACGCAGGTTAGGGGCCACTGATTTCTGCACTAACTGTATTTGATTTAATAGCTTTTTACAATAAACGTCTATGATTTAGTTTTAGTATTTTTATGTGCGATCGATGTGGTGTAATTCATGCGTTTACTTTGGGGAGAAGCTGCAAGAACCAAACAAATATATCAAATTCTGTTTCACAACATTTCGTCATGTGATCCTCTTTTTTAAAATTAAAATGAACACATTGTAAGTTGGTCACACGCTTGGCCTTGCTTGGTGTCTCTTGGTCGTTTTGGTGCAATGGCGCTTTATGGTGCTACATGACAATAGCGCTTAATGATGCTACATGACATTAGCGCTTTATGGTGCTATATGGCAGGAAGTAGGTGAAGGCATCGCTTATCCTAACACTGCAATGAGCCTCCTGTGTTGACTTATGGCCTGATCATGTCATATGCAGATGTAGTGTTGACCAGCTTGGAGAAGGCGCTGACGCTGTTGCAGACCCCTTTCCATGCCATTAATGTGACTATGTGTGTCTGGAAAGTCTGGTGAACCTGGACCAGTTGGGATACGCAGGCTTTTGGCTGCGTGGTTGCGTTCTGCTTCTTCATTGGCTTTGTCTATGGTGACTGCTTCCGCCTGTCCCTCTCATGGGGCTGGAGCTGGACCTGAGCTGGTGTCCCTGGCGGGCCTGGGCTAGTAGGGTTTGTATTTGGCGGTGCTGAACAGTTTATTCCCAAGGCAGGCTCAGTCTTTCTGGATTCTGCCCCGCGTTGCTTCTGTGGCTTGGTCACCTCTGAGAGACCGCAGGACTTTTACTACCTCACATACTTGTCACTTCCTGAACCCTGAGCACCACCTTCCGGTGCCCTTAATTCTGAAGGGCTCGGGCCGACCTTCATGGATCCCTGAGGCAGGGCTCTCCCCTGTCCTGCCAGCCCCTGCTTCGAGCCACGTCATCACCTGAGGTTACTACCAGACAGTTTGCTGAGAGCCACTCTGTCCAGTTGACAGTGGGGCCCGTGCTCACTGTGGTTGCCCCACTCTGCACCCACCAATGTACCTGTTCTGGGAGTCAGAGTAGCTTCAATTGCGGCTGCCTAAGGTACGCCAGTTCTGTGTGTGCGAGGGAAGCTTGCGCAGGACATACCCACATGATACCGATTTCTTGTGTGAGGGGTTTTACACTGATGATACCTCCAGTGTTATTCGTTTGTGTCTGTCAGGGAAGCTTGTACTGCTGTTGCCCAGGGATGTACCAGCTCTGTGTCCTTGAAGCTTGCACTACTGTTGCACAGGAATGTACCAGCTCTGTGTGAAGGAAGTTTGCGATACTGCTGCCAGCTGTATACCTGTTCCGTGCGTGCATGTAGCTTGCACTCTGCGATCTGTGTTGTACCTCTTTTATGTGCGCGGCAAGCTTGCGCAGAATAAACTCACATTATACCTGCTCTTTGTGTGAGGTGTCTTGCACTTATGCTATCTCTGATGTTATTACTTTGTGGATGTGAGGGAAGCGTGCACTGCTGTCACACATGAATGTACCGACTCTATGTCAAGGAAGCTTGCACTACTGCTGCCAGCATTATACCTGTTTCATTCATGTATAACGCTTGCACTGATACTGTCTGTGCTGTACCTGTTCTGTGTGTGCGAGGGAAGCTTGTGCAGGATATACACACACACACACATGATACCTGTTCTTTGTCCGACGTGCCTTGCACTGATGCTACCTCCGATGTTATTAGCTTGTGGATGTGAAGGAAGCGTGTACTGCTGTCGCACAAGAATGTACCGGCTCTGTGTCATGGAAGCTTGCACTACTGCTGCCAGCATTATACCTGTTTCATGGCTGTATAACGCTTGCACTGACGCTGTCTGTGCTGTACCTGTTCTGTGTGTGACGGAAGCTTGTGTAGGATATACCAACATGATACCAGCTTGCACAACTGCTGTCTGTGCTGTATCTGCTCTCTTTGTGTGTATGCAAGGGAAGCTTGCACTGGATATACCCACATGATAAGTTATTTTTCTGGCGTGGTTTGCACCGATGCCACCTCTGATGTTATTAGCTTGTGTATGTGAGGGAAGCGTGTACTGTTGTCGCACAAGAATGTACCGGCTCTGTGTCATGGACGCTTGCACTACTGCTGCCAGCATTATACCTGTTTCATTCGTGTATAACGCTTGCACTGATGCTGTCTGTGCTATATCAGTTCTGTGTGTGCGAGGGAAGCTTGCGCAGGATATACACACATGAGACCTGTTCTTTGTCCGACGTGGCTTGCACTGATGCCACCTCTGACGTTATTAGTTTGTGGATGTGAGGGGAGCGTGTACTGCTGTCGCACAAGAATGTACCAGCTCTGTGAGGAGGAAGCTTGCACTACTGCTGCCAGCTCTATACCCGTTCCGTGCGAGAGAGAAGCTTCCCCTGCACCTCTCTGCCCTGTACATGATCTGTGAGCGTGGGTGAACCTTGCTTTAGTTATGGCCAGGGGGTACCAGTTCTGTGTCTTGCTGAAACTTGAGAATATGTGTCCCTAATAAAACGTCAAATGTTGGCATTGCCGATGTTATGCCATCTGATGCTGGCAAAGGGTGCAACTGCCAATGGCGTGGCACTGCAGTGCTAGTATTTCATCTGCTGAAGGCTGGGGTCAGCATAGATGCCCAGAGGTGATGATTACAGAGTGATTGTTTGTGGGTTGTCTTCTGCTGTGAGGGAGGTCTTGAGACAGTTCTGTGGTTGCTGTAGATTTGGCATCGATCAGGTGTGTGCCGGTGTCACCCAGAGAGTGTTTTGTTTGATTCCTATCGAGTTCCTTGGTGGGCTGCTGGACCAGTTGTCTACTGTAGCTTCTTAGCGGTGGTTGTTTAGTTGTTTTTTCACCTAGAAGGGGCAGTAAGGGTAGGGATGTGAGTTACCTGAATTGTGTCTTCCATTTTAGTCCTGCATAGACCATGAACTGCTTCTGTGTGCAGGGTGGGGGCCGGTGGCGGCGATAAGAAGTTGTTCAGCAGGGTGCTTTGTTTTGTTACTGTTCCTATTAGAAGCTCAGGGTTGGGTAGTTTAGTTTGCCCCGCCCCTTCCCACATGCTCTGCCTGCCATTGGTTAGGATCCTTCAAAGCCGCCTTCTTATTGCCTGGCTGGGCCATCAGCTCCCGGCAGGAGCTATCAGTAACAGCAGATGTCCATGTTGGGAGCCAGGCTCTGAAAGAAGCCCAAAACAAGCAGCTTTTTCCCGGATAAACAAAACAAAAAACGCTACAAGTGACTGAGCAAAATGGTAAGCGCCAGAGGGTCACAAGAAGCCAATGTCATATGTAATAGGCACTTGGCAACCGTGAGTGGCCCTGAGCATGACGGGAAGCTCCCCCCAGCCCTCATGCTGAGTGAAAGCTTGTGAATTACATTATGAGAGATGGCTGGAACGCGCCAACCGAGAAAGTCATGTCTGAATCTCATGGGTAAGGAAGTTCTGTGATATTAAACATTTTTCTTGTTGCTCTTCTTACCCATAATTTCACAAACTATGTGAGCTTTACCTCGCCTGACAGACGTGATTTACCCATCCTAACCCGAATCGAGTTTCTTGTAAAGCACGACTGCTCACCCGTTCGGGCCTCAAGGCGCTGAGTGTGTGTGTGTGTGTGTGTGGGGGGGGGGGGGGGGGGGGTGGCTGGGAGGGGTCCTGCATTTCAGACGAATTGATTGATTGATTGATTGATAGTATTCTGGCTTGCTGTATCTTGGATTGTACAATAATCTGGCACTGGTTGTCTGGGATTATACAGTATTCTTACCCTCAATGTCCATATTCCTGTCTTCTGTACCTGGGATTGTACACTACTCTTGGCCTAATTGCCTGGGATTGTACACTACTCTTGGCCTAAGGGCCTGAGATTTCTACACTTCTCTTGCCCTAAGTGCCTGGGAATGTACACTACTCTCGGCCTAAGCACCTGGGATTGGGCGGTATTCTAACCATCTGTGCATGAAACTGAAATTTCCTTACCCTTGGTGCCTGGAATTGAACAGAAATGTTACTCCCTGTGTCTGGTTCTGGTCAGTATTCTTACCCCTGTGTATGGAACCGTACATTACTCATACACACTGGTGCTTGACTGGTACAGTGTCTTTACCCATGGTGTCTGGGATTGGACATTATTCCTACCTTCAGTTTGTGAAATTGTACAGTATTCATGCCTTTTGTGCCTGGGGTTGTACAGTATTCTTACCTTTGGTGCCTGGGATTGTACAGTATTCTTACCTTTGGTGCCTGGGATTGTACAGTATTCTTACCTTTGGTGCCTGAGGTTCTACACTATTCTTACCCTTGATGCCTGGGGTTCTACAGAATTCTTACCCTTGGTGCCTGGGATTGTAAACTATTCTTACCTTTGGTGCCTGGGGTTCTACAGTATTCTTACCCTTGATGCCTGGAGTTCTACAGAATTCTTACCCTTGGTGCCTGGGATTGTACAGTATTCTTACCTTTGGTGCCCGAGGTTTTACACTATTCTTACCCTTGATGCCTGGGGTTCTACAGAATTCTTACCCTTGGTGCCTGGGATTGTGCAGTATTCTTACCCTTGATGCCTGGGGTTCTACAGTATTCTTACCCTTGTTGCCTGGGATTGTACAGTATTCTTACCTTTGGTGCCCGGGATTGCATAGTATTCTTAGCCTTGGTGCCTGGGATTGTACAGTATTCTTACCCTTGATGCCTGGGGTTCTACAGAATTCTTACCCTTGGTGCCTGGGATTGTAAAGTATTCTTACCTTTGGTACCTGGGGTTCTACAGTATTCTTACCCTTGATGCCTGGGGTTCTACAGAATTCTTACCCTTGGTGCCTGGGATTGTACAGTATTCTTACCTTTGGTGCCTGAGGTTCTACACTATTCTTACCCTTGATGCCTGGGGTTCTACAGAATTCTTACCCTTGGTGCCTGGGATTGTACAGTATTCTTACCTTTGGTGCCCGGGATTGTATAGTATTCTTACCCTTGTTGCCTGGGGTTCTACAGTATTCTTACCTTTGGTGCCCGGGATTGTATAGTATTGTTAGCCTTGGTGCCTGGGATTGTACAGTCTTCTTACCCTTGATGTCTGGAATTCTACAGTATTCTTACCCTTGGTGCCAGGGGTTCTACAGTATTCTTACCCTTGGTGCCTATGATTGTACAGTATTGTTACCCTCGGTACCTGGTATTGTACAGTCTTCTTACCCTTGGTGCCAGGGGTTCTACAGTATTCTGTACTGCTGGTCAGGGGTCGCACATCGGTCTTTCCTTCGGCCCCTATCCTGCTGTCCTTTCCGGTTCCTCTATCCAGTCTCTCTTCCTCTCTCTCTCTCTCTCCACCTGCCTCTCTCCCCTCCCCCTTCGCTCCCTTGAGGTTTTGGTGTTCCCGTGCCTGCAGAATCTGGGTTGAATACATTAGCGATGTTTTTCTTTCTCGCAATAAAACTTTCACAGGCTGTGTGACGCATCCGTCGAGGAGTCTGACTGTGCTCTAATGCTCCGCTCTGCACTCTGGGTAATGCATTGGGAGGTCTGTGTATACTCCTAGGGCTTCAACTCAGTAATTAGAGTCAGGTTGCAGCGTAGGGATGACGTTTGAAAAAGGTGTATGCAGAGTAGGATCGAGTTAGGGGTTAGCAGTCAGGTTTTGCATGAGGTTTAACTGGCATTGGGATTTGGAGATGGAAGTGAGGCGTGGGTTGGGCATTGCAGATCTGGGCTTGGTGTGAAGGCTCAGAATTAGGGTTGGTATAGAATGAGGCTGAATTGGGCTTCTGCGTTGCAGGTTTGGTGTTCAGGATTGGTATTGCATTCGGTTAACACCTTCGCTGCGGCGGCTATTCCACCGCAGCGCTAACGATCATGGGGGGGGGGCGCGCGGCTCACCTGCGCGGGTGACAGAACCGTTCCGTCATGGCTCGCGGGTGAGCTGTGCTTGTGACGGAACGGTTCCGTCACGGCCCCGCCCGCTTAATGAAACAAGCCGCGCCAGCGCGAAATCAGCGCTGCGAAGGCACAGCGAGCGGGCCGTGACGGAACCGTTCCGTCATGAGCACAGCCCACCCGAGGAGCGTGACGGAACGGTTCCGTCAATAGCGTCGAAAGAGTTGATGAGATTTGTGAGTATGGTTTCGTCTGAATGTTGGATTGACAAATGCAACTGAAGAGCATGAGGATGTGGTTGATTCAAGGTGTAGGCTTTTGGTTTGTGTTGTATTATGGGATTTTACACAATGTAGCGTCTACAGCATCCGACACATTGGCGCTTTTGGGGTGACAGAAGCGAATTGAAGAGTTGGCCTAAAGTTCAAGGCGCTCCCATGGGGATTTTTCTCCAGTGCTCAGGGCAAAGGAGCTGGGTACACCGATGGGTTATGTATGTTCCGTTCCACACCCAGGGCTTTAAGTGGGCCGGGTCTCACCTGTGCTGAGCACCGTCAGTTTGTTAAAAGAGGTCTCGAATCGGGTCCCTATCAGGCTCTGTTTTGTGCCCTGGCACAGGCGTACTGCAGTGACAGCAGGCACATCGATGTGCGCTGCTTACACTGCTCACTTCTCACTAGTGGAGAAGTTACGGCATGACGTCATGCCAGATGAGCGTTGGAGGGGAAGGGAAATCCTTTAAGAGAGTCATTTTCTCTCTGGATTGCCCTTCTCTTTTTGAAACTCATAAGCAGCAACATTTTCGTGGTGTCACCAGTGCTTTAAGTCGAAGCTTGTTCAATATTATATACAAGACGTGGTTGCTGCTTATTTATCTTGTGCAACTACAACCATTGATGAAGCCAATAGTCCTGACTTGTTGTAGGTATGATGTTACTTGTATCGTATATCTGGATGAAATCACAGAAACAACAAAATACAAGTCGGGCGGCACACTATGCTTAGCACAGATTTTTATCTTGCATGTTTTTAAGCCACGCCCTTAATTACATTAGCCACGCCCCTTTGAGAACCCCTTAGTTCTTTCATCTCATTTCAAGCCCTGCCCACACCTCATCCATTTGAATGATTCTCTTTGGTGCAGCATTGACCAGTCATGAGTCATAGCACTCACACATGAGTAAACGTACTGAGACGTGGTCTAATGTCCGAGGAGATACCTCATGGATCTGCTGACCTTTGGGTGGAATTAGACTGGAGGCAAAGGTACTAAACTTTCTTGAGAGGTAGCTATGAATTAGTGGTGGTTTTGGATCTGTGGTAGTTTTGGAACAGTGGTAGTTATGGAAAAGTGGTAGTTATCGATCAGTGGTACTTATGGACCAGTGATCATTACGGATCAGTGGAAGTTATGTATCAGTGGTAGTTATGGATCAGTGATCATTATGGATTAGTGGCAGTTATGAGTCAGTGGTAGTTATGGGCCAGTGGTAGTTTTGGGTAGGTGGTAGTTTTGGATAAGTGGTAGTTACGGATTAGAGGTAGTTATTGGTCAGTGGTAGTTCCGGATCAGTGGTAGTTATGGGCCAGCGGTAGTTTTCGATCAGTGGTAGTTATGGATCAGTGGAAGTTATGGGTCAGTGGTAGTTTTGGGCCAGTGGTAGTTTTGGATCAGTAGTAGTTACGGATTAGTGGTAGTTATGGGCAAGTGGTAGTTATGGATCAATGGTATTTACGGATCAGTAGTAGTTATGGATCAGTGGTAGTTATGGGCTAGTGATAGTTATGGATTGGTGGTAGTTAGGGATCAGTGGTAGTTATGGATCAGTGGTAGTTATGGGCTAGTGGTAGTTATGAATCGGTGGTAGTTACGGATCAGTGATAGTTATGGATCAGTGGTAGTTATGGGCCAGTGGTAGTTATGGATCAATGGTGGTTACGGATCGGTGGTAGTTATGGATCAGTGGTAGTTATGGGCTAGTGGTAGTTATGGATCTGTGGTAGTTATGGATCAGTGGTAGTTATGGATCGATGGTAGTTATGGATTAGTGGTAGCTCTGGGCCAGCTGTAGTTATGGGCCAGCAGTAGTTATGATTCAGTGGTAGTTACGGATTAGTGGTAGTTATGGGTTGTGGTAGTTATGGATCAGTGGTAGTTTTGGGTCAGTGGTAGTTATGGATTCGTGGTAGTTACGGATTAGTGGTAGTTATGGATCAGTGGTAGTTATGGGCCAGTGGTAGTTTTGGGTCAGTGGTAGTTACAGATTAGTGCTAGTTATGGATTAGTGGTAGTTATGGATCAGTGGTAGTTATGGGCCAGTGGTAGTTTTGGGTCAGTGGTAGTTTTGGATAAGTGGTAGTTACGGATCAGTGGTAGTTATGGGCTAGCGGTAGTTATGGATCAGTGATAGTTATGGATTAGTGGTAGTTATGGATCAGTGGTAGTTGTGGGCCAGTGGTATTTTTGGATCAGTGGTAGTTACGGATTAGTGGTGGTTACAGATTAGTGGTAGTTATGGGCCAGCAGTAGTTATGGATCAGTGGTAGTTACAGATTTGTGGTAGTTATGGATCAGTGGGAGTTATGGGTCAGTGGTAGTTTTGGATCAGTGGTAGTTACAGATTAGTGGTAGTTATGGATTAGTGATAGTTATGGCCAGTGGTAGTTATGGATCAATGGTAGTTACAGATCAGCTGTAGTTATGGAATAGTGGTAGTTATTGGCTAATGGTAGTTATGGATCAGTGGTAGTTACGGATCAGTGGTAGTTATGGATCGGTGGTAGTTATGGGCCAGTGGTAGTTTTGGATCAGTGGTAGTTATGGATCAGTGGTAGTTATGGGCTAGTGGTAGTTATGGATCGGTGGTAGTTACGGATCAGTGATAGTTATGGATCAGTGGTAGTTATGAGCCAGTGGTAGTTATGGATCAATGGTAGTTACGGATCTATGGTAGTTATGGATCAGTGGTAGTTATGGGCTAGTGGTAGTTATAGTCTGGCTCAGTGGGTCGTGATGCCACAGATCACGTGCCTAGACTCGCTCGTCCGTAAACGTCACCGGCTGCATGATTGACACAAGCCACCTTACTGAAGGGACCCTGCCTCGGCCTCCACAGAGGGCTTGTCTGGGGCAAGCCCAGCGGAGTCCGCACCAAAGGCGCAGCTGTGTCCCTGATATGGCCTTACACTGGAAGATGCTGTCGCTGTGTCTGGAAGTATGGAAGTCCTGGCGCACCGATGGCCAGAAAAGGCCTCTCCGCCCACCTGGCCCTCCCAGGAGCCTTTTGGGAATGCGAGAACACCCCAGTTTTTGCATCTCACTTTAAGCCCTGCCCACACCCCATCCATTTGAATGATTCTTTTTGGTGCAGCATTGACCAGTCATGAGTCATAGCACACACACATGACTAAACGTACTGAGATGTGGTCTAATGTCCGAGGAGATACCGCATTGAACTTTCTTGAGAGGTAGTTTTGGATCCTTGCTAGTTACGGATTAATGGTAGTTACGGATCAGTGATAGTTATGGGCTAGTGGTAGTTATGGATCAGTGGTAGTTACAGATTAGTGGTAGTTATGGATTAGTGGTAGTTATGAGCTGGTGGTAGTTATGGATCAGTGGTAGTTACAGATTAGTGGTAGTTATGGATCGGTGGTAGTTACGGATTAGTGGTATTATGGATCAGCTGAACTCCTCGTGAAGCGGTTGCTCCTGCCCACCTCCCGACCTACAAGCGCCACTGTGGTATCGTAGCGCTGACTATCCACTGGCATTATCTTTTCTTTTGGCATTTTCATTCACTCCTGATTAAGCGCCCAGTTCCCAGCGTAGCGCTCCGCATTTGCGTAGTCAATTGCAGATATTGTGTCCTACGTGTATTGCGCTGTTACTGCAGTCGACCATTTCAGGCTTTATAATATTATTTGCTGACCTGTGTGTATAGCGCTGCTGTTTTGAGACCTCGCATTTGTTGATGTGTATTTAGTTTGCCCTCGCATAGCGTCCTGTTGTTGTTTGTGAGCCCACCATTTTGTTGTGCCTGCAGCCCGTCCCTCCCCCTTCGCTAACGCCTCCCAGCTCACCCTCCCACGCTCCGCCCCCCTCCACTTCCCAACTTATGTCAGTAGGACCTACGCGCAGCGTTCACGCGCAGCGATCGCGCCCCTTGCGTGCCGAAGGTGCGCCAAAGGTAAGCCCGTCTACGCCCGTCCGCGCCTGGACCGCGCCCAGCGCCAGACCCCCTGGCCTCCGCACCCCCCACCCCACCCGCATCTCTTACAACGCCTCCACCCTCTCAGCCCTAAACCCCGGCCGACTCCCCAACTGCGTCCAAGCCGCTCCCGGACACATTCATGGACCCTTCTCTTGCTACTCCTGCAAGTTCGACGGCACCAAGAACGACTTCTCATCCACGAACACAAAGCAGATACCTGACCCCAACCACCTACAATGCATCCTGCTCAATACCCGCTCAGTCCACAGGCACGCCATCGACCTCTGGAATCTACTAGACACCATCTCTCCAGATGTCGCCTTCCTAACAGAAACATGGATGAACTCCACATCAGCCCCTGACATCACCATTGCCATCCCGGAAGGCTATAAGATCATCCGGGAGGACCGTACCGACCAAACAGGAGGAGGCATCGCTATCGTCCATAAGAAATCCATCCGCATCTCAACCAGCTCAGACATCAATCTCGCCAACACTGAACACCTTCACTTCCAGATCCACATCGACCCCAAGACCACACTCAGAGGCACCCTCCTCTACAGGCCACCAGGACCCCGTGCACAATTCAGTGAGGACATCACAGACTTTATCACCCCACACGCTCTCCCCTCCGAGGATTACATTCTTTTGGGAGACCTCAACTTTCACCTTGAAAAGAACAACGACCGCAACGCCACCACCCTTCTGGACAATCTCGCCAACCTCGGACTTAAACAACTTGTCACTACCCCCACCCACATCGCAGGTCACACACTCGACCCCATCTTCACCTCCAGCAAACATGTCTCCTTCAGCCACACCACTGCTCTCCTTTGGACGGACCACAGCTGCGTTCACTTTACCTACAACAAGACCACAACCAACAACCATCCTCAACCCACTCTGCGAAGAAACTGGAACAAAATCACCATCGACCAGATCGCCTCATCGCTTCTTCAAAACCCCCCTGCCCACTCCTCAAACCCCGACCAAGCAGCCATTAGCCTCACCCAATGGCTATCCAACAGCGCCGACATCCTAGCACCTCTGAAAAAACCTCAAATCAAACTAGGCAGCAAGAAGGCCTCCTGGTTCAACGATGATCTTAAGAAATCTAAGAAACTCTGTCGCTCCCTTGAGAAGGCCTGGAAAAAAGACCCAAACACCAGCACCAAGGACGCCTTCAAAAACGCCACCCGTATACACCACCAACTGATCAGGAATGCCAAGAAAGCCGCTCTCAAGGACCGACTAGATAGCAACGCCCACAACAGCAAGGAATTATTCAACATCGTCAAGGAATTTACCAACCCCTCAGCCAACTCCAACGACATCACCCCCTCTCAAGCCCTCTGCGACTCCCTAGCCTCATTCTTCTACAACAAGATTGCTGACATCCACAACAGCTTCGACAACCGGCCCGAAGACCAACCCACCCAACCTTCTGCAGGACCCCCACCCCCCTTGAACATCCTCAATGACTGGAACCCAATCTCCACTGAGGACACCATCCGCCTAATGAACTCCATCCACTCAGGATCCCCCACAGACCCATGCCCTCACCACATCTTTAACAAAGCTGACTCCATTATAGCACCGCACCTCCGAGACCTCATCAACTGCTCCCTCAACTCCGCAACCTTCCCGGAAAGTTGGAAACATGCCGAACTCAGCGCCCTTCTGAAGAAACCCACAGCTGACCCCACCGAACTCAAAAACTACCGCCCTATCTCGCTCCTTCCATTCCCGGCCAAAGTCATCGAGAAAACTGTCAACAACCAGCTCGCTGCCTTCCTCGAAACCAACAAATCCCTCGACTCCTCACAGTCCGGCTTCCGAGCCAAACACAGCACTGAGACCGCACTCATCGCAGCAACTGACGACATTCGAACTCTGCTAGACAACGGAGACATGGTCGCCCTCTTCCTCCTCGACCTCTCCGCAGCCTTTGACACAGTTTGCCATAGCACCTTAATACAACGCCTCAGAAACATCGGAATCCAAGGAAAAGCACTGGAGTGGATCACCTCGTTCCTTGCCGGAAGAACCCAGAGAGTCCGCCTTCCACCATTCAAATCAGAAGCTACAGAAGTCATCTGCGGCGTGCCACAAGGATCCTCACTCAGTTCCACCCTCTTCAACGTATACATGAGCCCCCTCGCGGCCATCGCACGCCAACATAACCTCAACATCATCTCCTACGCTGATGACACTCAACTGATACTATCACTCACCAAAGACCCCAACACCGCCAAAACCAACCTACATGAAGGAATGAAAGAAGTAGCCGAGTGGATGAAGCACAGCCGTCTAAAACTGAACTCCGACAAGACTGAAGTCCTCATCCTTGGTACCTCCCCCGCCGCCTGGGACGACTCTTGGTGGCCAGAGGCCCTTGGAAAAGCACCCATCCCGACGGACCACGCACGGAACTTAGGTGTCATCCTGGACTCCTCACTCTCTATGAACAGACAAGTCAACGCCGTCTCATCTTCTTGCTTCAATATTCTTCGCATGCTCAAAAAAACCTTTCGCTGGATCCCCACCGAAACTAGAAAAACGGTCACCCACGCTCTGGTCACGAGCCGCCTGGACTACGGAAACACCCTATATGCCGGTACCACCGCAAAACTCCAAAAAAAACTCCAACGCATCCAGAACGCCTCAGCCAGACTCATACTAGACATCCCGCGTAAAGACCACATCTCTGGACACCTGAAAAACCTCCACTGGCTCCCCGTTAACAAGAGGATTACTTTCCGCCTCCTAACCCACGCACACAAAGCACTCTACGAACTTGGACCCGAATGCCTCAACTCACGACTTTCCTTCTACACCCCCTCCCGCCTCCTACGATCCTCCAACCAAGCCCTTGCAACTGTACCTCGCATCAACAAAACCACCATGGGAGGCAGATCCTTCTCCTACCTGGCAGCTAAAACCTGGAACTCACTTCCCACTCACCTTCGCCTCACTCAGAACCACCTTACATTCAGAAAGCAACTTAAAACCTGGATATTCGACAAGTAATTCCCCACCCTTCCTCTAGCGCCTTGAGACCCTCTGGGTATGTAGCGCGCTATATAAATCACTTGACTTGACTTGACTTGACTAGTTACGGATTAGTGGTAGTTACGGATTAGTGGTAGTTATGGATTAGTGATCGTTATGGGCCAGTGGTAGTTATGGATCAATGGTAGTTACGGTTCAGCTGTAGTTATGGAACAGTGGAGGTTATGGGCTAGTGGTAGTTATGTATCATAGGTAGTTAGGTATCAGTGTTAGTTATGGATCGGGGGTAGTTATGGGCCAGTGGTAATTTTGGATCAGTGATAGTTACGGATTAGTGGTACCTCTGGGCCAGCGGTAGTTATGGATCAGTGGTAGTTATGGATTAGTGGTAGTTATGGATCAGTGGTAGTTTACTGTTCGTTTTACCCCCAGGGAAGTAATTATGTATTTTGGGCACGCCTATTATCGTCATTTGGGTTTCATGTCGGCACTATGGTTAGGATAAAGACAGGTTTTGGTTTAAGATGCTGTTTTAAAATTGAGGGTCAGAGTTTTATGATTCAGACGTTTGGATTGGATGTTTAAGATTAGGTGTTCCTGAGTCTATGCTGATCGCTGGGCATGGGATGGCCTGGTTCAGTGGGTCGTGACGCCACAGATCACGTGCCTAGACTCGCTCTTCCGTAAACATCACCGGCTGCATGATTGACACGAGCCGCCTTACTGAGGGGACACGGACTCGGCCTCCACAGATGGCTTGTCTGGGGCGAGCCCGATACGGCCTAACATTAGAAGATGCTGTCGCTGTGTCTGGAAGTCCTGGTGCACCGATGGCCAGAACAGGCCTCTCCGCCCACCTGGCCCTCCCAGGAGCCTTTTGGGAGCGCGAGCGCCATCATCAATATTTCATAGGGATGGATTTTTGGCTGGGAACACTTGGTGCGATGCCCTCCCTCGCACACTGGGACCCGACGAGACCCCTGCTGCTCGGGTGTTAACTCTTAATGCCCTCGTGCCTGGCGTATCCCTGCCAGGCGTGGGTCACGAGCCAGGGGTCCGTGTGCCCACATCAAGGGAGCGTTCCGTCTCAGCCCCACCTCACCCCACGCGCCGAACGTCCGACCCGCGAGAAAGGCAGCGAAGAAAACAGCTGCTGATGTAACTCCCCGGGGAGAGGCCGAGCCCTGCAATCTACCGTGCATCGCAACAGCACGTTATTGCAGGTGAGAGAAACAGTTGTTTTCGTGTTGAAGGAAAAACACTGCGTGGTTTTTAATGGAAGAGAATATGGGGCAGCGAGGGGAGGGGCGCCCGGCCGCGCTGCCTCTGTGGTGGCGGCTGGTCCTCTCGCCTGCACACACCCCGAGGCTCCACAGAGCGTCACATAGGGCCTTCCCTGTTCCATGACCCTTTCACACTACACCCCTACCCTTCTCCCAACACGGACAAATCCCACGCCCCTGTATGTGGCCAATAGCTGCGTGCTAGAATGAAAGGTGTGCTTCTTTAATGTGGGCCAGTCCTGACCCCTGAAAAGTCTACGGTCAGCAGGTGTTTCTCGAGCCAACAGAGGTCAGATTGGCACATACAACACTTTCAAACTAGTAGCAATTCTGCTGCACACACCACTCTAAGTTCGAACTGTCATATGTCAACCCCCAACACCCGCCAGATCTAACATAACAGAGCTCCTGGGACACCCATGATGCCGCGTGGTCAACAGTCGCGGCACCTGACAGCATTTGCCAGAATGACCCACACACGCACGCACCACATGCACGCAAACACGCACTCATGCACGAGGTTTAAACGCACACAAGCAATGGATAAAGCCCTCCCGGCCTTAACCTTTAAACGGCAAGATTAAAACCTTACCTCGGCGATGAAGGCACGGACCCCTGGAGAGACTGCTAGTCGAACAAAATGTTTATGATCATCATAACAAGCTGGGTCAGGCTCTCATCCCTGGTGGTAGCCCAGGGACCATGTGGAGAGTTGCCCGAATGCCGAATGCGCTACGAGGCTTTACTTCAGGTAAAATGTGCACTATGGAAACGTTGAGAACGTAGCTTCCTGCTCTGACTGTATCCGTCCGCAGAAACTCAGTAATGAAGACGTTCCACCGCCAGGGGGGCGCCACAGATCCCATCTTCCAAGTTTAGCCCGTCGCAGCTGATGAGTCCTGGCCTTCATTCACCTCCTTCTGCTGCTCTACCCCGGCCCCGCCCCCAACCAGTGTCCCCTTATGAGGTGCTTTAAAACATCTCACTCGTGGTTCTCTAAATCCTAGCGCCACCCGAACCCTGGATTCTGGTGCGTGCGGTTATTCCCTGAAGCTTATTACTCGACAGTAAAGCTAAAAAGCCCACCCGTGGTCTATCTGTTCACCCATACCTGAGCTGTATCCAGGGGTGGGGCGGTAGGGTCAAGGAGATGGGGTGGATACACCACACTCCACCCATTTCTCCCTGTTGACTCTCCCGCAACTTCTAAAATTGTTAGGTAGCGCAAGGGTGGGGAGTGGGGGGCGGGGGCTTAATCTCGTTTGCTGGCACCGTGGGTTCAGTTCCACACACGTGAATCGTATACATCCAGAGAGCGTCGAGGGCAGCTGTTGTACAAGAGGGACCAATTGCGTGGTTGCCATCGGCCCTGGTGCAAGCCGTGAAAATGAGCCCTTTCGCTGCTGCTGGGGGTCGCAAAATATAGCAAGACCAGCTGAGGGGCCCTTCCCGTGAAAGCAGATACGAGGCCCCTTCCACTCAAGCGACTCTAGCCTGATGCGCGCCCTTCCGTCCCCCCTCCCCTCGCCCCTCCCACCAGGAATATTTAAACTCAAGCAGTGCCGCCCCCTAGTCAACAGCTGCCTGTATATACAGCCTCACTGGGAAGTGCAGTACTGGATTTTTGATGGATGCTCAGCAGGGTCCCTGGAGGAAAGCACGAATCCCCACGAGAGGGCTCTGCGGGACGGACCTCTGTCCTGAGTTTTGCGCTCATTACGCCAAAAAGTCCCATTTGCCCGTGACTTGATCCGGCAGAAGACCCTGGCATCTGTGCCACATCGAGCATAGCTGCGAGGCGCCGACCCTGCCCGCTGCCCTCTCTCATCCTGTGGCGATGGGCCTCCCAGTACCAACTTCTGTGGTGGGAGGGGCATCCCTTGCGGGACCAGGGTCCCCTATGAGAGATCACCCCGCTTCCCCCGGTGAATCCCTGCTCTGTTTCTGTACTCTGCAGCTTGTACGGTCGCTTGTTACCTAGAACACTGCCCGGAGCAGCACCACCGACAGCGCCTGACCGGCAGCCGCAGCAAGACCTGTTCAGCACCATGGACAGCGCCTGACCAGGTGCCGCAGCCAGACCTGTTCAGCACCATGGACAGCGCCGGACCGGCTGCCTCAGCCAGACCTGTTCAGCACCATGGACAGCGCATGACCGGCAGCCGCAGCAAGACCTATTCAGCACCATGGACAGCGCCTGACCAGGTGCCGCAGCCAGACCTGTTCAGCACCATGGACAGCGCCTGACCGGCAGCCGCAGCAAGACCTGTTCAGCACCATGGACAGCGCCTGACCGGCTGCCGCAGCCAGACCTGTTCAGCACCATGGACAGCGCCTGACCAGATGCCGCAGCCAGACCTGTTCAGCGCCTGACCGGCAGCCGCAGCAAGACCTGTTCAGCACCATGGACAGCGCATGACCGGCTGCCTCAGCAAGACCTGTTCAGCACCATGGACAGCGCACTTATGGTATCCGAGCACTGCTAAGCACGGACAGAGCACTGCTAGGATTCGTGCACTGCTTATTACGGGCAGAGCACGGCTAGCATGCTTACACTGCTCATTGCGGACAGAGCACGGACTGGATCCGTTCACTTGACACCGAGTACAGATCACGGCTGACATCCGTGCACTGCTCCTCGCTGACAGAGCAGGGCCTGGATCCGTACACTAGCCACCAGGGCATAGCACATCTGGGATCCGTGCCCTGCTGACCACAGACAGGGCCGTGCTGCACCCGTGCACTGCCCACCGTGGACAGAGCACCGCCAAAATCCATGCACTGGTCGCTACGGGCAAAGCACGTCTGGGATCCGTGCACCGCTAATGCTGCCCGACTACAGAGCACTGCCAGCACAACTGGAGTTACCCTTCCTTGCATTGCTGTGAGGAACGAGTGCAGGCCGCGTCTGCCCCTGCCTCTTTGCCCCCACGCTTGTTTGTGAGGGGATGTAAATATTCGACGTTTTCCAGATCTACCTGTGGGCAGATAGAGAAATTCATTCAGTGTCAGTTCTAAGCAAACAATACACTGATCTACCTGAAAGCAAACGGTTCGCACACTGCCAGTCGTATGTGAACGTCATTCTGCTCTCCCTGAAAGTAGGCACTTCCACGTGTACTGTGCAAAAAGAGAAATTGATGGACAGAATGCAGAACAATGTCAAACATTCACCCCAGTACAGAGGTATGGGCCTTAATGCATCGTTTTTTTTTGCACACCATGCCATTCCAGTTTGAACCCAACCATTCGTAAATCAGTCTTGACCACTGGATTCAAGCTAACCTGGCTGATGAAGGGTAATACTGAGAAACCGGTCCCAGGATGCTTGTTTCCGGTCCAGGGAGGACCTGGCTTGGCAGTTCAGTCTGGACTGTTCCCATGAGGCACAGGGTCAAGATTGATTTACATATTATACGGCTGGGTCTAAACTAAGGTGGCAAGATGAGCAAAATAACAATGGATTTAACCCAGATCTCTTGACTGGGGGTGAATGTATGATTTATTCAGCATTCCGTCCATCATTTGTTTGCGCAGCACTGTTCCATGTGTACGTCATTCTGCCCTGCTTGGACAACCTCGCCAACCTCGGACTTAAACAACTGGTCACTTCCCCCACCCACATCGCAGGCCACACTCTCGACCCCATCTTCACCTCCAGCAACCACGTCTCATTCAGCCACACTACGGATCTCCTCTGGACTGACCACAGCTGCGTTCACTTCACCTACAACAAACCAAAACCCACCACCCACCTCCAACCAACTCTACAAAGAAACTGGAACAAAATCACCACAGAACAGATCTCCACATCGCTCCTTCAAACTTCCCCAGCCCTCTCTTCTAACGCCAACGAAGCCGCCTCCAACCTCACCCTTTGGTTATCCAACACTGCCGACACCTTAGCACCACTGAAAAAACGTCAACGCAAACTTGGCATCAAGAAGGCCTCATGGTTCAACGATGACCTCAAGAAGTCCAAGAAACTGTGCCGCTCCCTTGAAAAGGCCTGGAAAAAAGACCCATCCACCAGCAACAAGGACGCCTTCAAAAGCGCAATCCGTACTCACCACCAACTGATCCGAAAAGCCAAGAAAACAGCATTCAAGGATCGACTTGACGACAACGCCCACAACAGCAAGGAACTTTTCAACATCGTCAAGGAATTTTCCAACCCCTCGGCCAACTCCAACGACATTACCCCCTCTCAAACCCTCTGCGATTCCCTAGCCTCTTTTTTCCACAACAAAATTGCTGACATCCACAACAGCTTTGACAACCAACCCGGAAGCCAAGCCACCCCACCATCAGCTGACCATCTTCCCCCCGTCAACACCCTTAACGCCTGGAACCCAATCTCCACTGAGGACACCATCCGCCTGATGAATTCCATCCACTCTGGATCCCCCACAGACCCATGCCCTCACCACATCTTCAACAAAGCAGACTCCGTCATAGCTCCGCACCTCCGAGACGTCATCAACTGCTCCTTCAATTCCGCTACCTTCCCAGAAGACTGGAAACACGCTGAACTCACCGCCCTTCTGAAAAAACCAACAGCAGACCCCACCGAACTCAAAAACTACCGCCCCATCTCGCTTCTTCCATTCCCGGCCAAAGTCATCGAGAAAGCTGTCAACAACCAGTTCGCCGCCTTCCTCGAAGCCAACAAATCACTCGACCCCTCTCAATCTGGCTTCCGAGCCAAACACAGCACCGAGACCGCCCTAATCGCAGCAACAGACGACATTCGAACTCTACTGGACAATGGAGACACAGTCGCCCTCATCCTCCTCGACCTCTCTGCAGCCTTCGACACAGTCTGCCACAGCACCCTTTTACAACGCCTCAAAAACATCGGAATCCAAGGAAAGGCACTGGAATGGATCACCTCGTTCCTCACCGGAAGAACCCAGAGAGTCCGTCTCCCACCATTCAAGTCCAAGGCCTCTGAAATCATCTGCGGCGTACCACAAGGATCCTCACTCAGTCCCACCCTCTTCAACGTATACATGAGCCCCCTCGCGGCCATCGCCCGCCAACACAACCTCAACATCATCTCTTACGCGGATGACACTCAACTGATCCTATCTCTCACCAGGGACCCCAGCACTGCCAAAACTAACCTACACGAAGGAATGAAAGAAGTCGCCGAATGGATGAAACAAAGCCGTCTGAAACTGAACTCAGACAAAACAGAAGTCCTCATCTTAGGTAAATCCCCCTCTGCATGGGACGACTCCTGGTGGCCGGAAGCCCTCGGAAATGCACCCATCCCGACAGACCACGCACGGAACCTTGGCGTCATCCTGGACTCTTCACTCTCAATGAACAGACAAGTCAGCGCCGTATCCTCTTCCTGCTTTAACATTCTTCGCATGCTCAGAAAAACATTTCGCTGGATCCCCTCCGAAACAAGGAAAACAGTCACCCACGCTCTAGTCACGAGCCGACTGGACTACGGAAACACCCTCTACGCAGGCACCACCGCTAAACTCCAGAAGAAACTACAACGAATCCAAAACGCCTCAGCCCGGCTCATATTAGACATCCCACGCAACGAACACATCTCTGGTCACCTTAAAGACCTCCACTGGCTACCAGTCAATAAGAGGATTACTTTCCGACTGCTTACCCACGCACACAAATCACTCTACGACATCGGACCAGATTGCCTCAACTCTCGACTGTCCTTCTACACCCCCTCCCGCCAACTTCGCTCTTCCAGCCAAGCCTTCGCCACTGTTCCTCGCATCAACAAGTCCACCATGGGAGGCAGATCCTTCTCATACCTGGCTGCCAAAACATGGAACTCCCTCCCCGCTTACCTTCGCCTCACCCAGAATCACCTAGCTTTCAGAAAGCAGCTTAAAACGTGGATATTTGACAAATAATCCTCCTCCCCTTCCTAAGCGCCTTGAAACCCTCTGGGTGTGTAGTGCGCTATATAAATGTTTTGACTTGACTTGACTTGACTATATTGCCAGTTCGCTTTGTACATCATTCTGCTACCCATGAAAGTAGGCAGAGTCCACATGTTTCCAGGCTTACATCACTCTGACCTCCCAGAAGGCAATTCCAGAAAAGGGTTGTCGAGCCTCGAGGCGAGAGCAAAAGTGGGCAAAGGTGGGGTGCCTGTAACTAATGGATTCGGAACAGAGGTGTTACTCCCAGAGCCTTGACGCGCAGCCGGCTCTGGAGCCCGCTAGCGGCCACCGTCCTCGTTGTCTGTACATTTATCACACTTTAGATTAAAACCGAGAATTGAGGAGCAGTACTGGACCGTGAAGTCTCCCAGGAGTGGTGGTAAAAAGCATCTTATGTGAGCTGCACCGATGGAGGATGATTCGCATTCTCATGCCTGCCGACCACAGCGCCCTGGCAGGCGGGCCTATGCTGAAGGCGCCATTTTAAGGTATTACAGTGCGATCTTCCAGAAAAGCACGTACCTGGGATACAACCCCCATCAATGTCCACAAATTATACATTTGAGTCGGTGGTTACCGGTGGGGGCACCAGTACTTCTTTTTGAGGACTGGCACTTTTTCCGGAATCAGGGGTAAAGCACACAGTTGGGGAGCCAGAGGACGAGAAAGAGGGCAAATTTGCCCCACAGGGAGAAAGCAGGCACTTGCATGAGGAAGAGGTGTCGGGCAGCGGCCAGGGCGACTGACGCTGGAGATCACTGTTCGATCCCGGCTCCAGCGGCAGGGGTCTGCCCAGCACCATGTGACTCTGGGCAATAGCTTGCTTAATCTTCCCGACGGCCCCCAGCGCCGGGACACCTTCGGGTAATTGTTCACGCTTTACAAATACTGGACATTTACATTTACATTTAGTTAGCGTCTGGTAGTGGATTAAAGCGGCTTACGGTGGATTTAGGACTAACAGCTTTAGTGCACCAACCTTTCATTGCACCCCTCAGCATTCCTCTACCCCACTGAACAAGGGGCTTAATTTGGCAACCAGGATCTTTTTCAAGACACATGCAAGCCTCTCCTTTTTGTCATAAAGCTGTTTGAATCTAAGCTTAAACAGGTCCCTCTACACGCTATTGATAATTGTGTTCACAGAGGCTCATGGCACATCTCCATACTATCTCATTAATGTCAGAATTTGCTACACACCTTCCAGAAATCAGCGTTCTGTGCACCAAAACTGTATGGTCACAAGAAACCCACTGTATGCAGCCCACAGATTCCAGTCTCTTTATCTGCTAGGCCCCGATCACTGGACTGCCCAGTTCCTGGATGTTGTTGCAGTGACTGTGGCTAAAAGGAGCTTAGTTCTCAGTATAACTGTTCACACCTTAAAATAACTTTCTAGGCCAGGGGTTGGCATCTCCTTTGACCCCAATGTTATTGCATGTTCTCTCCATTGTTCTGTGGCTGGGCCTGCATCCAGTTCAACCAAACGCTTCTCGAAGGCAATCCATTGACAGCCCCAGACACTTTTCTTCATGGTGAGCACTCCCAACTGGTTGAGCCTCTCATTATCCCACCAGTCTTTCATCTTGTTAGTTAATATGTTGGCTCATCTTTAACATTTCCAGGGCCATGTCAAGTTGTAAATAGAGCGTTCGAGCCCCACTTCCATGCCCTTTCCCATGCAGAAGAGGAGTGCAACACTGGAGCATGAGGGGCGGACCCTCCCAAACTGTTTGTCATGCCCAAGTCTGCGGAATGTGGACCATGGTAAGTCAAGTGTCACATTTGTAACTTCTTGGTCTTGTGTTTTAAGTACCACACAAGGTCTACGTCCAAATTCACACATGAACTTTGCTTCATAAAGACAGCACACCCAACTGTGTGTTGCAATTTGCTTTTGCAATGCAAATGACAGTACACTACAAACATTTGCGAGTCACAAGTAGAAGCTGGCATAAAGGGGGCATCTCTGCCCTTCTTGAAACTAACAAGGGGAGGGAAAAGCATAAAATGGTTACCGACCTCATAGGCGGATGTTACACATTTGCAAAGTGTAAGCTGTCAATTTCTGACTGCGTACGCTGCGCGTGCGTAGACTGTTGGTATCAGGAACACAGCCAGTGAGTGATTCCACTTGTATTGTGATCCCTGTCCCTTTGAGGATCTACTCTGCTTACATTCATTAAGTGCTTTAGTAGAAAAAGACAATCTAAGTAAAGGTGTTCAGCCTCCAAAGAGAAGGGATACATTATGTAAAATTAAACTGCAAATGTGAGCTTTCAGAAGGTCAAGTGAGCTGCTGCAATCCACAGATGGGGCTGATGAAACCTCATATGATTGCATCCCATTGAAAGAGCCGTCCCCGACGCAGCTGTAGTGGAACTGCCTTTTCCAAGTAGACCTTCAAAAGAAGGGACATATATCCTTGAGCTGTTATTTCTTCATAGGCTAGAAGTGTGCAAAGGTGCAAAGCCCGTCAATTGCAACTTTGCTAAAAACAAATTCACCGAATGAGCATTGGAAATTACGAAGCTCTCAAAATTAAACAATAGGGATGTCGTCAATGGCCCATTGTTGCAGCACCCTCCAGGCTGCCTAAGAGCTGCCTCGGGGAATATGCATTCTTAACATTTCTGGAATAAATGCATCTTCTAGGCCCGGTAACATCTATCCAGTCATTGGAGAGTTATTTCCTCCCTTCAAATGTCGTGCCCCTTGAGCAGTCAATGAACGGCCACCACAGACAGCTTTCTTCCAGCACAGGACCACCAGGGCTGGCACAGCCCTAGCTCTGAGGCTGTGCACTGGACTACAATCTGCACGTTTCTTTTCAAGTACACCAAACCTTTCATATGGATCACCCTGTGGGCCAGTGCAAGAGGTTTAAATGTGACCCTCACAACGCATTGCAATCACCCACACAACACTCTGGACTCACGTGCACCCACCTCTACATCCACTTACTCACTAAAACCACCACAAAGATCTGAGACCTGCTGCACAACATCGTGCCAAACCTACTTTTTATCATGGAAACCTGGCTGAGCTCTACATCCGCACTTGATGTAGCCACCGCCACAGCCACACCTACAAGAATCCAAAGGAAGCCAGACTTCGCTAGCCCACAAGTGGAATCACCATCATCCACAAGAACACCATCAGCTACACTATGGACGTGTCTTACTCCAACATTTAATACGTCATTCAAGCTCTATGTCAAAGCCAGCTTCAACCTGAGTGGCACTATCACCAACAGACCACCGGGACCATGCACCAACATCAGCCACACCATCACAGACTTTGTCGCTCCACTCAGCCTTGACACTGACAATTACATCCTAAACAGAGAGTTGAACTTCCGCCTATAGATCTCGCTGACCCCAACTCAAAAGCGCTCATCAAAGTCCTTGGAAGTCTTGGCCTCACCCAACGAGTAAAGAGACCTACCCACAACACTGCACTCCTCCTGGACCCTATGTTCATCACCTTCGACAACATCCGAGTTGACAAGCCCATACAGGTTTCCTGGACAGACTGCACCATCATCAAATTCAGCAACACCGCCAGACCAGAATGCCAAAACTGGTACAGCATCAGTGACAAGAACTGGAACACCGCTTTCAACACCTACCGCCCCCCTCCCCCCAAAGCCATCAAGAATTTCAACAATTGAATCACCTGCTGCACCTCATCCCTGACCCGCCTCAAACAGCAATACAGCAGGATCTAGACCCCAGGCAGGTTGGTACACAGAGGAACTCAGACTGATGAAATACAACTGCAATCAACTACAGCGCAAATGTAGAATGAGACAGGGCAGTGAAGACAGGAGCACATTCAAATCCAGCCTGAGACGCTACCAACAAATTATCCAAAGCACCAAATGCACTGCTCTGGGGACCGCATATGTTGAAAGCACCAATAGAAGCAAATGAATCTTCACCATTGTGAGGGGTTTCACTTCACCATCAGCTGCCTCCAACTCGATCACCCCCTACAGGACCTCTTCAACAAAATCTCTCAATTCTTCAGCAACACAATACCTGCTATTTACAGCAAATTTATATTTATATTGATTCCTTTGTAGAGCGCATGGTTACACCAACGGTGTGTCCCCGCGCTGAGACATGGTCAGAAGAAAGACTATGGTTGCTGAGTACGTTTTATATTTTACCCTCAGTATTGGAGAATAGCCAGGTCTTTAGCTGTTTACGGAATACTTTCTCGTTGGGTTCCAGCCTTAAAGTGATTGGAAGTGTATTCCAATTTTTGGCTGCCAGGTATCTGAAAGAGCGGGCTCCTGTGCGGGCTTTGAAGATTCTAGGTATTTTTACCAATGCTAAGTCCGCGGACCTAAGGTAATGTCCGGGGCCGTATTTTGTCAGAAGAGGTTGCAGGTATTTAGGACCTTTCTGTGAGAGGATGTGGTGGCAGTAGCACATTGCCTTGAATTTGGCTCTTATTTCCACTGGAAGCCAGTGTAGGATATCCAGGGTCTTTCTAGTGTTTGTTCTCCTAGGGAGACTGAGAACCAAACGTGCTGCAGCATTTTGCACGCGCTGTAGTTTGGCTAGGCCTTTTTTTGAGGCCCCTAGGTACAGTACATTTCCTTAGTCCAATTGAGATGTAATGACTGCATGGACTATGGACTTTCTTACTTTGGCTGGAAGTAGCTCTATGACTTTTCTAAGGGTTTGTATAATGCCATAGCATTTCCCGGTTACCTTCTGTATTTGGTTATCGAAGGATAGTTTGTGATCTAACCATATGCCCAGGTTTTTTACCTCCAGCTTGGGGAGGGGAACTTGTCCTAGTACTTCCGGCCTCCAAGCAGATGACCAAATGGTAGGTGTCTTTCCCACCACTAATACCTCAGTTTTATCACCGTTTAGTCGGAGGCAGTGGTTTGACATCCAGTCAGCTACTTCCTTAAGACAGTTAGCAAAGCAGGCGGCAGCCTGACTTTTGGTTTGGGATAACTTTACAATTAGTTGCGTGTCATCCGCATAGGATACTATTGACACCTCATGCTTCTCCACGCTTTTGGCCAGTGGCCCCACATACAGATTGAAGAGTGTGGGGCTCAGGATTGATCCCCGTGGGACTCCCTGGGGCAGAGGATAGATCTTGGACATGTTCGTTTTTTGGGCCACTTGGAAGCTTCGTTCGTCCAGGAATGAGATCAGCCATTTCAGGGCTGTGTTTCTAATGCCGCAAGATTCCAGTCTCTGAAGTAGTTTTGGGTGTGAGACGGTGTCAAACGCCGTGCTGAGGTCTAGTAGGATCAGTGCGGCTGTTTGACCTTCGTCTACGTGTTGTCTCAGAGCCTCCGTTGCCATTAGTAGAGCTGATTCTGTGGAGTGTGCCATTCTGAAGCCTGACTGTGATGGGTGTAATAGATCATTAGTGTTTATGTGATCAACTAGTTGTTTGTTAGTAATTTTTTTGGCAAATTGAACCGACAGACCTCAGCAAATGCCTCCCAATCTGATGCTAATCACATGGCCTGTCATCCCCCTAGAAGGAACAGCCAACACTATAAATTCCAGAAATTCAGGGGCTCCATCCGACCCCTAACCCCACTTCACCCACTCCAGAGGACTGCAACCCATCAGCACCATGCTCACACCCGTGTTTGGAAACACGCAACTGTCCTCCCATAGCTGAAGAAGCCCTTCATGGATACTTTAACACTTGCCAACAGCAGAACAATCTCTCCGCTACCATTCCTGGACAATGTCTTAAAGAAAATCACTGAAAACCTCAAGGACCACAAACTCATGGACATCAGTCTGATTCCAGACACAATCACATCACAGAAAATGCCCTCTTCGGCACCATGGATGACATCCACATGACTCTGGACGGAGAAGACATGATGAAGCTCATCCTGCTGCACCTCTCTGCAGTGTTTGACCCGGTCTCCCACCCCATTCTCATCCAATGCCTGCATGACATTGGAATCCAAGGACATGCTCCTTCCTGATTGGAAGGACGCAGTCAGTCAGCAAGGCACCATACACCTTGTATGCCTGCAACCTCATCTGCAGAGTTCCACATGGATCCTCCAAGAGCCCGACTCTCTTCAACACATACACGATCCCTTACCCAACATTGTCCATCCTCACATAATTAATATCTTCTCTTATACCAATGACATGCAACTCCTTCTCTCCCTCACGGACAAGATGCCCACACCCAACTCCAAGGATCAAGTTCAATACCTGCGTGACTAAAATCGCCCACTGGATGAAGCTCAACACCAACAAGACAAATATTGTGATCTTCAGGAAGAGCACTTCACTGAGGGACTCAACCTGATGGCCAACAGAGCTAGGACCGAGACCCACCACCCACACCAAGAACCCTCAGGATAATCATCAACATCAAACTCAACATCACCGACCAAGTCAATGCTGCCACTGCCTCCCCCTGAAGATGCTGAAGATTTTCAAAAACTCACCAAAAGATTGCAAACCATTCAGAACTCAGTGACTAGAATCACTTGCAACGTCCTCTGCCACAATCACATCATACAACATCTGAAAGAGCTCACTGACTCCCCATAAACAAACATTCACAATTAATATTCCTCACCCACACTTTTAAAGCACAACATGACACTGGCCCAGCATACATCAACAACCGCATCTGCTCTCACAAACCTTTGAGATACCTCACTCATCCGGACTCCTACTTGCACACAACCCATGCAGGGCGAACTTCTCCTACAATGCTCCTAAAAGCATGGTACGACCAGCCAGTACACATAAGAGCCTCCTCCTCACTCCTTGAATTCGAAGACGCTGAAGACGTGGCTTTTTGAATAGTCCTACTAGGCCCAAAGGTTTGGCCAGACTCACACCTGCTCAGTTGCAGTATACCCTCCCACGTGATAGTGCACTCAACACACCTGCATTACATAATGTAACAGGCAGATTACCACTTCACTCGTGCCATGAACGCGGAGACACGGTCCCTTGCTTTTCATCTGCCGATCTCTCTGACTGCACAAGTCTGAACCCTCTCTGCTCTCGAGATGATACATGCTGGCAGCTGACTGAGATGGAATTACACAAGTCGAACCTACTGAGGACCATGGCCTTAAGCAATGGAGGCCTGGCTTGGAATGTTAAAAATGGCAGGATGTTGGACTCATGAAAAAAGTTGTAAGGTTTTTTAAGCTGAATACAATTAAAACACACTATTTATTGTTCCAAATAGCACTTACAACCGTGTTTCTCAGGACCATAAACCAACATTATATCAGGTTGGATAACCCAGTGCAGTAAGCAGCTAAGCCAACTGTGAACATAAGGGATGGCATAAATAAACCTGCAGAGCTACTCAAGACTGCCAGCACTCCAAAAACCACAAACCGCACCACGGCCTCCCACACCTCTTCATCCACCGCATTGATAAGCACTGTGTTCCAGAACATAATAACAACACTTTGGTGGTCTTCATGCACAACATACATCAAAAACAAAGCCAATATCATTCCAACCACACCCTACACCAGTAAGTGCTATATAAATGTTGTAGTTCTCAGTGGCGGCTGTTCCCGGAAATCAGTGGGGCTGGGAGGGGAGAAGTGGTGGGAGGGATAAACAAAATCACTTACCTGCCGACCTGCCAGCTGCCACCTCTCCTCTGTCATCTCTCGTCCTCTTCCTGGCTTCTTCTGTGGAAACAGCAAAAAATGTACATAAAAATACATGCGTCCAGTCCAAATCACTGTAACGGATTTCATTTTTCGTTCCCTCACCCAAAGTAAGCATAACCCAACGTACTAAACCTGAAAACACCCCAAATACCAGCCCTAGCTGCTCCCCAACTCTGAGCCTAACGCTCACCTCACTCCTAGCTACCATCCTTTACTAGTAGCCGTGTTACTTAACCCTTCCTCAATTGCTTACCAGTTGCACACATGGCACCACTAAAAAAAGAAGGTAGTTGCCATGTAATTCTTTTCACTATTGCAACCTGAAAATGAAAACATTTGTAGGCATTTTTCCTTATTACATTTTCTTTCATGTGAATTTCTGCATATCATATTCCCCATAACTGCACACTCCCTAGCAGTCCTCTGCAAGCTTCTAGCAGAAAAGCGCTGCTGACTTCCTTGGCTGAGGAAAAATTCAGAACTTTGCAAGATGGCGGCCAGAGCCCAAGACTCCGCCTCTGGACGAACAGTCTAGAACCTTTTCTGAAAGTTTTATCTTGTGCAGCTCGAAGAAGCAAGTGCCAGATCGGCTTTGTTAAGTGACTAGCTAATTAATAATTTAAAATCTTGTAGCTGTCTTTCATTAGAATTTATCCGTACATCAACCACAAAATCAGTCAAACACACTCATTTATAAGTTAATGCAAGGCCTGAATTATTAAACACGCAGCTAGATTAAGACTCTCAAACCGCAGAACGCTTCCATTCGCCTGCATCCTGCAGCCAGATGGTCGGGGCCGAGCAGCGTGAAAGTGCCGCTCTGGGGAGGAGGGAGGTCTGTGACGGCGTGCGTGCGTGCGCGTGTCCGTGTGTGTAATAAACACGCAGGTGTGTGCGTATCTGTGCGTGACGGCGCCTGTATCTGCGTATAATAAACATTGCAGGGTTATTTTTACATTTGCGCCGCGCATATGGGCAGTGTGCACTTATCTATGTGTGAGCCCGTATGTAGGAAACATGCAGTTGTGTGTTTGGGTTTGAAAGTGTGTGGATGAGTAGTATGCATGCGGAATTGCATTTCTGTGTTTTTGTGTAATAAACATGCAGTTGTGTGTTTGGGTTTGAAAGTGTGTGGATGAGTAGTATGCATGCGGAATTGCATTTCTGTGTTTTTGTGTAATAAACATGCAGGTGTGTGTTTGTGTGTCTGTATGTGTTTCTATGCCTGTATTTTTTCTGTGTGTATAAACACACATAGGGTTTGCATGGGTGTACGTGTGCGTGTGTGCGCGTATGTGTGCAGTAAGGATGTAATAGTGTGTTTAAGTGTGCATGTTGTGTATGTGTGCAATATACAAGAAGAGGAGTTTTTGTATGACTTTGTATGCAACTATGTGTACATCAGCATCTGTGTTCGGTGTACCACGCAGGGTGGGTTGGGTTTTCTAGTATATATGGGACCGGGTATTTTTTTGAGGAGACCGCCTATATCTGCCAAGTGGCCCCATGGCATGCATGAAACCATCAGATGCTCATGCCAACTATTTATTACATAGAGGCATTTGAATGTGTTTTCTATTGTAAATGGGGGCTGAAACGCCATAGCACGCAAAGTAACCAGTTAAAGGCCAAAGATGGCTTAAGGTGACGCACAAACTTGGAGTACAGGAGGGGTGTGTTCCTGTGTGCCACACTGCCTCCCCCATTTTACCGCAAAAGTCCATCTGCTAGCACCCAACCGGTTTCGTTTGTACCATGTCTAAGTAGTGCCTCCTTCATCTTATTATGCAAGCAGGCCTGGCTGAGGAGATCAGGCCTGTCTCTAAATACCGTATGGCTGTACCCCTCCGACTCCCACCCTCATAGTCCCGTCTGTATCCGATTCCAGGTGACACGTTTTAGCCGATTCCGGGTGAAGCGTTGTCTGTTGGAATGCATCTATTAATATTACATCGATCTGATTCTAGGGTGGTACACCTCCAAGCCTTTGATGACCGGCTCGCGCATGTCAATGCGTCACATACAGTCAACGCAACGAGGCTCTCTCACACTTCCCCCCCTCCTAGCTGTGAGTGCACCCAAAGCAAGAGAAACACTTGGGGGCAGATTTACAAGCCCCTTGCGATAACTTTACGCCCCCATCACTTCTGTGACGCAGCGTCATCGTAAACAATGCACCACAATGCAGCATATTTACAACGTGACGCATCTAGGGAGATGCGTAACGTTGTAAAGCTCTGAGCTACATTATACCTGCATCAGGGATAATGTATGCAGGGTGGGCGTTCCGTCACAAGGAAGACACGTAAAAGTGATGCCGTGAAATCTACAAGATTTCACGGAATCACTTTTACGACATCAGTGCGTCAAAACCTTACGCCTGTATGAAGCAGGTGTAAGGAGTGACGCAGCATGATGAGAATAGGCATTCCTGACCATTTCTTGAGTTGTGTCATGCTTACGACACGACTCCAGCAATGCTCTGCCTTTCCGCCAAAAGGTGCGTCACACATCTGTCTATCCTTGCACCATGGCGCGCCACACGCAACTTTTTGCCTCAGGTTGAGGAGTCCAGTATCAGCCTGGGAGGGAGTGGACAGCCCAAGACCTGCTGGGGTAGAGCTAGTTACAACCAGCCAATGACAGAAGCCAAGAAGGTCAGACAAAGAGAGTGACAGACATTGAGAGTCTCATTTATGAGGGTTTACCGTAGGGCACTGCCGCAGGCCAGTTTGCGGTGCTGCCCTATGGTAAAAGAAAAGGGCAGGAATGTGCCGCATCTATCGGATACAGCGCATTCCCGTCCTTTACCCCTGTGCCGGGGCACAAATGGGCTGACGTGCGCCAATGCAGGGAACTTTGCACCATTGTGCAAGGGTGCCTGCGTTGAGGGGATGATATTTTTTATGCAGGAAGGGAAACCTTCCTGCACAAAAACTATCACAAGAGGCTTTTTTTCCTTTTCTATGTGCAAAAACGAGGAGAAATAAAGATATTTCTCCTCGTTGTGCCTTCCTTACACCTCCCTGATTTCTTGTAAATTTTGGGCAGAGTCAAAAAGCCATGAATGATTGTGCCTGTATCTGTGGCCCATTGATTGCGCTGGTGCCTGTATCAGTGGCCCCTGACTGTGCTGGTGCCTGTATCCGAGGCCCTCCGATTGCGCTGCTGCATGTATCAGTGGCTTTCTGATTGAGATGGTGCCTGTGTCTATGGCCCTCTGATTGCACTGGTGCCTGTGTTTGTGATCCTCCGACTGTGCTGGTGCCTGGGACGACTCCTGGTGGCCGACCACACTGGGAACAGCACCGACACTAGGATTCGACTCCTCCCTCTCCATATCGAGGCTGGTCAACGCCATCTCCTCTGCCTGCTACAACACCCTCCGCATGCTCCGCAGGATCTACAAATGGATCCCGACCGAAACAAGAAGAATGGTGACCCAAGCCCTCATCAGCAGCAGACTGGACTACGGCAACGCACTTTATGCAGGAATCCCTGCCACACACCTACGACGACTACAACTCATCCAGAACGCCTCTGCCCGACTGATCCTCAACATCCCTCGTCGCAGCCACATCACCCCCCACCTGAGACACCTGCACTGACTCCCCGTCAACAAGAGGATCACCTTCAAGCTCCTCACCTACGCACACAAGGCACTTCACAACACCGGACCAGCCTACCTGAACAGCAGACTCAGTTTCCACACCCCAACCAACCAGCTCCACTCTGCCAGCCTCGCCCTCGCAACCGTCCCCCACATCCAACTAACAACCTCCGGAGGCAGATCCTTCTCCTTCCTCGCCGCCAAGACCTGGAACACCCTCCCTACCCACCTACGGCAGACTAGGCATGGGCGGAAAATCCGTTCCGCTCGCGGATTTTGCGGATTTTCGGGAAATCCGCAATCCGCGAGATTTGCGAATTTCCTGCAAAATCCGCAAATCCGCGAGCAGCGGATTTTGCTCGCACTGCTCGCACTGTTCGCGTGAGTTCGCGCCCCGCGAATAAGTGCGAAATTGCAGAAATATGATCTAAGCAAAACTGAAAGTAACTACTTACCAGGTTCAAAAGTTCAGGCACATCATTAGTAGCCATTTCCTGTAGTGCTTCCTGAGGGGCCCCTCCAGAGTTCAGTTGCCAGTTGAAACTATTATGTGACCCTGCTCTGAACCTCAGAATAGTTACACATATGCCACAAAGGTCATGAATTACAGCTAAGGGAGACAAGCAGGAGCCAGGCTGGAAGTTAAAATCCATTAATCAGCCCCTAATTCATTATTGTCAGTTGGGGCAGGGCAGGTGTTGTAACTAATTTTGCAACAATGAAAGCACTTAGCAAGTGCAAAAGATCACTAATCAGGGCGCACTAAGGAAGCAGGTGCCAGCTAAAAAAATATTCTGTGACACATTAATCAGCCCCAAATTAATTCAGGTCACTTGAGGCAGGGAAGGTGTGCTTTGCTTTGCCGAAAATAATGTACACTGGACAACCAGAGGGTGTGGTGATGAAACAGAGGGTGGCATGGGTGGGCCAGAGGGTGGCATGAGTAGTCAGAGAGTGGCAGTGGTGACAGAGAGTGGCAGTGATGAAGAAGAGTGTCCCAAACAGGTTGGACACGTAGAAACAACAAGTTCGCAAAACTTGCGACCCGACAGGTAAGTTCGCAAATTGCGAAATTGTAAAAACCCTCGCGAACTGGCAGAAACACGGGCGAACACAAAAAAAAAAAAATCCGCAAATTCGCGGGAATTCGCGGATTTTGCGGATTGCGAGTTCGCAAATCCGCAAATTCGCGGATTGCCAATCCGCAAAATCCGCTCATGCCTACGGCAGACCCAAGACCTGCTCGCCTTCAGAAGACTCCTCAAGACCTGGCTCTTCACGCATGAGTAGCACCCCCTCCCCCTCAGCGCCTTGAGACCCTCACAGGTAAGTAGTGCGCTTTACAAGTGATTGATTGATTGATTGATTGTATCTGTTGACCTCCTATGATGTTGATGCCTGTTTTTGTGACCTTCTGATTGAGCTAGTGCCTGCATCAGTGGCCCTCTGATTGAGCTGGTGCCTGTTTTGTGGCCCTCTGATTGCTTTGGTGCCTGTATATGTGGCTCCTGACTGTGCTGGTGTCTGTATCTGAGGCCTTCCTATTATGCTGGTGCCTGTATCTGTGGCTCTCTGAGCTGGTGCCTGTTATTGTGGCTCTGTGATTGCGCTGGTGCCTGTATCTGTGGCCCTTCGATTGCACTGGTGCCTGTATCTGTGGCCCCTGACTGTGCTGGTGTCTGTATCTGAGTTCTTCCTATTATGCTGGTGCCTGTTTCTGTGGCCCTCTGATTGCGCTGGTGCCTGTATCTGTGGCCCTTCGATTGCTTTGGTGCCTGTATCTGTGGCCCCTGACTGTGCTGGTGTCTGTATCTGAGGTCTTCCTATTATGCTGGTGCCTTATCTGTGGCTCTCTGAGCTGGTGCCTGTTATTGTGGCCCTCTGATTGCGCTGGTGCCTGTATCTTTGGCCCTCTGACTGTGCTGGTGCCTGTATCTGTGACCCTCTGACTGCACTGGTGCCTGTATCTGTGACCCTCTGACTGCGCTGGTGCCTGTATCTGTGACCCTCTGACTGCGCTGGAGCCTTTTTCTGTGGCTGTCAGACCGTACTGGTGCCTGTATCTGTGACCCTCTGACTGCACTGGTGCCTGTACCTGTGACCCTCTGACTGCTCTCTGGTGCCTGTATCTGAGGCTCGCTGACTACTCTGGTGCCTGTATCTGAGGCTCGCTGACTGCTCTGGTGCCTGTATCTGAGGCTCGCTGACTGCTCTGGTGCCTGTATCTGAGGCTCGCTGACTGCTCTGGTGCCTGTATCTGTGGCTCCACTCCTGGAGGGCAACCCTCATAAGAAAACAGACAGCGGGTGGCATTCCCTAGGATAATAAATTCTCTTTTTAAATGGTATTTTAGAGACACAGATACACATAAATCTATTGTATTGCAGTGGCTGGAAAAATGGATCATTTACTGAGCCAGAAAACAATTTCAACAACTCACATAAAAGTATAGGTGTTTCCTACAGAGTCCTGTGGAGGCTGAAAACAACAAGTCATCTCGCGAGGGGACTGTATGATGGATGTCTGCTGTCAATGACAGCTCAAGGACACATGGTGACACTGGGGAAAGTATGATTGCCTCTTTAGTGTCTATTTAAAAGTAAGGCTCGGCTGGCAGTCAGGCCGGCGCAGACTATCAATATAACTACTTACATTAAAAATCTATATGACTACAGTAGCAGGTTTGAGCAGGCCTGGGCGGGTCTAAGCATAGGGACATCCTCCTGGGGCTGGTCTGCTGCTCTGGAAGAAAGGGAAATAAAATGGCAGGTCACAGAAGAGGCTCCCGCCAGACAAAAACGGTGGGCTAAATACAAGGGCAAGTGGATGTCTTACAAAAACAGAATATGGGAGGTTATGAGGACCACTACTCATCATTCAGAAATGTGTTATTTAGGGCCAGATGTAGGTAATCCTAATTTACAGATTCTAAAATACCGAATTTTACCGATTCGGTATTTTAGAATCGGTAAATGCTATGTGGGAAAAAATTCAGTAAGTATTACCGAATCGGTACGTTACCGAATCGGTATTTACACATTCGGAAATTCCCATTCACCCATAGGAATGAATGGGATTTACCGAATCTGTAAATACCGATTCGGTAATGGGGGAACACATTCAAGGGTGGCAGGGTGTTACATTGACACCCTGTTGCACCCCTGAATCGTACGTCTGCCACATGGCACTTTTGGAAATGCACAAAAATGCTTTTCCAAAGGTTTTCGATATTTACCACCAACTTTTAGTTGGTGGTAAATACCGAATCCTTAACTATGCAATTCCCTCATTTGAGTGCTCCCTACATTGCTAATAAGCTTATTTACCGATTCGGTATTTTAAGGAATCTGTAATTTACCGATTCCTTAAAATACCGATTCGGTGAATTACCCAATCTGTAAATTGGCCACCTACATCTCTAAAGAATGCGGTAATTTTGGCCGTTACCGACCGGTACTAGGCTACTTACATCTGGCCCCTAGTCTTTTTGGCCTGGTCTACGCCAGTAATTCTCTAGTTCCTATTTCTGAGAAGGATTCTTCTGCCTTTCTCCATTAGTTCGTTCATGCTTTGCATTCATTGACCTACATATCCAGGTTCTATGTTGACGTAAAGTTTCTGGGTTCCAGATTGAATCAAGAAATCCATCTGATACCTGGTCTGGGTGTTTAGTAACAACAAAGATCACTATTTAATGGGGGCACATCTACAGACATTCCACAAGTGAAAAAATATGGGTGCCACAAAGGCTGAGTCTTTCAGCGAAAGTTTCTTAATGGCTAACCTGTCCCTTTCTTTCTCAAGTGTTCCTGCTGATTATTCTGAAACTGGTGTAAGGCATGTTAGGAAAAACACATTCAATTCTGACTTATTCTTTTTCTGACCGGTTGAAATATCAGCCCAGCTTTTCTCCTGTATTTTCATCCTCAATCCTTGGCCAGCACCTGCCCATGACTGCCCTCCTTGTAAAGCTGCTCTCTGAGTGATTACTATGGTTTTTCTGATGAATGAGCTTTCATTATCAGAATCTTTATTCTTAATTGTCTGGCACGTGCCTTTGCAGGGCTCCGTAGCGACGGAGTGAGGGATGGGCCAGTGGAGAATGTGTCACCTGATCTTCCTACAAAGCCATCGATTGTGCATTCTTCTAAGGCATTGAGCGTTTTTGTTTTTTTCAGGGCTACAACAGTGATTGCACATTCTATCATGTCGTTGTGAGTGTTTCTGCTACGACATTGGTTGAACTACAGGGTTTGTGCTTCGACATTGTGTTTGTTATGTGATTTAGGCACTTATTGCACTTTCTCTAAGACATTGTGTATGCTTTCTGCTTTAGGCATTCATTGCACTTTCTGTAAGACATTGTGTATGCTTTCTGCTTTAGGCATTCATTGCACTTTCTGTAAGACATTGTGTGTGCTTTCTGTTTTAGGCATTCATTGCACTTTCTGTAAGACATTTTGTATGCTTTCTGCTTTAGCATTCATTGCACTTTCTGTAAGACATTGTGTATGCTTTCTGCTTTAGCATTTATTGCACTTTCTGTAAGACATTGTGTATGCTTTCTGCTTTAGGCATTCATTGCACTTTCTGTAAGACATTGTGTATGCTTTCTGCTTTAGGCATTCATTGCATTTTCTGTAAGACATTGTGTATGCTTTCTGCTTTAGGCATTCATTGCACTTTCTGTAAGACATTGTGTGTGCTTTCTGTTTTAGGCATTCATTGCACTTTCTGTAAGACATTTTGTATGCTTTCTGCTTTAGCATTCATTGCACTTTCTGTAAGACATTGTGTATGCTTTCTGCTTTAGCATTTATTGCACTTTCTGTAAGACATTGTGTATGCTTTCTGCTTTAGGCATTCATTGCACTTTCTGTAAGACATTGTGTATGCTTTCTGCTTTAGGCATTCATTGCATTTTCTGTAAGACATTGTGTATGCTTTCTGCTTTAGGCATTCACTGCACTTTCTGTAAGACATTGTGTGTGCTTTCTGCTTTAGGCATTCATTGCACTTTCTGTAAGACATTGTGTATGCTTTCTGCTTTAGCATTTATTGCACTTTCTGTAAGACATTGTGTATGCTTTCTGCTTTAGGCATTCATTGCACTTTCTGTAAGACATTGTGTATGCTTTCTGCTTTAGGCATTCATTGCACTTTCTGTAAGACATTGTGTATGCTTTCTGCTTAAGGCATTCATTGCACTTTCTGTAAGACATTGTGTGTGCTTTCTGCTTTCGGCATTCATTGCACTTTCTGTAAGACATTGTGTGTGCTTTCTGCTTTAGGCATTCATTGCACTTTCTGTAAGACATTGTGTATGCTTTCTGCTTTAGGCATTCATTGCACTTTCTGTAAGACATTGTGTGTGCTTTCTGCTTTAGGCATTCACTGCACTTTCTGTAAGACATTGTGTGTGCTTTCTGCTTTAGGCATTCATTGCACTTTCTGTAAGACATTGTGTATGCTTTCTGCTTTAGGCATTCATTGCACTTTCTGTAAGACATTGTGTATCCTTTCTGCTTTAGGCATTCATTGAACTTTCTGTAAGACATTGTGTATGCTTTCTGCTTTAGGCATTCATTGCACTTTCTGTAAGACATTGTGTATGCTTTCTGCTTTAGGCATTCATTGAACTTTCTGTAAGACATTGTGTATGCTTTCTGCTTTAGGCATTCATTGAACTTTCTGTAAGACATTGTGTATGCTTTCTGCTTTAGGCATTCATTGCACTTTCTGTAAGACATTGTGTATGCTTTCTGCTTTAGGCATTCATTGCACTTTCTGTAAGACATTGTGTATGCTTTCTGCTTTAGGCATTCATTGCACTTTCTGTAAGACATTGTGTATGCTTTCTGCTTTAGGCATTCATTGCACTTTCTGTAAGACATTGTGTATGCTTTCTGCTTTAGGCATTCATTGCACTTTCTGTAAGACATTGTGTAGACATTCATTGCACTTTCTGTAAGACATTGTGTATGCTTTCTGCTTTAGGCATTCATTGCACTTTCTGTAAGACATTGTGTATGCTTTCTGCTTTAGGCATTTATTGCACTTTGTGTAAGACATTGTGTATGCTTTCTGCTTTAGGCATTCATTGCACTTTCTGTAAGACATTGTGTATGCTTTCTGCTTTGGGCATTCATTGCACTTTCTGTAAGACATTGTGTATGCTTTCTGCTTTAGGCATTCATTGCACTTTCTGTAAGACATTGTGTATGCTTTCTGCTTTAGGCATTCATTGCACTTTCTGTAAGACATTGTGTATGCTTTCTGCAGTGCCAGGGCATTGTTTGTGTTTTCTGCTAGAAAATTAGTTGTACGTTCTGCTAAGACTTCGTGGGTGTTTTCTCCTAAGGCACTGGGCGGATTATTTTGTTTTTTTGCAGTGCTAAAACAGTGATTGCACTTTCTGCTAATGCATGGTGTGTGCATTCTGTTACAACGGTGGATGCACTTTCAACGTCATCATCATGTATGCTTAGACACTGCACATGTGTTCTGCTATGACATTGATTGCGCTTTCTGCGAAGACATTGATTTCGCTTTCTGCGAAGACATTGTGTGTGTTTTTTTTCCAAGGCATTCTGTCTTTTTCTGCTCGGACATTGGTTGTAATTTCTTCTAATTCATTTTGTGAACCTTCTACTAAGACGTTGCTGGTGTTTTGTGATAGGGCATTGATTGCACTTCATACTCAATCATTGCTTGTGCTGTTCACCCCGTTCAATAATCGGGGACTGTATTTTTTCGTATTGCGGTCCTTGTTTCCTAAGGACAAAGTCTATTCTTTCATGACAAATGATTTCTGCAGCCTTTCCATTGGTTGCTATTAGGACCTTCCATTTCCATTTGTTCTGTGCCACTACATCCCAGCTGTCACCAGCACGTGCGTTCCCAAGAGGACTATGTGCGATCATAGAGTTTCATCATGATTCACACGTGTGCATCCAAGTAAAGGGATCGACGGATCATTTGTGATCAATACAGTAGTAATATTTCCATCAGCTCCTCAGCTTTGTGCAGCTTCACCACTTCTTAATCGCGTCTCGCTACTGCTTATATTCCCCCCTGCAGCCATGCCGGCATGAGGTACCATCTGCGTAACTTCTTATACGGCCATTTACGTAGTCTGGTGCGAATCGGTGAGGAAGCAACCTGTGATCGCGCTTCTCTCCACGCGCTGGTGTCAGTTTCTTGTTCTTTTTTTTTAACCAGGATTTCATTTATAGAAGTTGCTCAGGGATTCATTTTCTATCTGATTGTCCGGTTGTATTGAATAAGAAGTGCAGCTACTATTGGTCTCCCTTTGCAAGGATGCATTTGAATCAGTACTTTCCTACCTGCACATAGCAGAACCACTCATGGCTACCAGGTTATATTTTGTGTAGTCAGTATTTACACTGTGAATCTTGTCACCTTTATGTATGTCGTCCATTCTGGTGTTTCCATTGTTGGCCCTGATCGAAAGATTTGCCCTTGGTGCGCCAAATAGAATTTGCGATAAGGCATGCCAATCCAAGCCCCCCACAGCTGTTAGACTCTTTCCTTAAAGTCCTCTCAGGGATAGTGCTGCAATACATTCCAGAGAGAATTTGCTGCTGGTTTGTTGGAGTATGGCCACCAAACAGGTTTTTGTCTTCTTGCTTTTCGTAAAATGGTCTGGAAATATGACCAAGAAAAACTTTCAAATCCAAAAAGTCCTGGGATAAAAAGAGCTTTGTAATATTTAATACCTTGGACATTGAATAGAAATATCTTTTACTTTCTTTAGAATAATAAAAAAGAAAATATTAATTTAATCCGGGAGAGACCAAAGTTGGTCTAGGAGGGTTGGATCCACGCCATGTTTTCCCAGGGCCCAGTGAATATTTTAATAATTCCAATTTAGATTCATTGTAAAGTCATCCTCTGTGGATATTCTAAAATCTGGCTTCGATCCAACCTCGTGGGTCAGTTTTGATCATTTTTGGTTTAATCGAAGCACAGAATCCTAAAGGAAAAAGTTTTGTCTTCATGCCCCATCATAAACCAACAATGTCTTGATGCCCTACCATAAACCAATAGGACTGTGCAGTGAAGAACCAGGAAAAGATAATCCTTCAACTCTATCCTAATAAGACATTGCAGTCTATGGATTCCTGATACTCAGAAAAGGCAATGGTGGTGGGTCGTCATATAGGATCCTGATGTTCAGACCAAAGAGACACAAAAAGGTAGGTTGAATATGGAATCATCCCATGTATGAAGATTACTTATCCCCTTCACCTCGCATCATTCCCCAGGATTCTTTCGCTTACGTGAATCTGTATGCTTTACGCCAGAAAGTCGGACTGAGGTATACAAAAGAATTATGGTTGAATTAATCTCTGTCACTGGCAGTTACTCAGGCTGCATCCCAGTTCTTCATTATTTTGCACACCATGCCACTGCAGTTTGAACCCAGACATAAGCAAACAATCTTGACCCTATTCCAACAGGAATAATCAAGCCTGAACAGTCAGGCTAAGTCCTCCCTGAACCAGAACACAAGCAACACAAGACGGGTTTTACCCCGATCGGGGCTTTTCCTACTGGTGCAGATTGGCTCCAATGGCACAGTAATCATGGAATTAAAATCTGGGTATACTCATCACACTTAGGGCATCGATCTAAAGTATACAAAAAAAGTACACGTCTCAGTCGAATCTGAGGTTGCATAGTGGGCAAATTAATGATTGAGATGTGGCCCAAGTAATTACCAGTGTCTGAGATTAATACAAGCATTTCACCCCTCACTTTTTTGATTATTTTAGTGTTATTCCCGAAAGTGGCAAAAGATATAAGGAAATGATGAAATATTGTTTATGTATTTTAGAGATTGGATATTTGTTATTGTATTCAATATTTCATATTCTTGAATTGTACATAAAGGAAACAGTAAAACAATTATAAATATATATATATAAAAGAATCAAGGGGAAAAGACTACAGGTTGAGCTACGATAGGCAGTCACACCAAAAAGGGTGGCTAGTTGGCTACAAGCAATATTTTCAGGATATCTACTTAAAATATATTTATATACAGTGAATTAACTGAGAATGGCTCAGTGACCTCCCTACCAGCCACAGATTAATGCAGTGTGCATGAGGTTGAATTCTGAAAAGGCAGACTTATCCTTTGAATTTTCAAAGGTGTGTAAATTGATTACCATAAATTGAGTTAATAGAACATCTGTTGTTTACAGCACGTAGGAACAGCAGCAGCCATATTATGTACTGGGTGCACTGTTCATGTTTCCGCCTTTAAAAGGCTGCGCCAGGCGCAAACATGACAGTGCATCACGTTTTTGTAGTGCAGTGTCAGTGCGCCTCCTGACTACTTCTTTACGCCCATGTCCATAATATGGCGTGGTTGCAAAGGCAAAGAGATCCTTTCATTTGCATGGGGGGGGGGAGAATGCGCTCTCGAGATAGCACTGTTGCTACATGTGCGCCAGTAGTATCGGTATATAACAGAATGGGACGGAAAAGAGTCTGCAGCCCGTTAAGCAATACCAAAGTGCCCTGGGGTCGCACACGCCAATTGTGCCCCCAGGACACTTCATGACTAGGGCTTGTGATGTGCAATATTTAGCCCTTCATAAAAACACAAATTATTATTGTGTGAATCTAATTGGATCTCCTTTAAACAATTGGGGGTTACTCTGAAAATCTTGCCTGGACTTGGACTTATGTTGGACACCCCCACAGGAACAGGGCTCGTTTCACAACATTTTGCACACCCAGGCTCAACGAAGGTGACAGAAAAATCACTTCACTCATGTGAATTCCAACCCTTACTCACAGCGCTATGGTGCCAAAGGATACTCTTTGCTGGTGGTGGCACCTTACCTAATCTCAGTCTAAAGTGTTCAACTTGCCTGCAGGGGTGTGACTACCATTGGTGCAGAAAGTATAGTGGACCCAGGGCCCAGAGCCCTCAAGGGCTGATTGAACCCAGGTAATTGCTGCATTTCACTACTCCAACAGAAGTCAACTGGCCCATTTTCCTTGCTTGCATGAGGGCCCATGGCACCCTTGCTAAGCTACTGCTGCCCTGGGCTCTGCAATAGGGGCGGCTGAACTTGTGTAGTTTCACTCTGTGGAGTTTCACTCTATGGAAACCTGAGGAATTACCTAAAAATTCAACGAGATTCAGGGGAGTTCTGCGAGCGGCAGGATTTTGGCACGTCTTACGCTGATTTTTAGCACTGGGATATTGTGTCCCTTCTGGGTGAGTAGTTGCACTTTACCAACCCTTGATTGATTGATTGTTCAGTGCTATAAAATCAGCATGAACGGCACCACGCAGCGCGCCAGAGGGAGCTGCTTCCTTCTGCCGCTCGAATATCTGCTGCTCGAGTTTTTCTACTCGAGCTGCCGCTTTCTCAATGCAAACAGTAGCGGCCTGCCGCGACTGCCCACGTTGAGAGTTCATGCCGGGAGGCGTTATAGTGATTGAAGAGGCGTTCTAGCGATTGAAAATCGTGCTAGGGGGTGCAAATTCTCGCTAACCAACTTAACGTAGGAGAACGGCGCACGTGTGAAAACCTCAGACCTGCATGGTGGTGGAGTTTTGCCAGACCTCCATGTTCCTAGCGGGCCGCAGAGTGGGAACAACTATGCAAACTCCACCGGCGGAGCAGATTTTTTGGCCCTCCCCCACCTCTGCATCCTTTCCCTTCCAAGACATCCGACTTCATTTTTCATCAAAGCATTCCGAATTTAGCACAACGCGCGCCTGAGCCCTGAAACCCGGCAGCAGGCCGTTCGTCAGCTAACAATCCATCGATTATTGAACTTTTTGCAGACACTTCCTGGGCTCTGTGCTTTATAGTTTTTTTTATTCTCCACTCCTCGCCCGGGATGCGTATTTTGAAGTAAAGGCGCTTTGGGCGCCAATTAATGGCGGATTGCGCGCTCGGCGAGCCTCCCGTCAGAGGGACGCGCACCTGTTGCAGCTGAGCCTGTGATATCAGATAACGCAGCGCGCCTTTTACATCCACACACCCCTGCCACGCAGCCATTTATTGTTAAACGTGTCACAAAAAAAGTGCAGGCAGGCAATTACACAGCAGCCATTGTACAAGGGGCGCACTCATAAAGTGTTTAATATGAAAACATGGCGCGCCGTCGGGCCCTCGGCAGAGATCTGATGAGACGGCCCGCGCAGCTGAAAGGCTGCCAGCCTTTTTAGGGAGGAAGTGACTGTGGAGCGGAGCCGCGGATCCTTATCGGCTCATCGCTCAGATGCCGGGGAAGATTGCGCCCTCGCTGCATCTTCAGAGGAGGACGCGCTCCAGATCCTGTGATGAGGGGGTGAAGCCTGTCTGCTGCTTTCACCTGAGTCCCCAGCAGTCAGCCCCCCCTCCCCCCGCCCACCCCTCCGCCCCCAAAACCGGCATGTGAGCCGGTAGGCGCACGAGCCCCAGCGGTGCCCTTGCCTCTCAGGGCAGGCAGGGCCCGGTCCTGCGCCTGTCTTTCCATACGTCTCTCGCCATAGCTTTGAAACTGTTGTGTATAATGATGCCAAAGTACGACAATTTCTAGAGCTGTTTTAATGGGAGCGTGCCAGCACTTTCAGAAGGAGTAACTTTTAATGGGAGCGTATTTGCACTTCTTTCAAACGTTGCAGCACTTGAAGAGGTAGAGTGCAAACACTTCTCAGAATGGCCGATACACAATTATTGCATGCTTGTTTGCACTTCTTTCAAAGGTTGCAGCACTTGAAGAGGTAGAGTGCAAACACTTCTCAGAATGGCTGATATACAATTAATGGATGCTTGTTTGCACTTCTTTCAAAGGTTGCAGCACTTGAAGAGGTAGAGTGCAAACACTTCTCAGGATGGGCGATACACAATTGCATGCTTGTTTGCACTTCTTTAAAAGGTTGCAGCACTTGAAGAGGTAGAGTGCAAACACTTCTCAGAATGGCCGATACACAATTAATGGATGCGTGTTTGCATTTTTTTCAAAGGTTGCAGCACTTGAAGAGGTAGAGTGCAAACACTTCTCAGAATGGCCGATACACAATTAATGGATGATTGTTTGCACTTCTTTCAAAGTTTGCAGCACTTGAAGAGGTAGAGTGCAAACACTTCTCAGAATTGCCGATATGCAATTAATGGATGCTTGTTTGCACTTCTTTCAAAGGCTACAATGTTTTTAACGGGAGATCATCACACTTTCAGCAGGACTGTTACATTTTTATGGCAGCTTACTTGCCTTTTTCTTCGAAAGGCTGAAGTACTTTTGTGGGAGAACACCTGCACTGCTAAGCCAGTGAACGTGTAATTGGAAGAGAGCTGCACTTCTTTGAAAGGCTGTAGCACTTTTAATAGGGTCAGTTAACTTTTAAGGAAGAGCAGCAATACTTCTAAGCAGGGTGTTTTACATATGAATGAGAGTATATTTGCGCTTCTTTGAAAGGCAGCAGTACTTTTCATGCTAGAGTACCAGCCAGAGCTTAATTTGAGCCGTTGATTGCCATGGGGGCATCCAGCACTTATTTTTGGGGACCGACACTTATTTTTTGTCATCAGTCATCCACCATTAGCAAGAGAAGGAAATACAAACAGATCTGAAAGATGGAGGGAGAGAAAAGTGGCAAAACTCTCACATAGGAAGACAGCAGGAACCTGCAAGAGTGAGATGAAGGAGAAGAGAGTGTCTGGTAGGGACACAGTCTGTTATTTGCCGTAATTGGTTTGGCACATGAATTTGCCTATCCTAAGTGCGTGCACCCATCTATGAATATGACAGTGTATTCCCTCACTGGCTTCATACTTCATACTATGTAGACCTCACCTTTAGTGATGATTTTTTTGATCTTGCTTGTGCTTGACTTTGTAATGTGACTTTCCTGCCTGCATCATTTGCTGTATGTTTGTATCTGTATATGATTATATCTTTTCCAACTTGTGCCTGTTCCTCAGATTGTTCGTCTCTATATGATATTGTGTATGTTCAGGGTTGTACTGGAGCCCTGGATGACACTGTGTCTATCCTACCTGTGAGTGTTCGACAAGTTCCCTCCCCTGATAGTGCCTGTTTCTGTATCATATTTTGCTTGTTGCTGCTTGTGCCTGCATATATCTGTCTCTGTGGCAATGTCTACTCTTGCGTGTATGTACTCCTCCAGGCTCATCTCTCTGTGTGTGTTTGTGGCTAGCCCTGTGTATTCCTTTAGCTGTACGTCTGTTTCTATAAATGATTATGTTTACCCCTACCTGCGCCAGGCCATGCACGTTTTTCCTACCCATGCCTGTTGAACATGCCCCCTTGTTATTTTTCCTTCGTTATGCAACTGTGCCCTAGTTGCTACTTGTTCATGTATTGTTACTATTTAACACATTACTGCTCCTGCTTACGCCTCTCTCTATTTGTCTAGTGCTCCAAGTACCTGTGTTTATATGGGATTAAATATTAATATTAGACTGGGTCTATGTCTATGTGTGCATACTAGGCGTCAATTTAATTATGCTGGAATAATTGGAGTAATTGTCAGCGTTACTATTTAGTGTGGAATTACTGATGACGTAATAAGATGGAGCGACCTCTCGTCCCAAACCAATCGCACAGCAAATTGCGCCGTCATGGCTGATTATTCAACTGTTTCTACCTTATATAATCCATTTTTTCACATTTACTTCAAATTTTTGATTCTTCAGTTATTATTCAACTTATTTTCAACTCCACACGCGGGCGTATTGCCATTTTTCCAGACTTCCCATGTTGAAACTATGCCCATCCGGGCCTCTTGTTTAAACACGACTGACGCAACAAGTTCGTTCCAAGCAGTGTTTTTATTTACGCCCTAAAATAAAAAAACTGCTCGGAACGAATGTTGAATGATAACTGAAGAATCAAAAATTTGGAGTAAATGTGAAAAAAATGGATTAAATAAGGTAGAAACAGTTGAATAATCATCCATGGCGGCGCAATTTGCTGTGCGATTGGTTTGGGACGAGAGGTCGCCCCATCTTACTACACTGTTATATCCCAGGTGCCAAATTGGGCAAGGCACCTCACCAAGACGCACGCTTCTTTTCTCATATGACTGGACAAGTTTTGGACAAAATATGAACAATAAGGTGTGCATCCCCTTCTCCCGAATTGCGAATTACTGATGATAACATAATTAGGCCTGCTCACGCAATCAAGAGTAATTTTGGGTAAAACAATCCAATCGTGAGAGCACATTTAGTGACCACGAGCAGCCGCTCACACTCGCTATTTGTGTTCTGCTGCATTTAGCGCTAGTTCTTAACTAAGAATGCATCCTCCATTTTGGACATGATGCTAAGAAAAAGATGCTAGATGCTGGGAGTAAGTTGGAGGAAACAATTCTACTTGAGCAGCACATTTAGCATTATTTCTTTGCACCAAATTCCTTTTTGTGCCCATTATGGACGCAACAGGGGCATTTTATCTATAAAAAAAATAGCGCTAAATGGGGGTAAACTGGGTGAAAATCCTGCCCAAAGAGCACATTTAGCGAGTATGAGCGGCTGTTCATGCTTGCAATTTGTGTCTGTTGCATTTAGTACAATTTCTTGGTGCAAAAATGCAATCTCACACTCATTTTGGAAGCAGGCAGACATTTTTGCGCTAAAAAAGCATAATTAAGCATAATTTCGCAGAATTCTGCAGGATCACAGTACACCAAATTAATTGAGTTCCGCCCACCCTAGTACATACCTCTATATGCACCTGTCCGGTGCCTGCTCTGCTTGTTACTGTGCCTGTTCCTCTTGCCTGCTTCTGAAGCAGTGGCACAACACTGGAGAGGGGGCAGAACCACCCAGAACACATCTGTTCTTTGAAAACACACGTGCAGCCTTTGGAGATGAAGCAGCAAACAGTGCGAGGAACAGATCTGAAGGAAGGTATCATGTCTTACATCCGCAGTGTTGACATAAAGGATGTGCAAAGGGCAAGGGGATTACATATTTCCCCCACACCGACTCCTGCACTTCTTGTCATCCGATAAGGAGGCCAATGTATATTTTAAAAGATTGTTCGCTTGGTTCGGTGGAGCAGTTTAGCAGTTGCCAAGCAAGATAAACAGCATTAGGAAGCACAGTGCTGGTCGCTTCCTGCCTGAGAGGCTAATCCAATTCAACACAAAGCATTAAAACCACCTTTGCATCAATCTTACCCTCAAAAACTGTAGCAGCCTCTCTAGGAAAGCGGCCAGGCCTCAGACATGGGCGGGCATTCCTATTCTGCATTCTGCTCATGCCTGTGGCCTATGCACCCCTCACCGCGATGCCCAACATTGCAAAACGTGGCGAAAACACCCGTTTTAGAAAGAGGAGTCCCTTCCAGGGCTCCATCTTAGCCAGGAACAAAGCAGTGGGGCTGGTAACACTGGTCAAATGTTGATGGGGTTTTAAGGACGTCATAGTGGGGTTTAAGGGTTCGCTTTAGTACTTTCATTTGGGAGAAATTGTTTTAAATGGTAATTTTTAAAACATATTGGGCCAGTTGCATTGGACAAAACCTGAGATGCTTTGTTTTTAATTAATGATTTTTAAAGGATTTTGGGGTTCTAGGCTCTGGTAACATTTAGACCATTAGGGTGACATTTGTGTTTCTGAAAGATCGATGACCAATAACAAGGATTAGGGTGTGGTCTTCTTTAAAGACCCTCTAGAGACCCCCGCCTTTTCCTACCTCAGGCAACCTCCCACCTACACCCTCCTTCCCTCTCCTTTCAAGTTTTACAGACTCACCTCATCCCTTCCACCTTCTTTTGCTTCCCTCTGCACCTCTATTTTCTTTCTCTTCTGTGCTTTCTCTGGAAGTTATCTTGTTGTGTGGGGCACCCCCACTGGGCTGTGCTTCTCCATCCATTAAGTCCCCTGTGCTTCTTTCCTCTATTCCTTCCCTTGATTTTGTCTCCCATTTTGTGTCCTGGGCCTCCCTTCCTTGGACCCTATATCTTCTTTCCACCAGGTCATGTGTCGCCTTCCACATAGCGTTGTTTTCTCCACCTGAGACCTGCAGTGTCCTCTGTTAGGCCTGGAGCTTCCCTCCCTGTGCCTTGTGTTTTCCTAGCTGGAGTCCTGTGTTTTCCTTACATTTCTCCTTCCCCTGGCTCTGGGTTTCCATTGCATGAGTGATGTGTCTTCTTTCCATGTTTCTTGTGCCTCCCTTACACCATCTATGTGTCTTCCTCTGTTGGGTCCTGAGTCTCCCTTAAGTCAGGCCTTCTCTCTCACTCTCCAGGCCCATGGGCTACTTTTTTTGGTTCCTATGTCCTCCCACCCAATAACCCCCTCCAGCATATCTTCCTCGGGCTATGGGTCTCCTTTCCTTGGGCCCTGTGTCTTCCTCTCTTGTGTCACCACACCCGGCTTCTGTGTCCTCCACCCACCACATCACATGTCATTGTTCCTTGATGTCCTGTGTCCTTACTTTGGGTCTGTGTCTTCCTCCCATCTGCTCTGTGTTTGGCTCTCCAGGCGTCGCCCCAACCCTGCGTCTTGTGTCTCTCTCCCACCACGTCCTTGTGTGTCCTTCCTCAATGGTCTGGGTCTCCTTCCCTTGGGTCTTGTATCTCCCTCCCTTGTGCTCTGTGCTTCCTTCTCCAGGGTCACCCCCTCAGGCGGCATGTGTCTCTCTCCTACCTCGTCCTAAGGCGTCGTTCCTCGATGCCCTGTGCCTTGGACCTTGTATCTCCCTCTCTTCTGCTCTGTGTTTCAGGGGGTCGGTGTCTCTTTCCCACCACGTCCTAGGGTGTCCTTACTCGATGCCCTGACTCCCTCTCATTGGTCTGGTGTCTCTCTCCCCTAGGCCCCATGTTTATCTCTTGTGCCAGCCCACCCTCCAGCTCCAGTGTCCTCAACCCGTCATGTCCTAGTGTCCTTCTCCAATGCCCTCCGTCTCCCTCTCGCGGGTCCATCTGCCTCCCCCCCGGCCCTTGATGTCCTTCCTCTGGGCCCTGTGTCTCCTTCTCGCGGGTGCATCTGCCTCCCGCCAGGCCCTTGCTGTCCTTCCTCTGGGCCCTGTGTCACCCTCTCGCGGGTCCATCTGCCTCCCGCCAGGCCCTGGCTGTCCTTCCTCAGGGCCCTGTGTCTCCCTCTCGCGGGTCCATCTACCTCCCGCCAGGCCAGGCACTGGCTATCCTTCTCGGGCCCTGTGTCTCCCTCTTGCGGGTCCATCTGCCTCTCGCCAGGCCCTTGCTGTCCTTCCTCTGGGCCCTGTGTCTCCCTCTCGCGGGTCCATCTGCCTCCCGCCAGGCCCTGGCTGTCCTTCCTCTGGACCCTGTGTCTCCCTCTCGCGGGTCCATCTACCTCCCGCCAGGCCCTGGCTGTCCTTCCTCGGGGCCCTATGTCTCCCTCTCACGGGTCCATCTACCTCCTGCCAGGCCAGGCACTGGATGTCCTTCTCGGGGCACTGTATCTCCCTCTCGTTGGTCCATCTACCTCCCGCCAGGCCCTGGCTGTCCTTCCTCGGGGCCCTGTGTCCCTCTCTCGTGGGTACATCTGCCTCCTGCCAGGCACTGGCTGTCCTTCTTGGGGCTCTGTGTCTCCCTCTTGCGGGTCCATCTGCCTCCCGCCAGGCCCTGGCAGTCCTTCTCGGGCCCTGTGTCTCCCTCTCGCGTGTCCATCTGCCACCGCCAGGCCCTGGCAGTCCTTCTCGGGGCCCTGTGTCTCCCTCTCGTGGGTCCATCTGCCTCCCGCCAGGCCCTGGCTGTCCCTCCTCAATGCCCTGTGTCGCCCTCTCGCGGGTCCGAGATCTACCTCCCGCCAGGCCCTGGCTGTCCTTCCTCGGGGCCCTGTGTCTCCCTCTTGTGGGTCCATCTGCCTCCCGCCAGGCCCTGACAGTCCTTCTCGGGGCCCTGTGTCTCCCTCTCGTGTGTCCATCTGCCTCCTGCCAGGCCCTGGCTGTCCTTCCTCGGGCCCTCTGTCTCCCTCTCGTGGGTCCATCTACCTCCCGCCAAGCCCTGGCTGTCCTTCCTCGGGGCCCTGTGTCTCCCTCTCGTGGGCCCATCTACCTACCGCCAGGCCCTGGCAGTCCTTCTCGGGGCCCTGTGTCTCCCTCTCGCGGGTCTATTTGCCTCCCGCCAGGCCCTGGCTGTCCTTCTTAAAGGGCCCTGTCTCTCCCTCTCGTGGGTCCATCTACCTCCCGCCAGGCCCTGGCTGTCCTTCCTCAGGGCCCTGTGTCTCCCTCTCTCGGGTCCATCTACATCCCGCCAGGCCCTTGCTGTCCTTCCTCTGGGCGCTGTGTCTCTCTCTCGCGGGTCCATCTGCCTCCCGTCAGGCCCTTGCTGTCCTTCCTCTGGGCCCTGTGTCTCCCTCTCGCGGGTCCATCTGCCTCCCGCCAGGCATGGCTGTCATTCCTCGTGGCCCTGTGTCTCCCTCTCTTGGGTCCATCTACCTCCCGCCAGGCCCTGGCTGTCCTTCCTCAGGGCCCTGTGTCTCCCTCTCTCGGGTCCATCTCCCTCCCGCCAGGCCCTTGCTGTCCTTCCTCTGGGCCCTGTGTCTCCCTCTCGTGGGTCCATCTGCCTCCCGCCAGGCCCTGGCTGTCCTTCCTTGGGGCCCGGTGTCTCCCTCTCGTGGGTCCATCTACCTCCCGCCAGGCCCTGGCAGTCCTTCTCGGGGCCCTGTGTCTCCCTCTCGCGTGTCCATCTGCCACCCGCCAGGCCCTGGCAGTCCTTTTCGGGGCCCTGTGTCTCCCTCTCGTGGGTCCATCTGCCTCCCGCCAGGCCCTGGCTGTCCCTCCTCAATGCCCTGTGTCGCCCTCTCGTGGGTCCGAGATCTACATCCCGCCAGGCCCTGGCTGTCCTTCCTCGGGGCCCTGTGTCTCCCTCTCGTGGGTCCATCTGCCTCCCGCCAGGCCCTGGCTGTCCTTCCTCGGGCCCTGTGTCTCCCTCTCGTGGGTCCATCTACCTCCCGCCAAGCCCTGGCTGTCCTTCCTCAGGTCCCTGTGTCTCCCTCTCGTGGGTCCATCTACCTCCCGCCAGGCCCTGGTAGTCCTTCTCGGGGCCCTGTGTCTCCCTCTCGCGGGTCTATCTGCCTCCCGCCAGGCCCTGGCAGTCCTTCTCGGGGCCCTGTGTCTCCCTCTCGTGGGTCCATCTACCTCCCGCCAAGCCCTTGCTGTCCGTCCTCGGGGCCCTGTCTCTCCCTCTCGTGGGTCCATCTACCTCCCGCCAGGCCCTTGCTGTCCTTCCTCTGGGCCCTGTGTCTCCCTCTCGCGGGTCCATCTGCCTCCCATCAGGCCCTTGCTGTCCTTCCTCGGGTCCCTGTGTCTCCCTCTCGTGGGTCCATCTACCTCCCGCCAGGCCCTGGCAGTCCTTCTCGGGGCCCTGTGTCTCCCTCTCGCGGGTCTATCTGCCTCCCGCCAGGCCCTGGCAGTCCTTCTCGGGGCCCTGTGTCTCCCTCTCGTGGGTCCATCTACCTCCCGCCAAGCCCTGGCTGTCCGTCCTCGGGGCTCTGTCTCTCCCTCTCGTGGGTCCATATACCTCCCGCCAGGCCCTTGCTGTCCTTCCTCTGGGCCCTGTGTCTCCCTCTCGCGGGTCCATCTGCCTCCCATCAGGCCCTTGCTGTCCTTCCTCTGGGCCCTGTGTCTCCCTCTCGTGGGTCCATCTGCCTCCCGTCAGGCCCTTGCTGTCCTTCCTCTGGGCCCTGTGTCTCCCTCTCGTGGGTCCATCTGCCTCCCGCCAGGCCCTGGCTGTCCTTCCTTGGGGCCCTGTGTCTCCCTCTCGTGGGTCCATCTACCTCCCGCCAGGCCCTGGCAGTCCTTCTCGGGGCCCTGTGTCTCCCTCTCGCGTGTCCATCTGCCACCCGCCAGGCCCTGGCAGTCCTTTTCGGGGCCCTGTGTCTCCCTCTCGTGGGTCCATCTGCCTCCCGCCAGGCCCTGGCTGTCCCTCCTCAATGCCCTGTGTCGCCCTCTCGTGGGTCCGAGATCTACCTCCCGCCAGGCCCTGGCTTTCCTTCCTCGGGGCCCTGTGTCTCCCTCTCGTGGGTCCATCTGCCTCCCGCCAGGCCCTGGCTGTCCTTCCTCGGGCCCTGTGTCTCCCTCTCGTGGGTCCATCTACCTCCCACCAAGCCCTGGCTGTCCTTCCTCGGGTCCCTGTGTCTCCCTCTCGTGGGTCCATCTACCTCCCGCCAGGCCCTGGCAGTCCTTCTCGGGGCCCTGTGTCTCCCTCTCGCGGGTCTATCTGCCTCCCGCCAGGCCCTGGCAGTCCTTCTCGGGGCCCTGTGTCTCCCTCTCGTGGGTCCATCTACCTCCCGCCAAGCCCTTGCTGTCCGTCCTCGGGGCCCTGTCTCTCCCTCTCGTGGGTCCATCTACCTCCCGCCAGGCCCTTGCTGTCCTTCCTCTGGGCCCTGTGTCTCCCTCTCGCGGGTCCATCTGCCTCCCGTCAGGCCCTTGCTGTCCTTCCTCTGGGCCCTGTGTCTCCCTCTCGCGGGTCCATCTGCCTCCCGTCAGGCCCTTGCTGTCCTTCCTCTGGGCCCTGTGTCTCCCTCTCGCGGGTCCATCTGCCTCCCGCCAGGCATGGCTGTCATTCCTCGGGGCCCTGTGTTTCCCTCTCGTGGGTCCATCTCCCTCCCGCCAGGCCCTGGCAGTCCGTCTCGGGGCCCTGTGTCTCCCTCTCTCGGGTCCATCTCCCTCCCGCCAGGCCCTTGCTGTCCTTCCTCTGGGCCCTGTGTCTCCCTCTCGCGGGTCCATCTGCCTCCCGCCAGGCCCTGGCTGTCCTTCCTCGGGGCCCTGTGTCTCCCTCTCGCGGGTCCATCTGCCTCCCGCCAGGCCCTGGCTGTCCTTCCTCCGGCACTGTGTGTCCCTCTCGTGCGTCCATCTACCTCCCGCCAGGACCTGGCTGTCCTTCTTTGGGGCCCTGTGTCTACCTCTCGTAGGTCCATCTACCTCCCGCCAGGCCCTGGGTGTCCTTCCTCGTGGCCTGTGTCTCCCTCTCGCGGGTCCATCTGCCTCCCGCCAGGCCCTGGCAGTCCGTCTCGGGGCCCTGTGTCTCCCTCTCGCGGGTCTATCTGCCTCCCGCCAGGCCCTGGCTGTCCTTCCTCGGGGCCCTGTCTCTCCCTCTCGTGGGTCCATCTACCTCCCGCCAGGCCCTGGCTGTCCTTCCTCAGGGCCCTGTGTCTCCCTCTCGCGGGTCCATCTCCCTCCCTCCAGGCCCTGGCAGTCCTTCTCGGGGCCCTGTGTCTCCCTCTCGCGGGTCCATGTGCCTCCCGCCTGGCCCTGGCAGTCCTTCTCGGGGCCCTGTGTCTCCCTCTCGCGGGTCCATGTGCCTCCCGCCGGGCCCTGGCAGTCCTTCTCGGGGCCCTGTGTCTCCCTCTCTCGGGTCCATCTCCCTCCCTCCAGGCCCTGGCTGTCCTTCCTCGGGGCCCTGTGTCTTTCTCTCCTGAACACTATGATTGCAATGTCTCCCTCCCGCCAGGACTGTGCCCTCCCCCACCGTTCCCGCCCAAAGCCCCGGCCCCTGCCTCGTGCTGCCGCCGCGTTCTATCCCTAGCGCCCCCCCCCCCTCCGCCCCCCCTCCTCTTGGCCTCAGCTGGAAGACGCCTCCATCATAATCTCTCGCCGTCACTCCAGCCTGACATTTTATGTCTTTTTGTCATAGATATGATTATCTCTAATTGAAAGTGAAATTCTATCATTTCAAAGGCATTCCCACGCACGTCAAGGAGCTTGTTGGGTCAGGCCACCTCTCGCTTTAAATGCCTGCTAGATCATAGAAGCAATTTATATCAAGGCCCGGGCGGCGTGTAATGCACACCTGGCCCGGCAGCGTGGAAACGCGCATCAGAGCGGCTGGAAACCCGAGCTGAGGCGCCTCGGCACCCGGCGCCCTCCGGCCTCACCCCACGGAGGCGCGCAGCTCGTATCCCGGGATACCTCGTTGTGAAGGACCCTGTGCCCCAATTCAATTCAGCACTGCTCCCTCCCCACCCACACACCCCTCCAGCTTGCACATGCGTCGCTTCGCCCACTTGACCACCGAGGTCTCTGCTTCAATCGCTGACTTCAAAAGGGCACCTTCGGGGCGCATTTCTCTTTTCAGCGCCCGCCCGATGCATCCGGTTCAGATCGCAGTGCAGTCCGCGGGACCGACACGGCGGAGAGATTTATGGTCTAAGGCCAGTATTTTTGTTGGCTGAAATCAGTCCCACGGTTGTACAAACAGTGAAGTGGGCATTTCATCATCACTGACAGTGGGTTATATGATGTTACAACGCATTCCGTTGCAACGCATGCCTTTTCCACGCATATGGTTTACCACGAAAATGCCTTTAGCACGCATAGTTTAACAACGTTTTTCCTTGTTTAACTATGCATGATATTGGCATTTTCATGTTAAACCGACTGCATGATTGATTATGTAGTTCAAATCTATATATATATATATATATGTTTTTTAATTAAGCCTAACCTAATATATTATTATAATTAAAAATATACTTACAGGTATTCTCCTTCTTCTAACTCTTTAAGTGGTCCTTTCTCTATTTTTGATGCAGTACGTAGACGCACGTACACAATCACGTCTGTTAGGGAGGCTCTTTCCATGAAGGACAGAGGCACGGAAGAGCGTGTTTTAGGTAAGTTTTCTTTCTTTCTTTTTTTAAAAACCTCTCGTTTGTTTTTTTTGGGGGGGAGACCCCCCTTTTTTTTCGACCTTTAACTCACATTCCTTTACTACGTATTTCATAGTAAAGGAATGCGTGGTAAAGGGTATAATGGTAACCACGCATGCGTTGTAAAGCATGCTTGGTTAGTGCATTCGTGGAAACGGCTTCGTTGTAGTGGCTGTTTCCCCTGACAGCGATGCTCTGAAAATGTTGTGTGCCAGTAGAGGGACATGAGATGCTCTCAAATACCACTGGGAGCCTACCTACCTACCTACCTACCCACCCACCCACCTACCTACCTACCCCTCTCTCTCTCTCTCTCTCTCTCTCTCTCTTTCGCTCTCCCTTTCTCTTTCTCGGTCGCTCCCGTTCTCTGTTTCATTCCCTCTCCCTCCCTCACACACATCCCGTTCTCACCCCTCATCCTCCCCCGGGCCTGTAACATCTGCACCGGCTTCTGAATCGCAGACACACATGATCATCTGACTGGCCACCAGCGTCTCACATAATCTACACTCGACGGCATAAAGAATCAATGCTCCTGTATATTTACTCTCCATCGCCATGCAGTGCACATAAATCCATCACATATGGATTGCGATAGAACATCCGTTCGACGTCCGCGGAGATATTCCTCGACTGCAGCCTTCTTTGAGGGTAAATCGCTTTAATTGACCTTATGGTTGAAAGCTGCAGGCCGAATATGGAAATCTGACATCACAGTCATGCATCTGAACGCATGTGTGGGCCCCACGTATTCTACACACAGTGGCCCTTGGTTGATTTCACACAAGAACCCAGCACCCAGGTGGATACACAAATCTGCAATCGCCCCAGCAATGCAACTTTTGATCACAAAAAACAGAAACAGCAAACACTTCTCAATAGTTGTAAAGCCCTCAACAGACCACAGAAAAACAACACTATAAAGGTGACACCATACAACCTTTAACACGGCCATCACACATTATAAATTGCCTTATTAAAGCTGTCTGCAGGTCTTTGTAGTTAATTGTTGTATAATGATTATGGATATAATTTGGCAGTGAGTAAATGACTGTTACAGGTGTGATGAACGTGAGGGAGTGAAGCCAAGAGAAGAAAAGGGTGCGACATTAGTATTTGCAGTATATTGCTGTAGTCATGGGGTGAGGACTAATGCGCCATTCATTTGCCGCTAATCCTCATCTCCATGTTTCTTCTGTCTTCACTCTGGTACTGTGGCTCGTTTGGCCACAATCCCACCTCATGTTTGGTGGTGGGCGCAGGCGGGATTGGATCACACCCTTTTTGGTCACACTCATCAGTCTTCTAAAAGCTCATTTCAGAAGGACCTCTGTGAAAGGTTTCAGTTTGTGGCCCCTCTTAAGGTTTAATCTCTGACTGTGATTCAAGTTAATAGAAACATAAACTGTTCCAGCAAGGCTGTAATGCCTTTATTTTGTATTCATTACAGAAGAGAGCCAGTAAGTGCATGCCATGGTATATTATTTCCGTATTTAGGACGAATTAGCTTCATTATGGCTTTTAGTGCTAAATCACCAATTCTGAAGGTCTTTTAAGCATTTAAAATGGCCGCCCTATAGGGTCACTTCTACCACTCTTAATGCAGAAGAAGAGAGGGGGGTACATGCAAGGGATAAACAGAAAGTAGAGAGCGAAATGTGCAATTTCTGATTGTAAGGAGGCGAGACAGCTCTTGCAGTAAAAGCTACAGCCCATCAGAGAGACTGAAGTGCAGCGATGTGCTCAGGCACTGAGAAATCATTAGCGGACTTGTAGAAGGGAATAAGATACACAGAGACATGCTAAGTGGTTCATTTAAAGATGCCCCAAGGGCAGTGCAAGACAGAGGCCAAAGGCTGCCTGACATCAGCCACCCAGAAGATTTTTAATGGGCCATTATGATGAACTGCAGGGACACGCAGCTCTTAAATCCTATAATGGGCGGCCCAGAGCGAGGGGAGGTTGTCAAGGCCAACCCTTGCGCCCCGACCCAGAGCACGGCCATTGGCTGAGTGCTTGTGGTCAGTATCACTGTTTGTGTTATTTGCATCAGACCTCTGTCCAACCACTGAACAGACATGATGGCAAAACAGTAAAACAATCTGGACTGTAATAGAAACAGGAACAGGCACCATATTGGAGGTGGGGTTCAAGCCACTGTCGCAAGCCACACCACGAGGAGCAAGGCCATGGCCGGACCTACATCCACTGGTCAATTTAGAAAGCAGTTGGCGCACTTTTGAAGTAGGTCCCTATTGTAGTTAGAGTTTTACTCAAAGATAGCATTATAATAAATTATTAACATGAGATAAAAACAAGCTGTGTCTGTAACTTATTATATTAGCCCGGAGAGAAATTTGTAAATGTTGGATTAAACCCTTACCCCCAACTTTTTTAGAATGGATAAATTCTATTAAATACGTAATGAAATTAGACACAGCTGAAATCACAAATAAAAGTAAATAAAAGAAAGAGTTCTGGCTTCCATGCAAGGTCTGGTTGGATAATTTATGAAAATTAAGATAAATATGTCCAATGATTAAGCCTCTACATAGAAACACTATACTGCTTGGGTCAGTTCCGATGGTCAACCAGTTAGTAGAGTGGGACAGACCGAAATCGAGCGGTTCTGTGTAAGCGCTTCCATTTAGGCCAGAGCTCTCATGGTGGTGCCAACCAGTTGGGGGGCCACAGAGGATCTCCGTCTGGATTTATCTAATGGCGAATGAGGACTAAAAAAAAAAAAGAAAGCAGAGGAAAGAGTAGAAGGGCATGCCCGACAATCCCTTAAAATCTATGAAGCTAAAAGCAGACATTACTGAATGAGAATTTACTTACCTGCAGCTTCTGATGCGCTTTTAATCTAGTGAATTATTGAACCGCATCAATATGAACTAATAAAAGAAGACAACACTATGTAATTGTATAACATGTAAATAACCCTGGCAATTTTTGCATTCTCTTTTGTCTAATTCTTTTGAACTTTTTTTGTGCATGCCTGTAATTGTTGATGGCTATTAGTTTCAATAGAGATGTTCGCATTTCACTTAAGTCTATTCACTTATATAATGACTTCACGTTTATGAAGGGCATTGTTCTGGCACCAATGGTGGGTGACGGTGATCATATGTAAGAAAAGCTTGAGACTTCAATTTTATTTATTTAATATTTACAGCCCTGAAGAAGCAGAGGCATAATTTGCCATTCAACGAAACATGTGTTGGCTGGCTGTCTGAGTTGTATCACTGCTGTTTGAATTGGATGTACAGACACATTCTCTTTGGCTTGATTTGATGAGTCGGATTATAGTGGACTAACAATATACGCCCCTTGGATTGGATGTCTGACTCTGTTTTGAACTTTGAGTGCTCGTGACTTTGATTTACTGTGACTGACCCCCCTTTTTGGAGGGTTATACATGGGGCTGTTTTGGTATCACCGTATCCGACCCTTTTTCTAGAGCACCATCAATTTATGATACATTTTTCTAACTGTTTTCCCTAATAACTTGAAGAGTGCCCTGATCTTTGGCCAGGATACTGGTTCCCCGCGGTTTGCTTTTTTATCATGTTATACCTTTTTCTAATTGGACTGCTAGAAGCAGAAAATGTAAATACATTTCTCAATCCTTTATATTAGCTGCTAGGGTCCAGGGCCCTGATTTCGTTTACATTTTTGGGAATATTAGCTGCAAAAGATTACCCTACTTGCTTACTCCTTAAGTCATTAGTTACACAAGGTTATCCAAGTTGTAATGTGTTTTATGGGACTTTCTTTTGTTTCTTTGTGCTATTCATAAGAGAACATATCACTTCCCAGGTTTCACTCACATGGGAGGATATCATTTTCTGTATATCAGTTATGTGAGACTACATTACTTTCCTGAGTCAACTAGAAGGGGTTATCTTCGCACTGATGTATTTATTGCACAAGATTATCTAAATTTTCTCTTTTTCCAAAGATTATTTAAATTTCTGTATATTAGTTACAAGAGCTATTACAAAACCTGTCTGATAGGTGCTAAACATGACTTCAATTATTGCATGTTTGTTAATTGAGATTATCTAAACCAGGGTTCACCAAAATTGGTCCTGGAGGGCTGAATCCATGCCAGATTTTTAGCATATCGCCATTTAGATAGATGTCGTTATCTTAAAAATCTGGCATAAATCTGTCACTCCAAGACCAACTTTCGAGAACCCTGATCTAAAATATATATCAAATACTGTGTATCGGTCACAAGAGAATATCTCAATTCTGGTGTTAGTTATTTGAGGTCCTTCCAATTAGTATGCACGAGTTACAAAAGATTATCAACATTAAGTTTTGTTACGTATGAGAGATTATCTCAATTCTTGTTCTTTTTTAAAAGCACATTGTATCGGGTTTTTCATGTTATAAACCAGTATAACAACAGTTGCCACAAATATACCTGAATCATTCAGTTGTGAGCAACAAAAAAAAGATGATGGATGGAATGCTGCACATTCTCAAACATTCACCCCCAGTCACAGACCTGGGTTAAATGCACTATTTTGTTGCTCACTATGCCACTTCTGCTTGGACCCAGTGGTATGCAAATCAGCCATGACCCTGCTTCCCATGGGAACAGTCCAGCCCAAGTTACCAGGCCAGGTCCTCACTGGACAGGAAAACAAACATCCTGGGACCGGTTTCGGGGTATCACCCCTCATCTGCCAGGCTGGCTAAAATCCAGTATGTAGCGAGCACAGGACCCATGTCTGGACATACTCTTCCCACTTAGGGCAACTATAGCAAAACAAAAAGATGATGGATGGAATGCCGAACATTGTCAAACATTCGCCCCAGTCACAGATCTGGGTTAAATCCATCAATTTTTGCTCACTTGCCACCCCAGTTTAGACTCAGCCATCTGCAAATCAGTCTTCACCCTGCTCTCGATGGGAACACTCCAGCCTGAACTGCCATGCCAGGCCCTCCCTGGACCGGAAAACAACCATCCTGGGCAGGTTTCTGGGTAACACCCCATATCAGCCAGCCAAGATTAATCCAGTGGAACAGCGAGCACGGGAGTGACATTTGGGCATCATCCGAGCACTTAGGGCAACTATTGCAACACAAAAAAGATAATGGACGAAATGCTGAACATTGTCAAACATTCACCCCAGTCGCATAGCTGGTTAAATACATAATTTTTTGCTCACCATGTCACCCTAGTTTGACCCATGTATATGTAAATAAAGCCTTGATCTAGCTCCCCATGGGAACAGTTGCTCCCGTACTGCTGTTCAGCCATGATACATTCCCTTTCTTCACCTTCCGCCTCAGATGAAGACAATTTATAGGTTAATGTCAGATAGGTAGTTCAAGTTCCTTTGGAGATCATAGTGAGCATTCCACAGCATCACACTGTTGCACATTTTCTGGGGCAGCCTCTCCTCTAATATGCCACCTTTTCAGCCATCATCCACCAGTCCATTTCCTGTATCCTTTCTTCGATTAATGGTAGTAATCCCACCCCCATCGTATGGCCACATTTCGCGACACAACTGCTAAACCTAGATACAGCCACAGCTGAAGGTATTTGGGCATCGTCTCCTCTTCCCATATGTGGAGGAGAAACTCTTTGGCAGATCTTGGTGTCAGAAGTCCTGTTATTTGTGCCAAAGCTTTCTCTGTTGCCTCCCAGTAACTCTAGAATTTCGGGCAGACCCACAGAATATGAAAGAAAGAATCGTTTTGGCCACAGTCTCTGGCATAGCTTTTTGAGGAGCTTTTCCCCATTTTGTATAGTTGGGTCCTCAAATAGTGCGCTCTATGTAGCATACGGAATTGTACCAGGCGCAATCCAGCTCTGATTGCGATCTCACACAGTGCCCACGGTGCCTCCTTTCATTTCCCATCTTCCAGAGTACCTCACGCTATTTCCCAATTTGCTTTTCATTTCTGATGGACATCAGGGGAGTTGTTCAGTATTGTGTTGTAGACCAGGGACACTGCATTTTTTGTGAGGGGATCAACTAGAAGCCTATCTTCTAAAGGAGCAGATTCCCCCAGTTGTGCGCCTTGTGGGATATGAGAGTGCAGGGCATGTCTGAACTGAAGGTGTCTGTAGTGTTCTGGGGCCGCTAGTTGGTACATGATACGAAGGGTTTCATAGGAGATCCTCTTGTCGTGTGCCCTTTGGTACCCCAACTTTAAAACTCCTTTTGAGTCCCATTTGGTGAAGTCTTCCAGATTTCCCAGTGATCTTAGCCATCCCTGCCCCAGAGCTGGCTGTTCTCTGTAAGAATGTCCTTCCAACCCCAAAATGCAGCTGTTTCTCTCCATACGCAGACCACCGCATCAGTGTGGAATGGCAATTTCCCTGGGAGGCGCCCCTGAGGAGTAGTGCCGGATACTCCCTCACGCCCATGGCGTGTCTGTCGGTTATCTCAATTCTTACCAGTAAATTATCGAAGATTACCCTTACCCCTTTGTGTTGGTTAAATTAGTTCATCATAATTGTGTTGGTCGTTATTTATTTACATGTGCTGCTTGTAGGAAAGTATATCACTTCCCAAAAGATGGCTACATAATATGATATCAATTCCTGTGAATTTGTTAGGAGAATCTATCACAATTCTCATGGATTGGATGCAAGAGTTTATCTCAATTAATTTACTGTAGTTAAAAGGAACGATCTAATATCTGTTATGTTAGTTATGATATATTCACCATTCCCATTCATCAGTTTTAAAAGGCTATATCTATATATTGAGTTAGACGCAAGAGATTATCTCAGTAGTGGTGTAGTAGTTACGCAAGGTTAATAACGTTTTCTTTCATTAGTCCCAAGAGATTATGTTAGTTTCAGTGTACTAGTTACAAGGTTGTAGCACAATTCTCTTGTGAGAGCTATAGAAAAGCTCTAAAGATTACTTACACAATAATGACATGGGGCTATATAAACGCCAGGAGGGTCATTACAGGGCATTATTTGACCTCCCATGTGTCAACTGAGGATTTTTCCCACTTCCAAAATATGTATTACAGGAAAATGTTTCTATGGGAACATTATCATGCCTCCTCCATCCTCTGCATTGTATTTAATCTATTTTTTGTCTTTGGGCAGCATCACATTTGAGCTGGAGGAAATACTTAGTGTCTCATGATTTGACGTAGCATACAAAAAAGGTTTATCTTTCACACAAATTGTGTTCAAAACGCTGAATATTTGACAGTCTGCCCCTCCATTTGTTTATGTAGGGTTCACTGTGCCAAAGGAACACGATGCAGAATGCACTGTTTTCAAGGGCACACAATGACTGGTTGAATGAGAGATTTTGCTTGTTATTTCTTTGTGGTTTTGCAAGGGCAGAGAACCAGAGAACCATCTGTGCCTCATCTGGGAGAAAATCTACGACTAGTGATATACTTTGATTTATTTTTAGTAACTGCCATGTGAAGAATTGTTGACTTGGTTTCACTAAGTGAATTTTTAAATTGGTCCTTACTTAGAATGTCAATGCACTTTGTGCCTGTCAGAGAATACAGAAAACACATAAAAATAGAGAAACAAATACATAACTTTACTTCCTCGTGTTCTCTCTAAACCTGTGAGCCCCTGCATGTTTGACTAGGGGCTTCACAGGAGAACTAATCTGTCCCTGAACATTCTAATATATCATGTTGGGTTCTGTGCGCCTGAGTAATTCACTCTCTATAGCAAGTGCATAAACAGGAAGGGCTTTTGATATGGTTATATACAACCAGCCAAGGACTCACTGTCTAGAGAGTGAAAAATTATGCCCTGGACATTATGGAACTCTCTGTAAGGAAGGCTGCAGCTCCTTCGGTACTGGTGCCCAGAACCCTTGACTCTGCTGAGACCATGTTCTGAGCTGCTAATCTCACACCCTCTTCTGCAAGATCCTGGCACATGGGCATTTGGGTGCACACCTTTCTGAAGTTTCCTGGTACGTGAAGCATTTAAGCACACCCTCTATGCAGGCTCCTGGGTCACCTGGGTGCACCCACCCACCCATTCCTCCAGGTTCCTTGTATGTGGGAGTATTAATGGTTCAATCTTCTATGTTAGGATGAGCCCCCTCCATACCCTCCCATGATTAGATGAGGAGGCACTTCCGAATATTGCACCAGTGGTCCATTTGTGTCAATGGTGCGAGCTGAAGATGACATTTTGTGGGATGTCTTGTCTTTAATACCTTGTGGTGCTGCCACACCTGATTCTGCACATGCTAAACCCAAGAAATTCACCATCTGAACACGTTTCTACAGAGACTAAAACTGTTATTACGGAGTTCAGGGGGTGCCCTGGCTAGATACTCCCCCGAACTAGGCATTGATGGTTTTATTCTGTGACTGAGGTTTGCTGTGGCATTGTTGAGTGGCAGAAGACCATGAATCCAGGCTTGGCAGCTTTTTGACTGTGAGTTTCAATTTTGAATTCGCTTGTGATTGTGTTCATTTTCCTGCATCTAGTATTTGCTCCATCTTTCCCTCACCTCTGCCTGGTCCCACACAGTCATGGATTACGTGTCAATTTACAACGGAAATCCCTGCTTCTTCAGTTTTGATTACAGCTTTAAGTACTATCACGTTTTCATCATTTTTTTATGCAATGAACTGTGGTACCCTTTGCATTATTCTATTGATTAGTCCGAGGTTCAGAGCCATGCTTGACCCCGACATCAGAATGTGCGCACCAGGGTGATTCTATGAAGTTACGGTTTCTCTAGCTGAGATGTGCCTGAATCTGGTGCTAGCTTTGGGCTTGGCTGATTTGAGACTTTAAAGTCCCACGCAAGCCCCTGCTCTTGGAGAAGGAGGAACAATCTCAGATCATTACCCAGACACCACCGCCTGAGCTGGCATTTGAGCGCGGATACTCACTCTGATACAGGACACTCCATAAGCGTACCGCATTCAATGCAGGAGATTAGCTAATTTACATTGCACTTCTTAGAGCATGGTTTATTTTTTAATGGTCTGTCAATTATGGGAGATTATGCTAGCTATCTACTGTTAAGTACTGGCTGCTGCCTCTGGTCCAGCGTGTTCATTATAGGATATTGCCTCAGCTTCGGTATGTTAGCTGTAAGAAGATTATCTCTGCCCCCTTGTGCTATTGATGGTGGTAATGGAATTGTCCATGTGTGAGCTGTTGATGGTTTTTCCCGTATCCATTGTGTTGGGTATAGGAGATTATCCCGCATTTGTGTGTTGCAGTGGGGTTTCACAGTTCTGAAATGTTGTGTACATTAGCTCATATCAAGTTACTTGTGTTCTGAACAGGAACTCACCGTAGCTCCCATATGCAAGCAGTCTGCATTTAGTATAAGCTAAATATGTTAGTTAAGACAGATTAGCTGCATTCTGTTGCCATCGGGCAGGGGATTCTTGCACTTAATTATTTGTAATTGTCATAGGGGTAATTTAAATTAATGAGTACAACTGAACAGCCAAGCTGGCTTGCTGAATTTTGTCATTCTCTTTCCTTTGTTCAGGTAACCACAGCCAACACGTTTCGCCCCATTGTGGTGCGCAGACCTGAGCTTTTTCAAGGCCTATGCTTATGTCTGGGGTAGTTATTTTTATGAGAAGAATAAAAAATGGGTTCCCTTAGTTCTGTTTCTCACAAATTAAGAGTTTGGTTGGAAGGCTGTCTTGTCTAAAGAGCGCGGTGCTGTCAGATAGCTCACAGCATTAGAACCCTTGATTTTTACCTGCGGGTGTTTTGTACGTCCTCTGTTTTAATGCGGTCTAAAAGGTCATTCCCACTTGGGGATGCTAGGGCACACACCAATAACATTGATTCAAGTCAAATAATAGAACGGCTTGTGAAGGCTCCTTCTTTTATTGAATTTAAGTTGATTCTGATGTGTTCCTTAGTACTGATTAACTCTGTTACTATGGGTCACTTACTGGATATTAACTAAATTCCAGTGTTTTACCTGAAACATATTATCTTACATTTGGGGGATATTATTGATGCAGTTTCTCTCAATGGCAGTGCTCGTTTACCAGCTTATCGCCGCTCCAATGTCTCGTCTCCATTGGGAGCAGGTGAGAGTGTGGTGTTAGGAAGCCACACATCGATCCACGAGGACTTAGGGATTCTAAAATAGACTTACAAGGTGTGATCAGGAAGTTGATTGGGTTCAAAGTTCACTGTAGAGGTGGAAAGATGTTATTGACTAAGAAGAGGGGAAATCGTTTGGGATGCAGGAACGAGAACGTGTGTGCTATTCCATTAGATTCCATTCCAGTGGAGTCATTTATATTAATGGAGAGATTTTCAGAAAGAGTTAAAAAGTTTGCACATTTTGTTTTCAGAAAGGCAGGCGCACGAAATTGTTTTTTAAGATTCCAGTAGCCTTCTTTGTGCCCTGTAACCAAAGAGAGGATGCACGTATGGGTGATGGATATTACTGAGGCATTAGCATGCTGGCCACAGTGGTTCTGGTCATTAAAGATGTGTGAATCACTTTAGTGGCTTGAATCACAGTATCTGGGTAGATAGGAATCTTTTGCTAAACACTGCGGAAGACGTGATGGCTTTCAGGGTACGAAGTGGCTTTATCAAAATGGACTTCTATACCAGGGCTAGCATTAGCTTTCGCTGCCTCTCAGTGCCTCTTGTTAAGTAGTTTCAAGGCTGTTTTTTTCACAACAGCACTCTTGCCTTTCAATCAATCAATCAATCATAGCATTTGTAAAGTGCACTACATACCCGTGAGTGTCTCAAGGCGCTGGGGGGGGCGGGGGGGGGGAGTGCTGCTACTGCTCGAAGAGCCAGGTCTGAGGAGTCTCCTGAAGGTTAGAAGGTCTTCAGTCTGCTGCAGGCGGATGGGGAGGGTGTTCCACTTCTTGGAGGCGAGGTGGGAGAATGATCTGCTGCTGGCGGTCATTCTTCGGATGCTGGGGACGGTGGCGAGGGCGTGGTCTGCGGAGCCGAGCTGGCGGGCGGGGGTGTAGAGGCTGAGTCGTCTGTTGAGGTACGCTGGTCCGGTGTTGTAGAGTGCCTTGTGTGCGTGAGTGAGGAGCTTGAAGATTATCCTCTTGTTGATGGGGAGCCAGTGCAGGACTTTCAGGTGGGGTGTGATGTGGCTGCGGCGGGAGATGTCGAAGATCAGGCGTGCTGATGCGTTCTGGATGCGTTAAAGTCGTTTCAGGAGTTTGGCCGGGGCTCCTGCGTAGAGTGCGTTGCCGTAGTCTAGCCTTTAATTAGAGAATGGATGAGCAAAACTGAACCTGGCTAGTCATTGCATGAGCACAATCTGCAATCGGGCCAAAAGATATTTCGGCAGGCCAAGATAGAGAACGTTCGCGTAATCCAGACACAAACCTATCAAGGCCTGCACGATGATCTTTCTGTGCTTCAGCGAGAGCAGCGGAAGAAATTTCCGCAGCATCTTTAAAAGGCCGAAGCATTTACCGGTCAGTCCAATGATCTGGGGGCCGAAGGTGAGGCCATCATCTACCACAACGCCTACGTTTTTGATTTTAGAAGAAGCAGCATCCGGTGGAAACATGTCTGAAGGCCACTAGGCCTTCCAGCCAGGATCTGGAGGACATCCAAAAAAAAGCAATTCCGATTTATTGGAATTGCATTTTAAGCTGTGACGCTGGAACCAGGCAAAGACAGCTCCCAAACAGTCTCTCATCCGCAAACCGTCGAAATCCCTGCCCTTATCATATGTAAAGAGCAGCTGGGTGTCATCAGCGTAGGTTATGATCTGGGCACCAAAAGATTCCGCAACCGCCACCAAGGGGGCCATGTAGATGTTAAAAAGCACAGGGCTCAAAATAGAACCCTGCGGCACCCCCACCTCCAGCGGCGGCATTTCAGCGGAAAACGGAGGTGCCCAGACCACTTGCCGGCGGCCGGTCAGGAATGACTTAAACCAATTCAACACCGTCCCTCGAAAACCGATCTCCTGGAGTCTTAAAAGGAGACCTTCTTGGGGGCGGTGTCGAAAGCCGCCGACAGATCCAGCATACCCAGAATGGCCTTCCCTCCAGTATCCAAAACCTCTCTGATGGCATCGGTGACCTTGAGAAGGGCAGACTCAGTGCTAAAATTCGTGCGAAAGCCCGATTGAGAGTCATGGAGAATGTTATTACTCTCAATAAAGTTAGAGATAGAGCTATGCACGTGCTTCTCGGTCACCTTAGCCAGAGCAGGGAGGAGAGAGATAGGTCTGTAGTTAGCATGGATAAGAGGATCAAGGTTAGTCTTCTTGATCAGTGGAAGAATCAATGCCTGCTTCCACGCTTGGGGGACAACACCCGTGCTCAAGGAAGCATTGAGCAGAGGATTAAGCAGCGCATTTAAAGCCGACGCTACTCAACCTAAGCATTTAGCCGGGCAGGGGTCAGACGGAGAGCCGGATTTAAGTTGAGACAAAAGATCAAAAGAGACCGTGAGAGACATCACCGGAAAATCCGAGAGAAATGGCCCTTCTTCAATTGAAGATGTGGACGAGCCAGAAATATAGCCTGGCGGTGGTGAAAGGCATGAATGGCTAAAAGAATCGCGGATAACTTTAATCTTATCCACGAAAAAGTCCGCTAACTGGCTAATCCAAACTTCGGTGTGCATATGAGAGGGAGATCTGGAGGATGAAGAGGTAAATTCCTTAACTATCCTAAATATCTCTTTGCTAGTACTCTCAGAGTCATCTATTCTACGCTCAAGGTAGACTTTTTTTCCTGCAAGGATATGCCTATGATATAACTTAATGGCGTTCCTATAGCTAACCTTGAGATGGGGGTCATACAGGCGTCTCCATGCCCTTTTGGCTTTCTTACATTCCTGCCGCATCGCACCCAAAGATGAAGTAAACCACGGGGCCGAAATACGCCTGTCGACCGACTTAGCCAGTTTCCAAGGAGCTAGCTCCTCAAAGATAGCATTCATCTATTTATGTACCAACTTAAGATTTTCCTCCAGATTGCCAGAGAGTGAACAGGGGTGACGACAAAGCGCCTCAGACACCATTTCAGCGGAGACCTGATGAAAAGCTCATGAAATTCCTTTCTGATCTTTCAATGCTCTCGGCGCAGTCACCGAAACGAGAGATATAGTAAACTTTATCAAGAAATGGTCGGACCATAAAACGGGAAGTGGCATGGATGCACTAATAGCTTTCGTAGAGAAAACTTGGGCGATGGTGTGACCCTTATTATGAGTTGGCCAGATGATATATGGAACCAACCCCAGAGGGAAAGTAATGTCCCGCAACTTAAGAGCATCAGGGTCCAAGTTATTGTCCATATGGATATTCAAGTCGCCCAATAGAATACAATGGTCTGATTTAAGACATGGCTGAAAAAATGGAGCACAACATTTTCTGTTTCGGCCAGTCAGCACAGGAGGAGGTCAGCTGCACGCTCCCAGCAGAGGGGAGGTGGGGAGGAGGGCAGGGGGTTAAGCGTAGAGGTCCTGCCATAGAGAATATTAAACGTAGCCTTGAATGTGTGTGAAATTCAGGATAAATTGTGCTTTATTCCTCTTTTAGTTGCAGCATGACGCGTTTCGACTGGGGGTAACCGGTCTTGATCATATGTATACATATATATATGAATGTGCCTATTTATAAGTCTACTGTATTACCGTATACATATATAGGCACATATTTACAAGGGTACGCAAAAACCGGGACAGTACAGACCTAGAAGTAAGACTTAAAGCTTTAGTCTTATTTTTATTTCTGGCCTGTCCCAGTTTTTGGTTGTCAAAATCTGGTCACCCTAAAACAGTGGGTCCAAATACGTACCAATGTTTTGCAACCTGCCTGTCAGTTTGCGATGTGACCTACATACTGATAGATCACATTGATAGATCACATTGCAAAATATCCAGTCAAAGGGGGCCACAGAATGACCTGCATAAAGAATATGAATTAGACAATTTACTACTTGAAACCCCTTGTAATTGGCTACAAATATGAAACCAGTGGCCTGCAAGGGAGAGCAGAGCACCATCTCTTCATATGCATGCAAACGTTTATTTTAAGCAGCCTATGTTCAAGCGGTGGTTTCTACTGTTGGGCGGAGGACTTTCACCCCCAACTAGAATAAAAAGGTAATAAAAAATTACTTTATTACCATTTTATTTTTCCTCTGACAGCCCGAGCTGGTTGTGAGGGTGGGGCCATTGCTGCCGACTGGCAGCAGGGGGGGGCGGAGTGCTGCGCAAGTTGAAAGTGCGCTTGACAGTTCGATCGACTGTCTTGCGATGGCCAGTCTGACATGCACACTTTAAACCTCTCCAACCTAAGCTGTCTTAGATAGCTGGGTAGAGACCAAGCACAGGCTTCCAATGCCTTTGGGAGCGCTGAGGTGGCTGCCCCATCCAATCCTGGCACTTCACTCATGCTGCTTTACAGCATAAAAGCAGCCTACACTGGTTAGGGGATTTGGCTGGGGCCCACACTGGACAAGAAGAAGAACACCGGGACCGAAGGACGTGCAGCAAGGATGGTGAATGCTTCATTTTACTTTATTCAATATAAACGAAATCACCGACGAGCATCACATTAACGTTTTAAAGTTAAAATGCATGTCAGCAATTTAGTTAGTGTTTATTCAATGCCAAGGTTTAATTTTCCCCGAGTCGGCACGGCACCGGAGTCGGCACAGCACGTTTTTAACACATTTGCTCGCACCATCACTTTCAGTTAATAACAGCCGCCACTGCTGTGTTTTTTAAAAGTGCAGGTGCTGATTTCAAGAACAGTTTTCTACTTGGGAATACCTTGGGGCCAGCAGGCAGTGGACCATTGCCTTCTCCCCGCAAGTACGCCCTACACAATCCAAAAGGAGAAACAAGTCCAACAGGCACAGCTTCTCCTTTGTGAATGAGTGACCTCCATCGAGGTGTTGATAATGTTTTAATGATTTTCAATCCCAATTGCGCTTCTAAGCCATTAATACGTATCGCTTGCAATCACAAACAGCAGGGGGTGCTCCTGGCAGGGCTCCTCTTCATTGCGATTCAGTATGAGATGCAAAAGCTCTTTTTTGTTTCGGACAGGCTTTTCTGAAGCGCATACAGCTTTTATTACATGTTAAAAAAAACATTCTACTTTTGCAAACCCTGCAGTTTTGCGAATTGTAGTGTGTGAGACACAACTTGGTTTTAAATATCTGGCTCTTTGGGCGAAAGGTGGAAGTTTTGAGGACAATCAGGAGGAAAGGCCTATAGTTTGAGCCGTGTTGTCAGGCCTGTCACTGAGATGATTTGCCATCAAGCGGCACGCGAGTTTGACTCTGGATGCGAACACAGATGGATTAGGCGCTATACTAATGCAAGTGGTGACTAATAAAGACCAGATTTTGCCCCTCGTGCTCTGATTTCAGTGCTGACATGCAGGATTGGTCTGTAGTTGGACATGTAAGCTCTATATGTTTTCTCATCAGGGGTTCCGTTTGTGGTGTTTTGGGACAGTAATTCTCTGGTACATATTTGCCTTGTAGGGGTACAGACAAAAAAACTCCCTGAGCCCCTGTGAATATTATCTTTCACAGCTGAGGAGTAAGGCTACAGATTTCGTTTTGTGTGTTCATGCAGTTATAGGGTAAGAGGAATTGGAAGGGGTTTGTGGTGAAGACATAGTTTTGAGGAGTTTTGGAAAGAATGTGGTTTTTGGATGGTTGGGGACTAGGTGTTGATGATTTGGGAAAAAAAACATGTCATTTGTAAAATAAAGTAACTTTGGGGCAAGGAAGATTTAGAAAGGGGCAAACAGTTTCCCCCAGAGGGAATCCTACAGAAGATTCTTAAAGTAGCTCATGAGAGGTACTTGTTGCAGGGAACTACTCATGCCAGCTTGTACTGGGCATAATGGTGACCACCGATGGATGCACAGGTAGAGGAGCAAGGAGAACATGCGTACAGTGTGCAGCCAATGACAAGGTGAGAAGGGTTGCTGAGTGAGATAAGGACAGTGATAAGGTGAGAACCTTGTCATCACTGGAAGAAGTAAAGGTTGGACAACGTTGGGCCTATCATGTTGCCCAGGATTTGTTTTCTGTTTGAAATTACAACACCCAGTGTGCGGTGCAAGAATCTGTCAGTGTGTTGACAGCTAAGTCTGTCATTGAGTTTCTAAAGGTGATGTTCATGCATAAAGGAATTGCAAAGGCACCAATGACAGGTAATTCTGAAGAGATGAAGTAGGATTAGGTTGAGGCTAGTCAGAAGCCTAATGCATGCTGCTGTCTTAGCTCCACGTCAACATCTTCATGTGAATTGAGAAAAAAGAAAATAGTCTGAATCTTGAATATCCATGCACATTCTTTTATTGTGCGTCCTTTTCATGGATATTAGAAGCAGTTCATCTCTAGTTGGTAAAATAGGAATTATTTTCAAAGAACGTCATAAGTTGATTTACAATTCTTCATCAGCACGTAGTGAGTTAGACAGTCATCACGTTTTTCGCGAAATAATTTCACTTCTTCAGGGCTGTTGATAATCAGGAACATCACTATTAGCAACAATAAATATCCAGAGATAACTAATTATTAAAACAGGACATGCAAGATGTGGACATTTAAGATGTAAGATGTTCTATCAGATAGAATAAAGCTACACGGTGTTAGTTTGCGTTTAAGTTAAAGATGTTTCGTTTAAAATTCAAGTTGACGAAGTAACTTTGACCACTGTGGGCGGGACCTGCAACAATACACAAAGTCAGTGCAGAACCTAGGTCTCATGTTGGGAGAGAAGCTGTGGTTCTCACAAAAGACTACATTTATTGGTTAATATCTTAATGCCCGTAAAGCTGTGAATTGAGAAAAAAGAACACAGTCTGAATCTTGAATATCCATGCACATTCTTTTATTGTGCGTCCTTTTCATGGATATTAGAATCAGTTCATCTTCAGTTGGTAAAATAGTAATTATTTTCAAAGTACGTCATAAGTTGATTTACAATTCTTCATCAGCACGTAGTGAGTTAGACAGCCAACACGTTTTTCGCGAAATAATTTCACTTCTTCAGGGCTGTTTATAATCAGGAACATCGCTATTAGCAACAATAAATATCCAGAGATAACTAATTATTAAAACAGGACACGCCAGATGTTAGTGATCATCACTAATCGTGTCATTGGACTTGTCCATATGTACTATTATCTTACTAGTGTACCAGTTGTGGTATCTGGTTTAGTATATTTTTGTTTAGGTGTGTCCTGTTTTAAGATGGTAGGAAGTTGTCTCATATGTGCACTACTCCCTGGCCCTATTTCCAGTTAGTATTCTTAGTGTGTCGTTCTCTGCTGCACTGCACACTCTGTGGTCAGGGTTGTCGGCTGGCTGTTGGTAGTAAGGGTGGAAGAGAGCCAGCTGGTGCTGTTGACGGTGGAGGGCTGTTTTGGTGGGGTTCCTATATTCTCTGCTAATAAAGCGACTTCACGACACCACTGCTTTGTAATGTTATGACATTTCTTTCTATTGGACTTTCATCTATTTTCCAGAGGGTGGACAACCTTTATAAATGGCTGAAAAGACCCCTCAGATACTGGAACCATTTAGGGTCCTCTTGCTGACTTTTCTGATTCGACTCAAAAAGAAGTTTACACCTACATTATCTGCACTAATTTTAACAGAAAAAACTTTGCAAATTTTGTTTTGGGTGATACAGCAGCATGCATGGTTTTGCAGCTTGTAACTGCGATGAAAACATCCAGTATTTCTGCGCTTACCGTATTTTGAGGTGTGGAACTCAGAATGGAGAAGTAATTCAGCACTGGAAAATAACCCATCCGCCCTCCCTCTTTGGTATTGGTTTCACCAGGTTGTGGTATTCATGCCCCTAAATATAGGGACACTCTTAATAATGCCCTAAAATGGCTATTATCAATCTACCAACAATAAAACCGAGGCTGTACATATACTTTTAAGTATCTAGTATTACCCTGGAGAAGTTCTTTAGTGATTACAGGAGACTATTGTTGTTTATAGGCGTCTTACGCATCATTATATGGGAAATGTTGAGGGCTGTAGAGAAACATCTTCAATCCAAATAGAATCCACTCTTCCTATTGTAGCAGCAGCTTAGATCCTCACGATGAGAACAAAGGGATGGGCCTTCAGTGCCCTCACCAACCCCGCCCACTCAGTCATCCACGATAAACACTTTCATGCTGATGAAAGTGGGTATTCAGTCTGTAAATGCAAGACGCGGACATTTAAGATGTAAGATTTTCTATCAGAGAGAATAAAGCTATACTGTGTTAGTTTGTGTTAAAGTTAAAGATGTTTCGTGAAGTTGATGAAGTAACTTTGACCACTGTGGCGGGGCCCTGCAACATTACACGAACTCAGTGCAGAACCTAGGTCTCATGTTGGGAGAGAAGCTGTGGTTCTTGGGAGATAAGCTGTGGTTCTCACAAAAGACTGTAATTAATGGTTAATATGTTAATGCCCGTAAAGCTGCAGAAAAGCAGGTGAACCAGGCTATGGAGATCTTGATGTTACTGGAAGTAGTTGACACATTTCTAGAGTAATAAGCTGTCCGGGGCCTGGCGAGCCAGCAGGTGCCCATAGCTTGTTGGGAAATACTGCTTAAAGTGCTTACACTGTTGGAAGTGGTTGGTTATTTTTCCAGATTTCTCGCTCAATAATCTGTATATCTAGAAGACCTGAGCATGAAGCAAACATTCCTCAAAATGGCATGGGTAATAGTTCTGCAAGGGATCTCTGCCATTGTTCTATTCATTTTCAGTTGCCCATAGGCATGTATGGCCCTGGGTACAAGTGGACTAAATCCAACAATGACAGACACCCCTCCTTGCACAGAGTTCAGAATTATAAGCTATGTGGACTTTATTTACCTGGTGTGATGACGTTGTTATATTTCCCCTCCTATATAAATTGCCAGCTCTCAAGTAAAGTCACTTATTACACTGTATAGATTTTCCCTTGCCCCCCCCCCCCCACCTCCCTCCTCTTCTGTTGGCATTTCCCTACAGTCAGGCCAGAGTGTGCCTTAGAATGCTGGGACTGGGAGTATGTGTACACAATCTTGAAGGTGAACGTTGGAGAGCTGTGAGAGGCAGGAGCTGCGCTGTTTGGTGGACAGAGGAGATCGAATAAATACTGGAACTTACCTGCATGAGTCTCATCTTTACAACAGCTGTCCAACTCCCAAATTCAAATTTTGACAGGCCGCACCTGCTGGAATATAAAGTGATAAAAACGCCTGGTAATTACTGAAAAGTGTAAAAATCAAAAGGGCACACCCAGGAATCTACAGGAACTGGAGCAATTAACCTATTTAACTTGGAAAAATGGGATCTATTATGGGGGCATATCAGCAAGGGCTTTATCTCTGCTTTTTTGGCTTTAAAAGCCAGAAAAGTGGAGATAAAACCATCGCCCTATCAGCAAGAGGGTGCTAACATGCATGTTAGCACCCTTTTGCACTACGCCTACCTTTGCATCTTTGACATACACTACATGTCAGGACATCAATAGCGCGGCTTTGCACTATCAGCAAGGATGCCCTAGCATTTTAGAAGACGTTAGTTTTTGGAGAAAACTGCTGTTTTCTCCAAAAACTAACGTCTGCTAAATTCTTGACTTAGCCACCCTTAACATAGGGGGGGCGGGGGGGGGGGGGATTCTGCTGATACGACCACAGGGTCGTATCAGCAAGGTTATCACCGATTTGCAGGGAACATCGCTAGAAAACCAGCAATGTTCCCTGCAAAATGGCTATTTTCCCGCTATCGCAGGATTTTTATCACCTTGAAGATATGCGTTAATAATAACGCGATATCTCCGCAATAAAAACCTGCGATCATGGGCGTTAGGGAAAGGAGCGCTAAGCAAGCTTTGCGATAGTTATCGCAAAGCGTTGCTGATATGCCCCTTAATCCGTTAACTTTTGTCACTTTGTGAACATATCTTAAACCGAGTTATACCATGTCATATTATTTTTTTTGTACTTGGTTGTGTTGTGTTATCTTGCATTAACAATATGTGCATAGTGGCTGCTTCCATTACTAAAGCATCTCGGCACTTTCTTAATCCAGTTTATTTTTTCGTATTGGTGTTGGATGTTTAATAATTAGCAGAGTATGGTTGGTAGTGTATGCTTAGCAGAGAGTTGTGTCTAGGTGAGCAATGATTTACCTTGGTTAATAACCTTATGTAACAGACAAAGATGCTTTCTTATTTGTATACTAGTTAAAGGAAGTTATGCATTTCTCTGTAAAGGTATAGGTGGTAATCACTTCCGTGTCTATTTAAAATGATCTCATTTCCATGTTACTTATAAAATATAGTCACTAGTCTTATGTTGATCACAGGATATTACATCCCTTTCTGTGTTGGTTAGAGGAGGTACTGTCTTCGTACGAGTGAGTTACAGAATATTATTATATCTTCTCTGAGTCACCTACATAGTCTTTATGCCTTTGCTAGTTTGGTGTGTTTATCCTTTTCTATGTAAATTATAGCATACCGAGATGTTATGTCTTCGTTGTATCAGCTACGGCATCTTCTCCCTCTCTCTTTGACAGGTCCATATGGTTCTCTCTCAGTGGCGCCCCTGGGGGGCGATGGAGGGATTGGGCCCAGCCCTCAGTTCTATTTGTTCTGCTTTCACTGTTGAATGTACCAGAAGGCAACACAGAAAAATCAGACTTTGCACAGACATTCATTTATCCAACCACCTTTCATTGCAACACAATGTAGTTTGCTTAACCCCTTCTCTGCGGCGGCTATTCCGCCGCAGCGCTAAGGGGGTGGCGTGGCCGCGCGGCGGTTCCGTGCTTGTGACGGAACCGCTCCGTCACGGCTCGCGGGTGAGCTGTGCTTCTGACGGAACGGTTCCGTCACGGCCCCGCCTGTTCTTTAGAACGTTAGCGCAGGCGCGGCGGCAGGGCCGTGACGGAACAGTTCCGTCACCAGCACAGCCCACCCGTGGCTTGTGACGGAACGGTTCCGTCATGAGCATGGAAGAGGTTAAAATGTGTAAAAGTCAGGATTAAACAGAGATGGAAACGGAGAACAGACCCTGTACTATGGTTTGGATATTCCAGACTATGTTTATAGGGCTGCCTTAGGATTGGCACACAGTAAACTCAGGCTCTTAATGTTTAAATGATGTGTAGACTCGGACTCACATGGTTATACCATCTGCCCCCGATATGGAGCCCTGCTTATAATGTTTCTTTCTACAGCTTACATCCAGATTGAGTGCCATCTCACAAACCATCTCTCAATATATTTCCAAAACCCTTCCTGTACGATTGACCTTGATTTACACCCGCTTGATTCCTCTCCTTTATTTCTTCAGGGTGACCCTCCTCTTACCTTCCATCCTCTGCATGCTTTCTATAGCCGAGTATCGCCTCTTCTCAAACCCATGCCTGTCTGCCTTAATCTCTCTTATTGTAATTCTGAGATTGGCCAATACCTCATTCCATAGATCACAAACTCTCCTTTTTAACCCCTTCCATGCTCATGACGGAACGGTTCCGTCATGAGCGTCGGTTGGCCTGTGCTCATGACGGAACCGTTCCGTCATTGTTCCATAAGCCCAATGGAACGTTCAGCACAGCGCAGGAATTTGCGCCGCGCTGAAGCGGTTAAAACCTGATCCCTGTATCCTTGGGTTCCGGAGTAGCGTGCTAGATGCTGTAAAGCACTTGAATGCCTCGACTGTCTTCCCTCTATCAGTCGCAGTCGGTTATCTCTCTCATTAGGTTGCTTCTAGGAGGCTGTCTCTGTTCCTTTGTAGGTATCTTGTGTGATACAACCACCACCCCCAGGGTTAGGGATAGGATAATATCCATTCCTGCGTCAGATATAGATGGCAAGCCCGACTCTTTGTTGGATATCAGAGGTTATCTCTACTGCTGCGTGTTACTTACAGGGGTTCAATCTTTCTGTCTATGTTTTCTCTGTTCAATTCAATACCCGCAAAATCTGAGAACCTGATTTTTAAGATTACCATGGTATCACATTATAATTTCAAAGGAATTAAGAAAAGCTCTGGAAAGCCTGCGCCGCTTGTGCCTCAGCGAGAGCCTCACATCTCCTGCAATCGGCTTTTTAATAATTGAGGACAATATACACACATCTCTCTCTCTCTGTTTTCCTCGTGTCCTCTACTTGTCAGCTTCCAGCCTCAGACTCTGATCACAGCATCTTTTAAACAAAGAATCCCCTTAGGTTAAAATTATGTAAAACTCTTCTCTGCTACACCAGGCATCGCTCTCCTGTGCTAGAGAACCCTGCTCTTTAAGTATAGATACTCTAATATGCTAGAAGAACCTCTCTTCTACACCAGGCACCCCTCCCCTGTGCCAGAGAACCCCACTCTTTAAGTATAAATACCCTAGTATAATAGAAGAAACCCTTTTCTACACCAGACACACCTTCCCTGTACCAGAGAACCCTGCTCTTTAGGTATAAATACCCTAGTATAATAGAAGAACCTCTCATCTACACCAGGCACCCCTCTCCTGTGCCAGAGAACCCCCTACTGTGAAAGGGATACCTCACACTGAATCAGAAGGAACCCTTGCATCATTCTCCTGCCAGAGAACTCCTCTCCTCTAGCATTGATACCGTAGTCTGTACTAGAAAAATCCCTCTTTCACACCAGACACACCTCTGCTGTGCCAGAGAACCCCACTCCTCAAGCATGGACTCCCAAGCCTGTATACTCAAAGAACCCCCACCAGGCAAGAAAACGTGTCTCTTGTGACAGAGACATCAAACCCTGTACCAGAAGAAGCCATCTTCTGCACTCCCCTTCTGTGCCAGAGAACCCTGATCCTGAGGCAGAAAGGCCATACTCTGTACCAGAACAACCCCTCTTCTACAACACATACGGTCTCCCATGCTGCAAAACCCATTGCTGGTAGAAAGGATATCCATATTCTACACCATACACCCCTCTCCTGTGTCAGAGAACCTCTCTCCTGTACCACAGAGGCCCATATTCACCAGAGAGTCTCATCTCCTGTGCAAGAGATATCCCTTTCCAGCACCAAACACTCGTCGTGCCCAGAAATACTTCTTTTCTGTGTCCGTAAAACACCTCCTCTATGTCAGAAACACCTCGTCGGAAACACCTCTTCTACGCGGACACTCTTCTTCTGCACCTCGGACATTTATTTATTTTAGTGTTTTATAGAGAGCGAACTTGAACCGTTAGGGTATCAGAGCGCTTTACAGAGTCACAAAGTAAACAATAGGAAGGATAACACAAGAATACTGTAAATTAGGGGGGAGGGGGTGCTGGGTACAAGAGGGAAAACACTATACAAGGATAGTCAATATTACAGTTGTTAAGGACGGACTCCGGTTTCTTGGTGGGGCGAGGTCGCAGGATGGAGGCAGAAGTCTATGGGGTGGTTGTGGAACCGGATTAGTCAAGGAATTTACCCATGAGGAAGGATTTGGCCTCCTTTTTGAAGCGTGCCAGAGAGGGGATTCTTCTGATGGCAGGTGAGAAGGAATTCCATATTCTTGGTGCAGGGCACTGGCCGATCGTGAGTTTCTACTTCCTCCGGATATCACAAGTTTCTGTGCAAGATACGCAGGGGAGTTTGAGTGTATGCCTACACCTCTCGTTTACCAAGGATATGCTCGTCCTGTGCCATAGAAGTGTCTACCCTAGACACAATACACCTCTCCTTGGTCATGGATACGCCTGTACCATAACTATGTCTAAGCTACACAAGATTCACCTTTCCTTTGCCTGGGATACACCTCTCCGGTGCCATAGATATGCCTGGCCTATTCAAGCCCCACCTCTCCTGTGCCAGGGATACTCCTCCCGTGCAGTGGTGGACTGCGCACTAAAAACAGCCCTTGAAAGTGAGCTAGTACCATTCCCAAATTGTACCAAGTCGGTGAGATGGATGAGTTCAACCAACTCCAGGAGCACTTTTTGGGGGTAAGGGACACAATAAATATGTATTCAAAAAAATTGTGTTCAGCCTACTTGGGGTTCCCCTGTGTCCCATTTAGTAAGTCAAGCCCTGCATCCTGTGTCACCAGTACTACCCTATATAGTATACACCTCTCCTTTGCCAGATATGCCTCTCTCCTATACCAGATGCCCATCTATGGGCAGGAGGAATGCGTCCACAGTCTGTGCCAGAGATACCTCTGTACTATTTCCACTCAAACTGACTGCCCACCAAGTGTGCCACTATGATGACACATGGTTTGGTTCAGGGCAAGCCTCCCCGGCGTGTTAGTCCCCTTTCTCTCAGTCCACACAAATTCATTCTAATAGCACATATATTCAGTGGTTGGTCAGTTTGAGTGGACCACCCTTCTTATGCTGATTTAATGTTCGTATTGTGATTCACTCCGACTGCTTTTGTAATTACCTTTCTTTTGAAACTATTTTGATGAGTGAGTTACTATTAAGACTGAATAGTCTGTGCTATTTCCATTTATCTGGACGTGGAGTTTATGAATGGTGTGTTCAATTAGAGCTGTGGGGATCTAAATATATTAAGCAAGGCTTTATACACTGAGGGTCTCAGATATTTTTGGCAAAATGAGACCGAAACACTGATGCTAGTTTTTGATATCTTCAAAAAAGTGTCCCAACTCATCTCAAACATTTTTCTGCAGAAGGACACCTATGTCGTGATATAACACCTTTACTCATCACACCTTTTTCAAAGTATTGTATTTGTTGAATTCAGTTATGGTTTTTTTCTTATTTGTTTTAGCTTTTTGTTCCTGTTGTGCTGTATATAATAACTATAATTGTATGAATTAAAATAAAATTTGCTTACTTTTGCACATTTTCTTACCTATGCTGTCATTAAATATTTTATATAAATGAACACAGCGGGACACACACTCGACCTCTTCTTTACCAGAGGAAACAGCGTCTCCCACAGTCACACCACAGAACTCCTCTGGACAGATCTCCACTGCATCCACTTCTTCTTCAAAAGAAACACAGTACACAAGCATGCTCACCCCCTCCCCTGCAGAATCTGGAACAAAGTCACTGAAGACCAGCTCACCTCCACCCTGATCAGCACCTGATCACGTCAGACACAAATATCACAGCACGGAACCTCCACCGCTGGATCACGAACTGTGCTGACACACTCGCTCCCCTCAAGAAAACCACACTGAAGACACATCAAGAAAGCAAGCTGGTTCACCCCTGCACTCCAAGAATCCAGATGCTCCTGCAGATGACTCAAAAAGACATGGAGGACCAACAAAACTAGGAAAACCCACGCCGCCTACAAAGCAGCCACCACTGCACCTCACCAACTAATTAAATCGACAAAGAAGAAATCCCTCCAAGACAGAATCCTCACCAACACACACAACACCAAAGAGTTCTTCTCCATCATCAAGGAATTTGCCAAATCTTTCTGCAAAGCAACAGACGTCCCACCCTTCCAAGATCTCAGCAACAAACTCAGCACCTTCTTCCACCAGAAGATTAAGATGATCTACGACAACATCAACAACCGACCACCTCACTACTCCGGATCCCCCCTCATGCGACATCGCCCAATAGACCCTGCTCAAATGGATCCTACTGACGACTGAAGACAGCCTGAAGACCATGAAAACCATCCACTCCAGAGCACCATCAAATGCCTGCCTGCTGCACATCTTCCACAGAGCCACCTCTGCCATCGCACCCGAACTACGTTGGATGATCAACTGCTCCTTCGAGACCGCCACCTTTGCCAATGACTGGAAACATGCCGAAGTCAGCTCCCTCCTGAACAAACCTTCTGTAGACCCGACAGACCACAAGAACTTCAGGCCCATCTCCCTGCTTCCCTTTACAGCCGAGGTCATCGAAAAAGCCATCAACACCTGTTGTGTAGTTCCTAGGAATCCCCAGGACCTGCACGTTTTGGATGACCTAAACTGAGGGCTTGGTGTGTAGACAGACTCTGGACACCCTCCCCCCGGATGAGTCAGCCGTTAGACCAGCTAGCTCTACAGTGCCCCTACTACCCCCCTGTAGTATACAGTGTGATAAGTAGTTTTTGGCAACCACTGAACATGACAACCCTGATTCCTCAGGTATTGTGGAAACAATACAGTATCTTTTGTTCAGTCACTCGTGCTTACTTTTCTCAGAATACATAGAACGACGGTTAGAATGGTTTCAATAATTATTTATTGGTCAAGTGTCAGTCTAGTATGAAACATATTATCTGCGACAATCAAATGGCAGGAGCAGACAAATGTAATCGCTAATACCAATATCACAAAAAGTAGATACATTTCTACCATAGTGCTAATAAGATGAATAAAAGCATATTACATAAAACAATAGCGTTGGCGTACTCCTGCGATGCGTAGCCTACCTAACTGTACCTAGCCTAGGTATGTGGGTGAAGCCTGTGTATGTAAATGTCAGCATAGATCCTCGAGGACCCAAGAAACCCCCAGGGAAGTGCAAATCCCTCACCTGATAGTTCTGAATGAAGGACCCTGTCTCTGCATCGAGGATGGCATCCGCAAAGGATGTCAGATCTCTGCTTGTCGAAGGATCAGCTGGCAGAGCCTGGTCTCAGCATGGAAGAAATTATCCTCTGTCTAGTAAGGGGGAGTGAGAGTCTATTATACTAAAGTGGTCACTCCGGGGTTTTTCTAGAATCAATATGTTTTGAAATAATGTGCGAATCCCCTGCTCATCCTTTTCTAAACAAACACGATCATGCACAGCTGAATGGAAAAAGTGGTGACCCTTGTACAGAATAAATCTGCCGTGCCTGGGGACATGTTTGTGTACTTCAGGTACAGGGATTAAGATATGGTACCAAGAGCCTGATGTCGGAGAGAGAGAAGTAAGCTACCTGGTAAAAGGTCACCTATGTAAGACCGTATGTCATGTGGATGGGACACAATGTATGTAATTGGTATGTACATGATGGGACTAACCTAAAGGACATGACATACCCAGCTAGCAGATTTCATTGAAGCTAACAACAACCTAGATATCTCCCAATCCAGATTCCGAAACAACCACAGCACCGAAACCACCCTACTAGCTGCCACCTACGACATCCGCTCCATCCTCGACCAAGGCGAAATGACAGACCTCATCCTCCTGGACCTCTCGGCAGCATTCGACACCGTCTCCCATGCACCCTAGCCACCATCCTCCATGACGCCGGCTTCTGCGCAAACGGTACAAAAGGGGGTGGTGATGGACGGAGCATCTGAATCAATCAAACACTCACACCCAGTCAAAAGATCTGGGTTTAATCCATCACCGTTCTTTAGCCCACTTCTGCGCAAAAGCCCTCGACTGGATACGTTCCTTCCACACCGGCAGAACTCAGAGGGTTAGACTCCCTCCCTATCTCTCAGAACTGACAGAGACCAACTGCGAAGTGCCCCAGGGCTCCTCCCTCATCCCCACCCTCTTCAAAGTATACATGGCCCCTCGCAAACATTGTCAGAAACCACAGGCTGAAAATCATCTCTTACACGACAATAAAAAGCTGATCCTCTCCTTCACCAATAAACCTCACCAAACACAACTTCAGAGAAGGGATGAAAGCCATTTCCACTTGGATGAAGAACAGCCGCCTGAAACTCAACTCAGAAAAGACAGAAATCCTCATCCTTGGCTCCACCTCCTCTGCATGGACCGACTCCTGGTAGCCCTCTGCCCTCAGAAATAAACCTCCACACCGACAGACCATGCTCGAAACCTCAACATTATATTAGACTCATCGCTCAGAATGAACCGCCAGATCAACGCTGTATCCTCAACCAGCTTCAACACCCTCCACATGCTCTGAAAGACTTTCAAGTGGATCCCAACTAAATCCAGAAACATCGCCACGCACGCCCTCATCAGGAGCAGACTGAACTAGGGCAACTGTCTGTATGCCGGAATCAATAAGAAACTCATTAGCAAACTCAAGACTGTCCAGAACGCCGCAGCCAGACTGATCCTCAGTCGCCGTCACATCACCCAGCACCTGAGCAATCTCTGCTGGCTTTTAGTCGAAAGAAGAATATTCTTCAAACTCCTAAACCACACATACAATGTCCTTCACAACACTGGACCTCATACCTCAGCAGTCTCCTCTACTTTCACGCACCCAAAAGATACCTGTGATCAGCCCAGCTCTCTCTGGCCACCATCCCTGGTATCAACAAGACTAGAACAGGAGGAAAGTCCTGTGCCTACCTCGCAGCCAAAGCCTGGTACACCCTGCCCATCCACCTCCGTCAATCTCCCACATTGCCCCAGTTCAGGAAGGACCTCAAGATCTGGCTCTTCGGATGAACCCAGCACACTATGGAGCTGCCCCCCCCCCAGCACCTTAAGACCATCACGGGTGAGTAGTTGCACTTTACCAACCCTGATTGATTGATTGATTGAACAGGGTCACAATAATTGTATTGTAAGTAGAATCTTTGGGAAACAATGTGCTTTAGCAGGCATTAGAGGACCCTTCTCTAATATCGGAGTGCCGGGGATAGGGAGAGGGAGCACACGAATCAGACACAAGCTCTCTTTGCGCCCTAGGTCATTTACTGTGAAACTTTCCCCTCAAGACATCTTACCTTAGGGTAAGACCCCCTTGCCTGTACTCAGCAGGGGCCTGACTCACCCCTAGCCTGTTTCACTCAATGTTATACTACTCCACCTCACTCACCTAGTGTTCGACTCCACCCAGCCTCCCCCTCAAGACGTGCTTGCTTTGAAGGTAGACTGTTCCACTTTATTAATCTTTTGGTTCCAACAAGACATGCTTACCTCAGTGCTAGGCAGCCCCCTGTGCTCACCTAGAGTTGGACTCTAGCCCAGCTTCTTCCACAAGATATGCTACCCTGGGTGTCAGACTGCTCACACCAATACTCAACTGGTGTGAGACCTCATCCCATCAAGCCCTAAAGACAAGAGTTAGACTACTCCTCTGTACTCAGTTGGAGTAACACTCCAACCCAAACCCCCTCAAACCAGGCTCCCTCATATCCAACTACCCTCCCACCACACTCATCTGTGGCCTGAATACACTCCAGGCTCCCCTTCAAGACTAGCTTCTCTCTGTGTTAGACTGCTTCTCCGTACTCATATGGCAATGGACTTAATGCCAGCACTGACTCAATTCATGCATGTCTCGCTGTTAGACTGCTTCTCCGTACTCATATGGCAATGGACTTAATGCCAGCACTGACTCAATTCATGCATGTCTCGCTGTTAGACTGCTTCTCCGTACTCATATGGCAATGGACTTAATGCCAGCACTGACTCAATTCATGCATGTCTCGCTGTTAGACTGCTTCTCCGTACTCATATGGCAATGGACTTAATGCCAGCACAGACTCAATTCATGCATGTCTCGCTGTTAGACTGCTTCTCCGTACTCATATGGCAATGGACTTAATGCCAGCACAGACTCAATTCATGCATGTCTCGCTGTTAGACTGCTTCTCCGTACTCATATGGCAATGGACTTAATGCCAGCACTGAGTCAATTCATGCATGTCTCGCTGTTAGACTGCTTCTCCGTACTCATATGGCAATGGACTTAATGCCAGCACTGAGTCAATTCATGCATGTCTCGCTGTTAGACTGCTTCTCCGTACTCATATGGCAATGGACTTAATGCCAGCACTGACTCAATTCATGCATGTCTCGCTGTTAGACTGCTTCTCCGTACTCATATGGCAATGGACTTAATGCCAGCACTGAGTCAATTCATGCATGTCTCGCTGTTAGACTGCTTCTCCGTACTCATATGGCAATGGACTTAATGCCAGCACTGAGTCAATTCATGCATGTCTCGCTGTTAGACTGCTTCTCCGTACTCATATGGCAATGGACTTAATGCCAGCACTGAGTCAATTCATGCATGTCTCGCTGTTAGACTGCTTCTCCGTACTCATATGGCAATGGACTTAATGCCAGCACTGACTCAATTCATGCATGTCTCGCTGTTAGACTGCTTCTCCGTACTCATATGGCAATGGACTTAATGCCAGCACTGAGTCAATTCATGCATGTCTCGCTGTTAGACTGCTTCTCCGTACTCATATGGCAATGGACTTAATGCCAGCACTGAATCAATTCATGCATGTCTCGCTGTTAGACTGCTTCTCCGTACTCATATGGCAATGGACTTAATGCCAGCACTGAGTCAATTCATGCATGTCTCGCTGTTAGACTGCTTCTCCGTATTCATATGGCAATGGACTTAATGCCAGCACTGACTCAATTCATGCATGTCTCGCTGTTAGACTGCTTCTCCGTACTCATATGGCAATGGACTTAATGCCAGCACTGAGTCAATTCATGCATGTCTCGCTGTTAGACTGCTTCTCCGTACTCATATGGCAATGGACTTAATGCCAGCTCCAACTCAATTCATGCTTGTCTCGGTGTTAGACTGTTTCACCGTACCCATATGGCAATGGACTTCATGCCAGCACTGACTCAGTTCATGCATCTCTTGGTGTTGGGCTGCTCCGCTGCAGTCATCTGACATTGGACCTCACCGCAGCCACCACTCAGTTCATGCTTGTGCTAGACTACTCCTCCGTATTCACCTGCAGTTAGACTCAACTTCAGCGTCCCCTCGAAGACCTGCTTCCTTCAGTGTGAGATTGTTCTCCAGTACTAACATGGCATAATCCCTCACCCAATCACCCCCAACATGCTTTTCTCAGTGTTAAAGCTCTTGTTTGTGCCCACCTGGAGTTACACTTCACCCCGGATCCCCCTAAAGCTTCCTTGTATCAGACTACTCACACACACTCACCCGTAGTCTAACTACACTCCAGTCCCTCCAATTCATGCTTCCCTCAGCGTTGGAATGCTTCATGTAGTCATCTTGCATTTGAAATCATCCAAGCCTACACTCAGTTCATGGTTTCCTCAGTGTGAGACTGTCCCACCATATTTATCTGGAATTAGACCTCAACCCACTCAAAGCAGGCTCCACTCAGTGGTACACTGCTCCTGCGTACTCAGCGTGAGTTACGTTCCACCACAGACCCACTTAAACCAGACTTCCTTCGCTGTTCGACTTCTCCTCGGTACTCACCCAGATAGAAACCACTCCAGCTTCCCCCTCAAAACACGCTTCTCTTGTGCAGACATCTCTTATGTACTCACCTATGGTTAGTCTCTATGTCCCCCTAAAGACATGTTTCAAACGATGTAAGACTGGTCCGCATACTCACCGGAGTTAGACTCCGCCCTATCCTATCCCTCTCGACTTGCTGCCTTTAGTGTTAGACTGTTCCACTGTACGTACCTGGTGTTAAGTTTCCACTCCATACCCCAAGGCATGCTTACCTCAGTGCTTAGCTGCTCTCTAGTACCCACTTGGAGTCTGACTCCACCCCGTCCTCCCCCTGAAGACGTGCTTCTTTCGGTGCTAGACAGCGTACCCGTACTCACTTGGAATGAGACCCCACCACACATCCCACAGAGATGCTTCCCTCACTGATAGATTGTTCCCTGTACTCACCTTAAGTTAGACTCTACCCCATGCACCCACTCAAGACAGGCTTCCTTTGGCTTTAGTCTTCTTTCTGTTACCTCCATGGAGTTAGATTTATTAGAACATTGGAATGTTGAGAGCTCCATTGAAAACAATGGAGTGCTCTGGGCTTATAATGGCTGGTATAAGCCTGGAGCTCCAACATTCCAATGTTTCTTTGTTCACAGCTCTGGCTGTGAACAAAGGATTCAGGGAGCCTGAGGGGATTCCAATCCCCTCAGGCTTCCAAAAGGCTTTGTTTTTTTGTTAGAACATTCTGTCTTCTAGTGACAGAATGTTCTAATAGCCTTATAGCCCTTCGTAGATGGGCTATACTGCTATTAAAGTCCCTCTCCCTTGTTAAAGGCCCTCACCTTCGGCTCGGGGCCTTTAACGCTGGAGAGGGCCTTTAATAGCCGGAATAGCCCTCTACGGCGGGCTATACGGCTATATTCTCTACCTCACCAGGCTTTGCTAGATGTTAGACTTCCCCATCATAGTCTAGCATAGTTCAACACCTACATTCCCACACATGCTTGTCTTGGTGCTAGATTGGCCCACCTGTGTTAGACCGCTCCACCAATAGCAGCGCTAGACTTCCCCCTCTCCTCAAGGACACTGCACTCTTACTCTCCTGAACGTATCCACGTTAAAACATGTTTCTCATGGTATTAAACTGCTCCCAACATTCTTGTGTGCTACACTGTCTCTTCGCCATGATATACTTCTGAGAGTGTTAAACTATACTCTAACAGAGCCAGAGCATCCCCCGTCCTCAATACATTCATTTCTTGGGTTTGTGCTACTTCATGTAGTCTTGTGTTGCTAGACTTCTGCCTCTTCCAGACACAGGCTTCCCATAAGTTTACACTGCTCTACCTTGCTTTACTATTTTGCTCTTCTTGTCTAGGACTCGACAAGAAGTAGGTCTCTCAAATGCCGCCCGCGATTGCACGAGCAACAGACGACTCCTCCCAGTAGCCACAGTGCCACTCTGCACAGACTCTTACATGTGAAAGGTGGTGTGGGTCTACTTTAGAGAGTCACAGCGGGGATGCACAGCTCAAAAGGGGGGGGGGACCTCCTTTGGTAGTCAATGTAGGTCTTGATTTGAGATATAGACTGCATTGGTGAAACCAGTATGGCACTAGACTCCTCCTGATATCAGGAGGGTGAAAAAGCTGAGTAGGCTATAGGTCCTGAGGCAGAATATCCACAAAGAAGGGAATCCAAACTGCCTGAGGAAAAATGAACAATAAAAGCTTTGATGCTATGCAAGACAACAGATGAAAGAGGAAATGCCCAAAGGAATTATCCAATCCTGTGAGAAAAATCAGAGGCAAACATGTATATTCAGTGAGTAAAGAGTGCAACAAAAAAATAAATGAACATATATGTTGGGAATCATTTTCCCTTTTCAAGTGCTTCCTTTTATCTGGCTAGACAGGAACTGGCCTGATAAGAAGAAACGCTGACACATCTTGGATTTGGAAATTCCAATAACTGCTGTTGGGCCGGTCATGACGGCTGCATATTTTACAGGCCTGCCCTAAGTGACCCTACTACTTGTGAAACTGGCATCCTGACTTTTTTCCTGGTCCAAGCTAGCATGCTCGTTCTTTGTGTGTGCAGAGGCCTAGGCCTGCCCATGGGGACGCCAATATCCAGAACCTGTTCTGTGACCAAGTGTGCCCTCTTTTGATAATGTGGGTCTACTGTCCATGTCCTGGGTTGTTAAAAGAAAGTGATGGTACCAATTTGTGAAAGTATTACTAGTCTTGAACAGACCTTTTTTTCTCATGTGAAAGGCCCACTTGACTATAATGCCCAGTCCCTTGCACTGACATCCATGTGTGCGATTGGGAGTATGATTGTGGGACCAGTGGGGCCAGTTGTGGATGCCCCTGATCAGGAAAGCAGAGGACGGAGGACAGCCACAGCCTCCATAGACAGTGGAAGTGTATTGCTTGCATTCCCGGGTTTGGAGGGTGGGGCACTGAAGTGAGGGATGATGGAGACAGGGATCCCTTAGACGATCTATGAGGTTTTGTTTGTAAGGGATTGCTGATTAGATTTTCCAGAGAACTGCCATTTGGTGGATGGTAGGGGAGAAAGAGTGAATACTTAGATTCTGTTTTCAAAGATAATTAAGCCTCTTGGCAAGACCTCTCCTATTGTCTTTTCCTGATTGCTTATTCAAGAAGGCTGAAGACAGCCAGTTGCGTAGTCTTGACAATTCATGTTGCCCATGTTTTGGTTACTCCTACTAGAAGTCAGCATTATCACGAACTGCTGTGAGAGCTGTCAGCTTGGACAAAGGATATGTCTACACTACAGGCAGATTATGCTTTTTGAGAGGAATCCATCTCACCCTGTTCCTGGACCTTAGACAGTAGTTTCACATCTCAGGTATAGAAAAGGAGTAGAAAAGGGGACCCAAACCACCTCACTTTGTAACAGCTTTAGGTTATCTTGCTGATCAAGCAAGGGAGTGCTGCTCAGAGTACCTGAAGAGCTGCTGTGATCCAGGGCTGGTGTGTACATGGCAGCCAACCTCCTACAGATTTTGTCTCTGCATTTGCTTGAGAAACTGAGAGTCTGCCTAGCACTTAGAAGCTTACCTGTCTGCCTGTTAACAGAGTGTAGGAAAGTACTTGGCCCTGCAGAAAGAGAGACACTCTAGGAGCAGAAAGCCTGCCATGTTCGAAGGTGTTTGAGAACATGGGCCTAACTGCAGTGCACTGACGGGGATGAATGCTGCTGCTCCTCACCAGGCAACATGCCATGGATCGCCGCCATCACTGAAGCGGAGGCCTATGCCCGTGACCTGAAGACTGTGACTCGTGCTACCACTGCTCACCGTTAACATGCCAAAGAGGGTCGCCATCATCGCTGGAGCGGGGAGCTTACTCTCTGCCCGGAGGCTGCAACTGCCCCCGACACGGCACCCGACAACCAGGCCAGCCACGCGGCACCAGAGAAGAGTTCGGCCTCCACCCGCAGCCCTGCATCACCTCCGAGGACACAGATGGTACCAAACTGATATGCACACTGACCAGAACTGACACAGCGGCATCCTCTGGCACAGTTCACACGGGTCTGATCATAAGAGACTGAAACCATATTTTGTATTGTCAAGACCTGCCTGCCTTAGAGGCCTAGCAATCCCAATGTGAATGATGTCTTGCTTATGATCACACAAACTGGCCTATGCATTGATACTGCATTGTGATCCCTTAGTGGGCTTTCACCTGTGCTACTACTGTCTAAACCCTGCCATTCCCTTTGGATATTCTATACCTGGGGAAGCTTATAGGTCAGATGAAGGGTACACCATAGAGTTTGAGCCCTCTAGCAATTGCCCATAGTAGTAAGTGCTAATTTCTATATTTACACAGTTAATGGATTACTTAAATGTCGTATACTTGTAAAGCGCACAGCTGCCCCAGCAAAGGAGCGTCCCGGGGCTGTATACCGCTGGGGAACCCATCCTGGCTTTCCCTGTGAGATGGTCCCTCCTGGGCATCTCCAAGGTGAAGCCAGGCATCCCCGGTGAATGTGGGGGGCCGTTGTAGAGATTAAGCAAGCTATTGCCCAGAGTTGCTGAGTGGGACCCATGGTTGAAGTAGGCACCGAGGCGAGAATTATCGAGTCCGCTGACCATGGCCCAAGACCCTGTCGCGTGGGGAATAGAACCCTGGTCCCGGGTCGACCTCTGCTTCCGGGTCTGCCACCTCTAACCAGTGAGCCACACCACTCTACTAATGTAGTATTTCATTTTGCTGTGACATTAAAGCACTTTTCTTGAAGAGATGCACTACACTGGAAAATGAATTACTGTGGTTGTTGGTTGATATATTGTGGCTGTTGTTTGATTGTTGAATTCTAATTCTTCCCCCTCCATACTACCTCCCTGAGAACACTTTGAGGGCTCACACTCGCTACCCTGAGGGTCAAGACCAGAAAAGGTGAACTTGGCCCAGTTTGCATAGCCATAGTTAGAGGGCCCAGGACACTAGTGGCTAATGACCCCAACCACCATGGTTATGGCCCAGTAGCTCCTGTCTGACCGGTGCCTCCTGAGCCATGAACAGGATTTGACAATCCCTAATATGGTCACTCTCTTCCTTTTACTGGGAACACCTCGCATCTATGATCCCTTGAATAAGAATCCCATGTTTGACATTCGATTCCCTCCTTTATTCAGCTGTATATGGCCATAAAAGACAGAAACAATACAGAGCAATTAAATGGATATAAAACAAATAACTCCTTCAACCTCATCATAATTTACAATATAAATAATCCAATAACCATAATGCATAATAGCAAATACTCAACAAAATAAAGCTAGAGCACATAAGTTCTTTAACCCCTTGGGCGCGGCCGGAATTTTGCCACGGTGAGGCAACATTCAACGCGTGCGCGGATCGGACGGCTCTCGGCCGTCCGACGCACATGCCCAACGCAACGCATGCAAGGGGTTTAAACAATTTGCATATACGCATATAAAGTGCATATAAAGTGCATGGTGCATCTAAAAAATATGAACTAAACAAGTACAGTAAATATCTTAAATCAGAATAAAACATTATAAAACAGGCTGTACTATTCGTCCATAGCTTTCCTAGCTGAAACAGCTGCTTTAAGGAAAGAACACACCCTGATACAGATAATTAGAGAATCTAATGATCGCAATTTGTGCAAGGCCTGTTCACAGCTTTGTTACCCCAAGGATTTTAAAAGCAGTTTCAAAAAGAGTCTCCTGGCATAACTAAAATAATTACAAAAAAGGATGTACTGCATTAGTGATTGTGAGGAAACCCCATCACAGAGACATGCCCTGGTTTCACACGCCATGATGTTTTCTGGAAGCTGGATGCTGCCTGCACTCCACGCCATCCACGACCTATATGAGACCCCTCCATATCCCGTGGGTGCGGAGGCACTGGAGCCATTGTGACAATCAAAAGGCCCTGCTTTCAAGATGGCGGAGAGTGCAGCAACAGGATGAACAGTATCGCGTCAGAGACTACCTCATCTTCTAAAACTGGATACCATCAGACCTTTCGCTTGGTTCTAGGCACGAACATGGCGCTTCTTTATCTTACTTTCAAGTGTTAGACTGCTCCACTATGCTACATGCAGGAGTCCACATTCCCTCTACAAGAACGCTATGCCCTGCACATTGTCTCATGGTGGCATCAGGTGTCACATACTTGGGCAGAGACTTACTAATAAGGCGTCAGACAGGTAGTGATGGCCTGGAGTTGAAGAAAGGAACAGGGCTGCCAGGACAAAAAGAATCCTGGAGACTACAGGATTTGCCCCATGTCAGGGCAACGGGAGAGATGAACAGAAGAGGAGGTGAGCCGAGAGGCGCCAACGGAGAGCACCGAGCAGAGAGCAGGAGGCTGAGTAGAACCAACAGAGAAGGGTTGTGTTAGATCCAAAGCCCTGTCCTGTGGCTAGGATAGCTTCATGGAAGTCTCAGTAAAAGACTCTGGGGGGCAGATTTACAAGCCCCGTATGCCACATTTGCGCCCCTGTTGTGTCACTTTTGTGACGCGCGGCGGCGCAAAGCCTGCGCCATGCCTGCGGGGTATTTACAACGGGATGCATCTAGGGAGATACGTCATGTTGTAAAGCCCTGCGCCACATGTGGGCGTTCTGGCGCGGGGGCGTTCAGGCGCAGGAACGCCTCCTAAAAGTGGCTGAGTGAAATCTACAAGATTTCTCTTAGTCACTTTTACGGCCATGCTGCGTCAAAACCCTGCGCCTGCTTGAGGCAGGCGCACGGATTGACGCAGCATGTTAGGCATTGGGGTACCCCGAGCTTTGCTAGAGCTGCGTCGCGCTTGCGACGAGACTCCAGCAAAGCGTCACCTTTACGGCAGCAGATGGGTCACGCATTTGTCTATTCTTTCCCCATGGTGCGCCGCATTGTAAATGCGACCTATCCATGGTGGGGCAAGAGGTGTCTGCCATGACGCACAATAACTGGCGCATCCCTGCTGATATGCAGGGATGCACCAGTTATTGTAAATCTGCCCCTACGTACGGCTATACACTGTGCTCACAGAGTGGGACGTTTTTTCCCGCCCATAAAGTTTTGAAGTAATGTGGAGTTTCTTTTTTCACTTGCTGCAAGGTTTTACGATTCTCCTTTGCTCTCAACTGTGAAAAGTCTTTTCTCTGTGCAGCAATACTCGTGCCATGCTAATATGACTCATTCAAGTCATTATGTTATGCAGATTTTTAGAGCGCATTATCACCCGGGAGGGTATTCCGGCACTGAGCAGGTGTGAGTCAAGGCACACCGAGGGCCTAGTGGAACTACTCGTAAAGCCAGGTCTTCAGCTTCTAGTGGAATATAAAAAGTAACGAAGAGGCTCTTAAGTGTTGCTGCAGGTTATTTCGCACTTTAGGAGCAATGTAGGAGAAGATTGATTACTGGATCTAATTATCCTTATGCGTGCGATTTGTGCGGGTAGGACTGTGAACAGGTGGAGGTGTCTGAAAGGTTTGTTGAGGCATGCGAGGCCGTGTTGTGTGAAGACTTCAAAGTGTGGGTGAGGAGTTTGAATTGTGCTCGTTTGTGAATGGGGAGCCAGTGAAGCTCCTTCAGGTATGGTGTGTGATGTGAGTGTGGCATGTGAGGTTGAGAGTGATTCTGGCTGCCAAGTTCTGAATGGTCTGCAGTCTTCTGGTAGGCTTTTTGCTGATTGTGACCAGGGAGTGTATGGTGGTTTTCCGGATGCTAATTGGCAGCAATTTGAAAATCTTCCTCAGCATCTTTAGGGTATGGAAGCATGACGCAGTGACAACATTGATTTGGGTGGTCATGTCAAGTTTACTGTCGATGATGATCCTGAGGTTCTTGGCATGGGTGATGGTCCTAGCTCTGTTGGCCACCAGGTGGAGTCTCACAGTGACATGCTCTTCCAGAAGACCACAATTTCAGTCTTGTCTGTGTTTGGTTTCAGATATTTGGTCTCCATCCAGGGGGCGATTTTAGTCATGCAGGCATTGAAGTTGATCCAGGTACTAGGTGTCTTGTCTGTGAGGGAGAGAATGAGCTGAATGTCTTTGGTGTAGGAGAGGACGTTGATATCTTGAGACCAGGTGATGCTTGCTCTGCTGATGAGGTCATGGGCGACCAAGGTGAATGGTGGCGGGCTGACTGACTGGCTCCTTCCATATATGAGAGAGGCTTTTGTACACTGCACATCCTGAAATGAATTATTTCAAGGTGTTCTCAATGTGAAGATTATAGAAAAGGAAGAAGAGGGAAGAGATCTTATTTTCCAGAGCCACATAGTTTGGTCGATCTGGGCAGCTGCGATAGAAACCAGAGTCTATGGGTCAGGGTTGTGTAACTAATATAACATATAGGGCCCGATGTAGGTAGGCCGTTACCGATCGGTAACGGCCGAAAATACCGATTTTGGGCCCTTACCGATCGGTATACAGCCATCGAGATGTAGGGCAAAGAAAATCGTCCAAATCGGTACAAATACCGATTCGGAATGACTACCGAATCGGAAATAATCCGATTCGGAAATACCCCGAATCGGAAAGATAACGAATCGGTAACATACCGAATCGGATACAAATACCGAATCGGTCCATGTACCGAATCGGTAGTGACACCGATTCGGAAAAATTCCGATTCGGTCCATGTACCGAATCGGTAGTGACACCGAATCGGAAAAATGCCGATTCGGTCCATGTACCGAATCGGTAGTGACACCGAATCAGAAAAAAGCCGATTCGGATAACCTACCGAATCGGTAGAGTCACCGATTCGGAAAATCCCCGATTCGGACAGATAGAGAGATGTAGGGAAGCACAGAAATACCGATTTTGGCTCAAAATCGGTATTTCAAAATCGGTATTTACCATGGATTACAATCAGGTGGTAACCAACTCCAACCTATAAAAATAGACCCAAAATGCATTGCAACTTGCAGGATGGCTGCTTTTTATGTCATTGCAAGGCGGCTACGGCTACAGCAGGAAGGACAGAGGGAATGGCAAAGAGAGGAACAGGTCTACAGACAGAGGATCACCCTGTTCATGCTCACAGAGGCAGAGATCATACAGAGGTACAGGCTGTACTCAGACACCATTCTGGAGCTCATCAGGGACCTCAAACCACTGTTGGACCACCCCACCCCAAGGGCACATGCCATCCCAGCGCACGTCCAGGTGCTATGCAGCCTACACCTGCTTGCGTCTGGCAGCTATCAAAGTGGAGTAGCAGCGGTAGGAGGGGTGACCCAGAGCAGCCTGTCAAGGTTTTTCCACACATTCCTTGACGCCATGATACACAGGATGGACCAATACATCTCTTTCCCTGCAACCCACGCAGAACTGGTGCAAACTAAAGCTGACTTCTACCAGATGGCACAATTTCCCCAAATCATTGGCTGCATAGATGGCACGCACATTCCGATTTGCCCCCCAGCTGACACAGAATACATATACTGCAATAGGAAGTCTACGCACACCATCAATGTTCAGGTGATCTGCAATGCGAAGTGCACCATCACAGACCTGGTAGCAAAATTCCCAGGGAGTACCCACGACTCCTACATTTTTCAACAGAGCGGCATCTATGCACGGCTGATGGCTGGCGAATTTGGTGAAGGATACCTCCTAGGTGAGACACATCATCAGACCCCCATAACACAAAGTAGCTAAGTGAAATAAATGTATGCATGTGAGTAATATTACCCCTTTCCCTTCTAGGCAACAGTGCATATGCCCTCCGCTCATTCATACTCACCCCCTACCTCAACCCCTCCACACCCAGCCAAAGGAGGTATAACCGGGCCCACAAAAGCACAAGGAATGTAGTTGAACGGACCTTTGGCATCTGGAAAAGCAGATTCAGATGCCTGCACAAGAGTGGAGGTGCAAGGCAGTATACCCCCATCACCTGCTGCAAGATCATAGCTGTCTGTGCAATGTTGCACAACCTTGCGGTGAAGAAGGGCACTGAGGTGGAGTTGTCAGACTACGAGGACCATGACGACGACGTTGCTGTGCCACAAACACAACCTGCTGGGGTGTCTACGCCAAGTGATGGCAGATACAGACGTGAGGAGATTACAGAAAACTATTTCTGAGTGAGTACAGATGCACAGACAGGTAAATGGTTGTGAGGAAAAGAAATTTTTAATAATGTTGCAACACCGTTACTGCACTGATGTGAAACAAAAGAAAATGTTAACGAAAAGTAGTTCAATGTCAAAGGTCCGGGTTGCCTCACCCGCCCTGGCAAGCCTATTTTTTGCTGCGCTTAGCAGCCCCACTGGGGTGTGCCTCTCCCCCTTCCGCATGTCCAGCAGCTTCAGCAGAGCGCCTGGTGCTCCGGCGCGGCTCCGACACTGCGCTGGCCGGGCTGCTGCGGCTGCTGCTGTCCCCAGCCTCGCCCAGGTCCAGGCCTGGATTGGCCACAGTGTTTGAAATAATCATTGCCTCCATGGCGGTCGTTATGCGGGCCATGCCCCTGGTGACCTCAGCGGTGTTCTGGGTCAGGCTGGCCTCCATATTTGCCCCACGTTGGCATAGTTGTGCGGTAGCAGCAGCAAGGCGGCTTATTGATCTGTTGTGCATGCGGGCATCCCGGCGGCGAGAGTGCTCGTGCTCGTCAAGTTTGGTGCATAGCTGTGTGATGGCTGTGGTCACACGGCCAAGACCTGCAGCAACTTCCTTATTGGTTTCGACGAAAGCCTTAAACCCTTGCGCCATCTTTCCCATTTGCAGGTTATGCTGGCGCAGCTGACGCTGGCAGGCCATGATGGATTTCGCCTGCATGCGCTGTATCTTCACCATGCTGCCCTCCAGCCCCTGAAAGACGCTGCCCTCCCGTGCCGGAAGTGCAGTGCTGGAACTTGTACGCCTCCGGGAACTGCTGCTGCCCTGCTGTGTGGGCTGGGGTGCCACTGGTGTTGCTGTGTTGGTGGCTGGGGCCTGACCCACTGCTCCCTGGATAGGGTTCAGTGGAGCCACTACAATAGTCCTGGCAGGAGATGTGGCAGGTGCAGGGTGGGCCGTTGTTGGTGAGTTCTCAGGGGAGAACAGCAATGGGGGTGTGCCAGATATTTGGGGGGAGTGAAGAAATGTGAAGTCTAGTCCTAGGTCTCCCTCATCTCCCTGGCCAATGGTGTTGTCCTCCTCCTCCTCCTCCAGGGCAGCTTGACTAGTGCTTGGCCCTGCCACCGCACTGGAAGATGTTGCTGGTGCTGGTGCCTCAGTTGCTTCTGCTCCTCCGCCTGATGGTGCCCCTAGGTATAAAGAAGCATTTGTGAATTGAGTGCCGATGTATTACAGTCACTACAATTAAAGCATTGCACATGTCCTTGCATATACTTTGATTCTGTTCCACTGTTTTTTATATTATGGTTCTGCACTGCCATATTTTGCCTACTTCTGCTGACTACATTTACCATGATGCATTTCTCTTGTCTGTTGGTAGCAGTACTGGGCTGGGGTTTGGCTGCGCATTGTGTCTAAAGGGGAGGTGTCTGGTAGGGTGTGTCATGATGCGCATGCTTCTTACCTTTAGCTGTAGCTCTGGCTGAGCTATCCAGGTTCCTGATTCCAGACACACTCTCCCTCTCGATGGTGCTCGACACCAGTTCTTCCAGCTCAGTGAGGGGTGGCGCCGGGTTCCTGCCTCCACCAGTCAGTCCAGCTTGCCTCTGCAGCTCTGCCATTTTGCGTTTAGTTAGGCTGCGGATATCATAAAACCTTTTTTTTAGGTCATCAAGGCTCCTGGGGGTAACACCAACTGAGTTGACTTTCTCAGCAATCTCGCTCCAGTGCCTCCTCTTTGTGCTCTCCGGTACAGTGAGGGACAGCCTCCCAAAGAGCTGCCTGTGCACCCTCACCACCTCCTCCACCAACACCTGCAGCTCCATGGTACTGAATTTGGGTTTTCTCTTGTGGCCAGCCTTCTGGCTCTCACTGCTGCTAGCCATCTTTCTCTCACAGTGCTCTGGCTCCTACTTCCACTGCTGCTCACTGTGAATGTTCAGCTCAGGCTGCCTCTCCAGAAAGTTCTTAATGAGCTGCACCTGCCTGGGTAGCCACTCCCTGCTTGGGTGGGGGAGGGTGGATCCACCTCATTGGCTGTTTCGGATTTTACCTATTCGGATTTTACCGAATCGGATTTTTCAATGCATTCCTATGGGCATTTTGGCCATGGGGTTGTATTTCGATCACCGATTCGATATTTGCCGATTCGGTATTTGCCGATTCGGGAAATTCCGATTCGGTGGTAGCCGATTCGGTACAATCCGATTTGGTGCATGCCGATTCGGTACGTATCGAATCACAATACCGATTACGACCGAATCGGTATTTTTCCGATTTTTTTTCCTACATCTCGTTTTCCGATTTCAGAATACCGATTCGGTGCGCTTCGGTATTTTGAAATCGGAAAAAGCGTTTTACCTATATCGGGCCCATAGTCCAGTCAATATGAAGCAGATCCTTTAGAGTGTGTGTCTTTGAATTCCAATGTTGTGTAGGGATTGGAAGAGGATAGGAGACTGTGTCAGATGCTGCGGAGAGGTCCAGGAGGATGAGGGCTGCTGTGCCTCCTCTGTCCAGGGTCATACAGACGTCATCTGTGGCAGGGAGGAGGGCAGTTTCTGTACCTAGGTTGTGTCAGAAACCAGACTAAGTGGTGTTAGGGCTTTGGCGGTCATTGAGATATTTAGTGAGGTGTCTATTGAGGATTTTCTCTAAGACATTAGCTGGGAATGGTAGCAAGGAGATCAGTCCGTATTTGGTGAGCGTTAAAGGGTTCGCAGAGGGTTTCTTCAGAAATGGGAGGAAAATAATTTCCCTGCTCCCCGGCCTCAGCAAGATGGCGGAGAAACTTGTGAATAGGCGTCTATCGGGTTTTCTGGAATCCAACTCCCTTCTGGGTGAATCCCAAACGGGCTTTCGCCCGGGCCAGGGGACGGATACTGCCCTGCTGGCAGTCGTGGAGAATGCCAGGAGCATTTTGGATTCAGGGGGATCGGTGGCAGTGATCCTCCTGGACTTTAGTGCGGCATTCGACACCGTAGACCACCAGGTGTTAATCCAGCGGCTGTCGGGGGTGGGGGTCTGCGGGATGGCCCTGAAATGGCTCGCGTCCTTTCTGGAAGATCGGACATTTGAGGTCTGAGAAGGCCACGAGAAATCAACATCGGTCCCTCTCCAGTGTGGTGTGCCTCAGGGCTCATCGTTGAGCCCCACATTGTTCAACATTTATATGGCTCCACTGGAGAGTGTGGTACTGCCACTGGGTATCAAGATCATCAGCTATGCTGATGATACCCAGTTGGTGGTAGGGCTCCCCCAGCCGGCGAACCAACCCGATCGGTTGCACACATGTTTAGCCAAGATCTTTACTTGGATGTGCAACTCTGCACTTAAACTCAACGGTTCAAAAACGGAACTGATGATGCTGGGGAACTCCCCTCCCTCTTTGTCCCCTAGTAGCTGGCTTAGCTGTCTGGGAGCGCCACCTACCCCTAAACAGGAGATTAAGAGCTTGGGGGGTGTGGCTGGAGCAGGACCTGTCCTTTAAGTCACACGCAAAAAAGACCGCAGGCGTGTGCTTCAGCTTGCTCCGGTCAGCCCAGAAGATCCTACCCCTCCTCCCGATGGCCACTAGGAGGTTACTAATTCAGGGGCTCATCATTTCACGGCTGGACTACAGCAACGCGCTGTTCTTGGGGGCTCCAGAATCGACTTTAAATAAATTGCAGCAAGTACAAAATGCTGCTGCCAGGCTCTTGACGGACCTTCCTAGGCGGCAGTCAGCTCGTCCCGCGCTGAAGGCGCTTCATTGGCTCCCTGTCAGAGAGAGGGTGAAGTTTAAGGCACTCTGTATGGCCCATAAAATCTTGCAGGGGAAAGGGCCACCAATCCCACAGGGTATGGTTCAATCTTACAAGGCTCCCCGTGCCCTTCGCTCAGATCATCAACATCTGCTGCAAGTCCCGAGAGTAAGGAAGGCCAGGACTGGCGGTAGAAGATTTTCCGTTAATGTGGCAGCACTGTGGAATTCCCTTCCACTGGACCTGCGCTCCGAAACGGGCACTTCACGATTTCGTAAACTTTTAAAGACCCATTTATTCCCTGCCTAATGCTTCTTTCTCTGCTATGGTGTGCTCCTCTGGATGAGCGCTGGGATGCCCAAGGGTAACCACGCGCTATATAAAACTCAATAATAATAATAATAATAATAATAATGTGTTTCCAGGCATCTGGGAAGGTTGTGGAACTGGTGGAGGCATTCGGAATGGGTGTGAGCATGGTGTGATGAGTTTTAGTCCTTTGTGGGGAAGGCAGGGGTCCGATAGGGCTCTTGAGTGGATGGACTTCATGTTGGTGCCAGTTTCTTCTGGCGTATTGAAGGCCATGTGGTTAGAATTGGTTCTTTGGATAAGATCAGGAGGCATTTGGCGAGGCCTGCCGGGTCTAGTTGTGAACTGAAGTTACTGTAAATGGCTGTAATTTTGTTGCTGAAGAATTGAGACAGATTGTTGCAGAGGTCCTGCGAGGGAGCGGTTGAGTTGCAGGTGGCCGATGGTAAGGTGAAATCTTTCATAATGGCAGAGATTTATTTGCTTCTGTTAGTGCTGACATCAATATAGTCCACCAGAGCGGTGCATTTGATGATCTGAATCATTAAGTGGTTGCGTCTCAGGGCGGATTTGAACGTGCTTGTGTCTGAATTGTCCTAGTTCATTTTAAAGTTGTTGCATCAGTCTGAGTTCCTGTGTGTGCCTACTGGCCTGGTGCCCTGATGTTGATGTATTGCTGTGTTTGAGGGGGACTTGGGCATTGACGCAGGAGGTGATCCCATTGTTGAAGTTCTTGATGGCTTTGGGGAGGCTGTTGTCGTATGGGGGTAGGTGGGTGTTGAGAGTGGTGTTTCAGTCCTTGTTAGGGATATTGTTCCAGTTTTAGTGGGCAGACCTGGTAGTGGTGCCTGTGCTTTGGACCAGGATGGAGCTGCTGACCTTGAAGAGGGCAGGGTTTGTCCAAGGAACTGGTGTGAGCTTGTTGACTCAGATGTTGCCAAAGTTGGTGAAAATATGATTGTGGAGGTCTCCGGAAACGTGGTAGGTCCCTTTACTCATTGGGTGAGGCCCACACTTCCAAGGTCTTCAGACTAGTGCTCTTGAGTTGGGGTCGAGATAGTCTTCCAGGTAGAAGTTCGGGTCTCCAAGTAGGACGTAATTGCTAGCATCAAAGGCGAGTGATGAGACGAAGTCCGTGATGGTGTTGCTGAAGTTGGTGCACAGTCCCGGTGGTATGTAGATGAGAGTACCCCTTAGATTAAAGTTGGCTGTGATGTGGAATTTGTACAACAGCTGTTCCATGTCTGTGGATGTGGGGCAGCTGATGATCCTCAACTGAATGATTGTGATTTCGCACCCGGGCTTGTGAAGTCTGTCTTGTCGTGCAATCATGTTGCCATAGGGGTATATGTGGCAATGTCAGGTGCCAATGTAGTGTGCAGCCACGTTTCAGGAAGGAACAGTAGGTCAGGGGCTTACACAAACAGTAGGTCGGAGCATATGTCAAACACAAACTTTGATTACTGTATCGCGCCTATTCCATGCACGCCCCATAATTCCATGCGAGAAAATGCATTCATTTTCTCTGAAAATTTACATTTTGCTGAGTTGTTCTATACATAATGGCATTGGGGAGCAGATCACTAAGGCCCCTGATCCAAATGTAAGGATTTCCTCATCCATCACAATGAACTGGGACTAACCACTCCAGTGCTAATTGCTTATTCTGTGCTCCCGCCCTCCTCCTCCGCCAGCCTTTAACTAGCTGAGAGCAGGTGAAACCTCTGCGTGGGAAACTGGCTGAAAATGGGGAATTATCACAATAATTGATTACTTGATGCAAAGCCCACGGTTTGCACCTGTATGTCCTTCATCGAAAACTTTGTAATCTATGTAAATTTATGACTTTTTACATAGTCAGAGACCTTCAAAAAGGTGGCAAACAAAACAGTATTTTGCACTCCAGTGGTGTATTCTACGTATGATTTATCAGAAAGAGCGAGTTCCTTTCTTAGGTACATTTGAGGACGAACCCTTGATATCATCTTACTAGTGTAGTGCTTTTTAGGTCACTGGTGTGCTTAGGGACTACTGAATCTTGGAAAACCAGATGCAGACGTGCCCTGTAACTACAACTAAATTTGAAATGCCAGGTGGTCGTTAAGGGCGGGGATGGGCCAATGCCAGGGTGAACGGAGAGGGACACAGCAGAGAGGGTGTGTGGAGCAAAGGTATGCCATCACTAACAGAGAATGGGCAATGACATGCTGAGCAAGGCCTAATAACAGGATAGGCCAGCGACATGGAAGACGGAAGAGAAACGCAGAGTGAAGGGGGACACATAGGGGTAAAAAGAGGCCAATGATGGTAGAAGGGGCAGAGGCAAGAAAGCCGCGATGCATAAAGACGAGCAGAGCGAGGAAAAGGCTACACCCTAATGATAAAGCTACCAAATGTAGAGAAAGAAGATACACGGAAGAGACGCCCGCAGAGACACAGAGAGGGCAAAGTGACGAGAGAGATATGTGAAGAGACATGCGGTAGGGAGGGTGACACCTAACGAGAGAGACGGGAGTTTCGAGAGAGCCACACAAGAGACAGTGCGCAGAGACAAGCGGCGCGAGGGAAAGGTTACCCCTGACGACGCGTATGCGGCACGAGGGCCCCTGGGACGCGCGCTCTCTGGAGCTGTCAGGAGACATGAAAGGCCCGCGCGAGCCGCCTCCCGCGCGCGCCAGCCGCGAGGAGGCCGCTTATGACAGAACAATGAGATTCGGCGCGAAAACAAACAGATTATTTTGTCAGCAAGGTTATTGCAGGAGGAAGCGGAGAGGCTGGCGCGAGGGCTCCTCGGTGACACCGATCCCCGCCAAGGGCCCACCCAGAGCCAGAGGCCCTGGAGAGGATGGGCAGGCGGCGGGACGCTCGCGCTTCTGCAGGCAGAGCTGGAGGTGCACGCAAACAAGCCCAGGCGCACGCACACACACCGCCCTCAAGAGAATAGCAGGCAGGCCGACTCCAAAGCAACAGACACTGTGGGCAGGTGCATGTAAGAGGGCTCCTATGCACGCACCGTATGCCTCCCCCTCACCCTCCTCTGCCCGTGGCAAAAACATAGTTGTCTTTTCGTGAGAAACTTTCGAATGTAAATAACATGGTGCACAATTACACTAATGGCATGACGATTGCATTGAAAACTCGATGGATCGATCCTTCTCTCTGTCAACTTCTTCCCCCCCCCCACCCCCCCCCGCCCCGCGCCCCCCACGCTGAGTCCTGGTGAAATCTGCAGCCCCGCATCCGACTCCCTCAGGTGATTGTTGGCTCCGCCCCTTCCCGGACCGCCGAATCTCATTCCCTGTTTCTGACAAGTGATAAAGCGGGCTCCGCGCCTCCTCTGCCACCGAATGTCTGTCCGTGACTAAAAATAGAGCCGGCTCAGCCCCATCACCCTGCCACCTTAGTGGAAAGCCTCTACCTGTCTGGCGGTCATTTATCTGCATTACTGTGGCACCATCGCCCTTTCTGCAATTGCTGCCCTCTTCCTAAAGGGTTGCCATTTCCATCACTTGGTTGTGTGTGTTCTGTTTGGTTGTGTGGTTAGTAGTGATAGATTTGTTACATGTCCAGTAATTGTTAATGTGAAAGTGAAATGTGTTTGAGCCAGATAAATACCTTTGTAGTGTGTGATCTGCATGGATGGGTTTTCCAAAGGATTTTGACTGCTTTTGATGTCTCTTGGATGGTTATTTGTCTATTGACAGACTTATGCAGACTGCTTTCTAGACAGTATTAGCAGTGGTTGTAGAACTGTGATGGAATGCATGCATGTGAGTGTGGAACATTTAAACTCATTTGATCTGAATAGTTCTAAGGTGTATGATGTTGAGAGGAAGGCTGCCGCACTCAGACCACTATGCCAACTATACAGCTCTCGTGCTACTCTAGGCTCATCAGGGTGTCAGGGCTCTCTGCCTGAGGTGCTCTGCCTACTCTAGGAAGTCCAAAGTATAGGTTTAATTTGAAAGATTTCGTGTTGTAGGTATTGTAGGAGGACCACTAATAGCCAATTGTGACATTCTGCTCAGTGCATGTCTTACGATCTGTCTTATGTGTACTGAGTGGTACACAAGAGATGCCAGTTCAAGCTCCTGACACATTCATACAAGGTCCTACACAACTGCTGACCCGCCTACTTAAACCACTGCCTGAACTTCCATCAGCCCACCAGACACCTCAGTTTTGCGACCCTTTCTCTAACCCTCACCCCCATCTCCTACCTAACAGTAAAGACATGGAACAAGCTATCCTTTCATCTACGGACCTTTCCATCTCTTTCAGAGTTCCAAACGTCACCGAAGACCGTGCTATTTGGCTAATCAACTGGATCCTGCCAGCGCCTGGATACCCCCACGAGTGACAAGTAGCGCTCTACAAATCTAGTGATTGATTTATTGGTGTGTCTGGAGCTTACATCAAAATAGTGATCGTTGATCGTTCGCCAAACCTGTGTTGCGTGCCTGTGAAGTGTTATGTCAAGTAAGGCCTATTGATAGTTGGGTTGTCCTCTGGGATAGAAGCATGGCAAAAAGAACACACCAGCACAGGTTTCAGAATCATTAGGGATAGCTCATAATGAGGCAAAGTATGCAAATTAAAACAATGCAGGCTTCAGGGAAAAACAGTGCATACCTCAAAATGTGGTTATCTAGCCTGATGATACATGGAGTGCATGAGACATGAAGAGTAATGTGAGAAGCTTTCAATCTTTAATGTGTTATACACGTGTGTGAGGTGTTTGTGCTACAGTAGCGTTGTACTTTGAAAGCCATGTTTGTTTAGCATAGTTTGTGAGAGGGATTCTCTGCATACCCTGGGCCCATTATAGAGGGTACTCTGTTGCAACGGTGACGCAGTACCCACTCCGCCAAACTGTAGGTCCACCCACCTTATTCAGTCAGGAGAAAACTTCCATGGTCAGAAAGTCATCGCTTTTTTTTTCCAAAACAAAATCCCACTTTCTTTTTTTTTTTTTTGTAAATAAAAAAAACATTGTAAGATTATCGTACACCTCTGTCATGTTGGAACAGCAGTGACGGCATTCACTGCCAATGTTAGAGATGTCCACTGGGCTGGCAGACATCTCAAAATCTGGCAGGCAGGGACTCGTCAGGGCTACGGATTACTTTACTCCGTCGCCCTGACAAAGTCAAATCATGGTGTGGGTGAAGAATTCCACACTGGCAGCGGAGTTTGTGGAGTTTTTCCCACTGTACGTGGAGTTCCGGAAAACTCAGTAAAGAGATGAGGTGGTGAGTTTTTCTCTCAATTGGCTCCCCAACGTTAAGTAAGTGGTTGTGAGAAAAATTGTGTGTTAGACCACCTCTTGGCAAGATTTCTCAACGAAGGCGGTCTAGACAGCTCGCGTTTAAAAATTTAACGCTCACTTTGAGGTAGCTGCTGCTCGAGTAGAATGTTCACTCGGGAGGCAAAAAATAGCAGCGCCCTCTGGAGTGACACGTAGTGCCGTTTTTACAGCACGGGACAAACTACTTGTACTAAAATCCGTGCAAGCAGTGCAACTTACCAGACTCGGCCACTTGCGGAAGTCCTCGGAGCGTGGCATACTTTTGCCGGCACTTTGCGGAGTTCTGCTGAGTGAAACTCTGTGAACTCCACCCAGGCCTAGTTAAATCCTATCTACCAAAGTCAAAATCAGGCCCTCCGTTCCTACTGGACATGCTGTTAAAGAAATAAAAAAAGGACAATTAGATGATTGGAGCAGGCATGGAAAGTATTCTGTACATCTTGAACATAGGGTTATTTCCGAATAACTTCAGACTGAACAACGTCAAAGTAAAGTAGAACTATGCAAAGGAGAGTCAACTACAAAATGGATTTCTATGGCCAATTACCATCTAATCCACTTTCCAGAGCACAACAATATAATATTCATTTATATTAACAAACAACTCATGCCTCTGTGGCATGCAGTGTTTAGTAGGCAGTGTTTAGCAACTATATGGCTTTTTTGCCATGTTGTGTGCGCAATGGTGACATGGCCTTGTATAACATGTTCTGTTGGTGTGCCAGAGATGGTCTTCATATTAAGATCTGATTAAGTGTTGAGTTTTCTATGGGAGAAAAACATATAGAGGAAATCCAAGCCCTAAAATTATAGATCATTTCACCATTTCAGACATATAGTTAGAATTTGTATACACTCTGTAACTAAATGGTACCTTTTTCTCAAGATGGGAGGGAAGATTATGGTGGTTGTTGTACTTTCAATGGAAGTCTTGTCCTCTGCTGCTAGGTCTGTGAATTCTCCTTCTGATGCGAACCCCTATGTTGAAGGCCATGTCATGTTTCAACCAGCTGTGACGGAGTGGGTGATGGGCCTTAAAGTGACCGTCACTGGGGGTCTCAGTGGACCAGAAGACAAGTGCCTGGAGGGTTTTATTTATAGTCCTGGGGGGTGGGAGGGATGGACTCTTGGGAAGATGAGCCATACTGTTGGCAAAGAGCATGTGAGGCAAGTGAGGCCCTCCATTGGAAACCAGGGCACTGGTAGCCTCTGTAGGGTATCACCTTATCACATCAGCCTAAGCAGCAGAAAGGAAAACCCAATCCATCAGACACTCTTGAATGGATGCAACAGGACGCATATAGAACAGTGGAATTCATGTAAGAGTTATTAGGTCTAAAACCACCCCATCACCTACGCCTGTCTCGATCAGGTCTAAATTCTGGCATCTCCATCCTCTGCGGATGCTATCATCAAAGAATGTGTATCGCCACCATACTAGTGTTTGACATGGACCACGAGACCCAAAGTTGCCTATAGGGATCCAACTCTTCCCCACTGCACTGCTCAAACCCACCACCTCAAGATGGCCTCAATAGGTGCAGAAAGGCAGGATGGCATAAAGGGGTCACGCCATCTTCTCTCAGTTTTAAGAGTTACCCAGTTGCAACAGAGTGTACCATAACAGTTCCTATTTGACTTTGTACCAAATCCACTCACCATTAACCCCCATCACCAGGACAGAGTACAAGAGGTGAACTGTGAATCACAGTATGTAGAAACCAGGGCACGTAGCCTGAAGCTTGAACCTTCTTCCAAACTTCCCTTTCTGTGTCGTGATTTTAAAAAAAGGCCATGCATCTGCTGTCATCAAGACAGAAACGCTGCTAAAAGATTAAATTGCATGATTAGTGTTGTCTTGGGTGGTCCAGTTGACCTGCATGAAGAGCAAGAGTTTTTTCTGAAATTCTCACAATAGACCACACCACATTCAGTTAGAGCATATTTTCTTAACAGAGCGCCTGGTTGGTGTTGATGGAGCCTCCAACATAGCTCGTTATAAGAAGGGCCACTGGAATTAGGCAGCAAGAGATGGCCAGATTATGCAGCAGGGTCGAGTAAATTATGCGGCAAGAAAAGGCAAATTATGAGGCGTAGTGCAGCACATTTCGTGATAGTATTACTTTATTATTTTGTCATTTTTACAGTTCTTAACACTGACTGGGTGTTGTTTGAACTTATTAGTACCAGTTTATTACCCAACTATAGCAATAAGCAACATAAAGGTGACCTGCCAGCCTTTGCAAAGGGCCGTCCACTGCGCGACAACACATTTCGCTGCATTTTTAGTAACTTTTGAACCATTCGAGCTAGAAGCAAAATTTGTTTTGTTAAAATTTGCAAATTATGCAGCAGATGATGGGTTATGGGGAAAATGCAGCAAATCCACAATTATGTGACAAAACGACGCGACCACACGGTCGCATAACTCCATTGGCCCTGGTTATAAGCAGACAACAAACAGAAGTGAAGACAAACACCTACCCCCAACCGGACACAGCAGCGCCTCTGCTGGAGCATCCACGAAGCACATTTTGCTCGCGGTCCCTATCAAAGCTCGTGGAGCCCTGGCATTCTCAGGGAGGGACGCTTTTCTTCCCGCCCTACTTTAGGAATGAAAACAACCTGCACCGGTTTACTTATTTATGCATCTGTGTATTCATTTATTTATTAAAGAGTTTCTTCCCTATCACATCGGGCTCGTCTCTGGCTTTGACAAGGCTCTCACGCAGCTCAAGCTCCTGCTGTGCGTCTCTGCAGGGGTTTAGGTCTGGCTGGAGGAAGTGCTGGTTGGCTCATACTGTGTAATGCTACTTACGGTTGGGTTACACGTCGGCTGCACTAAGTACATGATACAGTGTTGTAAGGATGCCTCTAATTCAGTGCTTCTGTATCACAGGACAGGGCCACAGAGGCACTCTCCTGCGGTGCGATAGGCCTTCAAATGACCATCAAGTTAGTGTTTGATTGGACGAGACAGAGCAGATAGAACACAGCAGGGTTTGCACGGCGCTGCAGACACAGAGCACGAAAAAAACCTTTTAACTTGTAATAGGGGCCTTTGATTAAATGCACAAATAAGAAATTGTTAACAGTCTGTGTCCGCACACACTAAGGATAGTACACAAATAGTGCAGCGTTAACTTTGTGAGGGGGCTTCTACCAATACTAATATTACACAGCAGTGCAGTGTTAACAACCTAAGGGCGTATCTACAAATACTAAGAGCATTACACAAACAGTGCAGTGTTAAAAACCTAAGGGAGTATCTACCAATACTAAGAATATTACACAAACTGTGCTGGGCTAGCAACCTAATCTACAAATACTAAGAACATTGGACAAACAGTGCATTGTTAACTACCTAAGGGAGTATTTAAAAAATACTAAGAATATTACACAAACAATGCAGTGATAACTACCTCAGGGAGTATCTACAAATACTACACGAACAGTGCAGTGTTAACTACCTAAGGGAGTATCTATAAATAGTAAGAATATTACACAAATACTGCAGTGTTAACTATGTAAGGGGCTATCTACAAATGCTAAGAATATTATACCAATAGGGCTCTGTTAACTATGTAAGGGGGTACTTACGAATTGTAAGAATACTTACAAATAGTACTTTTTTAGCTATGTCTGAGAATATTCACAAACCCTACGAGGGAAACCTACAGGAAATAAATAACTAAAGAAAATCTTTGAAGTGGTGTGCGGCGTCTTCTTAACAGAAGGTCTTTGCTCCAGCATTAATTGCGAGGCTGTCCCGAACCTACCTGCCAGCACACCAGCTATTCCATTGCTCCCCCCGCTTGGGACATTTGCTCGTGATATATATATATATATATATATATATATATATATATATATATATATATATATATATATATATATATATATATATATATATATATATATATATATATATATGGACAATAAAAGAGCACTTATGAAAAATAGAGTCTGTGCCTGGCTGTATCTATTGTTGCAACTACGGGATCGGAATTGATATATATATATATATATATATATATATATATATATATATATATATATATCAACGCTCCACTTTCTTTCACTGCGGCAAAAGAATAGACAGCACTCCACAACTTATATTCTGCAAGACTCTGTGTTTATTTTCTCAGAAAAACAGAAACAGGACGCGTTTCGGCATCACGCCTTTGTCTGCTGTGACTGGCGCCAAATTCATTAACGATTTAAATAAAGTTATGTCACGACATCATTGTCTTGTTCAATCAACACAAAAGAAGGACTCAATAGTCTATATACACACACATCTACACATGGCGGCCATCTTATAGTAGGTTGCAACATTATATGAATCAGATGGCATTATTTACTAAACGAACATTATTAAGCCCTGGATGGGCAAACCAAAATTTAAAGAAGGGGAAACCAATCAGGAAAAAACAATTAATAGTTTATATCAGCGTCGAATCTCTCGTTAATGACGACATTTAGTAAAAATAATATATAACAGTTCAATTCATTGTTACAGACTGTGACAGAAACAAGTATCACTGAGCTACAGGGTTTTTTTTCCTCTCAGTTAGCCAAGATGACTGGCCAATTCTTCCCCTATGTTCAGTCCTAGTGGATGTTTGGTACGGAGGTCAATAATGAACCTCGACTCCAGTTTTCTAATTTGTAATTCTCTGTTACCTCCTCGATCTTTGGGGGGTATTTGATCTAAACAGTGAAATTTCAAGAGATTACGATCACTCTTATGTTTCAAGGCAAAGTGTCTTGCTACGGGATAGTTTGGGTCATGGTGTTCAATCGCTCTAGCGTGTTCTAAAATTCGCATTTTTGACAGGGTGAATGGAACTCCCAACATATATATATATATATATATATATATATATATATATATATATATATGATATATATATATATATATATATATATATGTACATATATATACATATATATATATATATATCAAGTCAAAAGAGGGTGCCCTCGTGAGGAGGTCTCTCTGGAAGAGGTTACAGCACACCAAAGCCGGCAGCAGCAATGACAGGATACCCTTGTGCCTCCAAGGCCAAACGCGTTTCGAGCGGTCTATCCGCTCTTCATCAGTAGCAAAAATGTAAATGCAAATGCAGCTTTTTCAAATCCAAGTTTTTTATTTAAAAGTCCCGCCCCAAATAGGCGCTAGGCATTCTGGTCATTATAGTCCACAATGTGAGTGCCAAGGACTCTGGATTCCTGTATAAACTCCAGTGAGTGTCACATATTGCATATTGTCCCAAGTGGGTTGAGGTGCACGAAGATATACTGCCCAGCTCCCAATAAAGTTCCGGACAGCGAGGCCCTCTTCCCTCCACGCAGTGCTGCGGTTGCAAGCACGTAGGATCCGCTCAGAAGCGGCGGGACCTCCTCGCGGCCGGACGAGCCGCATTACATCAAGTCAAAAGAGGGTGCCCTCGTGAGGAGGTCTCTCTGGAAGAGGTTACAGCACACCAAGGCCGGCAGCAGCAATGACAGGATACCCTCGTGCCTCCAAGGCCAAACGCGTTTCGAGCGGTCTATCCGCTCTTCATCAGTGGCAAAAATGTAAATGCAAATGCAGCTTTTTCAAATCCAAGTTTTTTATTTAAAAGTCCCGCCCCAAATAAGCGCTAGGCATTCTGGTCATTATAGTCCACAATGTGAGTGCCAAGGACTCTGGATTCCTGTATAAACTCCAGTGAGTGTCACATATTGCATATTGTCCCAAGTGGGTTGAGGTGCACGAAGATATACTGCCCAGCTCCCAATAAAGTCCCGGACAGCGAGGCCCCCTTCCCTCCACGCAGTGCCGCGGTTGCAAGCACGTAGGATCCGCTCAGAAGCGGCGGGACCTCCTCGCGGCCGGACGAGCCGCATTACATCAAGTCAAAAGAGGGTGGAGGGAAGGGGGCCTCGCTGTCCGGGAGGCACAAGGGTATCCTGTCCGGGAGGCACGAGGTTATCCTGTCATTGCTGCTGCCGGCCTTGGTGTGCTGTAACCTCTTCCAGAGAGACCTCCTCACGAGGGCACCCTCTTTTGACTTGATATATATATATATATATATATATATATATATATATATATATATATATATATATATATATATATATATATATATATATATATATATATATATATATAAGCGGTTACTCCAACCGCGAAGACGCCCTGCTGCTAGCTTTGCCGTTCCCAGCACTCTGAAATTAGCGCGCTGAAGGAGCGGGGAGTTCCATTTCATGTGACATCCATAGGCTGAATCGCAGTGTCTCATGGTGTACATCGACCCACTGTGGTAATAATTAGACTTTAAATGATTGGCACGACAGCGCCCACTTGGGAGGAAAAGGTGGGAACAAGTGCCATCATGCTCAGGTGCATAAGCCCACAAGGGCAGGACTTGGACTATATACAGGTGTCCCTCGCTAATGCTGCTGTTGCTGAGTTAGTCTGCCCATGAACAAGGACATGGATTATCTGAAACGCGTAGGGCTTTGTACTACGATGTAAGGAGTGAGACTGCGGCTCTGTATCAGTGTCCATGAAGTAAAAGGTGATATTCTCCCTGCAAGTGGCGTCTTCATTTGGGGCAACTTTTTTCGTGTGGATCTATATCTATATATATATATTTATATCTATCTATCTATTTATCTATCTATCTATCTATCTATCTATTTATATCTATGTATATATATATCTATCTATATATATAGCGAGATATATGTGTGTGTATTTATTTATATATAAGTGCGTGTGCTAAATGTATTTTCCAGTTCGTCTCGTGGTGGTCACCCAGGTTCCTATTCTGATTGTTAATTTCATTGTTGAACGAGTCAGCAGTATTTTTGGCTGGAGGACGATTGTAAAATATTCAGTACATTTCATCATTGTACTATTTGATTGATTCTGTGACGTCAGTAGTAAGATGTATATCCACTAAGAAAAAGTGGACCGACAAGTCTGCTCATCGATGTTTTTTACTTCTATGACCCAGGCAAGTCGCTTTTCATTTGCAGCTCGGCATGACAGTGATGTGTCAAGAATGTCAAAAAAGATGATATGATATGTCCAATCAACGTGGATGATGAATGAATTTTGACTTGACCAGATTTGAAGATCTCTAACTCAAGATTAGTCGCGTCTGGTTAGGTCATTCTTCTTAAGGAACAATTTGAGTTGACAGTTGTTTGCGACTCTCTTTTTTTCCAGGGAAATGATTATCTCTGGGAAAGATGTGCTTAGAAGCTTATGGTAGTTGAACTGTTATAAGATTTAAGAATTCCTCCAGAAAGAGGATGTATTAACCAAATCGATGATGTACGTAGTTGTCGAGGGTGTGATGATACCAACATCAGAGGTAAGAGATTGGAAGTTCTTCGCTGAGAGGGTATCTACCAGTGTCCAGGATACAGGATAATGATTCTATATAAATAATAGTACCCCGCCCTCCCCTTCTTTATTAGTTCTGTCTAGGTAGAGTATCTTGCAACTGGGTGTCAATATAAGGTACAAGAGTGTGAACCATAAAAGTGCAAGCAATTGAATGCTGTTGCCCAAATAAAACGAGAGCTCACTGTGGAGCTACAGAATGTACACCTGCAGTTAATACCGGCACCTTTGGTGGGTTGTGCATTGTATATTTATGAATCTGTGACAGCTGATTTGGGGTGCCTGACATTTTTGTTGCACCAGTGCAATCTTGCATAATTCACAAATTTCTCATTATGCGAAATCTCCAAAATCTTCTAATTTCCCAAAGCAAGAAACGTTGCTTGATTGCTGCCCACAGGAGATTGGCGCAAGTAGGAAATGTCTCCCCACATTTTTTCTACTTGAGCAAACCAGATTCTCCTCGAACCAGTCTCCTGCTGGTACGTCTCATGACTTTTTAGTTTAGGGTACAACCTAGCAGAGAAGCATTGCCTGAAATACCGGCAATGTATTTAGCATGATACATGTCATTTTGTGAAAATGAAACAGCAAAACTGCACATTTTGCATACGCCTTTGATTGAGACAGATGAGGTATTTCCAGCAGGGCTGGTATACTTCCATGCCATAGTAAAAACACGTTTCATCAATGGTGTTACACTGTAAACAAGTCCGTTTTTGGACTTCCCCCTAGAGTCGCTGGACCTTTAATTGGACTGTGCAATCATTTATTAGCGACCCGGTTACAGCAGGACTTCCCAGCAAGGTATCTGTACCTTTTCTGTGTGCAGTTTTTATATAGCGAGAACTCCACCCGAATGCATTGGAGCACTTTACATGAGCACCAGTTACATTACACAAGGACGCATTCATTTTTAGTAGGCACTGGCAGATTAAGTGTTGCCCAGAATCACAGGATGTTGAGTTGAGGCCCAGTTCTAAAGCCACAGCTCTGGTCGTTACGCCACATCCTCTCCCCTAACTTTGAGTCGGTTAGCAGAGTGCCTATATTTATCCGTGCAGGCGCTGCTTTGCAGGCTGAGCCCGTGCACACAAAGTCTAACCCGAAAACAGGGCTCCCTCCAGACAGCCCATCACTGCCTGCCAAGGACCCTCCCTCCACCCTCCGCTGGCTACAGGTGGGAGGGGTCAGGCGCACAGGCCGCGCGGCTGACCTACATTCAGACAGCTTCAGTGAAGCCACAGAGGGGGGAGCAGGGGAGGACTGCCAGAGACCTGGGAAGAGAGAAAGCAGCCGGGACGGAGGAGAGATGAAAGGCGGAGCGTGGCGGGGGTGCAAACAGAAATATAGGAGACGGAGGGGGCAGCAAGGCAAGAAAGACACAAAGGGCGGGTGGGAAGAAGTGGAAAAGGCAACGCCAAGGGATGACAGGAATAGAAAGAGATAGGAAATGATGATTTTTTCACCCAATCACGTGCAGTCCCTTTATCGGACGCAGGGCCGTTTCTAGGTGTTTTGCCGCCCTAGGCGAGAATTGAAAAATGCCGCCCCCTCCCTTTTACTACCATCACTCTGTCGCCCCCCCCCCCCCCCCCTCCCCCCCACACGCCATCCAGGCTAGAAGAATCAATTAACAGTTGAGGCTTGTGAGTACCAAGGAACATCACTCCGGTTCTATGCATGCTGATAAGCAGGTGACGCAGCCCAGATATAGTGTACCGAATTCACCCACCATACCTTGAATGCACTTTATTTTATTGAATGGGCAATCATTGAACTACAAATACAGGGCCCTATGACGTGGATGAGTGTTTGTGCAGGGCACAGATGTGTGTTTGTTTTTAGGTGAATTTATTTTGACTTTTAAGCTGGGGTCCAGGTTGGAGTCTGGCTGGAGGCTAAGTCATCCGGTGAATCTGGTCACATCACTTAGGGGCAGATTTACAATTACTGGCGCATCCTTGCATATCGGCAGGGATGCGCCAGTAATTGTGCGCCGCAGCTCCGCCACCCTTGATGCGTCGCATTTACAATGCGGCGCACCATGGGGCAAAAACGGCACAGATGCGTCACGCATCTGTGCCGTAAAAGCGACGCATTGCTGGAGTTGCGTCGCAAGCAGGTACAGACTAACCTAAAAAGTGGATCTGTCTATAATCATTCAAGGACCACCAATATTGGTAAAACAATGGGGCACCTGGTGCTGTTTCATATATGTCTGAATTTGGAGTAGTTGCAAAACATGTCCTAATGAAAACGACAAAACCATAATTTAGAATGAAGAATTGTTATGCCATATCCCCAGTAAAGTCCAGCTAATAAGACTGCACCTGGCTATTACCTTAGTGCTTGAGGACAATCAATTTGTCTGCTTGAATGAAAGTACTGTCCTATGATCATAAGATGATGACTGTGGGCCCTGCTGCTAAGTCTCCAAACGAGAAAGCTCAAGGATGTGAGTCTGCAACAAAGGTAAAAGCAAAAGTGAAACAGAATCTAGCCTAGAGCCTTACAAAGAAAAATTAGGCAATAACAAAAGTGAGCTCTGACCAACTATTACCTTTCTGAGACTTATTGGGAATCCTAAATATGAAACACGTTATCTCGCTGGCTGGTTTAAAAAATAGGGTAATTCCTTGATGAGGCCCACTGCAAAATGTATAACCTATTTCTCATAGAAACGTTCTTCCTTTTTCGAGCCTGTAACGCCAAACATAAGCAAACGGATGTCATGAGATTATATATACCTAAAATTTTCAGAGACACCATACGTATGCAAATGCAATACAGCTGGATCAATTGCTATAAAGTGTCCTATTGTGTAGTCTACACATATGAAGATATCTAGAAATGACACTCTATATGTCGCAGCCGTTAAAATTTAATAAAGATACCTACTAAATGTCATGCACAAAAGAATACGGGGATGTTTAATGGTTAAACAGTCCAACCCCAAAGTTGCTCTGTGCCTGTGCCGAGATAAGATGGAAAACTGCACGTAAACCATGTGTACAGGCAAAGTAGTGAAAGCAAAACTTTGCTTCCTAAAAACACCCATGCATGGGTTCCTCACTGGAAAAACTAATTAAGCACAATGGCTCACAATGATAGGTGTGCCGAGAGATAAATATTTTGGAAAACTACCTACCAGCTATATGTTCAAGCGTATTGATAGAAGCAAAACTTTGTTTACAGAGGCTGCCAAACATTAGCCACTCACTTGAAATGCTCGTAAGGCACAATATCCCCAAAGTTACTTTTAAACATAATAGGAGCATCCTGAAAACTCGATAAAAATTGCACATGCGAGCGTAGTGATAGAGGCAAAACTTTGTTTACCGAGGCTGCCAAACATTAGCCACTCACTTGAAATGCTCGTAAAGCACCATACCCCCAAAGTTGCTTTTAAACATGATGAGAGCGACCTGAAAGCTCGAAATACATTGCACATGCGAGCAAAAAGTGAGCGCACCCTAAAGGACTAGTTCTTACCTGTGTTTTGAATGTAAGGAATCTCTTAAGAGGTCAACAGACACGTCGATATCCGTGCTGTTTATGAAAAGAGAAAACTTCATGTTTTGCCTACAGCTAAATACTTTTTGTCCTTTAGATATATTTGTTTTCAACGGTTCGAAAGGCATCTTGGTTTGTTTATATCATAAATAGCTTATTGACAGACACTGTACAAAAAACACAACTCTATTCAATAAAAGGCACACAAATGACCGTGCAGAGTTTTTGTCTGCATCCTGTGTCGCCCCTTTTAAAGTCTTCGTCAACTACATTATGTTTTTCAGAAGCGCTTTCTCTACCAAGCACAGGCTACATGCGTGGCTGGTTACAAATGAACCAGCCTGGGTCAGCAGCACAAACTCATGTTTTTGCCACCCTCCCCCTTTTGCCGCCCTAGGCGGCTGCCTAGTCCTGACTAATGGTAGAAACAGCCCTGATCGGACTTTTCCAACCCCAAAATCAGGCCGCCAGGTGTTTGTAAATGTGTCAATTCTTAGAGGAGCGCCCAAATTAAAGGTAACCTCGCGAGAAAAAGACAGACCACCTCAAATCTGATCAAGAATCAGAGGTACCAGAACTCGGGATGCCTGGGGATACTGAACCTCGGCCCCCTCCTCCATCAACCACCACTGCCTAAAAACAACCATCGGACACCCTCACCTTCCACCCAGCCGAGACCCTCATGCGTGCATTAGTGGGTGCGCAAACTCCATGGCAGGCCCATGCCAGGCTTCTCAGACTCCTTCCCTCAGGGAGCTCCATGGCAGGCCCATGCCAGGCTTCTCAAGCTCCTTCCCTCAGGGAGCTCCATGGCAGGCCCATGCCAGGCTTCTCAGACTCCTTCCCTCGGGGAGATCCATGGCAGGCCCATGCCAGGCGTCTCAAGATCCTTCCCTCATGGAGCTCCATGGCAGGCCCATGCCAGGCTTCTCAAGCTCCTTCCCTCAGGGACCTCCATGGAAGGCCCATGCCAGGCTTCTCAGACTCCTTCCCTCAGGGAGATCCATGGCAGGCCCATGCCAGGCTTCTCAGACTCCTTCCCTCAGGGAGTTCCATGGCAGGCCCATGCCAGGCTTCCCAGACTCCTTCCCTCAGGGAGATCCATGGCAGGCCCATGCCAGGCTTCTCAGACTCCTTCCCTCAGGGAGATCCATGGCAGGCCCATGCCAGGCTTCTCAGACTCCTTCCCTCTGGGAGCTCCATGGCAGGCCCATGCCAGGCTTCTCAGACTCCTTCCCTCAGGGAGCTCCATGGCAGGCCCATGCCAGGCTTCCTAGACTTCTTCCCAGGGAGATCCATGGCAGGCCCATGCCAGGCTTCTCAGACTCCTTCCCTCTGGGAGCTCCATGGCAGGCCCATGCCAGGCTTCTCAGACTCCTTCCCTCAGGGAGCTCTATGGCAGGCCCATGCCAGGCTTCTCAGACTCCTTCCCTCAGGGAGATCCATGGCAGGCCCATGCCAGGCTTCTCAGGCTCCTTCCCTCAGGGAGATCCATGGCAGGCCCATGCCAGGCGTCTCAGGCTCCTTCCCTCAGGGAGATCCATGGCAGGCCCATGCCAGGCTTCTCAGGCTCCTTCCCTCAGGGAGATCCATGGCAGGCCCATGCCAGGCTTCTCAGGCTACTTCCCTCAGGGAGATCCATGGCAGGCCCATGCCAGGCTTCTCAGACTCCTTCCCTCATGGAGCTCCATGGCAGGCCCATGCCAGGCTTCTCAAGCTCCTTCCCTCAGGGAGCTCCATGGCAGGCCCATGCCAGGCTTCTCAGACTCCTTCCCTCAGGGAGATCCATGGCAGGCCCATGCCAGGCTTCTCAGGCTCCTTCCCTCAGGGAGATCCATGGCAGGCCCATGCCAGGCTTCTCAGACTCCTTCCCTCAGGGAGCTCCGTGGCAGGCCCATGCCAGGCTTCTCAGACTCCTTCCCTCATGGAGCTCCATGGCAGGCCCATGCCAGGCTTCTCAGACTCCTTCCCTCAGGGAGCTCCATGGCAGGCCCATGCCAGGCTTCTCAGACTCCTTCCCTCGGGGAGCTCCATGGCAGGCCCATGCCAGGCGTCTCAGACTCCTTCCCTCAGGGAGATCCATGGCAGGCCCATGCCAGGCTTCTCATGCTCCTTCCCTCATGGAGCTCCATGGCAGGCCCATGCCAGGCTTCTCAGACTCATTCCCTCTGGGAGCTCCATGGCAGGCCCATGCCAGGCTTCTCAGACTCCTTCCCTCAGGGAGCACCATGGCAGGCCCATGCCAGGCTTCTCAGACTCCTTCCCTCGGGGATCTCCATGGCAGGCCCATGCCAGGCTTCTCAAGCTCCTTCCCTGAGGGAGCTCCATGGCAGGCCCATGCCAGGCTTCTCAGACTCCTTCCCTCAGGGAGCTCCATGGCAGGCCCATGCCAGGCTTCTCAGACTCCTTCCCTCGGGGAGCTCCATGGCAGGCCCATGCCAGGCTTCTCAAGCTCCTTCCCTGAGGGAGATCCATGGCAGGCCCATGCCAGGGTTCTCAGACTCCTTCCCTCATGGAGCTCCATGGCAGGCCCATGCCAGGCTTCTCAGACTCCTTCCCTCAGGGAGCTCCATGGCAGGCCCATGCCAGGCTTCTCAGACTCCTTCCCTCAGGGAGCTCCATGGGAGCTCCATGCCAGGCTGTGAGGACAACCACTCATTCACTGACATGTAAATGATCATGTGCCAATTTGCCTTATGTGGCTTTCCCGAGGATCTGCTATGGAGCCATACTGGGTCTACACTGTACATCATCCGAGTCCAGCACATGCCCTAAGCCTACCCGGCCGGACATCGATAACCAGCGGCTCCCAGATCCCCATGTCACTGTTGTGCGCTGCCTCACCCAATGGCTTGTGTCTCTGTGCACCTGGTTCTAACTTGCACTGAGGTCCTGTGCACTCCAGTGCACTCTGAGATGCTCAAGTGTTTGGCAGGCTGACTGTAAGGGCCTGTAACCAGACCAGCGCTGCCACTAGGACATGAACAGCCAGGACTATCGCTTCGCGAGCCCGGCTCGCCCATCAGAGGTTAGACAATGCAGATGAGCTGATGAAAGCATCTGGTAAGGGTGCTAGGACAACCAATCAGGGAGGAAAGTAGACTTGTATTTCTGATACCAATTGGTTTATTAATAACTACTGATTTGTTCCTTTGTAAAACTGCCACATGTACAGGCCCAGGTATACATCAGAGCAGCACTGCCGGGGCCCGCGAACAACCCTAACCAGAAAGATCAGCTACCAAGACTTTGGGCACACGAACCGAACAAGCATTTTGATTTTAATGCCCTCCCTATCACCAAGGAAAAAGGACCGCTTTGGGGCCTTTTCTTTTAATCTGACCAGCCTCGTGATAGCATGGTAAGGCGTCAGCATTTAATTAAATGATCGAAGCATATGCCCTATCAATTAGCTTTTTTCTAACTCGAGTAAGGATATTGGTGTGGGGGAAATAACACCACTGTATCACCCATTTGGAGAGGGTTTTAAAGTAATAATAAAGATAATAAAGTGTACACAGCTACCTCGAAGTAAAATGCAAGCAGTTATTCCCTTTGCTTATAGAGCCAGGTTTTTAGCGCCTTTCTGAAATCCTGCTCCGAGTTCAGCATGCCTAGTAGGGAGGTAAGTCATTCCGCAGCTGGGCAGTCCCCACCGAGAAATACCTACGCCCTGCCTAGCTTTGGAGAAACTGGGGGCAGCAAGGTAGTGTCGGAGTTTGGACCTTAGAGTTACATGGAGCTGGACTCGTATGCATTCCTGCAAGGATTTTAGTGGCCTAGAAGACCAACTACCCAATCTCAGAAATACCCAACTCAGAAAGACACTCTCCAGATGCAGTCTTAGTTACATAAACTGGTTGTTGAAACAGGTTAAACAAGCACTGGCGTTGCCAATAGGTCTCGCAGTAGGAAAGTTGGAGCTATTACAATTGCAAATAACAATGCCTTTTATTTTTGTTTTCATTTTAAAAACATAAAGGGCTTTGTGATTTACAAAACCAATAGCTCCAACTTTCCTACTGCGAGACCTATTGGCAAATCCAGTGCTTGTTTTACATTCTTAGAGCCTACGAGACACTTGGCTCGGCTCTCCTTGTTAATTTGTTGGCTCGCAATCTAGTGCGAATAGCAGTTAGCACAGGGAGTGGACGAAGAGCAAATGTGCGTGCAGTTTGTGTAATCTCCATCATAGTATGGTAACATAAGAACTATAAATGTGCATGCGCAAACTTAGTTAAAGCCATATTCAGGGGGCAGTCGGTGCAAGATAGGTGCACTGAATATACATTGTGCACCTCTACGTGATCAAGGTAAACACAATTCCAGCGTACACAGACAGGGTAGTGCGTCAGTGCTGATGAGGTGCATACCGTCTGCAAAGTGTAAACAGTGACTGCAGAGTTGGTTCACTCTACGGTGCGCTGAAAAAGCAGGAAGCAGTGGTTCATCAGTAAGCTTGGAAAAATGAATTCTCTCTCGTGGCAAGTTGAACAATGAAGAGGGGTTTGCAAATAGCTTCTACCTGCGTGTAAAGACGGTGGGGGCACTAGGTGTGTGACTGTTTGGTCGGCATATATGGAAGTGCTAGTGCAAGAACTGCACAAAAATTTGGATTTTGGGGCTGAATTTGCACTGCGTGTGCACAGTTTATATAAACTGAATATGAGTGCCACATTATTGTACACTGGCAGTGCATGCCGTGTATGTGCGAGTACACAGTATCCATGCAGTTGTTGCACAGGACATTGACCATACAGTGTGCTTGTGTAGTCTGCACAGGTGTGTGTAGGCACTGAACAATTTGTGCACACAGATAAGACTGCAGACAGACGTATCTGCAGTGGTTAAAGTTTCAACATGGAGCAGATGTCATTGTGTACAACTTGAGTACACTGGGTATGTTGCACAGTACTTTACGTTCTGTGTCTTGGCATGGAACAAGATGCACTGTTTACAGTATGAGGAAGGCTGGGTATAGCATAGTTTGTAAATATGGCAGGATAAAATTGGCAACAACACTAACGTGTGTAGAGAGATAGTCTGCAGTCGTCGTTCTTGTAGCATACCTGGGTTAACAGGGAACACGGAGAGCATGCGCACAGCGCTCAGCGCCTGCCATTCACCACAAGGCATGTCATTAACATTAAAACCGAGCGGCAACACGGGGAACCTGAAAGTACGGCCGGCCTGCGGCCGGCCATTTGGACATGTTCTGAATCCCAGATAGTGGAAGGAGCAGGCTCGGAGGCTGGAAATGCCGGTGTGTTCTTTAATCTTCGCAGCGTGCTACAGTAAGCCAGAGGGCAGAGACTGCCGAATCCACCCTTTAATCCGTTCAGCATAAAGCCACCAGATAGAAGGATTTAAATGCAGGAAGCGATTGAAATTCCAAACAGCGGCATAGGAAACGCGTTGTAAATGTGTGGTCTGTTTAATGGGATTCAGTGACCTCCTCCGCTGCTGGGTTCGATGCAACCAGGTGGTGTGCAGTACCTGGCCGGGTGCAAATGCAATGCATGAGGTGTCTTGTGACGGAAGCCAGATGGGGGCGGGAGAGCCTGGGGCGGGATTCCGAGTGAGGGGAGGCAGGCGGATTAGAAGGGAAGCTGTATGGGAGCGGGAGAGCCTGGTGGGGGGGCGTGAATAAACAAGCGTTGCCGGGAAACTGAAAGAACGGCCGGCCTGTGGCCGGCCATGATTCAATTAGGGGAGGAGAAGCCGCAGAGCGCACGCTGGGCGAAACCCTTTGATGTGCTCTGCGGCCATGAATGCGCGTGCTTGTTTGGTCACGTGATTCACGTGAACTCAATGAAAACCGCAGCGCAAGAAGCCCTTGGTTTCACGAGGATTTTCGAGACATGAATTCTCGCTCCGCTCAATGCGCTTGTGCGCATTAATAGGTCGCGAGACCTAAAAAGTGGAAGACAAGAGAAGCCAGGTTGTGCATCCACTGTGTCAGCAGAAAGATCCGGAGACACCGGAGTCTGCACCCACGGTGAAAGGGGATAAGTCTAGTCCTGTGGCCGCCCCGGAGCCACCCTGAAGCTGAGAGGTACCCGTCTCTGCAGGCAGAGTGGCAGGGAGAGGAGTGGAGGCAAGTCTCTGTAGCTTGTTTGACAGGAGAGTCTGTGACACTCAGTGTGACTGTGCTCTGCAGCCATGGGTCGAGTTTAGAGGCCTAAATATAAGAGGCACACCGGCCATTGTGACCCGGAAAAGTTTGCAGAGACCAGGCCGTACATCAAAGTGGCAGAGAGAAACTCAGAGACAGTGGGCTCTGCAATGCAGTCAAAGCGAGGGGCTCAAAGACACAGGGCTCTGCATCCCAAGTGCAGGGAGAGCAGCCGGAGTATAAAGGGGAGGAGCAGAGAGCAGACTCTGCAGCCAGAGTGAAAGAGGGAGGAGCAAAGAGCAGCCTCTGCAGCCAGAGTGAAAAGGGGAGGAGCAGAGAAGCAGCCTCTGCAGCCAGAGTGAAAAGGGGTGGAGCAGAGAGGCTGAAGGGAGGAGCAGGGAGGCAGCCTCTGCAGCCACAGTGAAAAGGGGGAGGAGCCTAGATGCAGCCTCTGGAACCAGAGTAAAAAGGGGAGGAGCAAAGAGCAGCCTCTGCAGCCAGAGTGAAAGGGGGAGGAGCCAGGGACATCTTAAGGATTTTGGGGTCCCTGGCAAAACCTATTTTTGGGGGGGCCTGTTTCAGAACAGGTTTGAATTTATGATTTCATTTCAGCTCTTTCATGCCAGGTCACTGACAGTATATAGGCGCAATTGTCTGAATTCTAAATGGGTTTTCATCTAATGTTCAGGGATAGTGATGTGTGTTATCAATATTGTAACACATCAGCAGTTCACTAATATTACTACAAATAATATCTGTGACACACTCCCATTTCTCATATGTTTGGTCCTAGTGCGATCTAAAAGAAACCTTTTTATGGATGTTGCATGAAAAATAAACATTTCTCTGCAGAATGGCTATAATAGACTCTCACACATCACCGACCTTAAAAATAAATTAGGGGATAATGGTATTCAAAACAATCAGTTTAGTCAATATTCAAGGTCATCATGGCAAGACTATCCGGAGGCTCCCCTTAAAGACTGGGGCCCTGGGCCAAAGCCCAGTTTGGCCATGCCTTTAAACTATCTCTGGGAGGAGCAAGGGGAAGCGCAAAGAGCAGCCTCTGCTGCAGCTGGAGTGAAAAGGGGAGGATCCTAGCTGCAGCCTCTGCAACCAGAGTGAAATGGGGTGGAGCACAGAGCAGCCTCTTCAGTCAGAGTGAAAGGGGGAGGAACAAAGAGCAGCCTCTGCAGCCAGAGTGAAAAGGGGAGGAGCAAAGAGCTGCCTCTGCAGCAAGAGTCAACAGGGGAGGAGCCTAGATGCAGCCTCTGCAGCCAGAGTGAAAGGGGGAGGAACAGAAAGCAGCCTCTGCAGTCAGAGTTAAAAGGGGAGGAGCAAAGAGCAGCCTCTGCAGCCAGAGTGAAAAGGAGAGGAGCAGAGAGCAGCCTCTTCAGTCAAAGTAAAAAGGGGAGGAGCAAAGAGCAGCCTCTTCAGTCAGAGTGAAAAGGGGAGGACCAGAGACGCAGCCTCTGCAGTCAGAGCGAAAAGGAGCGGAGCAGAGAGCAGCCACTGCAGCCAGAGTGAAAGGGGGAGGAGCCTAGAGCAGCCTATGCAGCCAGAGTGAAAAGGGGAGGAGCATAGAGCAGCCTCTGCAGCCAGAGTGAAAGGGGGAGGAGCCTAGATGCATCCACTGCAGCCAGAATGAAAGGGGAAGTAGCAAAGAGCAGACTCTGCAGCCAGAGTGAAAGAGGGAGGGGCAAAGAGCAGACTCTGCAGCCAGAGTGAAAAGGCGAGGAGCCCAGATTCAGCCTCTGCAACCAGACTGAAAAGCGGAGGAGCAGCGGGCAGCCTCTGCAGCCAGAGTGAAAGGGGGAGGAGCCTAGATGCATCCACTGCAGCCAGAGTGAAAGGGGGAGTAGCAAAGAGCAGACTCTGCAGCCAGAGTGAAAAGGGGAGGAGCATAAAGCAGCCTCTGCAGCCAAAGTGAAAAGGGGAGGAGCCTAGATTCAGCCTCTGCAACCAGAGTGAAAAGGGGAGGAGCCGAGAGGCAGCCTCTGCAGCCAATGGGGCAGAGAGAAGGTCAGTGTGACTAGGCGCTACAGCCAATGAGAGAGGGAGAAGTTCAGAGTGACTCGGCTCTGCAGCCAATGGGAGAGGGAGAAGTTAAGAGTGACTATGCTCTTCAGTCAGTAAGACAGGAAGAGGCGCAGAGGGGCCTGGAACAGCAGGGAGTAACAAGGAAATGAAAGAAACTGAGAAGCATCTCCCCCACACAGTCACCAGGATACCGAGATGTGAGAGATCCGCGCTTTCTTCATATTTGAAAGAAGATAAACAGTGTGCTGACAAAAAGGGCAGAATAGATCGTGAGGCAGCAGTAAATTGTGATGGGATTAGACACAAGGTATGTGCCACCCTGAAGAAAAACATTGTGACACCTTAATTGCGCTGACAGAAATATTTATACTAACGGAAATACTTAATTGCACACTTTCTAAGCACGCAGGCTGCTTTTTCAGGCTGTATTAAGCACTAACAAGAACACGATCTAGAGGCATTGGCATCACTTCTCTTGTGTTGCGTTAACTGTATTCGCATAGCATCCGTCGGCCTTCGGTCTAGCCTTGTTGCACCGCCTGGGACTGCCACCGTCGCGCCTCTGAGGCGACCACCGCAGGCTGGGTCCCTGCAGTCCTGTGTTCTGTGCATCTCAGGGCTGGGTGCAAGGTGCTGTCCAATGAGCGGAGGGTGTGAGGCCGTTGGCGAGGAGGCGTGGCTGGAGGAGGGCTTCCCTGATTGGTTCAGCATCTCTTGGAGTGTCAACCTGTCATTGGCCAACACTGAGCTCGCCTTGCGTGGCCTTGCTGGCTGCAGAACGTGTTTGAGCTGTCTTGTCGGGGTCCGTTTGTGGCGTATCTTGGCGGCAAGGGTTGTCGAAAGCACTGTGGCATCCATCTCTGTGGTACATCTATGCGGTGGTACTTTTGCTCTCATCAGTTGGGTGTTTTTTGGTGGTAATGTCATGCACAAAAATATTCCAGGGCTAGTCGGTGGAGTAACCGGCTGAACACGTCACGCTCACGTGACCTGAGTTAAATAAATAGCGTCTACGCATGCACGTATGCCAGTTGGGCGACGGCGTGGAAGACGAGAAGCAACCAACAAGTGTGTCCGTGTCCTTATTAAGCAAGGCCGAAGTGGTAGCCCCATTGCCCCTATCCGTCACCACCCTACCCTTGTGTGCACCCCGCACGACATAACAGGCACAATACATGTGTTTGCTGTGCTTTTGCGGGCAATTTTCCGATGGGCAGTAAAAATGAGGAATACACACATCGTTTTTCTTTTAGTTTGACTCATTCTTAGCACCAACTCAGAACTTTTGGTGACAGCTGTCGGAAAACCCACCCAAGGACTAGCAAAGCTTCACTCCTGATCAGCACTAGATGACAAACACCTGCCGAACATCATTTGAGGCTATTAGTTGTGAGTGAAGGCCGCCCGTGGCCCCTGCTAGGGGACCTCTGTGCACACCTAGGCAGCCTGGCACGGAGCTCTTACTTCAGACCAGGCTACCAAGCCAGAGTGAAATGCCCTGAACAGTCAAGCTCGCCAGCCCGATCGCCACTTTACTGCTTTGTACATGTGGCTTGGCCGGTGCAGGCCCAGTGTATGTGTGGTTAGCGTTGCAGTGTTCGGCAAGGGATCCCAATCTGGTTTTCAGTTAAATGATTACCGCTGGTCCAAAATCCCACTGCCCTTTTATGAAAGATTCTGCAGAAGAGTTAGCTCTGGCTTCTGCTGACACAGATCCCTTGATGGCTGTTGGGGTTAAGCACATCTCCTGCTTGAGGAGCGATGTAGATAATCCTCTGGGCTATGACTCCAGGAAGACTGCAGAAGGTGTCAGATAAATTCAGTAAGCCTCGCAGCATCCGCGGACAGCAGCTTTTGAGCATCCTGGAAAGAACCAATATAGACAACAACTCGCGCTAGTTTCAGCTTTCGGACGCCATGTTGGATTTTATGTATCCTATCCATGGGCTTCTGATTGGTTTTAATGACTTGACGCTGTGGCTCCTATTGGTATACACATTATAGTTTTGTGTGGAATATGGCTTTTCATTTCATCGTACCAGCGGTGGCTAATTCAGATTTACCATTCAGTGATGCCAGATCTGGTTTGCTACTGCCAGGGATTGGAGTCTCCTGCATGGGCCAGACATCATTCTTTTTAATGGCCCCTTCCAGTCAGCAGTGCCTATTCATGTATTCTGGCTCTCTGTCTGCCCCCTTCCTGTCTGCCGCTCTCCCTCTCTGTCTCACTCACTGTATCTATATGTATATTTATGCGGTGCCAGTTAAAATATATGGCATCCAATGAAACATGTTATTGGAAACAAGTGTACTAATAACAGGAGATTCACGTTCATTTATTACCACACTGCAAATGTCATACTGCATATTATTATGGCAGTACAGTCTAGAAAAGCATCTTATAATCTTTTCAGAAGAAAACTACTGGCCCCATGTTCACCCGTTCTTGTGCTCTAGCTCTGGATTCATATCCTTGTTTATAATATCTACAAGTGGAGTAATAAAAATAGCATGGAATAACCCTTATATGCGGAAGTGCTCAGTGGAATATGCTATTGAGTATCATTATGGAGGGAGGGAGAGGCATCATGGGCTACTCGAGGATTAATCTGTCGTGAATTATGGTCCTTTCCCACACTCTTAGCATACAAGAATTGGTAAATTACACAGGTGTTAACATTTAGCAGTGAAACAATCACATCACCGTATTTGTGTTTTTTTTCTTTTTTCTGTATATATATATATATATATATATATATATATATATATATATATTGAAAAAACACAATTAAGGTGATTTAAATATATATATATTTAATTATATATATTTAGTTACATATATATATACATATATATTTAAAATCTATATCTGTGTATATGCATGTTTATAATATATGCAACATAATCCTAGGAGCCCTGACAATAGTAAAGCTCTGTTGAGTGGAATTTGGGGCTGTCATCATGATGATCAACTGTGGATTTCAGAGGGAGCTATGAAATAGTTTCCATATTTCGTAGTTCCCTATGATGTATGGTATTTTATACCACTGCATTTTGTACAATAAAAGCACCAAAGCAGTAAGTATCCATCCATCCATCCATCTGTTTGTACATATATAAGTGTGTGTGTGTGTGTGTACTGCATAGATAAGTGCATATGAGTGTAGAGGGGCTGCCCTAGGTCACCTTGAACTCAGATTCAGTTCTGCTGTTCTCTCTAGGTTTGCCTCAGTCTACTTCAAAGTCCAGCATGCAGTCACTTATCCCCTTTTTTGGTGATTAGTTGCTTGTGATTCTTGTTCTACAAAATGAGATTATAGCTCCCTCGTAGCAGTACACAGAAGGTTTTTTATCTGGATTTGGGTCTTGGGCGCACAGCATGTTGTATATTATTGCCTCTTTGTTTTTCTTGGCCTTTGTTATGGCCACTTGGAAGGGCTGGACTCTACTTGTTAGGTCTCGCCTGCGACAGCGCTTGCTCTGAGTCCTGGGTTTTAGGATAAAGAAGGTTTTAATGGCCTTCACAGGGGTTTGTGCCTTGGAGCATATTCTGAGCGGGATAAACTGCTGGAATGTCCTCATGCAGGGTGGGTTAGTAATTTAAGTCCGGGCCTTTTGCCATAAACCATTCACATTGCGTTGGAACCTGCCCTCCATCTCATAAAACATTACTATCGCCTTCACCGCTTCATGCCTTGGAGCCTGGCCTTTATCGCATAGAGCACTCCAATTGCCACGTGTGCTTTACAGCATACACACTGCCATTGCCATCACAGGGTTTTACCTTGACATCTGGCTTTCATGGCCTAATATGCTTACATGTCGTTCATGAGGTCCATTCCCCAAAGCCTGGTCTCTACAGCAGCAGAAGCCGCCCTTGTCTTCACAGGGTTCACGCACTGAAACCTGGCTTTTCTAAAATACACTGCTCACATGCCCCTAGCTGCAGTCTGTGTTTTGGACCCTGGGCAATCGGGACAGGGGGCATAAGGAGCTGGTATGACCCTCATAGAGGGTTAATGTCTTAACACCTGGCTTTCACTAACCTGGAACACTCATATGGTTTTCACCATTGGTTTCAGTCTGCACTTTATCTCAAATAGCTCTCACATTGCCTTCAGAGCGGGTTCATACCTTGAAACAAGACCTGTATCTCATTGACCTCTCACGTGGCCTTCAGAGCGGGTTCATACCTTGAAACCAGGCTTGTATCTCATTGACCTCTCACATTGCCTTCAGAGGGGGTTCATACCTTGAAACAAGGCCTGTATCTCATTGACCTCTCACATTACCTTCAGAGCGGGTTCATACCTTGAAACAAGGCCTACATCTCATTGACCTCTCACATTGCCTTCAGAGTGGGTTCATACCTTGAAACCAGGCTTGTATCTCATTGACCTCTCACATTGCCTTCAGAGGGGGTTCATACCTTGAAACAAGGCCTGTATCTCATTGACCTCTCACATTACCTTCAGAGCGGGTTCATACCTTGAAACAAGGCCTGCATCTCATTGACCTCTCACATTGCCTTCAGAGTGGGTTCATACCTTGAAACAAGGCCTGCATCTCATTGACCTCTCACATTGCCTTCAGAGCAGGTTCATACCTTGAAACAAGACCTGCATCTCATTGACCTCTCACATTGCCTTCAGAGCGGGTTCATACCTTGAAACAATGCCTACATCTCATTGACCTCTCACATTGCCTTCAGAGCGGGTTCATACCTTGAAACAAGGCCTGCATCTCATTGACCTCTCACATTGCCTACAGAGCGGGTTCATACCTTGAAACAATGCCTACATCTCATTGACCTCTCACATTGCCTTCAGAGCGGGTTCATACCTTGAAACAAGGCCTGCATCTCATTGACCTCTCACGTTGCCTTCAGAGCGGGTTCATACCTTGAAACAATGCCTACATCTCATTGACCTCTCACATTGCCTTCAGAGCGGGTTCATACCTTGAAACAAGGCCATTGACCTCTCACATGGCTTTCAAAGTGGGTTCATACCTTGAACCAAGGCCTGTATATCATTGACCTCTCACATTGCCTTCAGAGTGGGTTCATACCTTGAAACAAGGCCTGTATCTCATTGACCTCTCACCTGGTCTTCAAAGAGGCTTCATACCTTGAAACAAGGCCTGCATCTCATTGACCTCTCACATAGCCTTCAGAGCGGGTTCATACCTTGAAACAAGGCCTGTATCTCATTGACCTTTCACCTGGTCTTCAAAGAGGCTTCATACCTTGAAACAAGGCCTGCATCTCATTGACCTCTCACCTGGTCTTCAAAGAGGCTTCATACCTTGAAACAAGGCCTGCATCTCATTGACCTCTCACATTGCCTTCAGAGCGGGTTCATACCTTGAAACAAGGCCATTGACCTCTCACATGGCTTTCAAAGTGGGTTCATACCTTGAACCAAGGCCTGTATATCATTGACCTCTCACATTGCCTTCAGAGCGGGTTCATACCTTGAAACAAGGCCTGTATCTCATTGACCTTTCACCTGGTCTTCAAAGAGGCTTCATACCTTGAAACAAGGCCTGCATCTCATTGACCTCTCACCTGGTCTTCAAAGAGGCTTCATACCTTGAAACAAGGCCTGCATCTCATTGACCTCTCACATTGCCTTCAGAGCGGGTTCATACCTTGAAACAAGGCCATTGACCTCTCACATGGCTTTCAAAGTGGGTTCATACCTTGAACCAAGGCCTGCATCTCATTGACCTCTCACATTGCCTTCAGAGCGGGTTCATACCTTGAAACAAGGCCATTGACCTCTCACATGGCTTTCAAAGTGGGTTCATACCTTGAACCAAGGCCTGTATCTCATTGACCTCTCACATTGCCTTCAGAGTGGGTTCATACCTTGAAACAAGGCCTGTATCTCATTGACCTCTCACCTGGTCTTCAAAGAGGCTTCATACCTTGAAACAAGGCCTGCATCTCATTGACCTCTCACATAGCCTTCAGAGCGGGTTCATACCTTGAAACAAGGCCTGTATCTCATTGACCTTTCACCTGGTCTTCAAAGAGGCTTCATACCTTGAAACAAGGCCTGCATCTCATTGACCTCTCACCTGGTCTTCAAAGAGGCTTCATACCTTGAAACAAGGCCTGCATCTCATTGACCTCTCACATTGCCTTCAGAGCGGGTTCATACCTTGAAACAAGGCCTGCATCTCATTGACCTCTCACATTGCCTTCAGAGCAGGTTCATACCTTGAAACAAGGCCTGCATCTCATTGACCTCTCACATTGCCTTCTGAGCGGGTTCATACCTTGAAACAAGGCCTGCATCTCATTGACCTCTCACATTGCCTTTAGAGCGGGTTCATACCTTGAAACAAGGCCTGTATCTCATGGACCTTTCGCATGGTCATCACCGCAGGTTAGTGCCTCGAAGCATGACCTTCATCTCATAGAAGACTCGTCATCTTCACTGAGTTGATACCTCATCTTCACCTCATGTAACACTTGCACGACGTCACATCAGCTTCACGCTTCTAAGCCTGGCCTTTGCCTCTCAAAGACTCCAAAGGGTTGAGCCTTAAGACCTTTTCTTCATTGCTTCAGACTCTCCCCCTTGCCTCTTCTTTTAGGCATTTCATGGCCTGCATGAACATTTTCTGATGTTTGAACAAGATTCCCAAAAGTTGGGGCTCAACAATCTTTCCCATCACCTCTTGGTCTGGAATTCCAGTGGGCATTATTTTATTTATTCTTGGGGCTCTGTAAGTTGAGGTCGCTTTTCAGTATTGCTGAAGGTCATATTTTGTTGAGAATAACAAGGCCAAGCACTCGCCATAGAGCGGGCCCTTCCCTCAGTGTCTGACAGCATCAGTCCAAGACCGTCAGCTTCACCTAGAATAGACCTGAGCTCGGGCAGCACCCTCGTCTTATGCCTCACTCCTGCATAAGAGGGCTTGTCATAGTGTTGTTTATTTTGACTCCTCTTATTGTCTCTCTATGCTTTTCAGATGTAATGTCATTCATCTCCCTACAGACCACTTTAGAGACTCTCAGGAAAAGCCCAGGTCGCCATATAGAATCAATTGCTGATTGAAAGAAAACCCATCATGTGAATATTTTCAGCGCTATGTAGACACACTTGTCCATTCTTGTGCGGAGTGTGCATATGTAGTAAGTCACCCTCAGATTTCACAGAAATTCTATCGGTCTCACACATAAGATGTCTTTGACTCTAATCTCTAGTTTTCCCTTGGGCAGACATGACAATTGCACCAGGTAAATGCTTACAAAAGGGTTTCTGGTGATACTGATGGAGATGGTCACCATCGCTGTATCTATCCTAGGTAAATTGCTCTCACTAGGTCTTGTGCGGTTGCTCTGATCTCAGTGCATAGTTACTGTGATGCAGGTGGTCACCACTGCTGCATCTATGATAGATAAGCAGCTCCAACTAGGTCTTATACAGTTGCTCTGATCTAAGTGTGAGAAGGCGTTTCCCCTTTGAGTTTGGTTCTTTGAAGGGTTTGTATTACAATTTGCTATTAATTACTGAGTCTGATTGTCGTTTTTGCAGTTGCTCCAGTAACTCTGGTATTGTAACCGGGATGTCTGAGATGTTTCTGATAGTGTTTGATTTTTTTTGCTGATATTAAGTAAGTTGACATCGATCATATGTTCTGAACTAAGCTGTTTTATTTCCTTGGGCTTGAAGAGCTCTCTTCTCAGTCTCTCAGTCTGTGTGTGTGTGTGTGTGTGGATCTGTTTTTGTCCCCCTCTGCCTCCCTCTCCTTTGCTTCACTCTCTTCTGCCCAGGCATTCTTTGTTTTCTTAATAACATTAGCGCCATTCAATGAAAAAAGGTTGTTCGATTTGGCTTTGGCATTGAAAATTTCTTAAGGCTCTGTCAAGGGGGAAAATGGGGGATCAAAATATCCCGTATTAAACCCATAGGAATCTTGGCTCCCCAATATAGAAAGACACATTGAACTGAACTACACGTAACTTGGCATGAACATAGGAATTGCCTTTGCTTAGTTTGGTGTAAATCCCGTAAGTCGTTTTCGAGAAATAAGGGTTACAAAAAGTATTCAATGAGATTGAAAGGGTTAAAAATGTAGAGATAGCTGGGGCATTAGTCCACAGAGGTTCCAGAACCCTAGGTTTATGGACCATATCCACGCACCAACGTTGATGGGCTTGTGGCCCTAAAGTCAAATCCGCAGACTCAACGCTCTCTTATCGATGGCAGTGCCTTGAAAAAGGTTGCAGTTGCCATTACAGGGCAAGGGCACTCAGCCCCAGCATACTGAAAAATAAAAATGAAGGATTTATCAGGGGGCTGAGTCAGCACCACCTGCCCCCCCTGGCTCAGTTGGGAGCCACAAAGGGACAAGCCCCACAAGCAAACAACATTTTTTCCAAGTTCTTTTCGGCGCAAGATTGCAGATCCAAGCAAGGCACACGCCCAGGTCTCCGAACCCTTGGCGGGGGTGGTCTGAACCCAACCCTGGTTGGTCCTCCCGCTGAGTTGCGGATCTATCATTGGATCTTCAAACCTCTTGGAGGTCCAACAAGAGTCCATGGGCCTGTAAGGGATCACAAACGCTATGTCTGGATCCAGCATTTGAAGTGAGGGATGGCCAACCACAGCAGGTTGGACAAACTGCTCTTCAGCCAACCCCTACTGCAGTGTACACAACACGCAGACGACTGAGTGCGGCGAGGACTGGACGATCAAAGCAGGTGCTGGGTCTGCAACCGGCCCCCGCAGCACCCAACCGTAGGTCATGTGCATTCGCAGTTGGGCGACCCCAGCAAGCCGGGTGCTGGGCCTGGGTGCAAGTCAGCCCCTTGGCTAACCCATGCAGCTGCCACGCACTTTGACGGAAGGCTATGTGTTGTGGGTGTTGCCTCCCCCACGGAACGTTGGACACAAGGCATGCCCATCAGCAGTGCTTTAAATGGGCCGGTACTGTCCGGTACGGAGTACCGGCACTTTTTTATTTTGAGAGGGAGAGTACCGGCACTTCTCAAGAGTGACGTAATACTTTTCATGCAAGAGTACCGGCACTTCTCAAAAACAGGCAAGTACTCTGGTCCAGAGTACCTGCACTTCTGTTTTTCCATTTCAAGCCCTGCCCATCAGGAGTTGGACACCTCCTGGTGGGATGTGGCTTTGTGGCCACTGCCCCACCCCCCTCACCGATGTGCAAGGCCAAAGTAATATGCTGTGACCCCTGATGACCCGGCAAGACTCATCCCTACCCTCTGCTCCACACATAACACTTTTACTTTCTGTTTCTGTCAAAGCATGCAGCACCCCTAAGGCCAGAGTGGCAAAGAAGGTGCCGGGGCACCAAAAGCTTCCTACCCCTAATTGAGGGCAACGTTTCTCTATTTTTCCCACTCTTTCTCTTTATCACTCTCTCCTGCTGTCCGTTCTTCGTTGTCTCTCCCTTCCTCTACATCCCATTTTTCGCTTCCAAGCGTCCCCTTCGACTCTCCAGCCAGAACAGCCTCCACTGGCTCTCCCTGACTTTCTGGACAGAGCAGTCTCTTTGCTCCCACTGTCTCTGTAGACAACGCAGTCCTTGCCCCGCCCCTTCCATCATCGAGGCATTTGCGCTTTCTAGAGAGAACAGACTGACTGATCTCTCTTGGCAGAATGGTCTCTTTGTCTTTCTCACCACGGCAGTCAGCCTCTGTGCTCTGCAGCGGCGTCTCGCTGCGCTCGCGGTCTCTTTCTTGCACTGTCTCTTCCTGTTTGTTTTCACTTGCAGACAGAATGAGGCTACTCCTGAAGCACCGGGTGTCAGAGGCTTTAAATAACCCAATTATGTCACTGCTGGAACTGAAACTGAGAAAAGGAGATAAATACCTGCGAGGACTCCAGGGGTGCAGGGGACAGGTGCACAGACAACAGGAGCAAGAGCAGCGCAGACCCAGACACCCAGAGAAACACAAACACACACCGGCACAGAGAGAGGCCAGACAAACATAAACACGGACAAAAAGAGAGAGGCCAGACAAACAGAACAGGAGCAAGCGAAGCGCAGACCCAGACACCCAGAGAAACATAAACACACACCGCACAGAGAGAGGCCAGACAAACATAAACACGGACAGAGAGAGGCCACAGGAACACAGACAACAGGAGCACGAGAAGCGCATACCCAGACACCCAGAGAAACACAAACACACACCGCCACAGACACAGAGAGAGGCCAGACAAACCCAGGCAACAGGAGCAAGCGAAGCGCCGACTCAGAAACTCAGCCGACTCAGAAACTCAGAGAAACACAAACACACACCGGCCCAGACAGGGAGAGAGAGGACAGACAAACACAGGCAACAGGAGCAAGCGAAGCGCAGACCCAGACACCCAGACAAACTGAAACACACACCGGCACAGAGAGAGGCCAGACAAACACAACACGGACAGAGAGAGGCCACACGAACACAGGCAACAGGAGCAAGAGTGGCGCAGACCCAGACACACAGAGAAACACAAACACACACCGGCACAGAGAGAGGCCAGACAAACACAAACACGGACAAAATAAGAGAGGCCAGACAAACAGAGAACAGGAGCAAGCGAAGCGCAGACCCAGACACCCAGAGAAACACAAACACACACCGGCACAGAGAGAGGCCAGACAAACATAAACACGGACAAAAAGAGAGAGGCCAGACAAACACAGACAAACAGAGAACAGGAGCAAGCGAAGCGCAGACCCAGACACCCAGAGAAACACAAACACACACCGGCACAGAGAGAGGCCAGACAAACATAAACACGGACAGAGAGAGGCCACAGGAACACAGACAACAGGAGCACGAGAAGCGCATGCCCAGACACTCAGAGAAACACAAACACACACCGGCACAGACACGGAGAGAGGCCAGACAAACACAGGCGACAGGAGCAAGCGAAGCGCCGACTCAGACACTCAGAGAAACACAAACACACACCGGCCCAGAAACGGAGAGAGAGGCCAGACAAACACAGGCAACAGGAGCAAGCGAAGCGCAGACCCAGACAAACTGAAACACACACCGGCACAGAGAGAGGCCAGACAAACACAACACGGACAGAGAGAGGCCACACGAACACAGGCAACAGGAGCAAGAGTGGCGCAGACCCAGACACCCAGAGAAACACAAACACACACCGGCACAGACACGGAAAGAGAGGCCAGAAAACCACAAACACGGACAGAGAGAGGACAGACAAACACAGACAGCAGGAGCAAGAGAAGCACAGACCCAGACACCCAGAAAAACACACACCGGCACAGACACGGAGAGAGCGAGGCCAGACAAACACACACCGGCACAGAGAAGGCCAGACAAACACAAACACGGACAGAGAGAGGCCAGACAAACACAAACACGGACAGAGAGAGGCCAGACAAACACAGACAGCAGGTGCAAGAGAAGCACAGACCCAGACACCCAGAGAAACACAAACACACACCGGCACAGACACGGAGAGAGAGGCCAGCCAAACACGGACAGAGAGGGGCCAGACAAACACAGACAGCAGGAACAAGAGAAGCACAGTCCCAGACACCCAGAGAAACACAAACACACACCGGCTCAATCAGAGAGAGGCCAGACAAACACAGGCAGAGAGGCCAGAGAAACACAGGCAACTGGAGGAACGCAAGCATATACTCAGACATTCAGAGAAACACAAACACACACCGGCACAGACACGGAGAGAGAGGACAGACAAACACAGACACGGACAGAGAGAGGTCAGACGAACAAAGACAGCAGGAGCAAGAGTGGCGCAGACCCAGAGTAACACAAACACACACGGGCACAGACACGGACAGAGAGAAGCCAAACAAACACGAACAGACAGGCAGGGAGACCAGAGAAACACAGACCACAGGAGCAAGACATGTGCATACTCAGACACCCAGAGAAACACAAACACACACCAGCACTGACACTGACAGAGAGAGGCCAGACAAACACAGACCCGGACAGAGAGAGGCCAGACAAACACAGACACACAGGCATGGAGACCAGAGAAACACAGACTACAGGAGCAAGACAAGCGCAGACCCAGACACCCAGGAAAACACAAACACACACTGGCACAGACACCGACAGAGAGAGGCCAGACAAACATGGACACACAGGCAGGGTGACCAGAGAAACACAGACCACAGGAGCAAGACAAGCGCAGACCCAGAGACCCAGTGACCCAATGAAACACAACACACCGGCACACACACGGACAAAGATAGGTCAGACAAGCATGGACACACAGACAACAGAGAAACACAAACACACAGTTACACACCGGCACAGACACGGACAGATAGATGCTGGACAAACACAGACACAGAGGCAAGACAAACACAGACAACAGGAGCAAGACAAACGCAGACTCAGACACCCAGAGAAAAACATACACACACCGGCACAGACACGGAAAGAGGGCCCGATTCACAGAACTAACTTAAGGCAAAATCCTCAACGTACTACTATTTTGGTAGTCACAGAAGGCACTTACTCATTTTGGTATTCACAGAGGCAGTTACTCATTTTGGTATTCACAGAAGGCACTTACTCATCAATGAGTAAGTGCCTTCTGTGAATACCAAAAGGAGTAAGTTACTCAAAATGAGTAAGTTACTAAAAATGAGTAAGCAACTCATTTTGGTATTCACTGAAGGCACTTACTCATTAATGAGTTAGTGCCAAGTGCCTTCTGTGAATACCAAAATGAGTAAATGTCTTCGGTGAATACCAAAATGGTAGTAAGTTTAGGATTTTGTCTTAAGTTAGTTGTTTGAATTGGGCCCAGAGAGAGGCCAGACAAACACAGACACACAGGCAGGGAAACCAGAGAAACACAATCAACAGGAGCAAGACAAGCGCATACTCAGAAATCCAGAGAAACACAAACTTACATTGTCACAGAGAAAGGCCAAACGAACACGGGCACACAGGCAAAGTGGCCAGAGAAACACAGACACACAGACAACAGGAGCAGGACAATCGGAGACTCCGACACCCAGAGAAACACAAACACACACCGGCACAGACAGAGAGAGGCCAGACAAACACAGGCAGAGAGGCCAGAGAAACACAGGCAACTGGAGGAACACAAGCATATACTCGGATATCCAGAGAAACCCAAACATACACTGGCGCAGACATACAGGACAGAGAGAGGCCGGACAAACACAGACACACAGGTAACAAAGCAACACAAGTGCAGACTCAGACACCCAGAGAAACAGAAACACATCAGCACAGACACGGATGTAGAGAGGCCAGACAAATACATTCAAACAAGCACAGAGAGGCCAGAGAAACACAGACAATAGGAGCAAGACAAGTGCATACTCAGACATCCAGAGAAGCACAGACACGGACAGAGGGAGGCCAGACAAACACAGACACAGTGGCAAGACAAACACAGACACACAGACAATAGGAGGGATAGAAGCACTTAGTTAGACTTCCAGAGAAACACAGGCATTCACAGAAAAAGAATGAGAGACCAGACAAAGACGGACACACAGTAAGAGAGGCCAGGTAAACACAGACAACAGGAGGAACACAAGCATAAACGGTGACATGCAGAGAAACACAAACATACACCGGTGCAGACACGGTCTGGGAGAGACAAATACAGATACCCCAGAAGAGAGGCCAGACAAACACAGTCACACAAGCATAGCGACCAGACAAACAGACACACGAACAAAAGAAGATGGACGCAAGCGCTCAGATATCCAGAGAAATACAAACATACACAGGAACAGACAGACAGAGGTCAGACAGAAACAGACACACAGACTGAGAGGCCAGAGAAACATAGACACACTAGCAGAGGGGCCAGACAAACAAAGACATGTAGACAACAGAAGGAACAACGCATATACTTAAACATCCAGATAAACACAAACATAGGCAGACACAGACACAAAGACAGAGAGAGGCCAGGCAAACACAGACACACAGGTAGAAATGCCAGAGAAACACAGACACACAGATACCAGGAGTAACAAAGCATATACTTAGGCATCCAGACAAATATACACTGAGACATACACGGACAGAAAGAGCCACTACAAACACCGACATATAGGCAGAGATGCCAGACAAAGACAGGCACAGAGGACAGACAAACAAAGACACACAGACAACAGAATGAATAAAGCATATACGTAGGCATCCGGAGAAACACAAAAATACACCAGTAGATACACAGACAGAGAGATACACAGACACACAATTACACAAGTACATACACAGACAGAGAGATACACAGACACACAATTATAGAGGCCATACAAACACAGATACACAGATACCAGGAGGAACAAAGCATATGCTTAGATACCCAGAGAAACACAAATATACACTGACACATACACGGACAGAAGTAGGCCAGACAAACACAGACTACAGGAGGAACAAAGCACATACTTAGTCATCCAGAAAAACACAAACATACAGTGGCACACACACACGGACAGAGAGATGCCAGACAAACAGAGACATAGAGGCAGAAAGACTAGACAAATACAGAGACACAAGTAGAGAGGCCAGACAAACAGAGACACACAGATAACAGGAGGAACAAAGCATATACTTAGAAATCCAATGAAATTCAAACATACACCGGCACAGACATGGACAGTGAGACGCTATACAAGCCCAGACACACAGGCAGAGAGGCAAGACAAAGACAGACACCCAGACAATAGGAGGAATACAAGCACTTAGTTAAGAGAAGCACAAACATTCACAGTAAAAGAAAAAGAGTTGAGATGAACACAAGCAGATAGGCCAGACAAAAAAAGACACACAAAGAGGCTAGACAAACACAGACACAAGAGGAACACAAGCATTTACTTAGACATCCAGAGAAACACAAACATAAACCGGCTCAGACACTCAGGCAGAGAAGCCAGACAAACAGTCACAGACACACAGACAACAGGATGAATACAAGCATACACTTAGACATCCAGAGAAGCACAAATATACACCTGCACAGAAACACAGACCAAGAAAATACAGATAATCTAGAAGAGAGGCCAGACAAACACAGACAAGTAAACAACAATAGGGACACATGCACTTAGTTAGATTTCCAGAGAAATACAAACATATACAGCCACAAACAGAGAGAGGTCAGACGAATACAAACACACAGGAAGAGAGGCCAGAAAAACGCAGGCAAGTAGAGTTGGACATTCACAGAAATACAAACATACACAGACACAGACAGAGGTCAGACAAATACAGACACACAGACAGAGAGGCCAGACAAACAAGCCTTCAGACAAAAAAAGGTACACAAGCATATACTTAGACACCTAGAGAAACGCAAACGTACACTGGCGCCAGGCGCGCAAGTTGGGCTCAAAGGGTTTCATCCCCTCCATCATGTGTGGCAGCCCGGGCTGAGACTGCTTCCCGGGCACACACACAGCCGCACCTGAGTACATCACAGATCTTTAAAAGACCATTTGCTTGTTAATGATGCTTTGTTCTTTTTCACCGCTTCTTAGAGCCCCTGCATCTCCACTCTGCCAATGCTGGAAGAATTAACAACCCCCGCAAATTTTTTCTTAGCCACCCCTCCCCCCGAAATTTGGCTATAGTTGGCCCTCTGACTGCCACACAGACTGGGAGAGGTCAGACAAATACAGTCCGGCGGACAACAGTAGGAACACACGCGCGTACATCCAGACAAACAAAAAAGTAGACAGATAGAGACACAAAGAGGCCATACAAGCAAAGACATACAGACAGGAACCAACCTGCATATGGACACATCAAAGGAACAGACAGGCACGCTCACGCACAGACATGCAGAGCCACAAAGAGGCCAGACATGCACAGAAATATTAGTCGGTGGTAACATGCACACATACGCATCAAAAGGATATATATCCGTACACATACTGCTATACCGCTGACCCCATTAACAATAACAAACGACACAAGGACAGTGCTGAAATCCCACCAGAAAATGAATGCCCTGTTCCCTGATTCCCGGCATTCTTTGACTGCGTGTAGCCTTTCTTACCTGTCTGAAAGCCATTCATCTTTCTGGCACAGAGCATGAATGCCCTCAGCTTGCGCGCTCTGTGCATACCCAGGAGAGGGTGCTTTTAAGTCTGAAGATGGCAGCAGTCGCACCTTCGGTCATTAATATTGTCTGCTTGTATATTCAGTTGCATTGTCCTTCAGGACTCTCAGCTTGGGTTCAGTCCTTTCTTCCTTTCCATGGCTGACTTTAGTTTCCACAAGCAGCTGCTAGTATTGAGAGGCTGGTGAGGCGGCCACCATGAATGCCTTTCCCTTTGCTTCATGTTTGAAGGGGCCTTTGAACCGACTGGGCTTTGAATGGAAGGTATGTGGATTGTCTCTGGGTTATATATTAAGGGGGCATATGTAGGAAGGCGTTTGCGATTCCCAAACGCTGAATTGCGATTCCTTATTTTGCTCAAGCATTTAAGGAATCGCAATTTTGCGATTCCTTAAATGCTATGTAGGGGTGACTTTTAAAATGCGATTTTATCTTAAGGAGTCGCAAAATACAACCTACTCCAAGTAGATGGTATTTTACCATTTCCTGTCAAAATTGATTTTTTTTTAATTCAAAGTGCCATTTGGCGCGCAGACATGCCCTTCGGGCAGGTATGTGCGCCACATGTACTTACAGACACATTCCAGGGGTGCAACAGGTGTCCTTTGGACACCCTGTCACCCTTGGTATTGCGATTCTCAAATTGCGATTTTCTCATAGACAATTGCAATTTGAGAATGTATCCCCATTCATTCCTTAATTGCGATTCGCAATTTGCTAATCGCAATTATGGAATTTTAGCAATTCGCAAAAATATTGCGATTTTTTTACCTACATTCCATTTTGCAATTCTCAAATAGCGATTCCTTAAAAATCGCTATTTGAGAATCGCAAAATGGAAATTACCTACATATGCCCCCAAATCCTTACCAGGCTCAATTGGCTTTTAGCTTCCACTCTTAGCCTCACTGTCCTCCAGACTCACAGACCGCTGACCTGATGAAGGATGGGTACAACACCACGGGGTTGTGTTTAATACTCTACTAACTTGTCCCCAAAACTAGCTTTTTAGGTCTCGCCTGTGCCAGCACATGTGCTGCTCTGGCGAGACATTTAGTGAGTGGGCTTTAAAAAGCCGAACACAGCTTTTTGGGTGGCATAGAGCGTGCGGTTACGCACACAGTTACGAGCAGAGGCGCCATCTGGCTTTCCTCTCGCTCTCCCAACTGCGATCGCCTCGCTCCGCCTCTCTGTCTTGCTCGCGCTTCAATGCCCCTCCCCCACCACAGAACGCGTCTCGCGGCTGCGCCTCTTGTTCTATCTAACTACTTCTCACACCCCAAACGTGCTGTGTTTGATCATCACTGCAAGAGTTGTGACCCGGCAAATCGAGAATATGTTGTTGGCGCACGTGCTTGGTTTTTAAGTTCATGTTCCAGCCCCATCCCGTTGTTGGGTTCCTATTGTTTACACCCCCGCACCCCCACCCCTGCTGTCTGTTGTCTTGCACGCGCGTCTTGTTCTACCTAACTACTTCTCACACCCCAAACGTGCTGCGTTTCATCATCACTGCAAGAGGTGTAACCCGGCAAATCAAGAATATGTTGTTGGCGCACGTGCTTGTTTTTTAAGCTCATGTTCCCGCCCCCTGTCCGCGTTCATATTGTTCCCGCCCCCCCACCTCCTCCTCTGCTGTCTGTTGTCTCGCAGCAGCCTGGGTGGTGCCGCAGGAGATTTGTGAAAGCCAGCTGCTCTCCATGGCGAGGCACCAAGATCTAATTTGCCTTGGACATTTATTTTTATACCTTTCAGGTTACTGTGTGCCTTTGGGCCGAGTCCTCCATGGGGTAAGTAAGGCTTGCCTTCCAGCCCCGCAGAGGCAAGATGGCACCCCAGAAACTGCTTGTGCGCCTCCCCTCACCACTGTCCTCCCTGCTCTGCAACAGTTTGCAGTGCCTCCTGCAGTGCCGCGATGGCATGCTCCCGCCCCTCCATGTGCACTCACCCCGCCCCCTCCAGAGCTCCAGCGCCGCAGTGCACGCCCCACCAGCTCACCTGGCCCTGACGAGGTTGCCATGCCCTGCCCCGTCACCTGCCCTGCTCATGCATCCCGGCCCCCGGAGGTCACATCCGCGCTAGCTTCAAGGGCTGCTGCTCACCCTTTTTTTTCTATCTAACTACTTCTCACACCCCAAACGTGCTGCGTTTCATCATCACTGCAAAAGTTGTACCCTGGCAAATCAAGAATATGTTGTTTTGCAATTTGGTAAAAAAGAAATGCTTTAACCCCTTCCATGCGGCCGCGATTCCCCTGGTGTGCTGTAAACAACACGAACAGGGGCGGGCCGTGACGAACCCCAGCCATCATCAGCACACGAGCACCGTAGTGCATGACGGCTGGGGTTCGTCATCAGCATGGAAGGGGTTAATCTAATCTGATCAGATATTACAGAAAAATGAAAGAATATTTACTTGTTAGAAGACACTAATGTTTTGGCATGTTATAAATTCTGAGACAACACCTGATGTTTCTGAATTGCACTGTTGCGTGCAGATTTTATTGTTAGACGTCTTTAAAAAGAACCCTCACAGATTCGAACAAGTTACGTGTTATTAACCTGCTCCTAACCCCTTTATCATCAAATAGCAATGTGCTACTGTGTGGGCGTTGGGGGAGAAGAAGGTAGTGTAGTTTGGGGGCAAAGAGGCTACACAGGAATGCATTTCAAAAGCAACAGGTATAAAATGCCACTTCGGCTACACATGGCATTTTGGTAAATCGACTTCAGAGCCATTGAAACCAACCCCATCTCCCACATCTGCTGGTAAAACTTCTGTTAAAGAGCTCAGCAACATTCTTCCTAGTCACTCCCAGTCTCCCATCCACTAGTCCACCCAACATAAACCACTCTCCATCCCCCGCCAATCAAGGATTGTTTCAGATTATTATAAATTAATGTTTTTTGTTGTTGTTGTTTAATGTATCAATTCAATGGTGTCATATCCTGACTTTCCCTGCCCCTCTTCTGCACAGAGGACCACGCGCACCCAACCTGTCAGTTTGGCATAAGTAGCAAGTCGCTGCAGTTATTGCTTTAGTCTACCGAGCTCTTATATGCTCGCATTTTGTGCATCGTCGAAAATCCTGCAAACCTTCAATGACAGTAACACCTGTTTGGTTGCCTAGGTCTAGATTTTTTACTAACTGGAAACGATATCTCAAGCCCTCATCGCAGGAGTGATGCACAGTAATCGGCTTTTTCCCTCATTCAGAGCCTACGCATCGCTGACTAAATGGAGGGACTAGTTTCGGCACAGGCAGTGGATAGTTTTTCTTTCAGGTTCGGGCTTTAGTCAATAGCATGAACATATAGACAAGCCTTTGTTGTAAATGAATGCAGCACGCGCCTGTGTGGATGCTCGAGCTGCTCGTTTGCATCACACTTGATAGCCACGGAATTGTCATCACTAGAAGAAGCTGAAAACATATATTTCATTCCGTTAATGTATTTCTTACTACAGGTGCGCCGAATTCCATAGTGGTCTGCGACACTAAAAAGGAGCAGCATCTGAAAGAACCAGAACAATAAGATAACAGGCATTGGCATAGCCAGTGGGTCTCACCTTTGGGACCTTATAAGTGTTTAGCCATGCAACAGTTGATGTTGTTGCACCAAGGATATTGTGCTGGATAACTAAACACGTATAAGGTCCCAAAGGCGCGACCTATTGGCTATGCCAATGCTTGTTCTTCCTGGAGAGGCAATATACACAGAAGGGTCCTCCTCTGGAATAAATGTGACCTGGTCACATCGTCTTCCAGAGTCTTTCTTGGTGGAAAAGCTAACATGAGCGGTACTACTTTGACCAATCGATGTCGATTCTCCAAATCCCTAGTGATGATAGAAGTGGCATTATGCACTCTTTAACCCCTAGGAACATTGTAGGATATCCCCATTCTCCCTTATTTAGCGCCTCAGCTGTCTCCTTTTTGCTTCTCAGGGGAAAAATAAAGGGCACAAAGTGGAAACTACTTTTTGAACACATGGCATGCAGAGGCATTTTCATTTTAGGTTGAGCCTAGCGGCAGCACGCATGCACTGCTCGCTCTGCGACGCATGCTGTAGTAGAGTATGCAGTGGAAGCCTTGCACTCTCTCCGCCCATATTTTTCATTAGCTGGTGTCATTGTCGTTGGTAAATGTTGGATTCCCAATGATTATGAGGCATGTAAGTCCCTCCTTGTCACCGCCTTGTCGCCGTTTGTTACCTCCCATGAGGACTGGATCTTTTACTTGAGGCGTAACACGGTCTCCTTCATAAGTGGGTAAGCACTTTTTTCTTTAATGATGTTCTCTATTCCACCCACAACAACTCAGCAGGCCCTCTAGTTTTACTAATTGATATATTTTTAAATTATAGCGCGTCCGCTTTAACTATAGCGGACGCGCTTATTTATTTACTTTATAACTGGCCGCTTTCGTAATTTATTTATTTAAATCATAGTGCGTCCGCTTTAACTATAGTGGATGCACATATTTATTTATTTTATTATTAGTGCACTCCACTTTTGTTAGGGCTGAGCAAGTGGGCGGATCACAATGTGCATCACTGGGGGGCTTGCGAAATACGTACCACTCCTATTTCCACTTCCCCACTGAAGACGGAAAAAAGCCATTTGCAATGTAACAGGACTCCATATACGTGCTTTCAAACTATTGGCATTGTACATTACAATGCCTTTTATTTATGTTTTGAAAACCAAAACATAAATAAAAGCCATTGTCATTTAAATTTGCGTAAATGCGAGACCTATTGCATTGAAAATGCTTGTTTTCTATGCTGCTGCCTTCCTCACCTTTAAGACATGGGGCTATCATGGGCTGTGCCAGGGTTACCAAAACACACTGCCAGCCTTAATTGATGTGCCTGTATGTACCCAGACTTTGTGTTCTTGAATGGCATGTCCTACAGGTTAGAGGAGATATGTGGTACAAGGCTGAACTAAGTAAGATATTATTTTTATCATTTTCATCATTTAAACCCACATATTCCTGGACAGGACAGACCACTTTGCCATCCCTATCTCCATGCTCAGCATACTGACAACAAATCAAGGCCAACACAAAAGAGGAGAACAAACCTTCACATCCTTCAAAGACTTATCAATAGACAGCCTAATGCTTGAACTTATCTCTCACCATATCAACTCATTATGTGATGTCCTTCATACCAACTTCAACAATGTTTTGGAAAGCTATGTGAGCATCCACACCCCAATTACAACACTCAAGCGCAAACCAAAGCCTCAGTACCCTGGTACTCTAAAGACCATGCTGACAGTAAATTATCTATCCGCGGACAGTAAAGAAACTGGAAGAAAAAAACAGGCACTTGAAATTTAATTCCCTCCATTCAACACAGACAGCTTATCGCAACAGCCAAACAGCCCTCTCGATGATATTGTGGAATCTTTTGTTGTCACTCTGATTATGCAGATGACACACTGTTGGTTATCTTGCAAATCATGGTAATAACTCTGGGCAGTTAAGGAACGTTTTCTTGTCTGTGGTGGGCTGGATGGGGGACAACTGCCTTAAGCTGTACAGTGGTAAGACCAAAGTGATGGAGGTGATAATATCCCACAATTCTTGACCCCGTCCTGGTGGCAGATGCTCTTAGCATCTTCCCCAATTCAAAGTCAATAGTAAAGAATCTTTGCATCTGGTTTGATGTTAAACAACCTTTTGAACCTCATATCAGGAAGATCTCCCTGTAGCTTTGGCCTTCTTAGGACCCATTGGAAGATACAGGAATCTTCCGCTTCCCACCCAGAAAACAATGGTCCAGGCTGTTATCACTTAACACCTGGGCTATTACAATGCTCTTTTCCTGGGTGTCACACAGACCCTATTAACCCCTTCCACGCTGATGACGAGCTGGGCTCGGCATGGCGTAGCCTCCTCGCACGCTGATGACGAGCCCAGCTCGTCACGTAACATGCGCTTTTAAAAATCTCAGCGTACGAGCGGAATTGCGCTAGCGCGCATGAGGTTAAAATGACTTCAGACTGTTCAGAATGTGGCTGCACATTTGCTCCTACGCATTCCAAAACATCAATCTGTTTCTCGTCACGTTGCCGATCTCCATTGGTTGCCAATTGGAAAGCACATTAAATTCAAGGCAATTTGTTTTGCCTTTTGCACCTTTGCCAATATGAATCCATTCTTTATTAGACATTACTCAAACCCCACATCTCTACATGAGCTTTGAAGGGCTCTAGCTGCAGATTTGCCTGGTTACCCAGAATAGTGAAAAACAGACAGGGAAGGCGATCCTTTTGCTTCTTAGCTTCAAAACTCTGGAATGCCCCTCCTTCTCAGCTGTAACTGTCTTAGTGAAGCAGCTTTCAGAAAGCAATTGATAGGTTGGCTGTTTTATTCTCCCACGATTTGGCTCAGCTATGGTTTGTTGATAGCGCTGAGAAGCCCTTTCTGGGAAGCCATGCACTTTGCATATTTTAAACATACCAATACCATCAAACAAGCTACTAACAGAAGCAGAATGCTGATCAAGACAGTCAAGCACTTATATCTATATGGATATTTAATGCTTTCTCATTCCAAGCTAGATAGGTTCAAATGATACAATTAAATTTTATGTTTCTCTCTTTCTGTTCGCCTACCCCCATGTATGGTACTATACTGCATCACTTGTTTTCTTAATAAACTTACTTTCTAAAATAAAAGACAGTCAAGCACTGCTTCAACCCCTTGCTGGACCCACCCATTCCGCACTCTGCAGAAAAGTTCAATGCCATCAACCTCTTGTTCAATAAAAAAGTACAGAAGATCCAACAGAACAGTGAAGACAAAAAGCCAATTTCAGTTCTGAAACCCACCCATTCCCATAAAATCCTGCAGTGGCCAGCCTTCAAAACCCTATCTCTCCCAGGTCTCGCTGACATACTCAACTCCCTCAAAGCCACTTCTGATGAAGATGATGTCTTTTCATTGGCCTCCGTCATAGCTCTCTCTGGGGATGCTCTTTTACCTCTACTAACCATTATTAATTCCTCCCTCACCCAAGGTAGAAGCTCTGAAAACAAGGCAGATCCACCAACTTCTAAAGAAACCTATACTAGACCCTTATGACCGTGTCTACTACTGGCCCATTACTCACTTATCATTCATCAGCAAGATCAGCAGTCTATGTGAACTCCAACATCACATCACAGCCAGCCAACTCCTTGACTACCAGTCTGGCTTCAGATTACACTGCAGCTTGGAGACCACAGCCTTAAGCATCATAGATTAGGCCCTCTTGACCACAGATGAAAATCAACCCTGCCTCCTGATATTGCTGGACCTCTCAAGGCCCTTCAAAACATTCGACTATCCCACCCTCGTTCCCACCTTGGAGTCTCGATTGGGTTTGGCCGTCAAGGTCCATCACTTGTTCTCCTCCTCCCTTTCCAACCAACACCAGTTTGTTCTCATGGGTAATACCGGATCACAAAAGATTCCTTTCACCTGTTGAGCCCACATGGTCCATACTGTCTCCTGTCATCTTCATCCTTTACATGGAGCTGCTTACTCACAGATAACAGTATAAAGATTCACCAGTATGCTGATACATAAGTGTACTTGAAAGTCTCCTCTGCTTCCGGCATCCGGTGCCTCAAACACTGCTTGCACATCATCCAGTCCTGGATGTCCAGCGCCTACCTGAAACTCAACCCAACTAAAAATGAATTCCTGTTATTTGCCAAGAAGACAACAATTAAACAATATACAGTGCAAACCTGTCCCAATGACATGAATCTTGACGGCTTTGAATCCAACTTTCACAGAATTCCAAAACACTTGGATTCATCTTGAACACCAACCTTACCCTCAAGAAACACATTGTCAGAAAGCAAAGATGACCTAGTAGCAGATCTCTCTTCTATGTGATGTTAAAGCATTTCTTCCAGAAACTGATCTCAGAACTGCTGTTCAACTCCTATTACTCTCGTACTTGGATAGTGTTAATGCCCTACTCCATGCCTCCCATATTCCACAGTGGCACCCCTTAGGGGCATGCTGCGTGCCTCAGCATGTCTCATCCAAGGCTGAAGAAATATCATCGCATCCCCCATCCTGATGACCCTCCATTGGTTCCCCTTGCCGGCCTGAACCATCTTGAAAATCAGCGACTTCATTTTCAAAGCTATGACGACCAGCACCCCATGCTTATCTTGCAGACAAACTCTGAATCTCTGGTGGATTTCAGCTCCACCCACAGCCAGGACACCATGAGACAGTAGACTAAGAAGCATAAAATGAAAAAACAAGACAAGCAGGCCTTTTCCATCTATTTGCGTAGGATCTAGAACAACATCCCCGTATCCATCAGGACTGTGCTAACACATCACGGTGTAGAAATACGATATACATATACATACTTCCTCCTTCAGCCTAAGGTGAGATGGGAATCCTGATTGTCGTTTGGAATGTGGGAATTCACTCCATTCCTCCAACTGATAATAAGCATCTTTTACCGATTTATGCTTGACCTCTTACTGACCTTCACAAAGGATCCTGAAGGTACTCCATCGCTGCCCTGGCCAACAAAATATGAATGCATATAATTATATATAAAAGATTAAATGTCATGCAGGCACATTCGAAATATGGCTATTATATTCTGTTCTGAAGCAGATATGTTAGAATGAGTATTTGTCTGTAATTATATTTTTGTGTTGAGATAATAAAACATATTGTGTATGAGATGATTTTAGGAATCTGGATATATATGCCCTCTCTTTGTATAACATAATAGAAGTGGTCCTTGTATTTGTGGGTTATCCCTTGGCCAGGAGGATCATTAGTGGACCGTTCTGCATATGTTACCACCTTGCCTTGAGTGACAGGGCATTAGAAGGTAGTCTTTCTGATGACACAGCTGGAAGAGGTAAGCTGTTCTCCTTACCAGTCTCTGCGTACCTGAGAATACAAAGTGTTCCTCTGGGCTGCTTGGAGGAGTACTCACCTTGCTTTCTCCAGGGCCCTTCAGAGCAGAAATCGGGTTAATTTCACTCTACTGAGGCTAGAGAGATACACCTTTCCATATCCTGAACTATGGAGACACACGAGGTGACACTCCCTTACAGAAGCTGGACACAAATATATAATGAAATTGTAGGATGTAAAAACAAGCATTGGCAAAGCCAATCGGTCTGGCATTGTCTGCCAGCCTATGGCCTTTCCGAATTTGTGTTTGGTCTTGATAAAAACAAATAAATAGGCATCTTATACATACAATTATAATAAAACCAACAGGCCTTGGCTAATGCCGGACTTAAAAATGTCTGTCAAAACAAATTTTGCAAAAATATAGCCTCCAAATGCATACTACCAGATTACTTCCTCTGATAGATATTTGATTAGCGAAATCTTGAACTGTGCCTAATACCAATATCATGCATTTACTCTCAGATGGGTTAGAGTGGTTAATTAGCTGTAAACTACGATAATTGGAATGTGAGTTTGTCCCAATTTAGAATTAAATGCAGGTTGTAACTTTTATAAGGATACATGTGTGGGCTGTCAAGTTTTTGACAGTCTACATTTTCGAGTTTTCGTATTTTTTGCAGTCGGTGTTGGAGCCGATGGATGAGCAATTTACTGAACATACCCTCTACCGAAGTTAAAAAACTACTGAGAGGGAGATCTCCCGCTTAACACTTGGAGGTCCCAATCCACGATAAAGTCCCTGAGTAAGAAATTAAACTACTAACTACTGTCAAATATTAATTGGACCAGTAACAAACATCAAAAATGACACCAAGGGGGTTCCAGAAAACTAAGCGTTCAAAACTCTGGGGCTGGCAGCCGCGAGCTTAAGATCTCGAGACCCTACCTAATCGTGGTTTAGCAAAGATATCTTTAAAGTTAAAGCCAGACACTGAAACTAATCATCTTCAAATTCTAGCACTAGAAGTAAAATACACAAATGGAGCAAAACAAATGTCTGAAACAAGACGAGGTGGAAAGACATTTCAAGGCATCAATAACTTCACATTTTTTCCCACGCGACAACCCCTGAATTGCTTGCTTTCCTATTTCGAAGGGAAATTAGTCATGTTACGTGGTTTTTGTAAAGCAAAAAATCTGCTATTTTATAAGCCCTCTTGGCGTTCCAATATAAGGATCAGAGTACTTTTAAAATCATTGGATGAGGTTTCCTTTAATTATTTATGTTTTAGCTTAATTAAATTCTTGTTTTTATTTGAATTTAATTGTCTGGACACTGCCTAGCAGAGTCTACTGGCCCCGGGGGCCTTCTTACCCAAGTAAACGGAGATAGCATTATACACAGATTTGGAACCAGAGGGCAGCTGTAGACGGCAACATTTTCAGGATAAATACAAGTAGAGGACCATGTCCTCTCTTGCAGGCCTTCTCTGCTGTGCCTTAGTCCCTACCCCGCTCCTAGGCCCTCTTTGTATTGGGACATCCGGGACGTCTGGTCACCCTACTTTAGGCCCCACCCATCCCCATCCCGCGTGTCTCTCTGCTGTATAAAGGCCCACGTCTCCTCTCGATGGCCTGCTATGCTATCTACTTATTTATTTATTTATCCATATTTATATAGTGCTGATATTACCCAAAGGTGCTAGAGAGCTTTACAGGAGACATATTTAGTTACTTGGCAGGCTGTTTCAGATGGTTTAATATGGGCAGTACAGCTAAGGCTGAAAGTACAGCAAGATAGATCATCACCAGGGACACTGGAATTATGCGGTTGTGCGGCTGCAGCGTTTTTCTCATAATTATAGATTTGCCAACAAATCCATCATCTGCTACGTAATCTGCAAATTTTAACAACAAAAAAGTATTTCTCGCTCAAATGGTTCAAAAGCAACTAAAAACGCAGCAGCACCTATGCTGCACAGTGGTAGGCCCTTCGGTTGACTGGTCACCTTTCTTTTGCTTATCACTATATTTGGGTGTTAAACTGGTACTAAAGAGATTCAACCAATGCCCAGACAGTGTTAACAAGTGTAAAATGACAAAATATTGAAGCAAAATGTGCTGTATTATGCAGCATAATTTGCCTTTTCCTGCTGCATAATTTACTCAGCCCTCCTGCATAATTTGGCCCTACCCTGCCGCATGAGTCGAGTGGCCCTGATTATTATGTTAAACAGAATGTAAAAAATCCGTAAAAAGGTTGAGGTAGTATACAGAGAGTACATAGGTTATAATATATCATAAAAAAGGATGAGGTAGTGTAGAGACTGTGCCAAGACAGGGCGGATTAAAGTGTTTTCTCTGTAGGCCCCTGCCGCCTCCCGGGCCCTCTCTGCTCTTTTTAGGCCCCTCGCACCTCTATCCATGGAGCCTCTCTGCTGTCGTCTCGCGGACATGCCCTGCTATGCATAGGCCCCTCCCCCAGGGCCCTCTCCACTCCACCCCAACCCCGCGAGACCCCGGGGCACAGAGGCCCGTAGCCCCTCTTCTGTGTCTAGGCTCCCACCCCCCTCCGAGGCCCTCTCCGCAGTGATTACCGTCCTAGCGTGGAGAGCTGCCTGGAGTTATCTCCTGATGGGTTTTGCTCATTTCTTGTGGCTGCCCATGATTTATTCCCTCTGTAGTGTCTGTATATTATATTTACATAGAGAGTGTGTGTGAGAGAGATCAAGAGAGGGAAAGTGGGAGACGCTGAAGGGAAGGGAGAGAGGCTGGTGAGTGGGAGCGCGAGAGGAAATGTGAGGAGGAGGGAAGAGGCGCTGGTGGAGGAGGGAAGAGAGAGGAAAGGGGGGGAGACGAGTGGAGAGAAAGAGGCGAGATGTGAGGGAGGGGCGCGAGGAGCGGGTGAAAGACGAAGAAATGAGGGAAGATGAACTATGGAATGAGAGCAAGGAGGAAATATGTAAGAGAAGGGAGCTGGGAGTGTAAAAACGTGAGAGGCGAAGATAGGGGATCTGTGGAGGGAGAGAGAAAGAAGAGACATGAATGGAGAAAAGCCCAGTGGTGACAAAGAAAGAGAAGGCGAGATTATTATTCTTTTTCAGATTTATATAGCAAGAACTCGACCCGAAGGTTTTGGAGCGCTTTACATGAGCACCAGTTCCATTAAACAATTCATGTTTTTGGTAGGCACGGGGAGATTAAGTTATTTGCCCAGAATCACAGGATGCCGGACTGGCACCGAGGCTCGAACTTGGTTCTCCAGCTCCAAAGTCGGAAGCTCCAGCTGTGCGCCTAGTGCTTAATTTGAGCCTGTGGTTTCCGGTGATCGGCACCGGCACCTAATTGCCAGTACCGGGTCGTATGACAGTCTGCCACATGGTGGCGCTGTCTGGCTCATTTAGGTATGAGCCCACTACCATCTGTGTGTGATGGTTAGTAGCTGTGTTTGTACTGCCATTGCCAGCTCACAGGTTACTTGGTTTACTTAATGTGTGGAAAAGCTAAAGTGGCCTCCTGACAAGAGCTCCAGCACTTATTAGTTTACAAATTAAGCATGCTGTGAGGCCACACCCACTTTCCAGAAATGTGAGAGGGGGAAGAGAGCAAATGAGGTGGAGATGGTGGGAGCAGGAGGTGGGAAAGAGAAAGAGGCCAAATATGACGGAGAGACTAGAGGAGGCGAGAGACGACAGGGAAAAAGGAAAAAAGTGAAGGAAGAGAAGTTGAGGAGTCAGAGCGAAAAAAGTAAGTGACGAGGATCTGTAGAGGGAAAGAAGCGAGATGTAAGAGAAGAGTAGGAGTGAGGAAAATCAATATGATGTAAGGAAAGAGCCTAGAAGGCTGTTAGTATGTGCTACGTGGCGCTGACTGCCTCCTCTTCATTGTGTGCATTGAGAAGAGTAGCAGGGCGGTGGGGAGGGGCTTTGAAAAGGAAGATGCTGATGATTGAGGCAATAGGTTCACGTAGTATCTATCAGAAAGTGGTGCAAAACCGATATATATATAAAAAATACAGAGCGCCTACTTGCTGCCAGGTACTCCCAACTCTGACAGGTGCGGAAACTGGGGCAAGTGAGGAAGCAGGGATGACAGTTCATGTTTCTGCTCCCAAAACGGGAACTATAACAACCGAAACATGTCAACGACAAGCATGACGCGAGGTAGGAAGAAGCCGGGCAGCAGCTTCTGCAAGCAGGGACTGTGGTCTGAAACCAGCTGGGTTTAGAAAACCTTTCGGTATCTTCCTCAATGGGACTGAAGAGGAAGAAAGTGTTCAAAGTGACAATCACGACCACCTTTGCTAGCTTTTAGTCTATGATAGTTTTCATTTTGATACATGTCCGAGTGGTGCAAATTCTCCACAAGACATGAAGATTCATATTGAAGTTTGTGGTTAGTTTTTATTTATTAACTATAAGGGCAGCAGAAATGCTGCATTGGCAAAGAACGTAGCAGTCTCAGGTTCCCTCCTTCCAGTTCCCATGTTGCATCCCTCCCTCTCAGGCACCCTCTCTTCTGTCCACCCGCAGTGCTTTGAAGCAGCGCAACAGTGCTAAACACTATGCCCTTCTAAAGCCACCCTATTCCTGGGGCCATATCACGAAATAAAAATAAATGCCCAAATAATCCAACATGGCCGTGATCCTCTCATCAGAAGGGATCAAGGCCGGTTGATCAATACGATCTGTCTTTTTCTATAACATTGGCGATCAATCAATCAGAGCGTGACTACTCACCCGTAGGGGTCTCAAGGTGCTGCGGTGGGAGACGGGGGGTGGATCCGCCGTTCAATCGAAGAGCCAGGTCTTGAGGTCCTTCCTGAATTGAGCCAGTGATGGTGATTGGCAGGCACAGCTATTGCAGCAAATAGTTGGTCAAAAGAGAAGGGGGGTCAGGCTGCCTTGCGACTTGCGGATGCCGAAAGGCATTTGATTGTAAGGATTGGTGCTTCCTTGTTTGATTTTAACATACAAGGGGTCTGCAGGTAGTTTTCAGTGTATTTTATATAAACCCCCTATCTGCATTAGTAGTAGTTAAGTGTCAGCCATTACATTCTTTACATAGTCTTGAAGCAAAGTAGCCAGGGGTGCTAAGGCCCATTTAACAGTTACCCCTTTAGATCTAACAGCTACTCAGGCAGCACAGAGTTCCAAGGTTATCATCCACCTCCTAGTTAGAATGGGGGACTTCAAACCAACTTTGCACTATGATGAGGTAGTACCTAATACTATGAATTGGTGAAAACCCTTCTATACTATTTCAAAAATGATTCCAACAATTCTCATAAGCTCTGGGACGCGGACTCTGGATACAATTTTGAAGTAGGAATACTTACTTCACCGATGGAAGTATTATTTGGAGAGTAGAAATATACTTTGATTTGAAAACTTGGGCACTTTTACTGCAACAGGTACGTTACACATGTGAAAATAGGTATTCTTTATTAAAGAGCTTCTCTAAATCAGGTATGAACATTATGTATCTTTTATCGATCTGAACATCTCAGATGAGCAGTATCGGTGGAGGTAGGGGCGATTCCTGCTTATTCATTACCTCCTCGTTCATCTTTTTGGACGCAGTCCTCACGCTTGACATACTTCTCCTTTCCGACAGAAAAGAAAAAACAAACTTTGTTGAGGACATTGTTCATACTCTACAGATTAAAAAACAGAAGTTAGCTCATATGGAGCCCCATCCTGGAGATGTGCTGGATGCCATTAAAAGAGGATCCTGGTCATTGTTTCTGGTGAGATTAACTAGGAAAAAGTCTTTCAAGACAGAGCACAAATTAGCTTCTTCACGATTGAAATAGTTGCCACATTTGAGTACTATTTCTCCAAATTACAGATGAAAGGTTATTCAAACATATGCACAAAAAAATGTAACATTTCTTCAATTGCCAATGGATAGCAGAGCTAAAATAATGTAAGTGGACTTTTGCCAGAGCTGTTATTTCTGTATGTTGCATCACTGGAGACACCCCCTGCCCGCCTGTGTGAGGAGTATGGCCTCGTAGGGCCCCCCTGCTTAAAAAAGGTAATTCTACGGTGAGGGCCACTTGAAGGCCTCAACACACTATTTGTGGAGGTGGTCCCAGATGGAGGGCTCACATCACTTATTTTCAGTGACCAGGACTTATTATTCACCATCAGACTTTGGGAATCCTGGAATTATCAGGAAGAGGGAAAAGAAAAGACAGTTGCGAAATGGACTCCTTAATGTGACATACAAAATGTGTTCCTGTTTGTCTAAATAGGTCATCCTCGTGCGGCATGGAGTTTCTTGAGTGGTCAGCTGGGCAGAGCGACCATGGGCCCGGCAGGCATCATGGCAACAATGAGAACGAGTGGGCCTATCACAGGTGTCACCACTGAAAGGGTTTATTCAGACCCCACTGTTAACACAAATCCCATTAAATTAATCGAGAGCATGGTGCAGTTATCATTTTACTGGTAGAAAATGGAGAAAAAGTGCTGATACTTTTTCTGGAGAATTTTTTTTTTCATATGCCAATACCACATTTATAAAAATGTTCGCATAAACAGCACCACTGAAGTAAAATCTAAATAAGCTCATGATAAAAGTCAACACACATTTTATATCGGTTTATGCGCTTTGTATTCCGATCGAAATGAGCCCAAATTACCGGGACAAGAGCCTTGAATAAGGCATGTTTTAAAACGAGAACAGTGCAGCAGAGCGATGCCTTTTTATGGTGCAAAACGAGCATATGAATCCGTTTAATGCCTTCCTCGTGGCATGTTCAGAATATGCATTCGGCTCGATCCCATGATAGTTAATGTGATGATGAACCACGGCCCAAGTAAATAAAATAGATATGGAAAAAGAAAATATGTTTTTCACAAAATTGGCAGTGAATTCCTGGAGCAGCCGCCAGCAGAGGTGGCGGAGACAAAAACAGTAAATTAGTTCAGAAATTCCTGGGAGAGAATCAGACAAGGCCTAGTGCTGTGGAAGCAGCGCGTGCACGGGGGTGTGAGCCAAGAGCAGCGAGGGAAGCGGCAGACTGGATGCACCTCGAGGTCCCGATCTCTCGGCAGTGTTGCCAGATTTTTAGACCCGGCCCAAGCCCAAAGCCGCTCAAAAACAAGCCCAAAATAAGCCCAATCAGAACAGTTCCTGCCCAAAAACCAGCCCAAATTAGGAACTCTGAAATGATGCACAAATTATCATCACAAACAATTTTAAGGACAAATATACATTGTATTCAATATTCAGATGGTGGGAGGGCGTTAACTGGGCACCTGCCTTAATGCTACTCAATTTTAAGACCAGTCCTTACTGTGACTTTGTCATGTGAAACGTACGAACGTGAAGGAACTTAAAAAAAATACAAAGGACCTCCCACTATTGAAAATTCTATCCTCCACAACTATGGAAGTGCCTTCCCAGTGTGTTCTGGTAGTTTGAGTGTTTACCATTTATTTCGGTATTATCCTTGTACCTGTGTTTGGTACCCTTTTGTAACTTGCGCACGTCACTTTTCTCGTGTAACACACTGTTTGCTACCTCTTACATTTTGTTTAACTTAGATACTTGCACAAGTGCCACCATTGCCTACGTAACGTTTGTTTTTGTGCTGGAGTGTCTGACCTTTATTGCAGTATTATACCTCTACTTGTACTTTGTACGCTTTTGTAACCTGCACACATATCACTTTTTCCTCCTGGAATGTACCGATTGCTACCTCATGTATTTTGGTTGCCCACTATTGTCACTTTTGATTCATGTAACTTAACGTTTGCTTTTGTAATTTGTTCACTTGTAATTTCCTCCTCATGTATCATTACTGTTCCTATTGTGAAACGCTCTAATGCCTTTTTGGTAAAGTCTGTGTGTTATGTTGTTGCCTTTTACCTTCATCCCCTCTTGCCCCACTCAGGGCTCCGTCCCATCCTCGCGCGTCCCCTGCCCTCGCGCTACCCTGTTCACCAGCTGGTAATTTGCATATGCACAGTTGAGGGCTTGTGACTGGGATGACGTGACCGGCGGCTGCGTCCCTCCGCTCTTAATTAAAGGAGGAGCCTTGTCATCACTGCTGCCTGCCTGGTGTCTCTCACACTCACTTAACTTTGTACGCTTTTGTAACCTGCACACATATCACTTTTTCCTCCTGTAATGTACCGATTGCTATCTCATGTATTTTGGTTGCCCACTATTGTCACTTTTGATTCATGTAACTTAACGTTTGCTTTTGTAATTTGTTTACTTGTTATTTCCTCCTCATGTATATTACTGTTCCTATTTTGAAGCTCTTTCGGGTAAAGTCCGCGCTATATAACATCGCATAAATACATTAAAAAAACGAGGGAGCGTGAACTGTGTGAACATATATAAACACCAATAAATAAAATACAGTGAAATAAATACGGATGGGCCGGCTGGGCCTGGCATGGCGTGGGGCAGAGGCTGGTGTCCTACCTTTGAAGTGCGTCACCGTGTCTCTTCAAGGGCTGGGGCTGGGCCTGGGGCGCTGTTGCAAGTTCACTGTGGTGCGTGTGGGGCCTGGGTGTGCGGCAGCGGCAGTGTGACACACGACGAGTGTCACCAGTGACTCACGAGTCCTCCTTCCGACCTCCGCTCCTCTCCAGCAAGCAGGCCGGGTCAGACACCGGGTCTGTCAGTCACCGGCCAGCCGCCCGCAAGCGCCACCACTAATATCACCGTCACCGTGCCGTAGAGAGAGGTGAGGTCAGCCCCCGCATATATGGAAAGCTTGTGGGGGCTGACCAACAACTGCTGTCCAGGGCCGTCATTGGTAGCGTTTTCGCGCGCTACACGAATGACGGCCCTGGGGGACCCCCACATTGGCTAATTTAGGGCTAATTTACAGTGGCAAATGGCTCCAGGCCATAACGTTGCAACTGTAACTAAGCAACAAAGCAAGGTGGTGACCAGGGGGGGCGTCCAGGTACAGCGCGCATGTGCTGAGTGTGTGTGCACCATGCAAATGAAATACAGTGACAAGCAAGATAAGATAACGCGGCAGGCTGCCTTCTGCTCGTGTGCGCAATGCGCTTTAAGTGTGTGTGAGATTGTGGGCGCCCGCCCAAGCCAGTTTGTCCCGCACAAGGCCACAAATATAGCCCAAAAACTAACCCCCTGCCAGGCATTGGTTTTTCCCGCACAACTGGGAAAAAAGTTGCCCAATTGTGCGGGAAATAGCCCAATCTGGCAACATTGTCTCTCGGTAAATGAGAGGTTTCAAAGGAGCACTTGAGAAAGGGGCGGAGACAATGAAGTGTCGGGCCTCGAGGATGGGTAGAAAGGGAAGACATACGTAGGCGGCGGCGACAAGAGGGCAGACTCGCATTCGTCCTGGTTTCTAAGACTCCATCACAGAATGGTGCTGGATGTTGTTTGGGAGCTGCAGTAGGCAGTGTGAGGATACTGGATGGCTGATAATAATTATATGCATACAGGTGGTTTCGGTCAGACCTTTTCAATCATTGGTCTGTTCAAGTGTCGGTCACATTTTGCCCCCTCCCCAGGACACAGCATGGGATAATGGTCGAACAACTTCAGCAATACCTATTGCATATATTTGCCAAAAATATTACAAGCTCGGCAAGGTTAGACCTATGGACTTTGTGAAAGTGGAAGAGGTGTGGCGCAGTGGCCAGGGTGCCTGACTCCTGACCACGGGGTTCATGATTCGATCCCCAGCGGAAGGTTTACCCAGCCCCATGTGACTCTGGGCAATAGCTCACTTAATCTTCCTGATGCCTCCCAGCGCCGGGACCCCTCTCCGGAGGTAGCTGTGCACTTTACAAATGCTGGTATTTCATTTCAGTGCTTGTTTTTTGGAATGGTGAAGATGTGGGCATGCATTTCCTTGTGTTTTTCGCATATCTTCAGAGACCCCATCTCCTTACCATTATTTACAAGGGTGCTTGATGACTCTATGTTATGAATACATGACTTTTCCAGTCCTTTACTTCCTTTTGCAAATTATTATTTTCAGGTGTGTTTGCAAGGGGTGGGCAGAACTCAGAGAGTTTATTTTGCAGAATTCTTTGGAGTAACACAAAAGGTCTGTGAGATTCCACGCCGTTCCACCAATGGGCAAAAAATATGCATGTTGTGCTGCTCGCACCCCCAATTTACCGCCAGTAGGGCAAGCCGCTGTGAAAAACCAGTGCGAACTGCACCATGTGGTGTTCAAGAAGGCGCAGCCATTTGAATAGATTTTTCTGCCACTAAAGTAAGAGATCTACTCAAGTGGAAGCAAATCTACTCGAGATGCAGCTCTCTGACCCCAACTGCTTGTGAGTGTCTGTGACCACCCACGTTAGAAAAGGGCACTAGGTACACCAAATCTTGCTTGCATTTCTGAAGACATGTGGGAAAAAAAGCAGCAACACGTCGATTGGCAGAATTTGGCAGAAACGCTGCATTACAAAAGTAACGTGGAGTCGCAAATTCTACCAACTCCGGGCAGAATAAAACATTCCTTGCATTTCCTGCAACAGGAAACATTTTCCACATTATTTTCTGTAATGTTTTTCATAACAGTATGTTCTTGTACAATACCAACTGGCACTAGGGTTCTCCAAAATATGTTGACATTCCTGCCTCTCTATCGTTATATATCCTTCATTTTCCAAGCAGACCATGCCCTGTCCCCCATCACAACTAAATGGCATCCGATGGGTGAGCCAGGGCATACTTGCTAAGGGGCCCATCACCAGGAAAACCAGTTCCACACACAGTACATACTAGACCTACCACGTAGGCTACCAGTCAGTGCACACCGTCCTCTACTCAATCTACTGCACGACACCCCTAGAGGCATTACCAAGCCTGGGTGGAGTTAGCAGAGTTCTGCTAAGCAGAACTCCGCAAAGTGCAAAAATAACTCTGCCACGATATATGGAGCTCCACAAGCGGCAGAGTGCGTTTCGATAAATGCTGTTCGCAGTGATTTTCAGTGCCAGGAGCTCACCAACTGCACTTTGCAATCATAGCGAACGGCACCATGCACAGCGCAAGCGGGTGTTGCTTCCTTTCCGCCGCTCCAGTAGATTTTTACTCGAGTGACAGCTTTCTCAAAGTGAGCAGACAGTTTCTCAACGCCAGCGGTCATGAGCATATGCGACCACTCGCAATGAGAAATCTGACCGCCTGCATTGAGAAATCTCACAGGGAAGTTGATTTTCAATGCTCGCGTTTGCCAACTTGATGTTGATGATCGGGAATGAGGAAAAATCTCGACGGGAGGTGGATTTTCCTCGCCCGAGCTCACCAACTTGATGTTGGCGAACGTGCGCGAGGGGAAAAACTCAGCTCTGCGGAGTTTATCGGAACTCGCAAGCTCAGCGTAATGCGGAGTGCGGAAATCTCCCCAAACTCCATGAGCGGATCAGAGTTCACTGCCCAGACTTAGGCATAACACCCCTTGTACCATATGCGGGAGCATCTCCTGTGTGGACAGTGTTAAATAATCAGAAAATGAACACATCACATACAGAGAACCTTAGGGCTTGCTGTAAACAAACAAGGAACACACTGTAAACTTGGCTATTCCACACAATGCAGAATAAAAAATGGTGCCGACACATCTAAGCAATGATTTAACCCTGATACTTTACTGAAATCTGCAATATTCAGTGTGGGAGCTGAAAATGTTATCTACTGTCTTCTTTTGTTGGTCTCAGAAGTGTCTTGAAGCTTAAGGCTCTCTGTACAGTACATACATAGAATCTAAATACAGTTGAATATTAGGAGTGTTGTTTGATGCTGGTTCAAGGCTTAGGCAGGGCCGGCCTTAGGCATGTGCAAGCTGTGCACCTGCACAGGGCCACCAAACTCCAGGGGCCACCACACCAATATATATCCTTAATATATTTATCCTCTGAGGATGGATACATATTTGTGTGGCGGCTCCTGGCAGGGATTTGGCGGCCTCCGGCTCAGTTCCACTTCTAAACACCCTGACCTCCGCGCTCTGCCCCACCCGGACCCCCTCTTCCGGGGCCCCCTACCTACGCTCCCTGCCTAGGGCCACCATGACCCTAGAGCCGCCCCTGGCTTAGGTGTCACCAAAGTAGGTTTATCACATCCTCTCCTTCTCTCCATGTATACCCACCTCCTGTTAGAGGCTGCTTTCCGCCAAGTCATGACTGCCATTAGCCATTACTGTTAGCTGGCATAGAGTCCAAACTCCCCTCTGCACATTTGGTGCCCACTAGAGACCAGCATGAAAGAAAGGCACCAGTACTAGCAAGGTTATCCGATGTGGAAAGCTCCCAATGTTGGGTAGTGCAAGGAGCTGACACTGGTGTGCACAGTGAGTTGCTGGCACTGGTACCCAGCATGAGCAGCTGGCGCTGATAAGCTGTATAACAAAATAACCCTGTCGGGGAGTGCTTTCGGCTGGCACTGGTGGGCAGCGTGCGGAGTAAGCACTAGCAGACAGTTTGAGAAGGTAAGATGGGTGGGTGGTATGTGATGCTTGTACTGGAGGGGTGTGTGAAAAAGAAAATGTTTGGTAGATGGCCATCAAAACCAACAGCAGCCATCCAAGAAACTTTAGGTACCTTCAGAGGACTTCTGTAACAGCAGTTTATCTGAAGGTATAGATCACCGCTGGGCTAGCAGTGATCTCGAGGTATGGCAGTCTTCTGTCCGCCAGAATGCTGGATGTAATGTCCGGCTGCACCCTGACGGACAGAGTAAGGACCTCTTTAATTGAAATCAGACCCTTAGATAACTAGAGCCAAGGCCAAGTATACTAACTTTTAATAGAAACAAGAGGTAGTAGTGGTTTAGTTATAGCACCTCGTTGGAGATATATAATTAATATGGGTATAGTACAGTGACAAAGGTAATTGTATTCGAGATGGTGCTTTTTGGTTATCCAAACCCTACTACCAAAGGTGTGACTTTACATTGGATCAATAGATCTAGTATGTATACATTTTATAAAGACGAACATCAAAGCACTCAAACAGTATTTGGAAATGGTAAAAGGTCCAAACAGCCAGGACTTGTTTTGACCAACTGTTCTCTTTATTACAGATGTAGAAGATTATGTAATCTTCGGTACATTCGTATTTCACAAATCCTATCTTTGGAAATGGACAACAGCCGACACGTGTTTTGTCACACAATGGCTTTTTCCTAATTACCTTAGGAATGATTAGCAGAGCATCTGCAAAAGCTTGTACTCCAAGCTGGGCTCGTCCTTTAACATTCGGCTTGTGCTTAACAAGGGCATTGGCTATTGCCACTTCCTTTGATTAGGATAAACAAGCAGTCACAGGTTCCATGTAAGAAGATCCAAGTGGAGTCAGAATGTGTCTGCTCTAATACACCTGGGGGTTGCACCTCCACAGGACGTAATGTATATTTTAATGGATGCAAATGGGAGCGACAGAAATGGTCAAAGTCCTGGTGCAAGATTGTCTTGGAACTAAGTATCGTTCCAGACTAAAAACCATATACTGGAGTAAGGGTCCGGTGCACTTTATGTGTTGATGGAGACCACAGTAAGCCCCAATCTGCTGGCGTCTCAACTAACATTTAGTAATGCTCTGCAGGAAAACGGTCCACAGGTACTTTGCTTGTCTTAAAGTCTTGGTAATTCTATTGGCATGCAGTACTTGGGGCAAGTGGCAATTGTAGTGTCTTCACCAGTGTGTCTGGTGTAACGTGGACTCCATGGTATGCGTGTGTGCTTGGACACACATTTCCAGAGGGAAGGCGTTTATCTTAAAATGCAAAATGGGGCTTTCTGGAGAGATTGGGTGAAGAGAAATGCACTCTGCCCACTGGTGCTTTGAGTAAGACTGTGTCATGGAAAAGAGGAGGTTCGGAACTAAACCCAGTGAAGTAGACATACATGGGGCGCTCGCATTGCGGAAGTTGCTTTATAGTAGCTCGCTTCTAGTTCTTCGTAGGAAGTACATACAGTCTGGTGAGTTCAATAATTGTTGCATTTTTGGGACAAGGAACGACGCAGTGACCAAACATTTGCAGTTATGCATTTGTGTAACGTGCAAAGCATAACACACAATAAGCAAATTGATCCATAGGTCACAATCAAATAGTCATAGTTTGCCGGTGACCGGTGTAGGAGCCGTGTTAGAGGAGAATGTCTAGGTGCAGTCACCTGCTTCTAGAAGCTGTCACTGCAAGGAGCAAAAGTAAACAAGCCAATGGCTGCAGAGGGCTTACCCAAAGCCCTTCTCACTGTGTACATGTAGGCATGTGTGGGGCATTCAGAGGTATTGTGAGGTCATGACAACAGCTAAAGCTGTCTAGGCCAGACCTAAAAAGGACCACTTTGACTTTATGAAGCATCGCTTTGCAACTGATACTGCATCAAAGAAGAGCGCGTAAGCAACAGCTGTATCTTTCTGGTTAGCGAAGCGAAGTCTCTGAGAAGCTGCTTTAGTAATGTAAGCTGCCATATTTGATACTCCAGATGCTGGAGATGGTTGTCAATCGACAGCCATGTTTGTGGTATCTTAGTGACAATGTGTGCCTGTAACCAGCCGCCAGGGCCGGACTGGGAGCTTAAAGCAGCCCTGGCTATTTACTCGGAGCAGCACCTGGGAAGCACTGTCTGGCTCCAGGAGGCTAGAAATGCTTGCTGGCTACTTTTGTTCCTGGGGACAGATATGGCAGCACCGGCCCCCCAGTAACAAAACCGGCCCCCACTGCTGCAAAACCACCCCAAACCCTTCCAGCCTCCTGGGGAAACGCCTGATGCCTGGTGCGGCCATGGCAGCTGCCATGTTGGGTGTGAAGAGGCATGTAGTCCAATAAAAGCTTTGCATGTGAGTGGCTTATATGTTTTTAATGATTTTCTGAATACATTTGTATATTTTTATATTTTGTATTTTTACATTTCCTCTCTGTTCATCTCACTGGTGTGCAAAGAGTGTCTGTGGCAAATTGATGCTTGGTTTGCGACATTTATCCAAAGGGGATTTCTTCTCAGACCTTTGTGAGTGGGAAGACCCAACTGCTCTGTTCTCGCCTAGCTCGCCTTTACTGGATGGGCTGGCTCCGGGATATGTGTGTTCCAAAAGGGCTTTGTTATAAATGCCGAGTGTGTAGTCCTGAACTTCTGCATGTATAGTTCCTGACTGTAGGAGGCTGTGTATAGGCAGCGCAGCAGTCTTCGTTGCTGTGGGTGGCCAGGGATGCTAGTTGTGAGATCCATCTGTTCCAGAACCGGTTGTAGGGTCTACCAGGAGTAGATGAGCTGGGCAGTGCGTATGTCCAGTGCAGAAGTGCTGGCTCTGGAGTTTGCATTGTGCAAGGAGACTGGCTCTGGCGTCTTTTTGGTGCAGCACTGTCTGCTGGTTGTGGTGTTTGTGTGGTACAGAACAGCTGACTGTTGGGCTTGTATGGTGCAGAAGGCCTGTTTTCGGGGTCTCTATCATGCAGTAGGGCTGATGTGAGTCTGCATAGTACAGGACAGGTCGTTTGGAAAGGCTGCAAGGAGCAGAATGGCTAGCTCTGAGGTGTGCACGATGTAGGACTAGTTGATAGTGGTGGGGTCTTCATGACCAGGGCCAATGGAATTATGCGTTTGTGCGGCCGCAGTGATTTTCGCATATTAATAGATTTTCAGCATTTGACACAAAATCCATCATCTGCCCCATAATCTGCAGATTTTAACAAAAACATATTTGCAGCTCAAACGGTACATAAGTTACAAAAAATGCACAACATGTTGCTGCGCAGTGGAAGGTGCTTTCCAAAGCTGGACTGGTCACCTTTATGTTGCTTATTGATATATTCGGGTGTTAAACTGGTACTAATGAGTTGCAACCAATGCCCAGGGAGTGTTACCAAGTTTCAAAATGCTGGACTAATGAAGTGATACTATTTTTTTTTTTTTTTTTTTAGTCCTCGTTGTGCAACATTTATAGTAAGGAGTTATCAGGGTCTCCCCTTTTCCCCTCCGACTGTGTATTGTACCAAACCCAGCGTGTGGGAACCATCCGGGAACAACAGGGGACCCTTTACTTCCAATTACTATTCTGGAAGGGTACTCTTCGGAGTGGGTTGAGCTAGCCATTATGGCTACTCTATTTGGCCTTCGACCTTAGTAAATGTTACTTGCACTTAATCATAGGACATGAGTTCAAAAGAAGAAAGGAGGAGCACCATGATACATTATCAAACATTCCCTCATTATAAATCCAGATGATGGTTTTCCCACAACTCCCAGAACCTATATTTTTTAGACAATGGCATCTTCTTTTTATCTAAATTGTAGATTTTAAGCACTGAAGAAAGCCACTCCTTAGGTAACGGAGCTACTGGTGTGATCCATTTTACACACACCTCTCTCCTGGCTAATAGAATTAAGAGGAACACCAAATTTTCTTCCGGTTTTGTCAGCTTGTCTGCTGATGAAAACCCCTTCACCCCAAAAAAGACTAAATCCATACCCACGGTTAGCTGTTTTCCCAAAACCTCTTTTAAGATCTTACCCACCGCCTTCCAGAAACCATCGAGATGGGGGCACTGCCAGAACATATGCAGGTCATTGGCCTTCGGTAATCCACATTTCGGGCAGCACTTCACCGTGGATCCACTGAATTTTTATAGTTTTTCCGGCGTCCAATAAGCTCAATGGGTGGTATATAAATGATTTCTTCTTAATGCCGCAGATGTTACTATTGACCAGCATTTGCTCATTGATACTTGCCATAGGAGGTTTGTATCCAGTGTCGGCAGGTCTTTCCCCCAGATTCTCTCCGGTATCCGAAATTCCTCCTCCCCTGATGCTATGAGGGCCCAATACCAGAATGATACTTCTTTCTTGAAAGGTTTCTCCAGCATTTTACCTTCCAGGGCTGCATTGCCTGTTTTAGCTTCCTCGATTGACTTTGTCCAATTTAGAAGTTGATAATATTTGAACTTAGCTAGAGAAAAGTTTGTGATTTAGTTTAATATTTCCCACTCCAAGATTTTATTCTGATGTAATAATTGCCCCCATACTGCTATTCCTGCTGATTTTAGGGGGATCGTCAGAGAGTCTTTAAGGCAATCAGGAGTACAAGGGGAGTCCCAAATTGGAGCTTTGTCACTGTATAGGGGGATATTCACCGTAGACCTAATGCAGTACCACAATTTAGCTGCTGCCCTTAAAGTCTTCAACTTAACTTTTTTGAAAAATTTCGGGTGACCGAATTTAAAAAGAAAATGACTGGTGTTGTTTTGTCATTTTCTGTAGGTACGGTGGGTAGTCTTCATATGGGCCTAACATGATTTTATTATTTTTAAACTGGAATGCTCTGCAGTATTCTAAAATATCTGGGGTGGCTAGTCCACCCTGGTTTTTCCTTCTCCTTATTTTGCTCCAGGCAATTCTAGGTTTTTTCGATGATCAAATAAAACTTGATAACTCTCCCTGATTTTCTTTATAGACTCCCTATTAAACTCTAACGGTATGGCTCCAAAAATAAACGTAAATTTCGGCAAGACTGACATTTTAAGGATATTTGATTTACCTAAGATAGACAGCGGTAAGCCACTCCATACTTTCAATAGTCTTTTAACTTCCCCCTGAACTCTATGGATGTTGACCTGGGGAACCTTATCAAGATCTTTAATTAGGTCGATACCCAGGTATCTAATTTCTACCTTATTGTAGGGGCTCAAGAATACCTCATTTCAAGTCATGGTCTCTGTTTTGGACTTGTTTATTTGGTAACCAGAGATTTTTCCAAAATTGATTAAAGTCTCCTCCGTTGTTTCAAGGGCCTATTTGAGTTGACAAGTAAAAATCCTGAGGTCGTCCGCATATAGAGCTATGAAGTGATCTATTACAAAATGTGCCGCATTATGCTGGATAATTTGCCTTTCTTGCTGCATAATATTTTGTCCCTCACCTGCTGCATAATGCCAGTGGCCCTGGTTGTGTTGCAGGAGTGCAGATGTGGGGTCTATGGAGTGTTGGCTCTGGCTCTGCATGGTGCCGGAGTGCTGATAGGTGGATTTTTATGGTACAGGAGAGGTGGCCGTGGGATCTGCTGGTTGCGGCCCTGTATGCTCTCCGCGGTATGTGTACTGCAGAAGGCTGTCTCTGGCCTCTACATGCTGCAGAAGGGTCGGCATGGATCTGTACAGGTTGCAGGGTCTGTATGGAGCAGTACGGCTGGTCTTGGGGTTTGTATGGTGGAGAAGTGCTAGTTACAGGGTCTGTACTGCACAGAAGGACTGGTTGTGCGGTCTGTACTGTACCGAAGGCTTAGTTGGGGTGGTCTGTACAGTGCAGAAGGGATAGTTGCAGGGTATGTAAGGTACCGAAGGGTTGGTTGGGGGTCTGTACTGTACAGAAGAACTGGTTGGGGCATCTGTACTGTGCAGAAGGACTAGTTCTGCGGTCTGTACTGTACAGAAGGCTTGGTTGGGGTGGTCTGTACAGTGCAGAAGGGATATTTGCAGAGTCTGGAAGGTGCAGAAGGACTGGTTGGGGCATCTGTACTATGCAGAAGGACTAGTTGTGCAGTCTGGACTGTACAGAAGGCTTGGTTGGGTGGTCTGTACAGTGCAGAAGGGATAGTTGCAGAGTCTGGAAGGTGCAGAAGGGTTGTACAATGTAGAAGGGCTGATTGAAGGGATTGTTGCATGGTTTGTACAATGCAGAAGTGTCGTTGTGGGGTCTGTAGCGTATAGAAGGACTGGTTGAGGTTTTCTGTACGGTGTAGAAGAGCTGGTTGCAGGATGTGTATGGTGTTGGACGGCTGTTTGTGGGGTCTGTGCAGTGCACAAGGGCTGGTTGTGGGGTCTGTAGAAAAGGGCGAGTTGTGGGGACTTTAAGTGATGAAGGCCTGGTTGTAGGGTCTGTACACTGCCGAAGAGCAGGCTGCGGCGTCTGTACGGGCTGGTGTGGATTGTACAGTAGAGAAGGTCTGATTGCATGGTCTATAAGGTACTGAAGGGCTGGTTGCGGGGTCTGTACAGTACAGAATAACTGGTTGCCGGGTCTGTACAGTACAAAAGGGCTGGCTGCGGGGTTTGTACAGTACAGAAAGGCTGGCTGCGGGGTCCGTACAGAAGGGCTGGCTGCGGGGTCTGTACAGAAGGGCTGGTTGCAGGGTCTGTACACTGCAGAAGTGCTTGTCGCGGGCGGTGCGTGCAGTGCAGGGGGCCGCGGTGGCTGCTCTGTCCCTGGGCGCGGGGTGGGGTGCGCCCGGGGACGCTGGCCGGCCGGCACTGATGTCATGAAGGTATTCTTAGGCGCCGAGGCCGCCGCGCAGCGCTGCCCGGTTGATTTGATTAGCAGATAATGTTTCATGGCCGTAGATGCTGTTAACATTGATCGTCTGGCGCAGGCATTAGCTCACCCCCGGGTCAGCCCCGAGCGGGCAGGCAGGAAGCGGCTCGGGACTGGCGCGGATGGCGCCAGCGGCGGCCGCGCCTCCTCCTGGGCCAGCACGGGCCCACCTGTGCTGGAGAGCAGGGCACAAGTCCTAAATAAAGAAGTGGGGGGACGCTCACAGACAGGAAGTGACGTCACGGCCGGAAGTGTCGTCACGAAAGGCAAAAACCTAGACGTGGGTGGACGCTCAAATACGTGAGGTGACGTCACGACCGAAAGTGACGTCACGAAAAGGAAAAAACCTGTTAAAATAGGTATGTAAATGTAAATGTAAATTGGATTGGCAAACTCCGATGGCAGTGTACGGGCAAGTGGAAAGTTTGTTGAGGACCTTGGCTAGAGAGCATACACTGGGAGGGGGCACGAACAGGAAGCCCCTGGTCAGTTAGTGGTAGGAGAAGCGTGTGAAGGATATTTAACGGAGTGTGGGTCGGAAGGAGCGATGTGCTAGGGTGCAGGGGAAGTAAGCGGAGGCAGGGGCATGGAATGTGTGAGCAGAGAAAAATCCGAACATGGGGCAAGGTGTTCAGGGCAGTCTTTGCATTGGGGCGACTAAAAGTAGGAGGACCCTGCATTTTAGTGGCAGAAAGCACTCTAAGAACGCCGGCAGTTTGAAGAAGGCAGAGATGTGCACGCGGGGTTAGGTCCCGAAGGGCTGTTAAACAGACAGTGGTGGGAGCTGACTGGGGTAGTGTACAAGGCTCGTTTCCGGCTGTGCAGTTGCATACTAACGGTGCGATTAGTTCATGTAGCTTGGCTTCCGGGCTCTGCTCTTACCTACGCGGGTGACTCCGCATCTGTACCGCCTCCATCCTTCCGAGCGTCCTTTCAGCCCCCGGGGGGACGGCGTTTAGATTGTGCAGGGTGGACGGCGTCCACCCTGGAAAACCCTCGAAAATAAGTGGGGGGATGCCGTCCACCCGCGTGGTACCCCGACTCGTGCCCTGCTGGAGAGGGCCTCTCGCCGTGCCCACCTGGGCTGGTGAGGCCTCTCGCCGTGCCCACCTGTGCTGGTGAGGGCCACTCGCCGTGCCCACCTGTGCTGGTGAGGCCTCTCGCCGTGCCCACCTGTGCTGGTGAGGGCCTCTCGCCGTGCCCACCTGTGCTGGTGAGGGCCACACGCCGTGCCCACCTGTGCTGGTGAGGGCCTCTCGCCGTGCCCACCTGTGCTGGTGAGGGCCACACGCCGTTCCCATCTGTGCTGGTGAGGGCCTCTCGCCGTGCCCCCCTGTGCTGGTGAAGCCTCTCGCCGTGCCCACCTGTGCTGGTGAGGGCCACACGCCGTGCCCACCTGTGCTGGTGAGGGCCTCTCGCCGTGCCCACCGGTGCTGGTGAGGGCCCCTCGCTGTGCCCTCCGTGGCCCGCGCCTCCTCCTGGGCCTGCAGGGGCCCACCTGTGCTGGTGAGGGCCTCTCGCCGTGCCCACCTGTGCTGATGAGGGCCTCTCGCCGTGCCCACCTGTGCTGGTGAGGGCCTCTCGCCGTGCCCACCTGTGCTGGTGAGGGCCTCTCGCCGTGCCCACCTGTGCTGATGAGGGCCACACGCCGTGCCCACCTGTGCTGGTCTCGCCGTGCCCACCTGTGCTGGTGAGGGCCACACGCCGTTCCCATCTGTGCTGGTGAGGGCCTCTCGCCGTGCCCCCCTGTGCTGGTGAGGCCTCTCGCCGTGCCCACCTGTGCTGGTGAGGGCCACACGCCGTGCCCACCTGTGCTGGTGAGGGCCTCTCGCCGTGCCCACCGGTGCTGGTGAGGGCCCCTCGCTGTGCCCTCCGTGGCCCGCGCCTCCTCCTGGGCCTGCAGGGGCCCACCTGTGCTGGTGAGGGCCTCTCGCCGTGCCCACCTGTGCTGATGAGGGCCTCTCGCCGTGCCCACCTGTGCTGGTGAGGCCTCTCGCCGTGCCCAACGGCGCACAGGGGTAGCAGCCCGTGACACGGGGCTTCGTTTGAGCCAGTGATTGCAGGGGGTCTATGCTTCAAAGCAAATGAGAGACAAGCAGAAAAAAGGTAGAAACGAGAGGGCGAGCGACAGGTAAAATAGTGACATGGGGAGAAAGCAGAGATGAAAAAGAACATGTTAGAGTGAGCTGAGAGGCAGGAAATCAGGGTGGCGGAAGAAAGGTGCACGACCCACACTAGTAAGCTTTGGTATTTGGTAGCGACCGCTTCCAGGCCAAACTTTGGGCTTCCTTGCCATTTTATATGCTTTTTTACTATGAATTATGGACAGTAAACAAGGCACCTGTGTAGCAGAGCCACCCAGCCTCTCACCAACACCACTTTTTTATTTCCTGGGGACCTTTCATCTTCAATAAATCAAACTTACCTACTGTCCTAGCTCCCCCTCCTCACTCCAATGGAACAAGTGGTATAGCGCGAGAGGACCAGAGGGCTTCTAAGCACCCATGTGGTATTTGGTCTTATCCTGACAGTACTGCAGCTCTGCACATGCCCACTGCTACAGCGGCGGCCCCCCAATATTAGAACGGAGGAGCGACCCCCGTCCCCTGCAGGTGCAGCAAACATGAACAATAAAAGGGTAAAAAGACAAATCTATTACTATGTTATTGTTCATGCTGGCAATGGCAGCCGAATCTGAAGGCCAGTCAGCAGCGGGGAAGAACAGTGTGGTGCGCACTTTAGTTTAAAGTACGCATGTCACTTCTCAGTGCTAGGTGATTTTAATTTCTATTTAGAAAATTAAATTAACGCAAACTCCTCTAAACTAATTGATGCAATGCATGAATTAGGGCTATCTCTAGTTTCTAAAGGCCCAACGCAGAAGGCTGGACATATGCTGATGGGATTTTTTCAAGCCATCTAAACATTAATCTACTCCCATCTCTTCCTCTTACCTGGACTGATCACTGGGCAGTTAACTGGCAGGTAAAGATGGAGAAAGTATCCAGGCACAGAGATATAGTCTAAGAAACTCCTAGCAGAACCTGGCATAAGGTACAGCTGGTTGAACTGAAAGCTATCCTTACCTCGGTTCTTTGGCAACCAGCCGATATTCTGGAGCAGAGTGCAGAAAACCTCTCCCTATGGCTAAACATGGAGCTAGACATTATAGCCCCGGTTAAACAAAAAAACACAATTAAAAGGAAAGTTTCCCACCCCTGGTATAATGAAACCCTTAGAAATTCGAGACAAGATTGCCGTAGGCAGGAACAGAAATGAGAAAAAAATATGAGGAGGTGGAGAAAACTATCTATAAGAATACATTAGCAGAGCATAAAAAATGTATTATAGCTGCAAAATCTGCTTATTATTCTGAGCAGATTAAATCAGCTCATAATGCTAATAAAACTCTCTTTCAAGTAAAAAAAAACCTGGGGAAACTAGTGAGCCCGGACATTGCAGTAAACAATCAACATTTTTGTGACACTTTTGGCCAACTTTTTAAAAAAAAGGTTACTAACATCTTTAATGATTACAAATCAGGCAAGACCATCATCAAATGGGATGGGCAGCCCTTAATTCCCACATTTCTGCACGCAAATTTCTCCTACTTTAGGGCCACATTTTAAGAACAACTTATGAATATAATCCCTTTGTTCAAATCTGATTTCCCGCAAGATCCTTGCCCACCCAAGATAATGCACTAGATCTCTGCAAAGGTGGGACACAATTTGGGACAGATTCTTAATAAAATGTTCAGCAAAGGTATTTTTCCTGTACCATGGAAAGTTCCCTCTGTTCTGCCATTACTAAAGAAGGATAATTTAAATGTAGTGGATCCAAACAACTATCGCCCTATATCTAGACTCCCCATCCGTGCCAAACTGGCAGAAAAAGTGATGAACAACTAACGGAATACATTGAGGAAAATTCCCTTTAAAATGACACGCAGCATGGGTTTAAAAAAACGTCAGAGTACAGAATCTGCTCTGATATTTGCGACTGAAGATATACGAGAAAAGCTGGACAATGGAGGAACAGAGGCCCTGATCCTGCTGGATTTCTCCATGGCATTTGATAAGGATACGGTCAGCCATGAGCTCTTGGTTGGCCGTATGCGGAGATTAGGGATACGTGCTCCGGCACTAGAGCTGCTCCAATCATTTTTGGTAAATAGACAATAAAACGTATCATTGGGCAATTTTACATCAAGTCCTTTTCCTCACCATGCGGAGTTCCACAGGGTTTAGCCCTGAGCCCAACAGTTTTCAATCTTTATGTTACTCCATTAGTGACCTCATTAAAGATTCTAGTTTCTCCCTGGCATCAAACGCAGACGATACCCAAATCGGGGTGTCATTAACAAATGCCGATGAGCAAACAAGCTCTGCTTTCAGGATGTGCATGAGCAGGATGTATGACGTTACAACGCATGCTTTTACCACGCATGGTGTTACAACGCAAGTATTACAACGAAAACCTTTACAACGCATTAAACTTGGGGGTGCTGGATAGTGAATAGTTTAATTTACTATTCCAACTCCAGTCCCCGTGGACACTAGGGAAGGTGTTGGATAGTAAATTAAAACTATTCCTTATCCTAGAGCGCCCCACAGTGTAGTGCGTTGTAATGGTTTTCGTTGTAATACATGCGTTGTAACAGCACTGCGTGGTAAAAGTCGCGTTGTAAAGGTTGCACACCGTATGAGCAATGTCAGCAACTGGATGGACAAAAACTGTCTGAAATCGAATGCCACAAAGTCAGAGGTTATTATCTTCAGCAATAACCCCTCATTTTGGACGACAGATTGGTGGCCACCCGAGTTGGACCCTCTTCCTGAACCCACTAATAAAGTAAAGAATCTCGGCTTTCTCTTAGAGAATGAGATGAAGCTCAAAGAGCAGGTGAAGAGAATTACTGCTGCTTCTTTCTGCTTGAAGAACTGAAATCTTCATTCTCAGCGGTCTCACTAATACAAAAGAACTTGGCACAGAAGCTGAAATATCAAAAGACATCTTTATGAAACTTAATAAGTGAGGCCACGTCACCCAACTGCCTTAGCAATTGAATGAGGTGGTCTAAATATGTTCAGAATTACAAACTCAGCATCAAAGAAAGGGGCAGTCCTAGCTTCTGCAAGCATACAAAATACCTAATATGGACATACAAGATCTGCAAAATATTAGCCAATAGAAAAACATCATGTAACCAGAATGTCCCCCTTACGTCGTGTTTCTGCCCAACCCATAAGTCAATCAATTACAGCACTTATAAGTCAATCAGTAATGGCAGAACATGTCTGTATGCAGTTAGGCCAGCTAGTGTCTAAGATTGCTTTCAAAGCAAGGACAGAGGGAGTTTTTCTACACGTTGCAGTCCAAAGGGCAGAAATACTTCATAAATAGAGCAGTCTGTGTAAAGGCAACACAAATTGATGACAAATATAAGATGGAGTCAAAATAAAGAACCTCATGCTCCCTGACAATGGTACGAAAGATCGATTTTTTTTTTACCTCTGTAGCTCCTAAAAACTGTGATTATTACTCTGGTACTCTCGAGGATTGACTACTGCACCAGTCTCTATCTCAGTCTTGCAGAAGGTCCCATGAAGAGGCTCCAGACTCTGCAGAATGCAGCTGCACACTTTTTTTAATCAAAATATCAAAATATAATTCGGCTAAAGAAGCCATCAGGAAACCTCACTGGCTTCCAGTCAGAAAACGGTGTAAGTTTAAAGCCCACGGTTCGACCTATAAATCATTGAATGGATCGGAACCGGATTGCTTCAAGGTCAGGTTTGCATGTAATATCCAAGGAAGGACTCTCCGTTCAGGCTCCGTCAAGAAACTGATTGTCTCCCGTTATAGAAGGACTACATGGGGTGGAAAGAGCTTTTTAGGGCTACTGCGGTGCTCTGGAGCAGCTTACCACTAACACTAATAACTGCCCCCTCTTTACTTATCTTCAGAAAGTCTTTGAAGACCTGGCTTTTCTCACAAGATTAAGTGGAAGTCCACTTCCTGCAAGGGAACTATGGGGCATGTTATCAAAGGATTTATCTATTTTTTTTTGGCTTTAAAAGCCAAGAAAGCGGAGATAAAATTATCTCCCTATCAGCAACAGGGTGCTAACACTCAAATTCGCATGTTAGCACCCTTTTTCTCTATGCTTCCCCTTGCATCTCTAATGAGATGCAAAGGGGGCGTTCCAGAGAAAAATAATAGGAGAAATGTTGTTAAGCGACATTTCTCCTATTATCAAGGATATCGCTAACCCTGTCAGTGATAAAAAAAAAGCAGCGCTAACCGTGGTTAGCGCTGCTTTTTTTACACCTGGTATTATCCTGACTTAACCATGATATCCTATGGAAGGTGGATATCATGGCTAAGTTTGTGAGCCCCTATCATCAAGCTAATGCCAAACTTCGAGAGATTATCGTTGGTTTTCCAGCGATAATCTCTCATTTGGCAGTTAGCGCGAGGATTTTTATCACTTCTGAGATAAGCATTGCTAATAGCATGCTATCTCAGTGATAAAAATCCACGCTACCCGGCGATAATTATCCTAGCGCTAAGTGCGCTTAGCGATAATTATCGCTTCGGCTTGATAATATGTTTTCAATAATTCTGCACCTATTCCCTCTTTTGATAGCGGCAAGATGCCCTCGGGCATGAGTTTTGCGCTTTATAAATTGCATTCAAATACAAATTCACTTTGGCCAGCTGTCTTGCGACGGCCAGACTGACAAGCGCACTTTAAACACTCTAACCCAAGCTGTCTTAGACAGCTGGGAGGAGAGTATGCACAGAACCCCAGCGCCTGGATGAGTGTCGCAATAGGGCACTCCAGAAAATTCTGGTGCTGGCCGATCACGGAATGGAGATGGACTGGTCCAAGTCATTATGTCAGAAAAGGGGTCAGGAAGTGATTATGCCAGCAGTAGAGTGTTGTGGGCTCAGTTTGCTTCGCAGCAAGAACTTGATTTCATGATGTAGGGCCATATGTAGCAAGCCGAATTGACTTCGCAAACGCCGAAATTCACAGAATTTCGGCGTTTGCGAATGCAATTTGGACAAATGGTATGTATGAAGGAAATGTGCTTTAAAAATAAGGAATCGCAAAATTTGCGATTCATTATTTTGCGATTGCATTTAAGGAATCGCAAATTTTGCGATTCCTTGAATGCAATGTAAGAAGCCAAAAAAATTCGCAAATTATCCTTAAGGAATCGCAAATTACCACCAACTTCTAGTTGGTGGTAATTACCGAATTCCATTCAAATGCATATTTTTTCATTTTTCAAAGTGCCATGTGTCGTACATACATGCCCTTAGGGCATGTATGTGCGCCACATGTGCACCCATGCAGATTTCAGGGGTGCAACAGGGTGTCCTTTGGACACCCCTGCACCCTTGAAAATATTCTCAATTTGCGATTAGCAAATTGCGAATCGCAAATTTCCCCTTCATTCCTATGGGCCTCCTGGCCCATAGAAATGAATGGGAAATTATTCCTTAATTGAGATTAGCAATTTGCTAATCGCAATTAAGGAATTTTAAGGAATCGCTAAAAAGAAGTGAATTTCTACATACATACCATTTTGCGATATCTAAATAGCGATTTTTTAAAAATCGCTATTTAGAAATCGCCAAACGGGATGTTGATACATATGGCCCGTAGTCTCTGTGCTTGCATTTCGCATCCTCGCCTTTACTTTGGACATCATACTGCCGAAGCTTGCAGTGTTAATGTTTTTAAAATGCAAAAGCATACTGCTACATGATAAACCAGCCAAGCACGAGCCAGCGGACGCTGAGCCAGGAGCTCTGGCTGTCTACTAGAGGACATACGTTGACTGTGTCTCTGAAAGTAGAACATCGTGGGAGTGGTGAAGGAGTTCAACAATTAATTAGTGTATTTATTTAGAGCAGAATTATGTCTGGCTCAGCTCCTCTGTTCCTTTGTTTGATGTGTGAGTCCTGTCAGGGACAGGGAGTCAGAACAGGGAAATATTTCCGGAGGGATTCTAGGTATGCAGGCAAGTTGCTGCAATTTGAAGCGTTTATAAAGAACCATCAGTTTTACCTCATTCCATTTTGTTGTGGGTGCTGTATGTTTTAGGAGCCTTATAGTGTATCAAAGACTCGCCCGACCAGGTTTATTTGGCATATTCACCCCACCAGGTTTATTTGGTGCTGGCCGCCACTGTATTTGAACTTGAGACCCGTGACAGTCAGGAGTGGGGTATGGAGAACTTCCAGCTCACACAGTGCCACAATGTGTCACATGATACCGGCTCCTTTAGCACAGTCCCCTGTGAGGAGCAATATCACTTGGTGTGCACATAATTAGCAGAGAGCAGGATTCCAGCTAATCTTTTCAATGCTCTGCACAGCCGATGTCCATTACGGGGTCAGGAGCGGCCTGTGCAGGTATGTTATGTTATAACAGATTTATACCGCGCACAAATACTCAAGAGTGTCCCGGCACGCAAAATAACAGTGACCTGGTGGAGGAAAGACTTTAAAACGGCTGATTGAAGAGGAAGGTTTTAAGTTGCTTTTTAAAAAAGTCTGAGGTCCTGAGTGTTCCGTAATTTCAGGGGCAGGGAGTTCCATGGCATAGCAACTTTAACGGACAGAGACTGCCCCCCTAGCTGCCTTCTGCGGAATCGTGGAATCACCATCAGTTGGCGGGTGGCTGAGCGCAGCGATCTATTAGAGACATAGAAAGCAAAACGCTAATTGATGTACATTGGTCCAAGAGGATGTATGACGTTACAACGCATACTTTTACCACGCATACCTTTACAACGCAGTTTTTACAACGCATGCCTTTACAACGCATAGCGCTTTGGGGTGCTGGATAGTGAATAGTTTAATTTACTATTCCAACTCCAGTCCCAGTGGACACTAGGGAAGGTGTTGGATAGTAAATTAAACGTATTCCCTATCCTAGAGCGCCCCCCAGCACAATGCGTTGTAATGGTTTGCGTTGTAATGACTGCGTTGTAATGGTAGTGCGTGGTAAAAGTTTTGTTGTAAAGGTTGTATACCGTGCAAGAATGTGGCGGACTCTACGTGCCAGAGTAAGAGCTTTAAATTGCACTCTCTGAGCCTCGGGCAGCCAATGCAAATCGCCTAAATGCTGTTTATGCTAGATCTTCCAGAGATGTTAAACAGAAGTCTAGCCATGACATTCTGTTTGGCCTGAAGTTTTTTTTGTAAATATCCAGGAATACCCAAATACAGAGCATTTGCAAGAGAGGTGGCACGAGGTGGGGGGGCAGGCTCGGCTCCAGGAATATTTATTTGGGTGGGCCAAAGATACATTCGGGTGGGCCACTGCTGGCCCGATTTATCGCTTATATATCTAGCCAGGCTTGCTTCTGGGCCCTCCATTCTCTCCTTAGTCTTACAAGGCACAGTAAAACACACTCTTTTCAAAGTCTTTTCCTAAATATTATCACTCTCAAAGTGCTTTTCTTCCATGTAATGTCCCTTTGATGGGAAGAGGAGGTTTCTAAGGTGGAAGTATCAAGCAAGTGACACTACTCTGGCTCCCTCTGTGCGAGCCTTCAGGGAGAAACCCGCTTCATTACTACCTCCACCTGACCCCTGACTCTGCAGCGCACTCCCTTACAGGCTTGATTATCCACTTTTCTACCACCCCTCTCCATTACACCTTATCTCACAGCTGACCTTGGCCCCCAGCCCCATATCAGCCACCATTCAGTTCCACTTTCACTATTCCCAGTAAAAAACAATAGTAAAATCACCTTCAAACTTGAAACATTAAATATAGCAGTAACTGTAATTAGCACGCATGTTAAAGTATGCTCCACAGTTGTCCTAATTGGCCGGCTTTAGTGCTGGTGCAAAAGTCTTTTTGACCTCTTTTTTTACATCTTTCTCTGTAGATAACTCAACTACCACCCTCCAACAGTGCCCTTCATCTCTCCGTAGCGACTCCCCCTCATGGCCTCCTCCTCAGACTCCCCAACTACCACACTCCACCAGTGCCCCTCATCTCTCCGTAGCTCCCCCACACCCCATGACCTCTTCCTCAGATTCCCTCACTGCCACCCTCCACCAGCGCCCCTCATCGCTCCGTAGTACCCCCCACCCCATGACCTCCTCCTCAGATTCCCTCACTGCTCCCTCCACCAGTGCCCCTCATCTCTCTGTAGTTCCACCACCTCATGACCTCCTCCTCAGATTCCCTCACTGCTCCCTCCACCAGTGCCCCTCATCTCTCTGTAGTTCCCCCCCACGCCAAGATCTCCTCCTCGGATTTCCTCACTGCTCCCTCCACCAGTGCCCCTCATCTCTCTGTAGTTCCACCACCCCATGACCCCCTCCTCAGCTTCCCTCACTGCTCCCTCCGCCAGCGCCCCTCATCTCTCTGTAGTTCCCCCACCCCATAACCACTTCCTCAGCTTCCCTCAATGCCACCCTCCGCTATTGTCCCTCATTTCTCCATAGCCCCCGCCCCATGACCTCCTCAGATTTCCTCACTGCCACCCTCCACCAGCGCCCCTCATCTCTCTGTAGTTCCCCCCAACCTGTGACCTCCTCCTCGGACTCACTCACTGCCACCCTCCACCAGCGCCCCTCATCTCTCTGTAGTTCCCCCCAACCTGTGACCTCCTCCTCGGCTTCCCACACTGCCCCCCTCCACCAGCGCCCCTCATCTCTCCGTAGCCCCCCACCCCATGACCTCCTACTTTGATTCCCTCACTGCCGCCCTCCACTAGTGCCCCTCATCTCGCCCCTCTCGCATATCCATTCCATTTGTTGTATAGCGCTACTCATATGAGTGTAGGGTGTCACAGTACTTTACAACACAGCACACATTATACAGAGACAATAAAACAGTCTACGGGGAATGTCACATAAGACAATGAGGATTACAAGGTGTAGAAATCACATCATCCATACTGGTGGGCAGTATATTTTACAAGGGTTTTGTCTGGGGAAGCACAAACTCAGGATTTAAAGAGTACTCCAGTGGTTGGGGGTTGGCTTTACTGATAAAAAGGTATAACTGCCCATACAAACTCTTTTTAGTAAAATGAGAATGTTGAAAGCATGGAGACGTTCTAACTATATCACAACACAAAAAAGCGACGTTTGTATTCAGCTCTTTGATGACAGTTCATAGGTCACTGTCCTATGTTAGGATAGTAACTGCAAGTAACACAAGGATATCTGTGACAGAGGTAGTAACCCACTGAGCTATTCCCATAAAATTCAGTTCATCTGCATTTAAAAACTACAAAAAAGACAAATGGTTGCTCTCCAGCAGGATCGTAAATCACCAGTTATCTGAACAGTTTTTATTGGTGTTGTACATCGGTGGCAGATTCACTGCGAGGGCCAAGGCTCATGTTTGGGTGGGCCAGGCTCATGTTTGGGTGGGCCAGGCTCATGTTTGGGTGGGCCTGGCCCACCCGGCCCACCCTCTAGAACCGGGCCTGTGGGGGGGGGGGGGGGGTGAATCAACAGACGATCACAAGAGAAAATGCATTATTTATTTACTTTTCCCTCGTTGTCGTCTGTCGAGTCCCCCCACCCGCCCCACCACTCTTACCTGCATGTGCCGCTCCTGTACGGGGTGTGACACTTTCCCAGGACATCATCCGCAGCCTTAGAACCTTTGGAGCTTATTTACAAGTCCCATGCGCCACCGAAGCATCACTTTTTTTGATGCCCAAATGGCGCACAGTGCAGCCCCTGATCTTCAAGGTTATGCAATGCCACCCTGCATGGGTTTTCTTTGCCTTGTAGATAAGGTGCAAAGCCACACAGCGCAAGCCGCTGCATTGCCTTACATTGAGGCAGTGTGGTGTGCCATCTGTGTTGCTGTGGGTGTTCCCACACAACACCCATGGATTTTGACAGTGCCCCAAATTTACAATATAGTGTGAATCTGGGAAGGCAACAACAACTTCCCAGAGCAGGCGTAACAGGAAGAAATGCTTACATTTCTCCTTGTTTTTTCGTCTTTCTATGTGTGCTGCAGGAACGAGGAAAACACCTCTTGTGATTGTTGTTGTGCAAGAAGCTGGCCTTTCCTGCACAAAAACAATCAAGCCAACAACACAGCCACCCCTGCACCATGGTGCAAGGGTGTCTGTGTTGGCGCATGGCTGCAATTTTTGCACAAGCCGAAAGGACAGGAATGGACCATATCTTGTAAATACGGTGCATTTCTGTCCTTTCGAATTGGCGTAGGGCAGTGCGGTAAAATTCTTTGTAAATATGCGCTTTCATTTTTTTGGTGTTGGAGGAGGGAGGTGTTGAATTTTAATTGCCCCAGACTGTACTCAATACTCACCCCCTATAGAGCCCCGCCCCCTCCTCAGGCAGTGAACATTTTTGCACAAGTTGCCAGGTCTGGGTGTCACAATGTGAACAGTCCTTGGCGGCTCTTTAGTTTAGAGTAGGGGCCAGAGCGGGAGTTTGGCTGGCACTGGTTGCTCTGTACGAGTGCCCTGTGGCGCACTCCAGAAATTACTCAGCCACTGAATACTGGTGTGGAAAGGATTCTTTATTTGCACTAGTGCACATTACAGATCCCTGGTGCATAGCCTTAGAACTACCTAAAAGCCTCATAACACAACAATGCAACCTGCAATTTTCCCGCAACTCTGCCAATAAAAGACCACCCAAAAACACCCCTTAAAGTGTATCTCCCTTCCCCAAACCTGGCATCTAAAACTTTAATCAACTTCTTAACAACCTAAACCTTCAACTTCCTGGTGACTAAAATGTCAACTCTCCGAATCCCTTTCCTCTCCCGCGCCAATTTCGTTCACCCCAAAATCTGGGGAACCTCTTTCTAGTTGCCAAACTGTCACCCCGTAACACCTGGCCATCAACGACAATCTTATAAAAAATCCCATGGCACATCATCGCCCTTGAAATACGCCGACTGATCATCACACAACCAAAAAAACAACTATCTCCCCACTATAGCTCCTAAATTGGAGAAGGAGCGGGGCTTACACAAATTCACATTTACCTTTTTTCCAAGTGGTTCTTTATTACCATTTTTCATTTCACACAGATACACAGTACACATAAAATGGACAAAGAGCACGCAGAAGCAAGACCACCCAAAGGACATCACCAGTATATGATCTGGAAGTGACTTCCGTTTCTCCGACATCATCATAGCAATACAACATGGCCGCGCTGCGCGTGACATACTGTCGAGAGTCCGCATGCATCTATTCTCCAGAACCTCATGTGGTGAGATTCACTAACCTCAATGAGTACCCCTAGGTACTGTGTCATCTCGGTGTCAAAGGTGTCGACACAATAGCACCAAAACATTATCACACATTTTATTTTTTCACAGAATTTTTTAACATGTTACGAAATTGACAGAATTAACGTTGTTGAGCTTCGCACACATTGGTCACAACGTGCCCCCTTTCATCCTGCCGTGACATCAGTCACGCTATACTTAATCGTCATACCTTTGGACTTGGTCGTCGTGCCATGCAGCAGGCCTCACTTCACCGCCATGCCTCTGAGCCCTGTTTCTACCCTGCTCTCATGGGTGTCCGCAAGAGGGGACAAGGAGGGGTGGGGGGCGCTTGTCATCCCCACACCCCAGATCCTGGATTTTTAACTAGCCCTTTACAACATTTTCAAGATCGCGCTGCCGTCTTTAATTGTTTTTAATTACGCCCCCCCCCCGAAACAATTCTGCGGACGCACATGCCTGCCCTTAGGCCCTCTGTCTGAATCCCTGCTCTTAGATAGGACAGTCTTTTCTGGAGGGCGCGGGGGGTTTGTGGGGTAGCCGACTGCAGGGAGGTCTCCCCCCGGGCGGTTTGGGAGGGAGTGGGGCGGACTTCAGGCCGGACATTTTGTTTTGGGCTTGTTAAGTTTGTAGCCCAGCCACCATTTTAGGTTTGGAGACCTGGTGGCTGGGATCATTTGGCGTAGTTGGTTTTTGCTCTCCCTTCCACCTTATGGTTTTGCCTTTTTGGGGTTTCAGGTTTTGTACTTTCCATTTTTTGTGACAGCTTTGTTTTGGGACAGGTTTGCAGAGGTTTGTCTATGTAATGTCGCTTGGAACAGGTGCTGTGTGGGGGTTACTGGAAGTTTGCCAGGGTTGGCAGAGGTTTTTGGGCATTGTTGAGGTTGGGTTATTGACAGGAAAAGGGTAGGCAGGTTATTTTAAGTTCGATTTGACATGTTGGGTGATTTACAGTTGTAAAAGAGGCAGGCAGAGGAGGTTGTTTAAGGGAAGTGTTGAATTACGGGGGTTATAGTTTATTGCAATGCTTTGTATTGTGTTGTAATATTGTAATGTATGAGTGGGGGCGGGTTCAAGGACATTTTAGGGGCGGGGTCAGGTATGTGGTTGTATTAGTGAGGTTTATAGTTTTGTGAGGCGGTTTGCCAGGGATGATAATTATTATGTGCACCTGTTTCAATAAAGCGGCCTTTTACACACAATCTCCATGGTTTGTGGTCTGCTCCCCCCCACACCCTCCCTCCCAATGTGCTGAGACACTTCAAGGCCAAGAGTGCTTGAGAGCGGGCGTGAGTCCAACATGGCGCATCCTGCCTCTCACCAGCACGTCTATTTGCATGTTCAGCACGCACGCGCCCAATGCTGCTCACTGTTCTAGGGGGCTCTTAGATGAGATGTAAACACTCCCGCCTCCCGTGGTCCAGCAAATATTTGGAAACACGCAGGGTGTTGCGGCTCCAGACTCGCGCGCCATGTCAAACCAAGGAGCTGGTGTTAGGAAAGGGGCCCAGCTCCCAGATGCAATTTATATCTGTCACTTCGAGTTTCCAGAAATATCACCTCCAGTTCCTCATTAGCGCTGCCGAACGTGTGAGCTGGCCTAGGAAAAGTACCATGGAATACCCAGCCAGGCCTCATGCAGTGACTGCCAGAGCCGCGGGTGCCCTCTGCAATGTAGGCATTGCAATCACTGCAACCTCCACTGGTGCCCTGCGTGCAGCCCGGCCTCTGCTTCAGGCACTGCAACCTCTCCAGATGCCCTCTACACTACAGGCCCCCTGCAATCACTGCAACCTCCACTGGTGCCCTGCGTGCAGCCTGGCCTCTGCTGCAGGCACTGCAACCTCTCCAGATGCCCTCTACACTACAGGCCTCCTGCAATCAATGCAACTTCCACTGGTGCCCTGTGTGCAGCCTGGCCTCAGCTACAGGCACTGCAACCTCTCCAGATGCCCTATGTGCTGCAGGCCTCCTGCAATCAATGCAACTTCCACTGGTGCCCTGCGTGCAGCCTGGCCTCTGCTGCAGGCACTGCGACCTCTCCAGATGCCCTCTACACTGCAGGACTCCTGTAATCACTGCACCCTCCACTGGTGCCCTGTGTGCAGCCTGGCCTCTGCTGCAGGCACTGCAACCTCTCCAGATGCCCTCTACACTGCAGGACTCCTGTAATCACTGCACCCTCCACTGGTGCCATGTGTGTAGCCTGGCCTCTGCTGCAGGCACTGCAACCTCACCAGATGCCCTGTACACTACAGCCTCCCTGCAATCACTGCAACCTCCACTGGTGCCCTGCGTGCAGCCTGGCCTCAGCTGCAGGCACTGCAACCTCTCCAGATGCCCTCTACACTACAGGCCTCCTGCAATCAATGCAACTTCCACTGGTGCCCTGCGTGCAGCCTGGCCTCTGCTGCAGGCACTGCGACCTCTCCAGATGCCCTCTACACTGCAGGACTCCTGTAATCACTGCACCCTCCACTGGTGCCCTGTGTGCAGCCTGGCCTCTGCTGCAGGCACTGCAACCTCTCCAGATGCCCTCTACACTACAGGCCCCCTGCAATCACTGCAACCTCCACTGGTGCCCTGCGTGCAGCCTTGCCTCTGCTGCAGGCACTGCAACCTCTCCAGATGCCCTCTACACTGCAGGACTCCTGTAATCACTGCACCCTCCACTGGTGCCCTGTGTGCAGCCTGGCCTCTGCTGCAGGCACTGCAACCTCTCCAGATGCCCTCTACACTACAGGCCCCCTGCAATCAATGCAACTTCCGCTGCAGGCACTGCAACCTCTCCAGATGCCCTCTACACTACAGGCCCCCTGCAATCACTGCAACCTCCACTGGTGCCCTGCGTGCAGCCTGGCCTCTGCTGCAGGCACTGCAACCTCTCCAGATGCCCTCTACACTACAGGCCTCCCGCAATCAATGCAACCTCCACTGGTGCCCTGCGTGCAGCCTGGCCTCTGCTGCAGGCACTGCAATCTCTCCAGATGCCCTATGTGCTGCAGGCCTCCTGCAATCACTGCAACCTCCACTAGTGCCCTGCGTGCAGTCTGGCCTCTGCTGCAGGCTCTCCAACCTCTCCAGATGCCCTCTACACTACAGGCCCCCTGGAATAACTGCAACCGCCACCAGTGCGCTTTATGCAGTCTGGCCTCTGCTGCAGGCACTGCAACCTCTCCAGCTGCCCTATGTGCTGCAGGCCTCCTGCAATCACTGCAACCTCCACTAGTGCGCTGTATGCTGCAGCCCTGGAGCACCCGCTGCCACCTCCCTACTGCACGCTGTGTGCTGCTGTGCATCAGCTGTCAGTTTTACCCCATCAGTGCGCTGTGAGTGCCGCAGTTTTCAAGCACTTACTCTTATCTCCTTCAGTGCCTGCAGTGGTGGCTCGCATAAGGCGTGCTGCGGGCGGTGAGGCGGGGAGGGGCAGGGTGGGGGTAGTACACTCGGACATACGACAGGAGGGAGGAACGTAATAATACCTACCTCCGTTCCGTCGTATGTCCGAGTTTACTACGCCCCACCATGACCCTCCCCCGCCTGCAGCATGTCCTATGCGAGCCGCCACTGAGTGCCTGCTGTCTGCTGCAGACATCAAGCATTGACTGCTACATCCGTGGTGGATACTGCGGGGTTCCAGCAGCTACTGCTGGCTTCCATGTCCTGTGCATGAAATAGGCCTCAAGAGCCCCTGCCGACACTGTCCAATCAGGAGACGAACATACACCGTGGACAGTGCCCAGCTGCCTTTTGGCACGCTATACAAACATACTTACCTTGACACATACATGCTGCCCGTCAAGGGCGCCTTGCACTCCACATGCCTCCCGCTGTTGTCATGTTACTCAGCCCCTCGTTTGTGCTGCAGGGACTAAGCTCCCTTTTCTGTGCTAAGGGGCGTAGCTTCACCCCCCTAATAAATGTATTTTCTGAAAAATAGTTGGGTACAGGTGCTTTTGGTGGGGTATTCTGAGATGTCATTTGGATCTCACCAGGGATTTTTAAGTACACACAGACAAAAACACACACACACACTCTTCTTTGTTTTGAAAGTCCTCAGAATATTGGTTATTTTACAAAATGTTGTGTTTTCTCTCTTAGTAGCCTTACCTATCCTCCCTCTTCCCCTTTCCCACTGCCCCTTAGGCCCCTCTCATGCACCCTACTTGTCCTATAATGTATTTAAACATTATATGCCGGCGTGATTGTTGGGGATTTGAAGCTCACCCCCTCCCCTCCATTCTTATTGACCAAGCTCCGCCTCTGCCTGTGCCCTCCTCTTCCCTGTGTAGGTTCTGTACCTCTTCTAGTGCGTCCCCTGCAGTGGTTGAATTGCATCAATAAAAGTATGGGAACTGTGATGCTGTGCGCAAAGGGGGTGGAGTGACTGAGTGTGTCGGCTGGGTCAAAGGTGTGGCTTAAAAAATACTCTGTATCTTTATTGGGTCATTTAGCTTTAGACAGCTTATATATAAAGTCAGGCATAGCCTAAATGAAAAAGAAATGCAAGTTAAGTTAATCAGTGGTAAATGCACTATCAGACTATGTGAAACCTCTATTAGTTAATGCACTGCTGAGGTCTGTGTAAGTAGCTAGATAGCCACCGAATCAAATCCTGGTTGGTGCAGTGGAGAATAGTGAGTTGTCTATGTGTAGTGCTAAGGGGTCCCAGTCTGTGACAGAAAGCATTGTGAATATGTAAGTAATTTTTTCAATTTCCATTACACTCAGTATAAGACAGGCTGCTACAAAATGCGCAAAATGGTTTAAGATAAAAAAGTGCTTCCAAAATATAGATTTTAGTAATGCCCACTCTATACATAATGCAATTTTCTATAACTGTCCTGTACAAGCACACACAGCTCAGTTGGTAACTCCCTTGCAATACCACTCAAAAAGAATACATCTGTGCCAGCATGAAGCTTCAAGTGATTCCCCCAAATAAAGCCAATGCAGTCTTCCAAGCCCTGTTTGCATTTGCAGATTAGCCGGTTGTGCTCATTAACATTTCTTTCAGGCATGCAGGCACCCTGGCAAGTAGGCCTGTTTAGCTGTCTGCCCCTCTTTTGTTTGCACAGCACAGGATACTCCGACACGAGCACTACCTCCCGGGTGCTGCGCACGACCAACGGCCGACGCAACCCCACCCACTGCGTCGAATGCCCGCACCGTGGCGGAATGTCCGCCGCGGTAAACAGGGTTAAATTAAAAAAGTATGGGCACATCGTGTCGCTCCGATCCCGTCCACTTAGACCACTGGTCCCCTGTGAGGCCTTTACGATCCCAGCGGTGCCATCTTACTTATATCAGCGCCGTGCTTACCCTCTCCATCCATCTTTCGGCTCTGGATACCTGGCTCGCGCTTCCTGTGCCCAGATGAGATGCCTCATATGTTCCAAACTGTGGCACTAATGGAGGGAGCTGGAGGGGGCTGCATGAGGGGGCTCAGCTGGCATGCATTAGCCTGGCTGTTCGTTACCACCCCCTCCTCGGAGGTGCCAATGGCTTTGAGTTAATACGGATCTGGGACGATGTGCCACGGAGCCTCCGCTCCGACGGGGTCCAGGGTGCCCGGGTGATTAGTGGGGGAGTGGAAGCAGCTGTCGCTCCATCAGAATTCATCATCAAAGCAGCTGGGATGTGCCAGTTATATATTGCACTGCTGCCAGACAGCAGCCTGGTGCCTGGGAGCCTGGCACGGCCCTCTCCCTGCCACCTACAGCAAGGGGACGGCAAGCAAGGCAGCAGGAGGCATCAGACCGAGGAAGAGGGTGGGAGAGGTACTCGTGGAAAGATTAGGTGGGCAATGGGGCAAAATATGGGAGACAGCTCATCCCAATCAAGAACGGAGCTGTAGGAAAGATGTAGCCAGTCCTTTATGTGGGGCAGAGCCGAAAGGGGCAGGCCACAGCAAAGCAAAAAAATCTGTTTAAATTATGCAAAAAACATTCAAAAAGGCCAGTGGCATAGCTAGAACTATTGCCTGTGGTGGCCCCTGCATTTCTCGCCCCGGGGCCATGTCGAAGAGCGTGGCGGGGTGTGGTGATTTCCGCCACGGCCAGAATTAAGAGATGGGGAGGTGGGAGGCCGCAGCCCCCAAAACTCATGCGGCCCCTCCACCCCACAATTGCTATGCCACTGAAAAAGCCTGTAAATACGGTCTGAAAAATTATAGCTACACACACCAAACAGAAACAATAAATTAATAATCAAAACAAACCAATTGGAACACAAAGCAATGGAAGCCCACACCAGGTTAAAAAGGAAAACCCAGTGTGCCATAGTAAAACCGTGTATGCAGCAAACAAACACACACACACATAATGCAACAAAAAGTTTTATTTAAATTAAACTAAAAACCACTACAATAAAAAAAACATTAACCTCTGCAGCATGTAAATACAATTTAAACACAAAAAAAGCAACTAAGGAAGAGTGTGCCATTCCTGCTACAGCAATATGGAAACAAACACATTCATTCCCAAAATAGTCCCCACTAGCAGTTTATTAAACATCCTGAGTAACAACACAACTAAAAGGGCCAGTCCTCGTGGGAGGTAACAACAGAAGAGGTACTAAGGAGGGACTAATAAGCCTATCAACAAATCAAAAGGCAACATTTATAAAGGACAGTAACAGCAGCTAATTAGAAAGATGGGCAGAGTGTAGGCAGAGCTCAAAGTCCACACCTCAATACAGCCTGTCTCAATGAGACAGCGCAAGCACTGCCTGGGATAGAGACCTAAAAATATGGACTTTGCATTATGGCGCTTTGAGGCCCTCTATTTCTTTCATTGACCACCCTAAATATTGACTCTAGAATATCGATGGGGCACAATATTGTGGAAAAAATATTGAAAAAAGAATCAAAAGAAGTCTAGATTTTTTATACCTAACTCCTCATCTGTGTACCGACCTGGTACATATATTTTCAAGGTACATAGATGTGGTGGAGTTAGGAATAGGAAAGTTTTACTTCCCTATATGCGCTTACCTTTCAATACTTTGTCCCTCGGTATTCGGTCCTCAATAATCTTGCACCACGACATTCTTCGGGCAGGAGTGGTCGATATTCAATAGTACAATCATTTCTTTCATTCACCGACTTAAGGGAAAAAAAACGTATTTTATGGTTGCCACGTACTAGTGCTGCAGCCCAGAGTCACAAGAAGTCTCTTTGGTGAACCATGGAGTCAGTGGCAGGTGGATACGGATGTTTACCACTGGTGTTCCAGGGCCAAACACATTCTTTCATTTGAACTGAATAGCTACTGTCCTTTACCACTGGTATTTTGGGGCCAAACACAATATTACATTTTAACTGAATAACACATGTGTTGCCGCTTACTTTTTAGTTTATTGTGCCAAGTTTTTTTTATTGCTTTTGGCCCTAGATAAAGGTGCTATATAAACTGTTAAATACAAGGACATGCTGATTTTGATTATGCTTTGTCCAGTGAGACCCCGTAATAATTACTTTCCTCCCCCCCACCCTGCCCCTCCCGGCTCACCTCACCACCCCACAGCGCACCCAATGCGAGCCGCCACTGGTACCCCCCCTTCATGAATTTGTCAAACACAGGATGCTATTTCACATGTCTTAATTACAAAAGCCACACTGCGTATAAAGGCTTCTCGAGCCACACCTGTTTTAGAACATTCGCCTTTTTCATCCACTTAATGCACGGGATGTAGCTGTTTAATCAAGCTGTCTCATCTAATCACTGTGCATGTGTCCATGGGGTGCGGGTGTTTGTGTAAGAAGATGCCTGCCTACCAACAGGGATTACAAGGTCAGCACATCATTATCACCATGCCACAACACATCGTCCCCAATAAGCTCCATGGATGAACTATACAAAGTTTCCTCCCAGAGCAACTCTCATTGATTTGGCACATAGCTACAGCAACCACAATGCATGCTGGGAGCTGGAATAACATGTGACCCCCGTCAAAAACAACAAGCACACCTCCCCCATTCTCAGCTGTCTGGAAGGCAGCCTAGAAAACACATCCCTACCCTCAAAATGGGATCCACAAAGCCAACCATAACGCAATTGGATGGCACTCAAACTTTTAAATATGAATTTGAATTAGGCTTTAGTGAAATTAAAATTACACCTATGTAATTTGTATAATTTCTTTAATTTTGCTTTACTCTTGTGAGGCAAAATTTCTGAACTAACACTAGGGGTGGGCGGAAGTCGCGGAAGGGACTTTCGCGGAGAGGCACGGAAATTGGTTCAAATTTCCGTTACGTAACACCTGCCCGCCGCCCGCCCGCCTCCTGCCCGCAATATTAAACAAATTAAAGCCTAAAATAAGATTTAAAACACCTACCTTATCGCGGGGTCATCTTCTTGGTCTATCGCGCCTTCTTCTTGAAACTGCGCATGCGCGGGAGCCTGCGCAGGCGCATTTCCCACCAGGAATGCGCATGCGCAGACTCGCGCACATGTGTAGTTTCAAGAAGAAGGCACGATAGACCAGGAAGAGATGACCCTGCGATAAGGTAAGTGTTTTAATTCTTATTTTAGGATTTAATCTGTTTAATATTGCGGGCGGGCGGCGGGCGGGCAGCGGGCGGGCAACTTCCATTCCGCCCCCGAGTGTGCGGAAATTTGCCCCGTTTTTCTGCCTTCTTTGCGGAGGGCGGAAGGGGCAAATCTCCGCCCATTCCGTGGGCGGAACAGAAATGTCCGCCCACCCCTAAATAACACCCTGCTACATCATGTAATTCCGCCACCGTTCATACAAAAATTATAGCGTGGGAACGACAACAACCAGAACGAGTGGCTATTATTCACAGCAGTTGTATTTTTTGTGCTATGTTTTTAGCACAAAATGATTTCTTGTGTCAAACATCGATGCTAGGATGTATTTCACACTAAAATATAGCACCAAGTGACTTATTTACATTTTGTGTTATTTCTTCATAGTACTGCTTATTTTTTTCAAACTTTCGCGTCATTATACAAAAGCATATTATGTGAATTTTGCACACCCCTACTTTGAACGTGAGAGCTAGTGGCCACTCACCCAAGTAAACACAGATGAAGCATAAAATGGAAATTGACCTCAACTTGTTAAAAAAGACCACTGGACACGACACCCGTGGACCTGACTGGTGCCTTCTTAAATGCAGTTGCCACAGCTGGGAGCAAGCTTGGAGTTCTTCCCAACCTTACTGTTCTGCCTGACTGCCTCCCGGAGATCTGCTGAGTGGAGAATGAAGACCCCCCTCCCTCCGCCAGCCCAAGGGATGAGGGAAGCTTAACCAATGGAATGTGAAGCCCTCCATCTCCCCTCACCAGAGAGCCTGGACAGCCAAGAAGTCATCAACCCAAAGTCAAGGAGCAGTGAATCTGCCTGGCATACATGCTTCCTCTTTGCCCCCTCCCCCCCACCGCTGCCTCAACACACAAACATCAGCACTGCTGGCACCCTCTGGCCTCTGATTGACTATGTGTGAGCACAAGCAAGGGCACCTCACCAGCCTTTAGTCATAGTGCCAGAAAAAGTGTCTGTGACTAGATAATCATCACTGTTGTGATGTTAACACCGGATATCTTACTCAACCTTCACAACACTTCCCCTGAGAAAGGCCTAGACTGCTCATCAAGGGTACCACAGAACTAGTAACTCTGCTGGTTCCATCCTGTACCACAGGATATCAGCTGGTGTTGCCATGTGTCACACAATTTCAGCACTCTCCAAAGAATCACAGGTTTCCAGTCTGGCCTGCTTGTGGGAAGTCTGCTGGTCTCACTTAGTAGAGACTTCTATTCACACAGCTGACTCCCCTACATCTCACCCTTAGTGGAGTGATGCAAGTGTGTGGGGTAAGCTAGAGCCTGCACATCCACTGAGAGTCATTCCATCCTTGCACCACTGCTAAGGTTCTCCCTGGTTATGTGGACCCCTGAGCTGTGTCAACGGTGAGCGTGCGTGTGTTCCCAACTGACCGAGGTGGATCTTCAAAGAGTGTACTTTGCTTGAGTAGTCTGGGCCAATCTCATTTGAAGCAGAGCCCTTGTGCAGGATTCCATACCATTCAATACTATTAGCACACATGTTGAGATATAGTTTTAATATGGATGTTGTCAAGGTACCCAGATGTGGAGCCAAGACCAGTAAATCTCTGCTTATACACACTTACCTTCACAATATTGTGGGAGTCGATATTACTGACAGGAAATTTTTGTAGGAAGACATTGAAAACTTGATATTCTGGTCAAACAGCGGTGGACTAGTGTTCTTTGGTGACAGCTGAACACTACAGATTGCCCTAGACCTGTCCTTAATGTTGAAAGTTTACGTGCCCAGTAGTGAAGAGGGCCCAAAATTATTGACCCAGGGTAAAAATGTGATATATAGTCTTCTGCTGGGCATTAGGGTGAGCTAGGACCTCATGGTGATATCATGAATCACTGCCACCTATTGAGATTTTAGTTTTGGGATTTTGTGGTCATGCTTGAAAAAACTCCAGTGGCTCTGGAGTGCTGTAGAAATGTCATAGCCCTTGAATAAGTTTTCCATCACACAAAACGTAAAATCTAAATATCTTTGGGACTGCTGGCTGAGGCCGAAAGGCTCCAATGGTCTACCATGAGCCACTGCTGTCATTAGGCGATGAGGTCCATGAATACTGAAGGCCGTGTGTCTTAAGAACTGCAGGGAAAGGCCTTACACTTTCAACAACTCTGGGTTCAGAGGGGATCTGTAGTGATGGTGGGTCTGGGCCCCTCATCTCAAAGCACATGTTATAAATCAGACCCAATGGGTGAACTCTGGATTGGACCATGCAGTCCTGTAGGTGACCTCTGGATTCAGTGTCACAGAGGCCGCTTGTCCTCTGCACTGGCCTGAGACCTGAAGAGAGTGTTCCAAGGCAGGGAAAGGTCTGAGCTTGGGGAGAGAGGGTAGTCAGAGAGATTTCCACTTGAGCTGGCTGGGGCGTCGAGGAGATGGCAGCCTACATGAGCTCCCCATAAACTGAAGAAGGTTGGCAGGTCTGACCGAGCTCCCCATGAGTGGAGGAAGTGCCCCTTATGCTAAGGGAGTGATGGTAGCCCAGAGAGCGCTCACGAGGAGGGAGTTTAGCAGATCTGTCAGACCTCCCAGAGAAGAGGAGAGATGTAGGGCTCGAGTCGGGGTACCACGCCGGTGGGCGGCGTCCCCCCACTTATTTTACCAGGAGCTCGATTACTGGAGCAAATGGAGCCACACATTCCCTCTTTGGCCTCTCTGGGGCGGGATCGGAGCTCATTCAGACCGCTGCTCACGCACTGGCTTCTCTGATGCAATCGCATCTAAGGGGTGGGGTAAGTGAGGGCAGGCAATGAGTCTGATGGTGCAAGCCACCTTTCTTGACGTCACTTCCTGTCGTGACGTCAGCGTCCTCCCATTTTTAGGTTTCGCTGGGGGACGGAGCCGTTAGGCTCCTCCTCCAGAGAAATCTATTGAGTACAGTAAGCACTATGGAACACGCCCCCCCGTCCCATTCGCTAGCTCCATAAATGGAGCCTAGCCATTGGACGAGGGGCCTGTCCATCAATGCCGGACCAGACACGGGGGCGTTCCCGAGATTCTTTGGCTTTTGCCGACGTCACGCGACGCCGGGAACGCCCCCGAGTCTCCTCCGGCCGGGCCGTGCTTGCTGCTGTCCTGCCTTGTGTCCCTCCTCCCGCCGTCCCCACGTTTCCCGCCTCCCTCCCGACGTCCGTGTCCTTTCCCGCCCCCCTCGTCCTCTCCCGCCCGCCCCCCGAGAGTGCTTGCTGCTGTCCTGCCTTGTGTCCCTCCTCCCGCCGTCCCCACGTTTCCCGCCTCCCTCCCGACGTCCGTGTCCTTTCCCGCCCCCCTCGTCCTCTCCCGCCCGCCCCCCGAGAGCGGAGGAGGGAAGCCCGACTCGCCCAGCATGAGCCACGAGCCCTGTGGGAGGCACTAGGACCCAGGGCCGCATGAAGGACAACAGGTAACCATTATTTGAGCCACGAGCCCTGTGGGAGGCACTAGGACCCAGGGCCTGCTCGAGGGTTTCTTCAGCCGGCCGGCCAATCCTAGCGCGGCCGGCCGGAAGTGCCCGCCCCCCCCCCGCCGCCCGGGGGAAGAAGGAAGACGGCGGCCCACAAGAAGTATGGCGGCCAGGCTCAGCCATCGGGACTCCATGGGAGGGGGAGAAGCCGCGCCTCCTCCCGGGCATCCTCCAGCAGCATTGGCGGCGGATCGGGGTGCGTGCTTGAGTTGCTGCCAGCCGAGAGCGGAGGAGGGAAGCCCGACTCGCCCAGCATTAGCCACGCGGTAAGCACACTAGTAAACAAGGGACCCTGACTGTCGTCCTTCAGTGTGGGTCACTCTGCCACCCCTCTCATGCACCTCAGCTGGCCTCACCACTCTGTTAGACAGTGATCGAATTCGGCCTGCAGGGATCCACCTTTTGTTGTACTTGCTGTAAGACCAGGCCTGGTTGGGTGCCTCCTCCTTTAAGGTCCCACTTTCTCAGCATGGGTCAGGTGTACCTCACCTACCCGTATATTAATGGCTAGCCCTATCATGTATCCCTGCAGCCTTTGGAGACACTTCAGACATTCAGCCTCATCTGTGTTCTCATCAGTTTGCGGAGCCTCCCTGGGTCCCTAGAAGATAATCAACTGGGTATACGACTTCTCTGATGACTTGACATTGCCTGCACCAGTGGTGGTATACAACGCACTGACAGGTTTCTTTAGGATTTAAGCAGCATGACATGGAGTGAATTTAGATTGCAGCCTCCATCTTAGGTCGTAACGCCACACCTCGCCACTCTTCCAAGCTCCAGGAATTGCTGCTTCTGATAGGACCTTCACAGGGTGTATTTTCTCATGTTGGTTAATAATACCTCCTAGGATTGTGTGGCTCTTTCTTCTGGGTAGACCACACATGATATTTACATCCTGGCTTTTTAACAGTGCTTCCATTGGTTGGGTCTTTGTCGGTGCTGGGTGTACTTCATACAACAGGTTCCATGTGAATTCAAGGTCAGCCTTAAAATTCTGACCACTTGTAAAGTAGTAGGTATGCATTGCCGTGTCTAGTCTCACCCTCTCTCCAACACATCATGTCTATTCCCAGTGGCGTCCACTGCACCATGTTTAAAGCAATACCATGCCTCCGTACTGCATTTTTATTCCTATAAAATAAATAAATACAAACTGCTGGTTAAAAACTTATCTGCTGCGACATAATAGAGTTTTTAGGAATTTTGATGTGTGTTGCTGAACATCCAGAAATAGTTGAGTCTCTGAAGCAGCCGCTGCAGGTAAGAGGGGGAAGGGGGGTAGGGGAGGGATTTGGAGAGACGACCAAGAGGGAAAATTAATTATTTATTTAATTTCCCCTTGTAGTCCTCTCTCGAAATCCCCCCAGCTGGCTCCACTGCTCTTGCCTGCTGCGGCTGCTCTGGAGATGGTAGAATGTGTGAGGCCTGTGGTGTTATTCCTTCTCATTAAATTCCAGATTCCTTAATTGCCGCAATCAAACCACTCCTTCAAAATATAGCGTTTGTCTGCCCCCTTCAAATAGCAGACTTTCATAGAGGAGTGTTTGATGCCTAAATAAGACACAACTTGATATGCCTCTTCCTGTGGTGGAAACATGCTACTGCTATCTGCGGCCTCCTTCGGCGGAAGAAACAACTTGACTGTTCAACTACTATAATCAGCTCTGACACTAGGATGATGCTAGGGTGCACATTTGAGTTTTCGGGCCACTGGCTGTAAGATGTGGCTGTACCTGTTGGGTCAATCATTTTTCAACATGTTTAGAAAACTCTAAACAAGTGAACCACCTCAGTCCTGACCTTGTCAAAGGAGTAGGACCCGCACATTGCTGTTTCCTTGCACCACCCTTTGCTGGCGAAGTAATGTGTCCCAAACAGCTCTGTTAGTGCCTCTCAGACCAGCCCAAGCGCCGCGACTGCTCCAGTACTGGGACCCACACACTGCTCTGCTGAGATACCCACTCCTGAGCTGCAATGCCTCTGCCTTTCCAGGACTCGGACCCGCACGTTGCTTTGCCAAGGTTTATTTGTGTGGTCGAGAGTTGTCCAATAATAACGCCCACGAAGAGCAGACAGGAGCCTCTCGAAACGCTGCTGTCCTGGCCTATCATCAAGTTGGGATGTCAGATGGACCAACAGCAGCAACCAGGGCAACAGAATCCACATCCAAAAGTAAACATGTAAGAAGACACGTGCACATAAGGAACACCTGCATATGAATAATACAAAGCCCCAATATATCTCCCTTTCTTAACAAAACAAGAGAGTGAGAATACATACACCATAAGATAAGAAATGTTCAAACCAAGCTGTAAAAACAAAAGCGATACAGTGAAAAAGGAGAATACACAGTATCACCTAATACAAATAATAATTGTATTTTACAGGCAACACAGTTATCCTTCTAGTACCATTGCCAGTGGAATCAGAAGTAGAAGAATTAGAAACATTAGTGTTAAGATCACTGATTCTTCAACCTCATCACTCGCTTCCTGGTAACTTGACTCTGTGTGAGTTTGAGATGAATTCATATAATTTACAGTGACACATTCAGGAATTTGAATATCAGGCTGATACATGGAATGTGTGGTAACACTGCCAGAAGTAAAGTCTTTTACCTCTACACCTACATCCCATGTAATACAACTACTTCTCTCACTATCATAAACAAGCGTCTTTTTCTCTGTTAACTCCTTCTGAATGGTTTGGTACTCACAACCGCTCCTTTTATTCAACATCCACAATTTTTAAGCAAAACAGCAGAACGTGTGACTCTTACAATTTGAGTAGGATGAGATGCTAAAACTTACAAGAGCAGGCGGCACAGATAACTTATCAGCAGTAATAATAAAAACAGCTATTCCCCTTGGAACAACTTGCTCCACCTGCTTTTTCAAACAAATTCTCATGAAAAGAGCTTCCGAGATTGCTGGAAGGGGCAGTCACTCGAATCTGGGGTACACCTCCTCCACCTCTGGCCAAGTTCGACCCCCCGCCCCACGTATTGAGCTCTCCCTTCATTGTTTACCTCCTCTCTTTCATCACTTCTCCCTTACCCTCCCTCTATTTCATGCTAGAGGCTTCATGCGAGCCTCAGCTGGTGAAACTCTGCTTCTGTGCCACCCCTGACCTCTGTGTGGGGCTCTTTGCATGTGTGTGGGGCTCTTTGCATGTGTGTGGGGCTCTTTGCGTGTGTGTGGGGCTCTTTGCGTGTGTGTGGGGCTCTTTGCGTGTGTGGGGCTCTTTGCGTGTGTGTGGGGCTCTTTGCGTGTGTGTGGGGCTCTTTGCGTGTGTGTGTGGGGGGGGGCTCTTGCGTGTGTGTGGGGGCTCTTGCGTATGTGTGTGGGGGGCTCTTGCGTGTGTGTGTGGGGGGCTCTTGCGTGTGTGTGTGGGGGGCTCTTGCGTGTGTGTGGGGGGCTCTTGCGTGTGTGTGTGGGGGGCTCTGTGTGGTGTGTGTGGGGGGCTCTTGTGTGGTGTGTGTGGGGGGCTCTTGTGTGGTGTGTGTGGGGGGCTCTTGTGTGTGTGTGTGGGGTGCTCTTGTGTGGTGTGTGTGGGGGGCTCTTGTGTGTGTGTGTGTGTGGGGGGCTCTTGTGTGGGTGTGTGTGTGCAAATGCAATACGTCTTGCATTTGCGACAGAGTAAGCTATTGGCATTGTAAATGAGAGTGCCATTTATTTATCTGTTTTCAAAACCAACACATAAATAAAAAGTTTGCCATTTACAATGCCAATGGCTCAAACTTTTCCGAAGGCGAAACCGTTGCATTGTAAATGCTTGTTTTATTTTAGGACTTGTGCCCTGGAGAGATGGAAACAAGGGTGACCTTCCGCAGAGCTATGGGTGAGATCGTAATCTGGGAGAGCTCGCCTGAACTACGAGAGATTGACAGACGGGGGAAGGGGAAGGGGAAGACCTCCCTCTAATCTGAGGGAGAGATGGTAGTCTGGGAGAGCTCACCTGAACTAAGAGAGCTGGGCAGACATGTGAGACCTCCCCCTGATCTACAGGGAGACATGGTAGCCGGTGACTCCACCCTGAGCTGAGAGAGTTTCGAGGCCTGGGAGAACTTCCCCTAAAGTGAGCAAAACACGCAGCGCAGTCCGGCGGCGTAAGCAGCAGCAGCAGCAGCAGCATCCTTCAAAGCACACGCCTAGCGCGAGACCCATTCATATTCATTGAAAAAAACACACAAAGCCGAAATCCGCATATTTGTGAAATAAAACCCGCCACTGGAGCCTTGAGGCGTGCAGTCACGAATCTCGAGAGCGGAGACTCCGAGACAGAGCTTTACACTTAGACAGGCAGCGAAAAAAGAAAATAATAAATCGTAACCGATCTTCCGTTGAAACAAAGGGTTCTTAAGAGTTAGTGAAAAGGAGCGTTTTTAATCCCAGCAAAGCGCCGATGGCTCCATTAAAGGAAGCGTCTCTCGCTCGCCGCGCAGAGCGCCAGCTGCTGAGAACCCGAGAGCCCGGAGAGAGCCCGGACAGAGTCACAGAGCCCAGACAGAGTCCGGACAGAGCCCGGACAGAGTCACAGAGCCCAGACAGAGTCCGGACAGAGCCCAGACAGAACCCAGCATCTCATCCTGGAGCAGAATTCATCAGAAAAGACTGACTGCTTCACCCAAGGGCCCTCCTTTCAACCAGGGGACCTGTTTACTGCAGGTTGGTATAGGGACTGGCAAGGGGCTTTGCATAGGCTGGCTGCCGTCTATAGTTTGCATAAGCAAAGACACAGAAACAAAAGTGGATGGGGGTCTCCTTGCAATAAATCTAAATACGGGCAATCGCGCGGGGCAGCATTCCAGCTCATCCTTCTTTTGCCCACCATGCTTCCTCAGTTGGGACCCCACCATATGCAAATCAGTCTTAACCCTGCTCCAATAAAAACAGACCTGTCCGTATCAGGGTACCCAAAGCAGCCCTGGCAAATTTTGTCAGCTCTGCCCCGATACCGTGCATAGCGAGCGAGCGCAGCGGACAAACCTGACCACTACAAGGGGACAAGCGGGAGGTTTGCACATTAATCCTCTACGCTACCTTGGATGAGTTAAAGCTGTCACTAGACAAACTCGGATTAGCAGGTACATTAATCACCAGAGTTATCTTGACACTTTTATCGTTGCCTGAAAACTGTTGGACATACAAGGAACCCTGCAATGCTTTCAAAACTGCTGTACTCCTACAAAAGTGGCCCCAATAACAAAAGCGCCCCCCACCCATCCAGCCTCCTGGGGAAACGCCTGGTGTCCGGGATGGCCAGTCCGGCCTTGGTCCGAACTACGAGTCCAGGTCCCTCCTGAACTGAAACACAAGCAACCCAGGATTGGTTTCACCCTTACGGGGGCTCTTCAGCTGAGGTGTAGCTTGGTTCCAGTGGGAGATTGAGCACAGGACCCGCGTCTACGCATACACTTGCCACTTACGGCGGTACATCAAACACACAGCAGGTAATGGGAGGAATGCTTGCAATAACTCTAACCACTGGCAATTGCTTGGAGTAGCATTCCAACCCATTGTTCTTTTTCCCACCAGGCCACCTCAGTTTGAACCCAGCCATATGCAAACCAATCTTTTGTCATAGTTCCAATAACTCACTGTGCTACTGGAACCAGCTACACCCGACTGACAAGTCCCAACCAGCAGCCATGGCCCGTGGAGGGAGTTTCAGTGGGGCAGAGAGGCGGGGCGGGGGAGGGGCAGGGTAGGGGGTGCTAAAAACTGGAGTATGGACAATTGAAGGTAAGTAAACAATTTAATGAATAAAACAAATTTCGTAGCGCGCCCTGCATCGCAAAAAGCGATGCAGGGTGTGCTACGAAATTTGTTTTATTTATTAAATTGTTTACTTACCTTCAATTATCCATACTCCAGTTTTTAGCACCCCCACCCTGTCCCTCCCCCGCCTCTCCGCCCCACCGAAACTCCCTCCACGGGCCGTGGCTGCCAACCAGGGTGAAACCGGTCTTGGGCTGTTTGTGTTATAGTTGCAGCTTCATATAGCACGAATAAGACGAGAAAATTCAGAACATTTAACAATCATTAGAAATCACAACAAAGATTATGCCAAAGACATTTTTACATCAACTTGCATACTACCATGTCTAGGCATTAGTCTATTACATCTGTAAACAAAGTGCTCCCTTATTTCGAACACTCAGGGCCCTATTGCAACATCGCTCTGGAAACGGAACCGAACGACCTACTGTCATCAGTTCCAGCCCAGCTATTAGGATGCGACCGAACCCTGTTCAGTTGCAATCCTATACTTTTGCTATGGGAGCATGCATTCCGAAAGAAATGCATGCTCTCACAGCAAAGAGCAGAGGTGCAGGTTATCCCTGCAGATTTTAACAACCAAAAAAAGTTTCTAGCTCAAATGGATCAAAAGTTAATAAAACTGTGGCAACCTCTGTTCCCAAGCAGTGGAAGGACCCTTACAGAAGTTGACTGGTCATCTTTCAGTTGCTGTTTGCTGTATTTGGTTGTTAAGCTAGTACTACTGAGGATAAATCTTTGCAATGACAGTTTTCTCACATGTAAAAATACATAATAATGAAGTACTACTATCACAAAATATGCTGCATTATGCCGATTAATTTGCCTTTTCTTCCTGCATAATGTAGTCAACCCTGTAGCATAATTTGGTCCTCCCGTGCAGCATATTTCCAGTAGCACTGCCTTTATTTTGTGAGAACTAGTCAATGACTCATTCCATATAAAGCAGTGCTCTGCACTGAACAGGTATGATTCTTCATTGTGAATTATCAGGCCAGTGGCCTTTTCACACATAATGCATCTTCCATTGTGCAATACCTAGGCAATGGCTCTTTCATACAAAGCGGTGCCCTCCATTGTATCCACATCAGTCAGTGATTCCTTTGCACAAAGGTGGGTCCCTACACCACTGTGGGAAGCTATCATCTCATTCACAAATAAATGCAGCATTATAGCATGGCGGGCGTTAGAAAGAAATTCACCTTAAAAAAATCAGGAGAGCCACAAGGTCCAGCATTCTGGGGGGACCCTCGTTAGTCCATGGTTTGTACTACCAGTGTATCTCACCGCTCTTTGCATGCCCCATTCCCACCAATGACTGGTGCAAGCCATCTGCACTCTCAAATATTTGCCTCAATGCACAGAATCCATATGTTGCCAGATCCACGATGGAAGTGTTAGTGCAGTCACCAACATTTAGAAGGAGGGAGGTGGGTGGTTTTGTGGTCAAAGTGAATGTAAGTGTTTTGATACCAAGCAACATCCATAATAGTTAATATCTTCAGCCTTTTGATTACCATGTTGTATGCAACAAGTAGATGTTCAAATACTTCTTAGAGAAAAGAAGACAGGTATTGCTCACAGCCAATTTAATAATACAGTTACAGTGGCAAAAGATTACAGTGGGTAGTGAGTATAATGTTATGCTTTAACTACATGATTAATATATGTCTGCAATTAATGTAGTTACATTATTAGCATTGGGGCACAACTATAATGAATATAATTTGATCTTGTATTTACATTGGTAGTATACTTACACAGCTAGAGTATCTACATTGTTAGCAAATGATAACAACCATTGTGGGTATTACATAACATTGGAATTACTTTGTTAGTAAACATACGCAGCTAGTGTAGTTATGTTGTTCGTAATAGATAATGGTTATAACTATTTTTTTAACCTGTAATTTCACTGTTTGTACACTCACACACTACAATAGTTATAGTGTAATTAAGGATAATGATTATCTTTTTTGTGCGGAGATCTCCATTACGTTGGCAGAGATCTCCACATATGTAGGTATAAATTTTGGTAGTAAATGTGGTAAGGACAAAGGGTAGTGGCTGTAAAATGGGGTATACGTACTACAAAATGGGAGGGTTTAAGGGAATTTAGGGAAGGGTTTAGGGGGGCATTCTCATAAAAACACCCACCCACAAATGTGTAACACCTTTGCTATTCACAAATTATACTTCTAAAGTTGCCACAGCCCTAAAGGTGTTAAAATAAGTGTGAATGTACTACAGTGACAGTGCAGCCTTGTAGTAAGTCAACCACAACACTTGGCCCTTCATAGGTACCGCAACCCACTGCTAAAGAAAACAATGGAGACAGGGAAATATAATGGCACCCCATAGGAACTACTATTAAATGAATTACATTTTTTTCACATTTAACACACACACTCTTGCTCTCTCCCAACACACACACACACACACACTTTAACTGTTTTACTATTTTTAGAGTTGATAAGATACTTGATTAAAAATACATTTTTGCACTTTTACTAGTAAAAGTAAAAATAATTAAAATGTACATAAACAAAATTTTTTAGCAAACAGTACTACATAAAAATAACAATGTGAGGTTGAGATTATTTTTAATTATTATTAAAAATGTATTATTAATAATTTAAATGAATATATTTAAATAAACGACTTAGTAAACATTTGATTAATTAATGTGCTTTAACTTTTTATTTTGTGAGTTGTAGGTCACAAATGCGTATTTACAGTTAAATTACATTTCTATTTTATATGTAAATATGTTTAGTATGTTTTTAAATACTAATAAACGTTAGTAATTTTCCATATAGTTTCCTGTAGGGATAGCTCCGCCACAGTGGCAGAGATCTACATGTACGAGTGCAAAGTTATGAGTGTTAACTTTATACTTGCAAATTCTGTTATAAAAGGTTTCACACACACCCCCTAATCTGAGGATTTGGCTACAAGAAGTCTACACCTCGGTGTAATCCTTCACTCAGGAATGGTGAACAGCAAAAAGGCATAAAGTTACCCCTAGGTGTAGTAGTAAATATACATGTGGGTAAATATACATGTTTATGTTTACCTCCGAGAACAGGCCCCATAGTGTAGTTACATTGTTAGAAATTAATACCTATTATAGTTTTCTGCTTTAATTGCATTTTGAGTATACTTGCATAGTTAGTGTAGTCGAAAGAAGACTTAAGGTTCATCATATTCAACCTTTATTTACTTCCCAGAACCTTTTCAGCGAGCCATCAGATAACTCATAAGAAGGAAAATATAATCATTTGCTAATTGACAAACAATATATTTGCCCTAATAATATTATTAGTGAAAACGGAGCAACCCATGCCTGCGATATCACTCTTAGAGCTCCATAGACCTTGACTCAGAAACATTGACAGAGGTTGAAAATACCATATTTCCCATATGCTCACTCCGTAGTGCACATTCTTCTCTCTGTAAAACATTATTTTCTATCACAGTGATTAAAATGCTTTTGAAAAACTTTCCAAACGACCTCAGTGGGAGTTGTATGTCACAATATCGGGACAAAAACATTAACTGACAAAATGTGTATCCTAAATATCATTTACAAATACATTGTCCATTGGGTGTAGATTTTTCATTATTAACTCCAATAGGGCAATATTTTTGTAAACGATATTTAGAAGACAATATTTTGTTGTCAGCTGATATTTAGGGCCTTATTATCATGTCTGTCGGAAAGCCTCTAACCGCAGAGCGGAGGCTTTCTGACCGACAGCTAGCGTTTACAGTCCGACCGTCTTATCCAATGAAGGCGTTTGGAGTAAAACTGTCCGGCCGGCCGGACCGACTGGCTTCCGACAGGCTCAAGGAGCCCGTCGGGCAGTCAGAGTTTGCACATAATCCCCTATGGCCGTCATTTCCGACAGGCTTTTCATGTCGGGCTTTCCAACATGAAAAGCCTGTCAGAAAGCGACTTTGGTTGGGGGCATGAGGGTGCTCCTATGGTGCCCCCAGTTTATCTCTGCAACACGTCGTAGGCACCTTGAGGTGCCTGCCGCATGGTGCTGGGATTAACAGAAACTCCCATTTCTCTATGGGACCTTGTACTGCGGCCGGTTTCCAATGGCAGCACAAGCCCTCATGAAGAAATGGGAGCTTCGGACTGCTCCATGTGCGGTCGCATCGTAATTGCAGTGTCAGGACTGCCGACCAGAGGTTGGTCGGTCCCAAGACAGTGGCAATGTCGGTCAGAGGCAACTCCGACCGACATTGTAATAAGCCCTTGTTTTCATACCTTGATAGCTAGCATGACATTTTTTCCATTGTTTCGTGGCTGAATGTCTCCCTGCTAACTTGGCAAATAACCAGTTCACCACCATAGGTAGGGTAATGAAACTCCCTCCATCTGTTATCTGAAGAAGTCCATCCCAACTGGCTGTACTTCTTACAATACTGAGGTCTTTATTCACACAACTTAGAACTTTTCCCATTTCACAACCAAATCATTTTTTAATGATTAGTTCAAATAGGTAAAGTAATAGTTTGATGTTTGAATTGTTCTATTAATAAAAAATAGGGCTCCCGGTTTTCCGTTTAAACAGATTTTTACATATAAATACAGATGGAAAACAAGTTTTCCTTTGTCTGTATTTATATGTAAAAACGGGAAAATACTACTGCCATGCTCCCCGCAGAGTTGCCTCATCAAGCCCTCTTCCTGATTCCATGGCTGTGCCTGCCTACAGTAACATGATATGTTTTTGTAGATGCCCCATCCATTTCTGGGGCTCCGCTCAACCCCTGCATTAGCTCTGCACCAGCCTTTCGTAAACAAAAGTAAGTGCCCTCGGGGAAGAGGGGAGGGTGGTGAGGCTGGAGTCAGTGGAGTATGCAGTTTGGGGGCGGCAAAAACAGGAATCGAATGCCAGCACGCCCTGGTGTGCCAAAGCGTAGCTACATCAATAGAGTGTTGCCGAGTTTGTGGCCGGACTGCAGAGCAGTACACTGTGTATGTGTGGCTGCAAGCACAATCTGACCACAAACTCGAAGCCTTTCTACACCACAGACTGGAGTGTATGCAGAGTTTGTGGCTGGACTGCATAGCCCATAACAGTTGCGGTCTCTTCCTTTTTACTGCACAACACAAGGACAGTGTCCACTTCTGCTGCCTCCCCTTTCTTCCTCTTCTTCCCTCTCTTTCTGTTGCGCTGCTCCTCACTTGTAGAAAACCGTGATTGTTCTTTCCTCTGTTTTCCACCATTCGTTTCTCTGTGAAATGGATCCAAAAAAGGAGAAACACGTTTGCTGCAAATGTCTTTGTCTGACACTTTTCTACACCAAAATGCAGCCTCAGGGGGAGAGAAAAAAGCTTTTAAGATGCAAGCAATAAATACATAACTAAATAAAACAAGACAGAGTAGTTGCAAAGTGGCCAGTTTGGTTTTATTTACACCCAAACACATTAGTGCCACCTTTCAGAGTTTGCCAGTGAAGCGCTACTTTTATTTTCATGTTGTTAGCTTTTCAAGCCTATACACTCATTGATTTCTGAATAATGAGTGTAAAAGCATTATGGTGTATTCCCTGTGAGTGTTTGCTTTTTTCCAGTACACTGTTGCTTTTTTTTCAGCCAGCATATTACTCTAGTCTAGTGCATAATTTGAATTGAGTTGCTTCCAGGTGTTTATAGCGGGGCACAATTGGGTTGTAGCTGAAGGCAGTGTGTTTCTCTCAGTGGGGCAGTATGGTGTTCAGTGAGGGAGTTGATCTAGCACTCTGTGCCGATGACAGAAACTGCAAGGCTCTGACACAAATGGCTTGTGATAGCACTTTTAAGCATAATTGGGAAATTCTGCAAATGGCAAATTTTTCAGATGAATGTAATGTCTTGGCCAATAACAACCGAGTGCATGTGTGAATTGTCAATGTAAATAAATGTGGAAAAATACTAGCAGCAGTGTCAACTTTTGCTTGTGGCAAAAATAAATGTGGATAAATACAGATAAAATGGCCCAAAAATAAATATGGATAAATACAGATGGGAATGGCAAATAAATAAATACCATAAATCCGGGAGCCCTAATTAAAAAGCATGGCCTCAAGACCAGTAGCGGCCCATGGAGGGAGTACAGTGGGGCGGTGAGGCGGGGTGAGGGAGGCGCATTGTGGGAGGCAGCACGCGCAACGAAATTTGTTTTATTTATTTAATTGTTTACTTACCTCTGTTCATCCATATTCCGCTGTTTACTACCCCCCGCGCCTCACCGCCCCATGGAACTCCCTCCGCGGGCCGCTACTGCTCAAGACTCTCTTCTGAGCTATTGACAGTCAGGTGTTTTTCAAAAACATATAAATGATGGCCTTGTTTTTATTGATTTAGATAAGAGATAGATCTTGAGTATATTATTAAACTTAAAATTCTATAATGCTTTAAATTAAGATTTTTTTATTGTTTATAGAGGCTCAATCTCTTACCATAACATTTTGGCAGTGTATGCAATATGCTTCTGTGCACCTCCGGTGAAGTCATAGTTCTCATCTAGGTGCTATCTTCTCCGACATTAGTTCTTTTTGTCATGCTACCACCTTTCTTATACTACAGTTTCTTAGTTGAGATGGGTGAGCCACTGAAAGCTTAAGCCAGATGCTTGTGTCTGGCTCAGTTTAAGGTCCTTTCGGCACCTTGAGCCAAAAATGAGCTGAGCCTTCATATAAGGCCTTGTAAAATAACAACCATATTATCAGGGAACCAGGTTCAAATTCTGGCCTCTGCTCCACATCCTGAAATCCAACAAATCTCCGTGTCATAACAATTTGTGTAAAGTAGTCTGTGTCTGTTCTAAAGCGCTTGTATGTCTGTGGGCAACATTTGTGCTATGTAGAACTGCTAAAAATAACAAAAATGTGGATTCTGCATGTCACTCAGGTGCTGTTCCAGGAATTGAGGACAAAGCATTACCCTTTGGTGTCAGTAAGAGATACCCAAATACTGGTTGAATTGCACAGTGTGAAACTGGAAAATCTGAGATCAATCCAACTTCCCTGCTTGACCAAATTGTGTGATCCTCGCAAATACCTTGTCCCTGGTTGATTTTTTACATATCAGAGATCTTTCAAATATGTGAGTTCAGGATGTGTGCTGTATAAAACCTCTCTTGTGTTTGACACAATAAACTGTAGCATTGCTCCATCTATAATAAGAATCTAGGCCACCTATTTAGTACACATGGCAACTGACTTTCCTCTTAGCTCACTAATAACATTGTCATCATGGTGAGGCAGGAATGGGGCGTGGCTTGGACGCCGATCGGGATGGCGGCGTGAGCTCGCAGCTCCGCGCGGAATCCCGCTAATTCTCCTGTTTTTCGGGACCCTAGGCGACCCGGAGACGACGTTCCTGCCCTCTGAGGTGTATGGGGACAGCTGGACGTAATCGGAGAGTCGCTGGGGGACTGCTGGCCTCGAGGAGATCGAGGAAAAGGCGGCCGAGGTGTAGTCCGGGGTGTGAAGAAAATGGCGGCGAGGAGGTCGGACGGTCTCGAACTTCAGCCCTGAGCCCGGCTGTCGCCAAGCATCGAGGGACCCTGCACCCGGCTGGAACTGGCAGTGCGGTGCCCTGAGACCGGGGGACGTTGCCCGATTTACCCAGGTGTTCAGGGGCCCTCGTCGGCCACCGCCCTAAGACTCATCCTCCCCCCACAGGCCCAGTGGGGGTGACGGAACGGAGCTCGTCCGCCTGGTTATTGCTCTTGAGACCATTGGCGGGGACATAGCACTGCCCGGTGCCCGGTGGCCGGCACGGACCTACGGGTGTACCCGCAATACGGGTGGCCGGACTTGTGACGCAGCGCCCTGACATGGCGGCGATCGGAGGGCCGAGGCCCGGGAGCCGCGAGGGGGACTCGGCGACATCGACCCGGCTGAGTGAGAGTCCCGCCCCGGAGCTTGACCAGGAAGAGCGGCTGAACCGGCGTCTGGATGCCATCCTTGAGGCGATCACCTCCACCAAGGAGGCGTTGCACGATGACATTGCCCAAGTGGCCACGGGCCTGGGGCTGCTACGCGCGGATCACGCGAAGCTGGCGGATCGGGTCAAGGATCATGACCAACTGTTGCTGGACCTGAAGCCATCGGTGGTGACCGCGGAGCACAGGATCACGGACATTTTGGCCCGACTGGACACTCTAGAGCGGAGGGCGGAGGATGCCGAAGGCCGCAATCGGCGGAATAACGTGCGGGTCGTAGGCCTGCCGGAACGGATTGAGGGGGAGGATGCGGTGGCCTACATGGAGAACTGGTTCCGCACTGTGGTGGCGCCGGAGGGGCTTACTCCATTTTTCACTCTGGAGCGAGCTCACCGAGTGCCCGCTCGCCCGCCGGGGCTTGGCCGCCCCCCCCGACCGATGGTGGTGCGGCTCCTCCACTACAAGGACCGAGACCTCCTCATCCAGCGGGCCAGGATGTCGGGCCCTTATGAGGTGGAGAACAGCAAGGTTACGATCTTTCCGGACTATACGCAGGCGGTCCAGAAGGACAGGGCATCGTTCCTCGCTGTGAAGAAGGAGCTCAGGGAGGAAGGCATCCAATACTCCTTGCTCTACCCGGCCAAGCTGCGGATCATCATGGATGGCACCACACACTTTTTCCAGACTCCGGACGAAGTCTGGCAATGGCTTGAGTCGTACAGAGCGGGGACGGACAGGACGCACCAAAGTCGGCGAGACCAGCCCAAGCGGCCCCGGGTGCGGCAGTCACAACGCATCAGGTCCCGCAACAGGCGCCAGCGGGAGAAGCGGGAGGCTCAAATGGCGGCGGAGAAGAGGGATGCACTCGCGGCGACGGCGGCCATTACAGGGTCGCAACAGAACAGTGAACGGGCCGAAACGGACTCGGGAGGAGAAGGTAGCAGAACAGGGGAGGAACTTTCGGAGGTGGAGAGCCAGAAGGGGCCGGATGTGACCCCGCAGACTTCGGATGATATTTTCTGCGGCTGAGATAGACTTGGGACTAGACCGGGACTTCATGGTAGGGTGTTATCCTGTTGCTGGAGGGCGGGTTGCCGGGTGGGGGAGCTGTGTGTTTCGGAGGGGATGAAGGGCGGGGAGCGGGCTCCGCTAGCTGGGATCGGCGGCGACTCACCCCCCCTAGGCCCCTAAGGTCGACTGTGGTGGAGACCACAGGGTAAGTGTGCGTGAAGTTGGATCAAGGTTTGGATGGGGGCGGCCATTGGGTTCGTGTGCTCTGTCCTGGGGAGTGGGGTTTGGGGAAAGTTTCAGTTTTGGGATTGTTTGGGGGGGGGCAACTGCATAGGGGGGGTCATGGACCGTTGTTGTTTGATTCGGATTGTACGGACTTGGAATGGGGACATTACCTAATTTGAAATGCCTAACGTGGAATGTCCGGGGGCTGCGGACTATGGTGAAACGGCACAAAGTACATGCATACCTGGTACGCAGGGGGGTTCAGATAGCTATGCTCCAGGAGACTCATCTCACCAAAAAAGAGTGCGCTGCCTTGCAGAAAAGATGGCGGGCCAGGTTTTTGGCACCACTTACTCAGCGTATGCCAGGGGGGTCTTGATCTGGGTGAGGGCGGGGATACCCTTTCAAGTGCTGAATCAGGTAATAGATCCGGATGGCAGGTTTGTAGCGGTGGAGGGGAGATTATATGGACGGGATGTGGTTCTCTGTTGTATATATGCACCGAATACTGACCAAGGCCGATACTTTGATAGCCTCTCGGGGTCCTTGGCCTCTTTCCTGGCGGGTCCGATAGTGCTGGGGGGGGACTTCAACTCGATTACGGATGTGGCTCTGGATAGGTCCCATCCCCCCCTAGTAGACTCTCCTGTGCACAGGCTGGCCGCGCACAGGAAGGACTGGCAAGAACGATGGGGGTTGCTGGATGTCTGGAGGGAGGGGCACAGGGGTACCAGGGATTACTCCTTTTATTCCGCTCTCCATGATTTACATGTCAGGATCGATTCGGTGCTTTGCGGGAGCTCCCTAGCCCCATTGATTACCCATGCTGAGTATCTTGCTAGGACTATATCCGATCATAACCCCCTGTTGGTGCATATTCAGTGGCAGAGGGAGCGCTCAGTAATACCAACATGGCGGCTTCGGCCGGAGACGTTAGAGGATTCTGTGTTCGACGATGCGGTCCGGCAGGGCATTGATAGTTATTTCGGTGTGAATGAAGGAACGGCGACGAGTAGGTCTACTGAATGGGATGCAATGAAAGTGGTGGTGAGAGGGGTGTGCTTGGGCAGGTTCTCGAACGCTCGAACGACTGTGCTGAATGACTTGACGAAAGCGGAGGAAACTTTGAGGGACTTGGAGCGCCGCAGACCAACTAGGCCAGGTCTACAGGCCCAGTTATTGGAGGCGAAGGAAGTGGTAGCCGCGGCGACGGAACGCTTGAGATGTTATGACTATAGGCAGTACATTATCAGGGCACACGCAGAAAGGGACAAGGTGGGTACCCTCTTGGCCAGACTAGCTAGCCCGGAACTTAGGGGTTGCCCGATCCTCAGCATCACTAATGCGCAGGGAGAGATGGTGTACTCCCAGGCGGCTGTATTGGACCGCTTCAGGGGATATTATGAGGACTTGTACCGGAGTCAGCTGGGAGTGGGGGTTCAGGATATCGTGGAGTACCTGGGGGAGAGGCAGCTTCCGGTCCTGGACGAGGAAGACGCGAGGGACCTGGGTAGCCCGATCGCACTTACGGAAATTCGAGTGGCTATCAAACATATGGCCCGTAACAAGACGCCCGGGGTGGACGGACTGCCAATCGAGTTCTATCAGCACTATGTGGACGCTCTGGCGCCCAGGCTGCTGGTGGTGTATACGGAGGCCTTCGAGAAGGGGGCATTGCCTGGCTCCATGCGGGAGGCCTTGATAGTACCACTCCTCAAGCCTGGCCGGGATGCCGCGGACGTGAGGTCTTATCGCCCGCTGTCCATGGTGACGGTGGACTACAAGATCCTGAGTCGCATCCTAGCCACCAGACTGGCCCCGCACATGACGGGCCTGGTGCACAGGGATCAGGCCGGGTTTATACCCACGAGGAGCACGGCGATGAATATCCGCCGCCTGGTGGGAATAATGGACGCCATCTTGGATGGGGAGGGAGCACCGACGGTACTGTCCGTGGATATCGAGAAGGCCTTCGATAGTTTGGAATGGCCTTTCTTGGATGGAGTGCTGGAGCGGTTTGGCATGGGCGACGGGTTTCGAAGATGGACGAGGGTCTTGTATAACTCGGCGACGGCGAGAGTTCGATTGGGCGGCCTGGTATCTGCCGCGTACCCGGTGGGCAGGGGAACACGACAGGGATGCTCTCTCTCCCCTCTGTTGTTTGCCCTGGCGATGGAACCCTTGGCGGTCCATGCGAGGTCGGGCGACCGATACGCGGGAATAGTGAGTGATGGGCAATGGCATTATATATCGCTCTATGCAGATGACCTGCTCCTGTACCTAGCTGACACCTCGGGGGCACTGGTTGGAGCGATGGATCTGCTGTCCGAGTTCGGCCGGCTGTCGGGCCTTAAGGTCAACTGGGCAAAGACCTGCGTGTTTCCACTGAGAGCGGGATCGCCAGCCCCTAGCAGCGACTTGGGTGTGGCATGGGAACCCTCTTGCATCACCTACTTGGGTGTCCGCATTTACCACTCGGCTGCCGACCTTTTGGAGGGTAACATTGGCCGTTGTGTCCGGTCACTGCGGGGTAGCCTGTCTTTCTGGTCGACCCTCCCGCTGACAGTCCTGGGCAGGATAGCATTGCTGAAAATGGTGGCGCTCCCCCGCTTCCTTTATTATTTCCGGACGCTACCTGTCTGGATTCCCCAGGGGGTGTTTAGGGAACTGCGGTCAATGATTACTGGCTTTCTGTGGGGGCATGGCCGTCGCAGAATAGCCCTGAGCACGCTACTTCGCCCCAAGCTGGAGGGGGGCATGGCCGTGCCCGACCTTGAGCTGTATTATTTGGCGGCGCAGTTGCAGGTCCTTACGCAGAACGTAGCAAGGGTGTTCCGGGGGCCGGAGGAAGACCGGGGTCGGGGGATACAGCGCCACGTGCTGTCATACATCATCATGCAGCAACGGCTCGAGTTACGGGCCCTCACCGTGGAGGAGCGGACGCTCCGGCTGTGCTGGCAGAGGAGCCTTCGGAGAACGAGGGCATCGCGGCCTTATGCCCCGGAGATCCCGATCGGGATGTTGACGGCTCTGCCACACGGAGGAGATTGGTCCCCGTTGTTGGATTGGGAGGAAGCGGGGTTGCAGGTGGTAGGTGACTTGTACATAGATGGGGCGTTGGCGCCGTTCGACGTGCTCCGGGACCAGTTCGGACTGCCGGAGGGGGGCTTCCTCCTACACGCGGCTCTAGTGGCTGCCATGCAAAAGCACTGGAAGGAGGGGCTCCTGGAACCCGCGACGACTATGGCGTGCCAATATGTGGTGATGGCGGCTGGTACATTTAAAGCTGTGACGTGCCTCCATAATAGGATGCTGAACGAAGGGCTGGAACCACTCCATGGGCTCAAAGCTAAATGGGAGGGGAGCGTTGGCCGGCCCATACCGGATACGGCATGGGGCCATATCCTGCGACGCACGTGGAAGGGCACCAGGAACGCGCGCTTTCAGCAGGTCCATTTCTATGTGCTCCATAGGGCCTATTTAACTCCAGAGAAGCTACAGCGGCACTTTCGGGTGCCGGATGCCTGTTGCCCCCGGTGTTCGTCCCTTGGGGCGGACATGGACCACTTGTTTTGGGGGTGTCCGCAACTGGGAACCTATTGGGCGGAGGTAGGGGAACTCCTGAATGAGGTGACTGATAGGGAGGTAGAATTCGACATGGCGGCGTGTCTATTGCTCTGGTTCCCGCATACTAAGCACAACAAGGTGACAAGTAAATTCATGGATCTGGGTCTGATATTGGCTCAAAGGGAAATATCGTGGCACTGGAAGGCCAGGGGGGGTCCCTCACTGCGTAGATGGAAGAATGAGTTGCTGCGATGGTCTGACTGCGAAAGCGTGCTCCGGATGAAACAAGCAGTGAAGTTGGGGAATGAGAAGGCTCTGGATGCGGCTCGTGCATGGGAGTTGGTGGTACAGGCTCTGCGTGATGCTTTGGTTGAGGATGAGGACGGTGAGGACTAAGCTGCTGGACACGGCGGGGCGAACACAGAAGTATGCAACTACGCTCTGTAGTGGAACCATCCAGTTCAATAGGGTGAAGCGCACACCTTAGCAGTTGCCAGGGGGGGGGGGGCGTGGGGGGGTTAGTTGTGGGGGGTTTGGGGTGGGCCGGATGCCATTGGAGGGTTGCTGGTTGAGGCCTTGGAACCACTGGGACAGGGGGTATCGAGTGGCGGGCAGACTGATTGGGTGGGTCGGCCTGGCATGAAGGCCCGAATAGCCTAGAGCAGGCCCGACAGGGGCAATTACGTTGATTTCCACGGAGATGGCTGACGGGAATGTTGTTGCGGGTGGGGGGGTAAAAGCAGATACGTAAAACGACCTTTCGCCAGGGTCCCAATGGGACGTACACTGTGCTGTGTTCCTCTCGAGCGAATTGATATGCCGCCCGGCCTCCGGGATGCGGGCTGAATGGCTGTGTACAACTGTGAACTGTCATTGGGCGGGGGGAGCCCACAAGTGCACTGGCTGTTTAAATTTATCCTGTGGTTTATAACTCTGCAATAAAAATATATTTAAAAAAAAAAAAAATGGTGAGGCAGGAATGTTTCTCAATTTCTGTTTAAAAAACTATTACTTTTAAGAAGTACTGCTCGATGCAGCGAAACAGTTAGATGGAACTCATTGTTGTGTTAAAGAAATATGTTTTGGGGAATTTGAAGATACTTTACCATATTCTAATATGGTGCTTGTAAAATATTTTAGGGATCAGGTTGTGCACAGGCTCCTAAAGCCAGAGCCGACCCTTAGCCCAGCACTGGCTTGACTCTCCTTGTTAATTTATTGGCTCGAACACCTCTATTTCCTGGTGCTTTTTTCATGTGGCACCCTTTCTGCACCCTACTGGTATTTCTCATTGACCAGAGGCATGCTGGTCTAGTCTCACTGTGTTAGATTAATGAAGATTAGTCTGTTTGACATGTGTTTAGTTGTAGTTCTTCTGTGGTATGTGTGTGACAACTCTGATCCTTCAGGGGCTTTTTTGCTGCAAGTTTATCATGGTTGTGTATTCATTATAGCTCCTGTGCTCAGGAGGCGGTAGACCAGATTACCTTAGCGATATGGGCAACTCCAGAATCCAGTAGCTGGAGTTTTTCTTGGTGTTCACTCTTGTCACTTTCCCTCTTCCTTTTGACATCCCATCCGATGTTGAGCATATGCCCTTCGTTCCTCATGTATCGCAGTCTAGCGATCTGGCGCCCTCTGGGCCTTCTATTATTAGCAGTTTCCTCAACAGAAGGCAGGACTCCATCTCAGGCCACCTGTTAGTGGCAGATTCCTAGCCCAGGCGAATCATGGTGGTGGTTACATGGCCTCTGAAAGGCCGCTTCAATGTGTTCCGGGAAAACAAGAGTCTAAAAGTGGGAACATAACGCTGTCTATGGAGAAATACGCCTCACTGCTGCAAAACGTTTTCTTATCCGATCACTGACACAATATTGAAAACAGCAATATCGTGATACAAACATATAGTATGAAAAATATTGATTAGAAAAACATTGTGTTAGCATATTTATAATGGTAAGTACAAAAATATTGGAAACAAATATAGTTTCACACTAATATTGTTAGAAACATACAAAATATTGTTTTTTAATATATATATTAAAAGAGAAAATCTTTAATATTTTAATATATAACATTAATATAATGTAACTCGAATGATTTAAATAATATTAAATACTATATATAACTACACAGTTATATATACACACACACATATATATGCATGCCTGTCTATATATGTATAAGTGTGTATATATATATATATATATATATATATATATATATATATATATATATATATATAATACATATAATGTAACACTAATATTAAAAATTTATATTTTACATTATATTACATTAACCCTTAAAAATATTAACACATCAACCGACTGCAAAACATTAAATAAATCACCAAAATAATAAAATATAAGGAACTAAATAATCCCCCAAAATTATCAAAATAAAAAAATTAAAAAGAAATATATATATATATCTATCTATATATATATATATATATATATATATATATATACATATATATATATATATATACACACAAGAAACACTCCCAAAGCCACCTCCAATCCCCACGGACCGGCGAAGCAGGAGACTGACCACAGGATCTGACCAGAAAATTCTTTACTTATGCAGGTTCAGGTAACAGCAATGACGCGTTTCGGGCTCGAGAGCCCTTGTTCACATTCTATATGAATAATATTGAATTAAAAAAATAGATATATATTAAGAAAAGTATTGAAGTCTGGGAATAATAAGTATACTATTCCCACTCCAGCCTATGCCACAGTAGGGAAATCAGTGGACTTCGGAGGGATTAAATTTACTATTCCCTCTCCGGTCTGTGCAACAGTAGTGAAAGCATTGGACTTCAGAAGAATAAGATTTACTATTACCACTCCAGTCTGTGCTACAGTAGGGAAAGCATTGGACTTCAGAGGGATTACATTTAATGTTACCACTCCAATCTGTGCAATAGTAATGAATAGTAGAGAAAATGCTTCACCTCAAACACATTACAGATTTTAATAACCTTATTAATTTAGAACAAAGAAAAATGAACCCAAAAAAGTATATATAATAAAAAATATTAAACAATTTATATGATTATCAAACAATGTAATAATCCGTTATCACTTTAGAAAATGTTAATTATTTATTAATTAATTTACTTCCCACACTGTACCCCCAGAAACCTAGCAACCCACATTTAATATACAACTAAAATAAATAAGTATTGCACAAGTTATATATTTGATAATTAATTAATTAACAACTCATAATTATTTGTTAATTATTACTTAGCATCCTACCATATACCTCTACAAACCTAGCAACCCACAACTAAAACATAACTAAAATAAATCAATATAGCACAATGTACTTAATTAATTACAATTTAATAATTATTATTAAATTAGTAATTGATAAATAATTATTACTAAATTAATTTTCACCCTATATCCCTACAAACCCAACAGTCCACTTCTAAAATATAACTTATATATTGAGTTATTACATAATTTAAATAATTCATCATCAACTACTTTTTAAATTATAAATTAATAATTAATTGTTGGCTAATTATTACTTAATTAAATTCCTACCCTGCACTCCTACAAACTCAGCTGCCCACACCTCAAATGTAAAATAAAAATTGAATTATTACACAATTTACATAATTAATAATCTACTAAATAATTATTTATAGATTAATTGTTAATTAATTATTACATAATTACCTTCCCACCCTATACCCCTACAAAAATAGCAAACCACTATGACACTATACATTTAAATTTGGCAGTTAAATTCAAAATGATAAATCCCTTAAATTTACAAAATATATTAAAAAATATTTTCAGCAATTATACAAACAATAATTACACATAACATTAACATATGAACTAAACCATATTAAGATCATTAAAGAACATTCTTTTTTACAACTATATTATTGAAAACAATATTAACGACAATAGTAGTCTAAACAACAATATTACTTATCTGAAAAAAATCTATATTCTTGACAACGATATTTGTACATCACAATGTTTTTGTATAACGATATTTCTTTTAATATTTCTGTATCCCGATATTTGCAACCCGATATTATGTCCATATACCTTACCTAACTTCAAAAGAGTCCAGCTTTGTAGAATCCTCTGCCACGGGGAGTCTACGGAAATAAATTAATCTCTTCATGGCCATATCAAAGCATACACTCCTCCTCATCACTCCCGTAAGCCTCACTGATCGGACACCCGCCATGTCTGATTTTGCATATTGACATCTAGCTGGGGCTATCATCTCAGACATAGGGCCTCCATTCATATTTAAGCTTTCTGCGGCACGTTAAAGTGATGAATGAAAGCGGGAGCAGATGGCAGACCCTCCTCCTTCTCTGATCAGGAATGTCATTCCTAGGGCTTGCGCCTCCCATGCTCCACCGCCACCACTGCCCATCACCTGCATGCTCTCGGACAGGGTAAAACTGGAGCGGAGAAGCGTCGCCTCACTTGAAATCCCACCAAAGCCGAAAAATAAAATGGTATTTCATCACCCCCCCACCGCAAGCCTAGTGTCAGAACTGGGGCAGGGTTGCTGCTGACTGACAGCAGCAGGGAGGAGGGTGGGCTGTCTAATGCACTATTTAAAGTGCATATGTATTTTCAGTCACTGCTGCCACCTCCCACCCGCAGTGGGGCAGGTGCGGGGAAGTGCGGGCCGGGGGCGACCGAGTAAAACCAAACTTACAGCCGGCCGGCCTCCACCTCTTCCTTGTGTGGAGAAGCAGGAACCAGGAAGTGACAGGCTTCCCACGCTCCCCGCAGCCAATCACAACGCTGCAATGCAAGGTTGTGATTGGTTTGAGCGTTGTGACATGGCGCTCAGCCAGGGGCTGTAGGGATGGGCATGTTCTCCATGCAGGCTGTAATGCAGCCTGCATGGAGAAGGGGGAAAGTGCGCATGACTGGTTTGGGCGTCCCAAGAGGGCCTACCAAACAGTCATTGCACACTTAGGAGGGTTGTACCCTCCTCCCCTGCTCTCTAGCCCCGCCCCGCCCCCTCTCACCAGCTGCTACAGCAGGAGGACAAAATAAAATGATAATAAAATTACGTTATTATAATTGTATTTTTTCCTTTCTTTTGCTGCATGAAGTCAGTGGGGCGATGCTCCTCCGTCTTAGCGGAGAAGCCGCCACTGTGTCTTTTTAGCCAGCCGTCTTGCGACGGCCAGCCACACATGCGCACTTTAAACCTCTCAACCCAGCATTCGTAAGACAGCTAGGTAGGGAGTAAGTGCTGCCTCCAGTGCGCTGTGACACGCTGAGTGCGGCCACTCCCTCCAATCAGGCCGCTGCTCACATACAGGATTGGGCAAGGGAGTTCTAGCATCTGGTTCCAGTTCCTGCAAAGAAGAGTTCCGGAGCTAGGACTTTGTGTTAGGCACGTTTCTTTTTCATATATAATATTTTGCGTGCCCCGGCAATGCCCTCCCCGTAGATGCCAGCCGCCACTGGGGTGAAATATGGCCCCACGCTACGCTAGATCTTGGAAAAGAAAGCTCGCTCCCCGCTGCGGCCTCATTTCCATAACATTTCATTCTCAGAGTCTTTCTAACTTGCAAATCATTCCAACGAGGGAATAAACCTAAACGCAGATCTTACCCACCACGTGGCTGGCATTTCTCTGAGAAAATCAGCATCAGTGCTGGTGCATTCTGGGAGTTCTGCTGCTGGCACCGCACGTGTGCCCTCTTTTACTTGGAGAAAGTTGTGCATTTGTTGTGTTTCCTGCACGTCTGCCCTATATTTGCGATACTCAAGTGTAATACCATGTCAATTATATTTGATATGCTTTGTAAATATTTCAAAATATTATTAAAAATAGTCTTGATAAAGTTGGGGAAATTCTTCTCCCTTCCGGTGATTACTCAGTTTCATTAGGGAGTAAGCCTTACTCCCTTCACCGTTTTCCTTGATAATGTATTTTATTGATGAATTTTAACAAAAATCCTTCATCTCTTAGAACTCAACTTTTGTCAAATGTATTGTTTTTTGTTCATCTAAGAAATAAATGGGTTCGTCCTGTGATGATGTGACAGGAATTGGCGTATCTTAAAGGGAAGTGGGAGAACAAGGGGGTATAAATGGCATTAGGTACCAGGGCACCAACACATGAGGGACGCGCCCGCTCATTAATATGCATGACATGAGACTCAAGAACTGATTATCACTTGTCGAAACTTAAAGACCTTCAGTAGGGTATCTACACTGAAGACTCAAAAAAGATTTTCATGATTACAAAAACAAAATGTGATCTTTAGGCTGCAGATGAAAAGACAAAGGATGCAAATATAACTCTTTAATTACTAAAATTATGAAACCCCAATAAATCTGAAGGTGGTAGAGTCAGAAAAGCTGGTTTGAAAGAACGTAATTTGGTTGAAAAATATTTGGAAGAATACATTTCCAATGAAACAAAGCATTGACTAGAGTAAAGCGCAGTCTAATGCATAAGCACAAGCATGCTGGATCTGGAGAAGAACCTCCAACGACTTCATTAACCCCTTCGCTGCTGATGACGAGCAGAGCTCGTCATCAGCCACGGTGGTCGTGTGCTGATGACGCGCTGAGCTCGTCATGTAACGCGGCTTTTGGGAAAAAGCCGCACAACAGAAAAATTACTGCCGCAGCAATGTGGTTAACCAGATGCAATGCAATACAGAAAATATTGATATCATATATTTGTGTTAATAACATAGTTAATATAATTCTTACAAAGGGTGAAACAAATAGATCTGTACCTGATCCGGTTCACCAAATTCAAATCCAACAAGGTTTTCTTCACTGTGGGCTCTTGCAGTGCTTAATTTGAGCCGTTGGTTTTGGTGCTCAGCACCAGCACTAATGACAGTCTACCACATGGTGGAGCTGTCAGTCTAATTTTAAGACTAGCACAACAACAGTGTTTTATAATTCAATATACATTTAAAATTAATTATTCTTGCCAGCGCGCCTTTCTAATTGCTTTGGGTGGCCTGGAGTAGTGTTATTTTGTCACCCTTGAGGTAGTGTGAAGGTTAGTCGTTGTGTTGGTATTGGCACTGGCAGCAGTGGCCTCTTGGGAAGGGCCTTGGCATTACGTTTTTTTACAAATGAAGTACTGCTCTTGCCTATTGGAGTCAGTTGGACAGCGACGGACTATGGGCAGATTTTGTCAAGTTTCAGAGAGTCCTGGTTGGCCAGTTTTTGTGAACTTTCGGCTTCTGCATACTTCTGAAGGTCATTTGGCCAGTAATAATGTCACCCACCACTGATAATAAAGTTACTTTAGAATGTAGCATGAAGGGTCGACTTTGGATCTGGGAAACCAGGTTCGAGTCTCTACATCTGCTCAATATCCTGTGATTCTGGGCAAATCACTTAATCTCCCTGTGCCTACCAAAAAATTTATGTATCCTTGTGTAACGGAACTGATGCTCATGTAAAGCACTCCAATACCTTTGGGTCGAGTTCTCGCTATATAAAACTGCAAAAACAAAAGAGTGGCACTGGTTGGAACAGGTTCATTGTACCAGATATGGTTGCAGTGTATTTTTCAACAAAAAAGATCTGACGGTGGTGGTGTCAAAGAAAACTTCAGTACTCTGTGTTGAGTCTGCAAAACGCATTTATTAAAAAGACGTGATCACAAAAATCGGGCGGCAACCCGCTGCAGTTACAATGGAGAGGAGTTCCCCGAGGCTGGCAATACACACATTTGTAGTTGTTATCAAAAGTTCTGGACTCAAGTCACATGATGACATTTTAGGAACATTAAGAATAGGGCTCCCAGTTTTATGGTATTTATTTTTTTGTCATTTCCGTCTGTATTTATCCATATTTTTTTTTTTAACTTTATCTGTATTTATCCATATTTATTATGGGTTTTGTGAAAAAAAATAAAGCTGAACTGGTAAATTTCCACATGTATTCAACTAATAAATATGCAGTCATACTTAAATGCCTGTCAGGATTGAGTGATATGAACACCTGCAGAAGATAAACCAGTGCACTCATATGAAAATATGAAAATTTCAGTATCAGCCTTATGCATATATACTTCTGTTTAAGCCTCTTTACTAAAATGCCTTTCTTTTTTAACACCCTTACCTATCAATTCACACAGATATTGGCCTGGCGCTGGCAGTCATAGCAAAGTGTATTTAGAATCACTCGAAGAGCACCCAATTTTCGTTTTTATGCACATTTAAAAATAAATACAGACAAGAAAATAAATGGTTTTCTATCTGTATTTATCTGTAAAAATAAGTAAAAACGGAAAACAGGGAGCCTTAATTAGGAAGCAGATGCAAGAATGAGAGCATAAGAAGCAGCGACACTGAGAGTGGGTGACCGCCTGTAGCGTCTAAACACAGAGCTCAGTGCCTTGTTCGGTGCTTAATTTGAGCCGATGGTTTCCGGTGCTCGACACCTACACTTAATTGTCGGCAGTGGCACTTATGACAGTCTGACACATGTTGAGCTGTTTGTCTGATTTAGACTGAGTACAGCAACAGTTGTTTACTGATTCAATATACAGATACAAATGACTATTGCCTGCCCCCTTGCTAATCTTTGTGCTTTGGGGTCCTGGAATAGTCTGAGTTGTTACACTTGTAGGAGTGTGATGGTTAGTAGCTGGTTTGGTACTCTCATTGGCAGGATCGCAGAGGCAATGTGTGGTGCAAGCTGCAGTGGCCTTCTGATGAGGGCCCTGGCACTTATATGTTTACAAATTAAGCACTGCAAATCGTGCTTCAGGGGGCAAGTACAAACCCTCTCTCACGGCGAGCCTGGGGCTTCCAGTCAATGCATTCAAATGGCTTAAGGACATAGCTACATCGCATGCTTAAATGTTAGCTGAACTAGAATATTTTGTCACTGTTGATCACAGAGGGAGGAGGTGGGAGTGACATGCCGGAAGCCTCAGAGGGGAGCAGGGCTGAGTACGTCCTAAAATGGCAGGATCTATGCTGGCGTTGAGCTCTTCCAGAGAGCATCCTTCTTTAATATTGATGCGAAAGCGAGTCTAAGACTGAGAGACAGCGCCTGCCTCTGACTGAGGTCTACAGCTAGGGAGTAATAGTCCATTTTGGCTCACGCTCCTAGGGGTGTTGGCAGGAGGGTAGAGGGGTAGGGCCTTAGTTAACTATGCTGGAGCTAGGCCAGGTAGACATTTAGAGGAGAGGCAGCAAAGTTAAATGCCAGTTTGTTTTTGTGCGGGGAGCCGGGGCAGCGACTTTCTTGCGTGCGCGTCATGCTGCCTTATTATTATTATTTTGAGTTTTCTATAGCGCTAGCTAGACCTGAAGGTATCAGAGCGCTTTACATGTTATGTGATACCGTTTACAAGAGGTACATGAAGGGATTCATGAGTCATAGTTGAACAATACAGCATTAAGTAGTTATAAAATCACACTATTATAACACCGGGAGGCATTGAGGAATTTCATCTTTGTTGCAGCAGCAGGACGGGCTTCGGCAATCTAAGCTCCCTCCGACAGGTAGGGGGGCCAGGAGAGAGTTACAATAATCTAAACTCAAATTTAAAGATGGCCCCAAGATTAACGCTGCCATTTAGATTAATGCAAAGGTTGTACATGGTGCCAGGCAGCCTGTTCGTGCCCCGGCGAAGGAGCATTGATGAGTACAAGGCCATTTTCGATAAACGTTGGTTCCAGATAAGGTTAGTCTACCTCAAAAAAAGTGCCTGTCCAGCAGAGACTCACTGGACTTTAAGAAAGAGCCTGTCTGGCAGAGACTCACTGGACTCTAGGAAAGAGCCTGTCCAGCAGAGATTCACTGGATTTTAAGGAAGAGCCTGTCCAGCAGAGACTCACTGGACTTTAAGAAAGAGCCTGTCCAGCAGAGATTCCATGGACTTTAAGAAAGAGCCTGTCCGGCAGAGACTCACTGGACTTTAAGAAAGAGCCTGTCTTAAGGAAGAGCCTGTCCAGCAGAGACTCACTGGACTTTAAGAAAGAGCCTGTCCAGCAGAGATTCCATGGACTTTAAGAAAGAGCCTGTCCGGCAGAGACTCACTGGACTTTAAGGAAGAGCCTGTCCAGCAGAGACTCACTGGACTTTAAGAAGGAGCCTGTCCAGCAGAGATTCCATGGACTTTAAGAAAGAGCCTGTCCGGCAGAGACTCACTGGACTTTAAGAAAGAGCCTGTCTTAAGGAAGAGCCTGTCCAGCAGAGACTCACTGGACTTTAAGAAAGAGCCTGTCTTAAGGAAGAGCCTGTCCAGCAGAGACTCACTGGACTTTAAGAAAGAGCCTGTCTAGCAGAGATTCACTGGACTTTAAGAAAGAGCCTGTCCAGCAGAGATTCACTGGACTTTAAGAAAGAGCCTGTCCAGCAGAGACTCACTGGACTGTAAGAAAGAGCCTGTCCAGCAGAAACTCACTGGATTTTAAGAAAGAGACTTTCCATCAAAGGCTTATTGGACCCTAAGAAAGAGCCTGTCCGGCAGAGACTCACTCGACTCTAGGAAAGAGCCTGTCCAGCAGAGATTCACTGGACTTTAAGGAAGAGCCTGTCCAGAGAGATTCACTGGACTTTAAGGAATAGCCTGTCCAGAGAGATTCACTGGACTTTAAGGAAGAGCCTGTCCAGCAGAGATTCACTGGACTTTAAGGAAGAGCCTGTCCAGCAGAGATTCACTGGACTTTAAGGAAGAGCCTGTCCAGAGAGATTCACTGGACTTTAAGGAAGAGGCTGTCCAGAGAGATTCACTGGACTTTAAGGAAGAGCCTGTCCAGAGAGATTCACTGGACTTTAAGGAAGAGGCTGTCCGGCAGAGACTCACTGGACTTTAAGAAAGAGCCTGCCCAGCAGAGACTCACTGGACTCTAGGAAAGAGCCTGTCCAGCAGAGATTCACTGGACTTTAAGAAAGAGCCTGTCCAGCAGAGATTCACTGGACTTTAAGAAAGAGCCTGTCCGGCAGAGACTCACTGGACTCTAAGAAAGAGCCTGTCCAGCAGAGATTCACTGGACTTTAAGGAAGAGCCAGTCCGGCAGAGATTCACTGGACTTTAAGAAAGAGCCTGTCCAGCAGAGATTCACTAGACTTTAAGAAAGAGCCTGTCCGGCAGAGACTCACTGGACTCTAAGAAAGACCTTGTCCAGCAGAGATTCACTGGACTTTAAGGAAGAGCCTGTCCGGCAGAGACTCACTGGACTGTAAGAAAGAGCCTGTCCAGCAGAAACTCACTGGATTTTAAGAAAGAGACTTTCCATCAAAGGCTTATTGGACCCTAAGAAAGAGCCTGTCCGGCAGAGACTCACTGGACTTTAAGAAAGAGCCTGCCCAGCAGAGACTCACTGGACTTTAAGAAAGAGCCTGTCCAGCAGAGATTCACTGCACTTTAAGGAAGAGCCTGCCCAGCAGAGACTCACTGGACTCTAGGAAAGAGCCTGTCCAGCCGAGATTCACTGAACTTTAGGAAAGAGCCTGTCCTGCAGAGATTCACTGGACTTTAAGAAAGAGCCTGTCCAGCCGAGATTCACTGAACTTTAAGAAAGAGCCTGTCCAGCAGAGATTCACTGGACTTTAAGAAAGAGCCTGTCCAGCGGAGACTCACTGGACTTTAAGGAAGAGCCTGTCCGGCAGAGACTCACTGGACTCTAAGAAAGAGCCTGTCCAGCAGAGACTCACTGGACTTTAAGAAAGAGCCTGTCCGGCAGAGATTCACTGAACTTTAAGAAAGAGCTGGTCCAGCAGAGAGCTACTGGAACTAAACAAAGAGCCTGTCCGGCAGAGACTCACTGGACTCTAAGAAAGAGCCTGTCCTGCAGAGATTCACTGGACTTTAAGGAAGAGCCTGTCCAGCCGAGATTCACTGAACTTTAGGAAAGAGCCTGTCCTGCAGAGATTCACTGGACTTTAAGAAAGAGCCTGTCCAGCCGAGATTCACTGAACTTTAAGAAAGAGCCTGTCCGGCAGAGACTCACTGGACTTTAAGAAAGAGCCTGTCTTAAGGAAGAGCCTGTCCAGCAGAGACTCACTGGACTTTAAGAAAGAGCCTGTCTTAAGGAAGATCCTGTCCAGCAGAGACTCACTGGACTTTAAGAAAGAGCCTGTCTAGCAGAGATTCACTGGACTTTAAGAAAGAGCCTGTCCAGCAGAGATTCACTGGACTTTAAGAAAGAGCCTGTCCAGCAGAGACTCACTGGACTGTAAGAAAGAGCCTGTCCAGCAGAAACTCACTGGATTTTAAGAAAGAGACTTTCCATCAAAGGCTTATTGGACCCTAAGAAAGAGCCTGTCCAGCAGAGAGCTACTGGAACTAAAGAAAGAGCCGGACCAGCAGAGACGTAGATGACCTGGGGAAAGAGATACAAGCAGGCACTCAAGTGACCCAAAGAAAGTACCTGTCAGGTGTACAAAGCAGTCCTGAGATCCTGGCAGACAAGGTAAGATGGAGTAGAAGTTAGAAGCAGAACTATAAAACCAAAACAAGCCTAGATGGTTGTCTTGAGGCACACAAAATGGTGAACGCGTGGAGCCCTTGTGGCGTGCGGGGTATATAAGCCTTTCAGCCTCAAACACTTTAAACAAAATGAGAAACTGTCCCACTGACCTCAAAAACCATGATGTGCACTTGTTAGTAATCTCTGGTCACCAACTACAGATGGCACATGCAAAGGTGGGGGCTTCATTGCCATTTAAACAGGCACCTCCACTACCCCTGTTGATTAGAAGAGCTTCTGTCCCAAAACAATGACGCTGCTCAGGAGATAGTTGTATACCCTCTACTCACCTCCACGCAGTGCTTAACATGACGGGGGCCAGGAGCTGTTATGGAGTCAGACGCGTGATCTGGCCTTGCCCCAGTGAAATATGCTGCCTTTGTCCTGTGTAATATGCCAACACCAGGACACATTCAGCAGTGCCCACACATTATCTACTTTCCATTCAAAGCAACAAAGCACAGGGGACTTTCTTGCTTTTACTTCTTTTCCCTTCCTGCTGGGTCCAACACAAAAGTCTGATGTAAAGGACCATCAACCCTCTTTTTGTTCCAGAGTCATCTTGGCTTGCCGCTATCTGGAGCCGAACACCTCGATCCCAATGGAGGGAAACAAAGGTACCACACAGCTTTTTATCGCTTCACAAGTACTTTAGATAAACAATAAGATGGACTCAGGTTTTTGACTTTGTTCGACCCGGCATGTAAGAGAAATGCATGCGCTGCAAAAATGTCAGAGGGAGCTGTTTATATGACTAATTACACAAATAACATTTTAAATAGCACTTACTAAGCTACTCTTCCCTATATAGCTACTAGAGCACTTTACATTACACACACATTATCCAGGGACAATATGTCATACAAGTCAGTAAATCAATGTATAGGAAATTTCACATAAGACAATGAAGGTTACATGGGCAGGTAGGAGTCACATATCATCCTTACTTGTAGGCACTGTATTTTAAGGCTGTGTTCGAGAAATGCAAAGTCAGCATTTAAAGCACAAGTGTTTGGGGTTGACTGTACTAATATAACTTTATTACTGTTGCATGCAGTTCATCGGTGCCCTTTATAGCTCATAGTGCTATATTAAAAGGATTGTAGCTTATGAACTGCACTTAACAAAAGGATCTCTGTTTCAAAAAATACACACCCACTTCCCTATCTACATAAAATACAAATATGTGTTTGCATGTCACACTATGTGCTTCCAGCAGACACGTTAGCTCTCTATGCTACTTTATAAGTCAAAACAGTCACCGGAAAAAACACAGATCTCGACAGAATGTGCATTAACCATCAGAGTTATCTTATTATTATTATTATCCATGAAAACTGCTGAGCACAAAGATCTTTTACCCCTGCCTTAAACATTGAAGCTATTTTAAAATATAGGCTCTTTGTGACCAATTAAGAAAGCCGAACAGACTCACTGTCAAGTTTCTCCTTGTTGCCAATTTCTTTGTGGCAGACTTTTTATAAATACATGTATAAATTAATGGTGAGACACTGGTTTTCATGATTTCACTCCTGGAGACTGAAACCCCTTTTGGCGGCCACACCGTGACCCCCAATTTATGGCTTATCGGAGTCATTTATTTCCAGAACATATACTCGCTGTAAGTGTGCAGAGCGAGTGTGAGCGTGCACTGGCTGTAAGTATGCAGAGCGAGTGTGAGCATGCACTAACTGTAAGTGTGCAGAGCGAGTGTAAGCCTGCACCCGCTGTATGTGTGCAAAGCGAGTGTGAGCATGCACTTGCTGTAAGAGCGCAGAGCGATGGTGAGCATGCACTCGCTGTAAGTGTGCATAGTGAGTGTGCGCATGCACTCGCTGTAAGTGTGCAGAGCGAGTGTGAGCATGCACTCGCTGTAAGTGTGCAGAGTAAGTGTGAGCATGCACTCGCTGTAAGTGTGCATAGTGAATGTGAGCATGCACTCGCTGTAAGTGTGCATAGTGAATGTGAGCATGCACTCGCTGTAAGTGTGCAGAGTGAGTGTGAGCATGCACTCGCTGTAAGTGTGCAAAAAGCGACATGTTAAAGAATTGTTCAGGACATCCAAAAGAGTCTCTTCTTTCTCTGTCTCATCATCTCTCACTCTCTCTGACTACCTCTGACTCTGTCTCTCTGTACCTATCCCTTCCTGCCCACTATTTACTTTGTGCTGTCTACTTCTCATTCTCTAATTCTCCTGTCTTGTCTTTGCATTTCTCTCTGCCTCCCTCACTTATCGCTCTTTACCTCTCTCTGTTCTCCTGCCTCCCTCTAACTCACTCTCACCTCCCTCTGTCCACCTTGCCTCTCTTTCTACCTTCCTCTGCTGATCTTGGACACTGATCAGCCACCCTGCACTGTCTCACTTCAAGAGGACCAGGGCCCCCGGCTGGGTGCAGGCACCTCGGGGCTGCTTGAGCTGTACATTCAGTGTGCTCTTCGTTTGGTGCTGGGTGATGCAGACAGGGACATGTATGATACTGTGAGTAATCCACACTATAAGCAGGGTTGCTGGAATTATGCGATTGTGCGGCCGCAGCCAGCGATTTTGGCATAATTATAGATTTGTCCCATTTGCCACATAATTCACCATCTACTGCATAATCAGCAGATTAAAAAAAGACATTTCGTTCTACCTCAAACGGTTCAAAAGTTACTAAAAATGCATAGTTTTATGATGTTGTGCAGTGAAAGGCTCTTTGTAAAGCTGAACTGGTCGCCTTTCTGTTGCTTGCTGCGATATTTGGGTGACCAACTGGCATTAATGAGGTGCAACCAATGCCCATCTAGTTTTGGCAAGTTTAAAAATAAAGAAATAATGAAGTAATGCTATTACGAAATGTGCCGAGGGCTCTGGCCTACCAACTTGTGAGTCTGAATGCAGGCAGAATACGTGGGCAATGAAATTGTTTTGTCAAACTGTTAGTGTGAGTGCACAATTGGGAGAGCAGATTGCTCAGTGTGAGGCAGGGTACAAGTCCTATAAGTGTGTAGTGTGGTAAGTCCTGCCAACTGGTTAGTGTGAGTGCGAGGTGACCATTGGACACTGATGATTGAATCATGTCAAACCCTTAAGGGCAGATTTATGATGCCCTTGCGCCGCAATTGCGTCACTTTATTTGACGAGAATGCGGTGCAAACAATGCGCCCTATTTACAACGTGACTCATCTAGGAGATGCGTCACGTTGTAAAGCCCTGCGCCATAAGGAGGCGTTCCTGCGCAGGAGGGGGGCGTTCCTGCGCAGGAACGCCTCCTGAAAGTGGCTGAGTGAAATCTATGAGATTTCACTCAGTCACTTTCAGGCCAATGCTGTGTCAAAACCCTGCGCCTGCTTGAAGCAGGCGTAGGTCTTGAAGCAGCATTGTGTAGATGGGGCACCCCCGAGCCTTGCTGGAGCTGCGTCGCGCTTGGGACGCAACTCCAGCAATGCGCCACATTTCCGGCACAGATGCGTCACGCATCTGTGCCGTTCTTGCACCATGGTGCGCCGCATTATAAATGCGGCGCACCATGGGTGGCGGAGCTGTGGCGCACTGTGCCGCACGTTAACTGGCGCATCCCTGGGGATGCGCCAGTGAACATAAATCTGCCCCTACGTGTGAGTGTAAGGTGAGCGTGCAGAACGTTCATAGTGTGTGTGTGTGTGTGTGTGCTCGCACATACGTGTACTACAAGTGTGCTTTGGGGTACGTCCTGACAACCAGTAAACGTGAGTGCCCGGTTAAGTGTTCAGAGGGTTTTATCCTGTCAAGCACTGACCATGTAGTTACACGGAAGCAGAGCCTATGCCCTGCCAAGCTATGAGTGTGTGCACAGATAGGTGTGCCCATGCTTCAGGCTAGCATAATGTGGTGATGGCGACTACAATACATTGTATAATGTTCACCACATCTCAGAAGCAATCTTCACCTGCACCAAGAAGCCCTTGATGTGCCACCAGTATTATTCCGACAACAGATGCCCCAGAATGGCGCGGGCGCTTGATGGGTTGTGTAAGTATGTTCTAGGTAAATCTATGGTGGGAAGCCTCTGTTGGACTACAGTAGCACATAGTGTTCTGGTGGGATAGAGAGGGTCACCAGTTCTGGACTGTCCTACTTTCCGCTGCTATCATAGTCTTACGGGGCAGCTAGTGTTGCTTTGGGTTATATGGTAGACTTAGGGCTGTATTGGTTTACGTAGAGCAGCTAGTGTTGCGTTGGCCAACAGTGGGCAGTTAGTGCGGCATTGTCTTACACAGAGCAGCACATGCTGGCTACAAGAAGCATTGTTTAGTGGAGGGCAGTGAGGCTGCTCTTGGTGTGTGGGGCTATGCAGGGCAGTTGTCTCACAAAAAGAAGGTGGTGGTAGGTTGTCTTCTGGGTGCAAGTCCTTATTGTGGTGGCTTGGGGAGGGCAGCCAGTGTTGTTTTGTCTTTCAGGGGCAGCTGATGGTCTATACTCTTATAGAAGAGGCTGCCATCACATTGTCTTATGGAGGTCAGCTGGTTATATATATACAGGTTTATTATGGATTCGTGTTGTTGTGTTGAGATACAAGAGCTGGCAGTTTTGTGTATGCAGAACAGCTGGTATAGCAATCTGTTATGCAATGAAGTTAGTTTTGCCTCGCCCTAAAGTTCAGCATTGTTCGAGAGGAGGTGGTGTGCGTTGTGTCAGGTCAGTTAGGGTTTTGACGAGGGATGGAGGTGAGTAAGTGTCGAAGAAAACTTCTGTACTCTGAGTTCAGGATGAGTCTGCCAAATGCATTTCTTAAGCAGCTGTGAACACGGAAAAATGGGGCAAGGGTCTCCCCAGCAGCTGGCAAGGAGAGGAGTTCTCTGAGGGAAGGCAAAACATACATTAATAGCAAATGTTGTAAACTTACAGAAGACGGTCATTCAATCATAGGTTTTGTTGCTGTTAGAGGAACGTGTCTGAATGAGATCACGAGTAACAGTGAAACCGAGATCAAGCGTCTTTCAAATGTTTCTAAAAATGGAACTTGAACCATATACAGCATCAGGGATTTTAAAATCTGACGTCTCAGGTGCAATTACAACCGCAATCACCACTGCGAAGCCAGGGCGCCTGGTTACTGCGTTAATAAGATCTGATACAAGATGGCCGCCACGGGTTACATAAGTTGGTTGGGTATGTCCACAGTGTTGCTCTAAAAGGGGCAGCGAGAGTTGTATTATTTTATCGAGGGTGATCAGGGCTGCACTGGGGTACAGGAAGCAGATGGTGTTGAATTGTTTTATGTAGGACAGGTAGAGTTGCATTCTCTGTGGGTAGTGTTGCACTGCATTAGAAAATGCAACTGGTGGTGTGTGGGTTTGCTTAGGGAATTTGGCAATTAATATGCACTGGTTTATAGAGAGCAGATCATTCTGCAACCAGTTGTGGGGTGCAGCTAGTGTGTTGAAGCTACTTTTGCAGCCCTCCTAGGGAAACTACTTCTGTGTTCACTTGCGAATAGCACCCCGTATTACGTTAGTTTCCAAGTTTACTTAGTGTTACGTTGTTTTATGGGGAAGGCTAATGGGATGCCTTAACAAAGCAACTGTTTTTGTATTGTCTGGCAGAATACTGCTATTAGTGGTTTGTTTTATGTTTGGCGGTTAGTGGTGGGATGTCTTACAAAAGGATTTTAATGTTGTGGTGTCTTATGGAAAGCCTTCTGGTTTGTATTACAAGACAGAGGGCGTCTGTGGCTGACGTATCTTATGGATGGAACCCAGCGGTGCATTGCCTTTTCGGGGGGTAACTGACGAGTTAATTTATGAAGGCCCAGTAGTTTTGCATTTCCTTCTGAGGGTAGTTAGTTTTGCACTGTTTTACTGACAGTTGTTGCTGTTGTGTTGAATTACGGATGGTGGTGAGTGTGAGATGTCCTATGGAGAGAATCTAGTCTAGCATGCCCTGTGGAGGTCAGCTAGCGAAGTGGTGTGGTGGGTTACAGATGGCAACTAGTGGTGTGGTGGGTTACAGATGGCAGATAGTGGTGTGATGGGTTACAGATGGCAGCTAGTGGTGTGGTGGGTTACAGAGGGCAGCTAGTGGTGCAGTGGGTTACAGTGGGCAGCTAGTGGTGCTGTGGGTTACAAGGGGAAGCTAGTGGTGTGGTGGGTTACAGAGGGCAGCTAGTGGTGTGGTGGGTTACAAGGGGAAGCTAGTGGTGTGGTGGGTTACAGAGGGCAGCTAGTGGTGTGGTGGGTTACAAGTGGAAGCTAGTGGTGCGGTGGGTTACAGTGGGCAGCTAGTGGTGTGGTGGGTTACAAGGGGAAGCTAATGGTGCGGTGGGTTACAGATGGCAGCTAGTAGTGCAGTGGGTTACAGATGGCAGATAGTGGTGCCATGGGTTACAGATGGCAGCTAGTGGTGTGGTGGGTTACAGATGGCAGCTAGTGGTGTGGTGGGTTACAGATGGCAGCTAGTGGTGTGGTGGGGTACAGATGGCAGCTAGTGGTGTGGTGGGTTACAGATGGCAGCTAGTGGTGTGGTGGGTTACAGAAGCAAGCTAGTGGTGTGGTGGGTTACAAGGGGAAGCTAGTGGTGTGGTGGGTTACATATGGCAGCTAATGGTGTGGTGGGTTACAAGGGGAAGCTAGTGGTGTGGTGGGTTACAAGGGGAAGCTAGTGGTGCGGTGGGTTACAGTGGGCAGCTAGTAGTGCGCTGGTTTACAGTGGGCAGCTAGTGGTGTGGTGGGTTACAGTGGGCAGCTAGTGGTGTGGTGGGTTACAGTGGGCAGCTAGTGGTGTGGTGGGTTACAGATGGCAGCTAGTAGTGCACTGGGTTATAGTGGGCACCCAGTTGTGTGGTGGGTTACAAATGGCAGCTAGTGGTGCGGTGGGTTACAAGTGGAAGCTAGTGGTGCGGTGGGTTACAGTGGGCAGCTAGTGGTATGGTGGGTTACAAGGGGAAGCTAATGGTGCGGTGGGTTACAGATGGCAGCTAGTAGTGCAGTGGGTTACAGATGGCAGCTAGTGGTGCCATGGGTTACAGATGGCAGCTAGTGGTGTGGTGGGTTACAGATGGCAGCTAGTAGTGCAGTGGGTTACAGATGGCAGCTAGTGGTGCCATGGGTTACAGATGGCAGCTAGTAGTGCAGTGGGTTACAGATGGCAGCTAGTGGTGCCATGGGTTACAGATGGCAGCTAGTGGTGTGGTGGGTTACAGATGGCAGCTAGTGGTATGGTGGGTTACAAGGGGAAGCTAATGGTGCGGTGGGTTACAGATGGCAGCTAGTAGTGCAGTGGGTTACAGATGGCAGCTAGTAGTGTGGTGGGTTACAAATGGCAGCTAGTGGTGCCATGGGTTACAGATGGCAGCTAGTGGTGCGGTGGGTTACAGATGGCAGCTAGTGGTGTGGTGGGTTACAGATGGCAGCTAGTGGTGTGGTGGGTTACAGATGGCAGCTAGTGGTGTGGTGGGTTACAGAAGCAAGCTAGTGGTGTGGTGGGTTACAAGGGGAAGCTAGTGGTGTGGTGGGTTACAGATGGCAGCTAATGGTGTGGTGGGTTACAAGGGGAAGCTAGTGGTGTGGTGGGTTACAAGGGGAAGCTAGTGGTGCGGTGGGTTACAGTGGGCAGCTAGTAGTGCGCTGGTTTACAGAGGGCAGCTAGTGGTGTGGTGGATTACAGTGGGCAGCTAGTGGTGTGGTGGGTTACAGATGGCAGCTAGTAGTGCGATGGGTTATAGTGGGCACCCAGTTGTGTGGTGGGTTACAAATGGCAGCTAGTGGTGCCGTGGGTTACAGATGGCAGCTAGTGGTGTGGTGGGCTACAGTGGGCAGCTAGTGGTGCGGTGGGTTACAGTGGGCAGCTAGTGGTGCTGTGGGTTACAGATGGCAGCTAGTGGTGTGGTGGGTTACAAGGGGAAGATAGTGGTGTGGTGGGTTACAGATGGCAGCTATTGGTGTGGTGGGTTACAAGGGGAAGCTAGTGGTGAGGTGGGTTACACTTGGCAGCTAGTAGTGTGCTGGGTTACAGTGGGCAGCTAGTGGTGCGGTGGGTTACAGATGGCAGCTAGTGGTGCGGTGGGTTACAAATGCAAGCTAGTGGTGTCTTGTTACAATGTGCATCTAAGTATTGACTTCTGCAGAGGGCAGCTTGTGTTGTAATGTTATGGAGGGTAGCCAGTGCTGTTTAGTTAAGGAGAGCAGCTTTTGTTACAGATAGCAGACTAGTAGTGTCACAAAGGGTTGTTTTGTGGTGTTATGGAGGGCAACTATTGTTCCAGAGGGCAGCCAATGTCGTTACAAAGGGCATAGTATTTTGTTGTTATGAGTGGCAGCTTCTGGTGTGTTATGTTCTTGAGTAGCTGATGCCCTGCTTTCGAAAATGTCCCATGTGGGCATCTGTACTACAAGAGTCTCACTTCATCTGGAGTCATGCAGTCAGCATGATGGCTCAGGTGGTTATTGCGAACACTGCAGAGAGTTGTTTGTCAGTGCTCCATTCCTGGCAGAAAATTGTCGGCCTTTTATTCTTACCATTGTGCAACCGAGAAGGTTAATAAAACCACGTTTAATTGCCACTGCACTAATGGTTAATATGTTCAAGAGGTTTGGAGGGAGAGGTGACCTTACCCGTGCCTCCCCCATATCCTACAGGGTGGGGCCCGCTCCTGGTGAGTCACCTCTGACCCTCCAGTAAACAGCAATTATTCTCTCTTTCAACATGGCGCTTGTTTTGTAACATTCTGCGCTCACTGAAATATCTTCAGCCCCGTCGCCATCTTTCCCCTGAGGCCTTTATTTTATGGTTTTAATATAGTGCGTTTTGTTCCGGTTTTATTATTTTTAGTAATGCGCTCGGCGCCCTATTCAGTGGGAGCGATAATTCAGAATAAAAAGATAAAGCGCTGTAAATCTTCTCTCGTATTAAGGGTTGAGTTTCTTGAAATAATAGGGCCGGCGGCATGCTCCGAAGAGGCGCAGAGCCCTGCGTGCTTCGCCAGTAAACACAGGCCCAACTCCCCGGGTGACCCTGGGCTCATTATACTGCTCTCCGAGGGCCTCGCACCTGAGCAGCACTGTTTACATGGAATATACCAGAAGAGGGCGGGGCCAGAGGCGCGGAGGTAGAGCGCGCTGGGCCCAGGTGGGGAGAGGCTAAGAGGAGGGGAGGAGAGACAACTGGGAGAGAACTCTGAAAAATAGAGTAGAGGAACTGCTCTGAACTATAGCGGTAAAATGAGAGAAGGTGGTAGTAGGGATGTGTGAAATTGGCTTCCTTTGCTTTCAAGCAATTATGCAATATTTGGTGTCATTATGTGAAATGCAAATCCTCATTTAGTGCTATATTTTAGTACAAAATGCGTCATCGCATCAATTTATGATCCGAGGATGTCTTTTGCAGCAAAAAAGCATGGCAAACAGGAGTGTTGCGAGCAACAGCTGCTCTCGTTCTGGCTGTCTGTGTTGTTCCAGCGGTCATATTTTGCTGTGAGCAGCGTGTAATTTTGCAATGAGTGTAATGGCATGATTCCTGCAATTTACCGTAACTGGCATAATGCTAAATTCCCGGAATTACTCACATTACACTGGCTTTGTTTGAAATTTGCCCTGCTCTAGAGGAGAGAAGAAAGGAAAGAAATGAGAGAAGAGAAAATGAACGGAAGAGCGTTCTGGAGAAGGGAGGATGAGAGTGAAATAGGGAGAAGAGAAATGTGAAGACGATAGGAAGTAATTCAGGGATCAGGGACAGATTTCAAAACTCGTTGTTAGTCACTGGAGTCCAGATTTGCAAATGGTAGTCACTCCTGGCTTCTTGATTCAGGCACACGGGACAGTGTTACTTTCCAGGCACAGGTACACAATAATGTGGACTAAGAACATCATCTTACAAAAATATTGTGCCATAAATATCTTTCACAAAAATGTCACCTTACTGAAGTTCCTGATAGGAAATCTGGCGCTAATGCGATCCAATGCACCTGATATTTTCGGCAACAATATTCTGGACATACACCCATGTTATGAGTATGTGTATAGCACAATCTACCAAGGCATTGGGGTTCATTCTTGATTTAGGTTCCCTCTTCATACAGGACTTATTCTGATGCTGGGAAATCAAATTACACAAATAATATATCAAATACATTATTTATTTATTTAGAACATTTATAAAGCGCACTGTTACCAGACGGTGTCCTGGCGCTGGTTGACCACTCCAAAGACTAGCCGCAAAGCTTATTGCCTAAATAACAATGTTTTCAAGACCTTCCGAAAGGACATCAAGTCTGGTATCTGTCTGAGGTCCGCTGGCAAGGCGTTCCAAGCCTTTGCTGCTCCCAAAGAGAAGCTTCTGCCTCCCATTCGGGCTTTCTTAATTCTTGGGACCACTATCAGCCCCTGGTCGGTTGATCTCAGTGATCTTACAGGTTTGTACCACTGAAAGTACTGGATCATACACTGCGGACCCAGCCCTTTAAGTGCCTTGAAGACTAAGCATAATGCTTTAAATGCAATCCGCTTGCGCACAGGCAGCCAGTGTAATTTCACCAGCTCTTGGGCGACCGAGGCAAATTTGGGAATGCCCGTGAGCCGGCGATTGATGCAGTGGCGTAGCTAAGGGTAGAGCGGGGGCGGTCCGCCCGGGGCTGCACACGTTTTGGGGGCGATGACCTTCCCCCCTTCGCTCTTACCTGCGGCTGTCACAGGGTGGCAAAAGCAGGGACCGCCATGGGCGGCCAAAGGTCTAGCCATGCCACTGCATTGATGACCAAAATACACATAAGGTAAGCACAGGTGGGTAAGTATAGGTTTACTATTTTAAACTCCACAGATGTGTACCTTGAAGGTACATATCTTAGAGCTAATCATTGTAAACCTGTACTTCCATATGCATACTTCTCGATATTTTTGGTGTCAATATTTATGTTATGATCTTCTTGTAGCACACTATTTACAAACAAGTCCATGGAATTTCCACCAACAGTTGTGTATTACTGAATGGTCGGGTATCCTTGATTGCTTTGTACATGGCTCTTTAGTTGTGTATAGTTAGCAGAGATTTGTTAAATGTCTAGTTTAATAATGAAATTACAATTAGTTTGTTTCTGCCCAAGATCTTTGGAGTGTGTTACATTTGCTGAAACGGAGAGATTGGCAGAGATGTATGATTAGGTGTTTCGCATATAATGCAGGGTATTCGTCTACTTTCCCCAACACATAATTAATTTTAACATGTGTTAGGCTAACCCGACTTAAGACGATACACATACATCACAGACATAGTATAATTTTGCTGGTATGGTTTGGATGGCAGATAAATCCTTAAAACCCTTACCAGAGATGCAAGAACCATAGATTTCATGAGTACTTTCATTGGAGCATACCTTCCTATAATCAATAGGCAGACTAGAAAGGGCAAGGAAGACTGGGTGACAAAGAGGACTCGGCTGGGTGCTTTTCTTGGTGATAGAAATAGAATATGAGATGTGTGTCCCACAGAAATCATTGTAAAAGAAATACTCCTTCGGCGCCAAAAGCTAATTAAATCCAGAAAGTTTTGAGGTCGATGGTATTTGCAGCAATGTAGTTCTATTGTAGTCGCACAGGGGTACAATGAAAGAAACCCTTATTTTTGGCTCTTACTACTGACAAGTATTTTTTTTTAATATGGAAACTGGTGCTATCAGTCATACTCTCCATGGACATATTTCTTGCCATTTCTTGCAAATGTCTGACAGCCCAGTGGCTGCAGTGTAATTAATGAGACAGTGGAGTTTTAGCTTCTGTGGTGCAAATGCGGTGCCCGGCTAACTTTGAATGCAGGAGGAAAATACAAATAATATTTTTCTCCCAAAGGGATGAATACACTCATCCAGCCACCTCTGCCTCGAGAAGCTCTTTCTTGGTAGAGTGCAGTCCCTTGTGTACTTTCCCCAGCCTTTTCTGTCCCTTTGCACGGAGTTACCTAGTAGCAGTTTGACTCCGCCTGCAGCCTGCCGGCATTCCCCTAGGAGCCCTTGGCACGCCATTCCCTAGTGCCCAGCATTCTTTTTGTGGCCTCTGCCCTGCAGTCCGTCTCTCCTTGCAGGTTTATTCCTAGCAGACTGTCTCTCTGCAGGTATTTACCTAGCAGACAGACAGTCTGTTTGCATGTAAGTTACCTAGCAGCTGTCTCATTCCTCTTCCAGGTAGTTTCATGGAATTCGGATTCCCTTGCATGTCCTACCAGTTTCCATTATTTTGAAGGTTGTCCTCTAGCAGGTCGTTCCCAAGCTGTCTTCACTTTCAGCCAATTCTCCAAAATCGGAATTCCCAGGCAAGTTTTTCCCTAGCAGCCGGACTGGGAACAGAAACAGACCCTGGCAAACTGCTCGGCCTGCCCCCCTGGGAGGGGAGGGGTGGTACGGCTGAGCTTTTGCTAGGGCCGGTTTCGGCCGATTTTGTTACAGGGGGCCTATATTGCCGACCCCAGGTAATAAAAATGTCCGCCAGGGTCCAAAAACAGGCCACCACCCTGGCGGCCCATTGGGGAAATGCCCAGTGCCCGCTACGGCCAGTCCGGCCCTGGCAGTCTGAATTGCTTTGCTGCTCCTTTCCTAGCAGTCGTGTCGCTACCCTTTTAATCTTCATCTTTTCATTTCTCTTGAGCGCCCCACTGTCGCTGTATGTGTTTATCTGTAGTTTGTTGCCCTGGCCTGAGACTTGTATTCCTTTACAGAACCTTGTCTCTTTCGGCCCCTTGCCATACATCTGTATATGATAAGAGGAACCTTGGATAGGGGGCTTCAATCCCTTGGGGATCTAGAGGCAAAAACTTCTAACTCTTTGCATAAGAGATCACATCTCATGCCACTGCCATTTAAAAAGATTCAACTCTGCCCATCACTTGCCTATGAACTTCGGAATCCTTACCAGGCTCTTGCCGAGCAGCTTCCACCCCTTGCCTGTCGTTTACCTAAGACCTATCACTAAAATGGCGGCCTCTTGCCAAAGACTCTTCAAACACCCGAAGGTCTTCTGCCGTCCCTGTAGCTCTCAGTCCCTACTGCCACCCTTGCCTTCTAACCTGCATCCCATTGCAGAGCCCAGGCCAAGGAGCCTATACCCCTCTGCATGTTCCCTGTAAGGGCCTATACCTCACAGCCCATATCCCATTGCAATCCTAGTCAAAAGCAGCAGCAGCTGGACCCGATCTGGGGTGGAGGGGCGCCAGCAGGGGGTCCTCCTTGCCGCTCCTCCTGGTCGCATCTCCTCATCCCGCCGGCAGGAACAGGAAGCAGCCTGGAAGCACCCAGGCTCCCCTGAGCCAATCATAACGCTGTAATGCACTTTTATGATTGGTCTGAGCGCCATGGCTCGGTGCTCAGAAGCGGCCTAGGGGCCTGGGCATGTTCTTCATCCAGGTTGTAATGCAGCCTGGTTGGAGAGGAGGGTAAGGGCACATGACTGTTATGCGGATCTAGAGGGTTGGCCAAACAGTCATGTGCACTTGGGAGTGGGGGCAAACCAATCCGCCGCTGCTGTCAGCTCCGCCCCACCCCGTCATGCCTCACTGCCCTGCACGAAAAAGTGAAAAATAAAATGATTATAACTCTGTTATTATCATTTTATTTCTTCTTATACTGATGAAAAAAACAGTGGGGTGAGGCTCCTCCGCCCTAGTGGAGAAACCGTCACTGGTCAAAAGGCTCCACCCTGTGCCTCGTAGCCTATTGCAGAGTCCTAACTAGGAGCCTCCACCCCTCTGCCGGCCTCTGAGGGGCCCTTGCCTTATAGCCCTTTTCGAGGTCATAACCAAATATGTTGTGGGGTGCGGTGGGGCACTTTGCTTGCCCGCCGCATTTATAAGTTACCGGCCGCTCCTGGCCATAACACCTCCCCTGCAGCCCCCGTGGCTGGCACAGGGTAGGAGGGAGGGGGGTATAAGAGGCAACCTTTCAGCCCCTCCCCATTCAGCCTACGGACTATAAATGCGACATGGGGGCACCAGGAGCCCTTCAGCACATTCTACAAGATGGCGCCATCATTTTGGCTTACGCCACCGGCCCGTGCCCCTTTAAATAGTCCAAGCCAGCATCCTCCTCCCCCTTCCCTTCCGTGCCCTGCGGGGCCCCCACTCGTGGCCGTTGCAGAGCCATGGGCGTACCTACCATTGATGCAGCAGGTGCAGAGCACCGGGGCCGAAAGTCCCGAAGGCCCCATTAAACCCTGAAAATAGCTGCATCTTAAAAGCAGAGTCCGAGGGGCCACTTCCCTAGCTTGCAGGAGGGCCCCGGGCATCCGTGCCTTGCCCCGGCCTGGGAGCCGCCAACCCCCGCGGGGCCCTCGCCTCTCCTTTACGGGGTACCTGACAGCACTCCGCAGCCCTGCAGGAAGATTCATCAGGGGCAGGCCGCGCGCGGCGCAGCAGCCAGGCCTGATTAATATTGCATCGGGAGGGGGGAGGCCTTCCCTGCTCGTTAGCCTGTGAAGGTTGCGGCGCCGGGAAGGAGCCGCTAATGAGCAGAATGAATAATTCTGTTCCTCTAACTCTGGCAATCAGGCCGGACACCTCCAAAGATAACAGATCAGCCCCGAATACTTTAAGCTAATGGCTAATTAATGCACAATTAGAATGGAAGTTGAAGGTAAGTGCCTGGGACAGGATCTGGAGTCCAGGGTGCTAAGAGTGAACTGCTGCGGGCCCCACCGGGGCCCAGTGTGTCCCTAGCCCCTGAGCCAGGATCACCTGCAGACCTATGGGGTGGGCGGCACCGAGGACCCTGGCACCATTACGCCAGTCTGGGCGTTCATTATCAAAGACCCCGCGAGCCTGAGATGACCTCTGAGGGCTCTGGGATAGCTACCTTCACTCCAGGGACCGGTCTGGGGGTCAGTGGCCCCAGTGTCGCACCCCCCCGAAAGCCCCACAGACCTCTTCGAAGGCTGGATATGTGAGTCCGAGTCCCTCAGGCGGAGGCTATCCATGCCGAAGACCCCCCTAGGTGGGTGTCAGCCTATGGGACAGCTCAGCGTATCTCTCTGAGGTGCAGGTGCCACAATCTGTGAGACCCCAGTAGACATCTCTAGGGTGTACTAGTATACGAGACACCCACAAGTGACCCCCCCTGGGGAGTGTGGGTGTCACAGGCTATAAGACATAGAGTGTCAGTATCAGTCTGCAAGACCTCAGAAGACCAGGCAGGAGTCTGACGTCACAGGCTATAAACCCCCAATAACCCTTTAGTTGTGTGGGTATCACAGTCTGTGTCACCCCACAGGCTCAAGCAGAGGTTCAGTGTCACAGACTATGGGTCCCCAGGAGACCTTTTTCAGTGTGGTCGTTTCACAGATTATGAGACCCCCACCCCTCAAAGATCTGTTGAGTGCGTTGGTGACGCCGCCTATGAGGTGCTTGGGGACTACTCCGTAGGACAGGTGGCATGGTCTACTGCGAGCGCGTCACTGTCGATGGTGACCAACATTCACTCATCCTAGTCAGGAGGCGTAACAGGAGGGCAGTATGATTGTGAAAAGGGTGGAGAGAACATTTCAGTGGCAAAAGGAATTCGTTGTTAACTGAGACTGAGACTGTTGTACATTAAAGACCATTAACGCAGCCCCCCTAGGCGGAACCTGGATTCTCTGCTGGAGTAGGACACAACACTCAAAATGACACACGCTGGGGAAAGAATGTTATAGGTCATAAATGAGAATACTAACAGATTCTGAAACCAGAAAGATTTAAAGGTTTCTCTACTCAGACAAGAAGGGGTATCTCGTAAATAAACTCTCTCTTGGACTCACACCTGGGAGCCAACATTGCAAGGATATTGCTGAACTATGGGGGTCAGAGGACATTAGCATTACCAGCTACACGTTGAATTCGGGCCAGCATGGATGAAGTGCATTAGTCATTTTACTACCTAATGTCCGATTTATGAATGCATAGGGGTGTTCTTGACAAGCGCGAACAAAGAAATCTTAAGATTTTTTTCAGTTTTCAAAAGCATTGAAAGGTGAAAATATCCTACTGGGCCACTCGAGAGAGGTCTGTGGCTCTCTTTGAGTATCTGGGGGTACTTCTGAGACAGCAGGGGTAGCCAGGGTCAGGCTGCTTTATAGGGTAGATTGGCCGTGCCAGAAGGGCTTTTCTGTCGGGTCAGTGTGGGGGCAAACATTGCCTTCAGCAAGCACAAATGCATGCAGTCTCCCATACATTGCAAAACAGCTGTACAAATGCATGCAGTCTCATTACCTTACAAACAGCTGCACAAATGCATGCAGTCTCCCTTACCTTGCAAAACAGCTGTACCACTTGCTTTTACAGTTCAAAAGTGACCAAATTGCAGAATGAAGGCCACTTTCTTTTAACTATCTGATTCACTAGTGGGGGGAGGGCACTTTCATTTTTGTGCCCAGGTCTATTTTCTCTCCTAGTCAGACTCTGGTGTAGCTTACCATTTTCTGGTGTACTCCGTAATTAATTTGTGAAAGAAAGAGTGCTGGTACCCATCCTTTGCTCAGAAGCCCGCGGCTGGTGGAATTAAACATCGGCTCGTCGAATACCAAGGCTGGTAGTCTTAAATACACCTCATGCCGCTTTAATCCACTACTATACACTCCCTTACCCTTTCTCTCTTTCTGCTTTCTCTTTGTGACGCTTTTTCCGTCTTTCTTTTCCTCCGTCTTTCCGAGCTGTGTCTCTCGCACTCTGTACACATCAGATGCAGAAAAGAAATGCCGTTCCCCATTTATAAGCGCCAATGATAACCACTGGTTCAAATTAAGCACTGGATGTACTCCTGTGGGGCAGCAGTTTATTATTTTTTCACTTTATTCTCTCTGATAAAAGAGTATTTCATCGCTCTTTCAATACACCCTTAAAGGCAAGGGCAGTGAATCACTTCGTGTGTACTTTTTATGTGGCATGGGGCAGCTTATCTCAATGACTGGATTACTTGTGTGAAGGCAAGAGGCAGCGCCAAACAAATTCTGTCTATAAAGAAGATATGAGACTGTCATTGTCAAAAGTGTATTTGGCTTCCAAAGCTTATAAATTATACTTCTGAAATATAATCTATTTTGTTTAATCCAAAAGTAACTATCATGGCCCGGGAAGTTTGCATTTCTTACTATTCAGTAGCCTTCCAATTGCATTAAACGGGGTGAGTGGCCCTTTCTAAAGTCTCATTAGATTTTAGTCAGGACATTTTCTCAGGTGAGCACCAGCCGTTTGGGCAGGAGCGGCTCGTGCAGGTAAGAGCTGTGGGGCCGAGTGGGGGGGATTCAACAGACGACCTCGAGGGAAAATTAAATAAATAATTCAATTTCCCTGGTCGCTGTGGAAATCCCCCACCACCCGGTCCCACAGCACGGGCTGCGGCTGCGTTTGGGTGCTTCCCATTTTCACTCTCAGTGGGATAGATGAGAGGTCTCTCGATCACCCATCATGCTCTCTCTGTTTTTCTCTCTTGTTTGTCCCCACAAAAGAGATCTGTGAGAAATAAGCATTGGCAAAGCCAATAGGACTCACCTATGTGAAAGCTGTTGGCTTTTGCCAGTGTCTTTAAGCCATGTTGTACAGAAGCATGGCTGCTGTTCAGCATGACTCATCGTTAGTGCCGTGGTGTAGAGAGGAGTGGTGTAGAGGACAGTGGAGTAGAGTGGAATAGAGCGGAGTGGCATGAAGTGGAGTGGCAGTGAGCAATGTAGACTGGAGTACAGTTGTGTACAGTAGAGTGAAGTGGTGTAGAATAGAGTGGTGTGATGTAGGGTGGAGTCGTGTAGAGTAGAGTGGTATACAGTAGAGCAGTGTAAAATAAGTGGCGTACAGTAGACCGGCGTAAAGTAGAGCAGTGCAATGTGACAGAGAGTTGAATTGGGTAGAGTAGAGAGGCTGGGTGGACTTCACTCAGTTTAAGAAATTGCTAAAAACCTGGTTATTTGAATGAGTATAGGTGATACATGAAGAGGCTGACTCCTGAGATGCACCTTTGGGTGTGATTTGTTTCACTTTATAAAATGGATATAATTCATGGAGTGGACTGGTGTAGAGTAGCGTGCCATAGAGTAAAGAAGTGTAGAGAAGAGTGGCATAGAGGGGAGTGGAATGGCGTAGATTGATGTGGATTAGACTGGAGTGGCATAGAGTGGCATGGAGTAGTGTAGATTAGAATGACATAGACTGGAGAGGTGTAAAGTGGAGTAGAATAGCATAGTGTTACGTGGAGTGGCAGAGAGTTGCATGGAGTAGCGTAGAGTAGCATGGTGTAGAATGGTAAAGAGTGGTAAAGAGTGGTGTGGAGTAGAATGGAATAGAGGGAAATAGGGTGGCATAGGGTGGTGAACACTGGAGTGGAATAGCGTAGAGTGGCACAAAGTGGTGTAAAGTGGAGTGCAGTAGCATAGTGTGATTTAGAGTAGAGTGGCATTTAGTGAAGTGGAGTAGCATAGACTAGAGTGACATAGAATTGAGTGGCATAGAGTGGAGTGGCGGTTGAGTGGAGTGGTGTGGTGTGGTGTAGAATGGAGTGACATAGTCTGGAGTGTCATGTCATAGAGTGGAGTGGTGTAGAGTGGAGTGGAGTAGAGTAGAGTGGAGTGGCATTGAGTCGAGTGGAGTGACATAGAGTAGCATGGTCTGGAGTAGAGTGGTGTAGAATGACTTGGAAATGCGTGGAGGGGCACAGACTAGAGTGGTAAGGAGTAGAGTAAAGTAGAGGTATAGAGTCGAATGGAGTGGCATAGAGTCGAATGTCATAAAGTGGAGTGACGTAGAATGAAGTGGCATAGAGTGTTGTAGAGTGGTGTAGAGTAAAGTGCCGTGGAGTTGCACTCTGGGGAGTGAAGTGAAGTAGAGTTGTGTAGAGTAGAGCGGAGTGGCATCGAGTGGAGTGACGTTGAACAGAGTGGAGTGTATTGGAGTAGAAAGGAGTGGTGTAGAGTGGAGTAGAGTTGAGTGGAGCAGTGTAGAGTGGAACAGCATAGAGTAGAGGGACGTAGAGTAGAATGGCATAGAGTAGAGTGGGTTAGAGTAGAGTGGCATAGAGTTGAGGGGCGTACAGTGGAATAGCATTGACTGTAGAGTGGAGTGGTGTGGTCTAGAGTGGGGTAGCATAGAGTAGAGGGGCATGGAAGAGTACAGATGTAAGCATAAGTAACTAGAGCGTCGATAGAGATGGCAGATAAGGTGAAAGCAACAGCCGTGTCCCAATGTTAACCCTATCCGTGCTGATGACGGAACCGCTCCGTCATCAGCTGCGGTGGCGCTGTGCTGATGACGGAACGGTTCCGTCATGGCCCTGCCGCCGCGCCTGCGCAGCGCTGATTTCGCGCCTGCGCGGCGCGTTCTATTGAGTGGGCGGGTCCAGGACGGAACCTCTCCATCATGAGCACAGCTCAACCGCGGCTGGTGACGGAGCGGTTTCGTCACCAGCACGGCCCGGCCGCGCGGCCGCCCCGCCCCCTTAGCACTTCGGCGGAATAGCCGCTGCAGTGAAGGGGCTAAAAGTAGGAAAGTACTGTACATGTCCAGGAATGATGCTGAAATGCTTGTAAAAAATACTGCATCTCAAAAAGACAAGGAAGAAAAAAGACGTGGAAGAACACATTAACGTGGTCTAGGCTCCATGGAGGAGCTAATACTAGAAAGGAAGGGATGCCTACTGGAGCTGAGCTATTGAAAGATTGCAAATGAGAGTGACAACAAAAACAACCAATGGTATTCTGTGGGCGAGTTGTAAGCCCACTGAGTAGTAAACAATATGTCTCGCAGCACAGTGTATGCGCTGCGATGGGGAGACCTTAAAATGTCTCCCAGGTCCCTTCTCATGCTAACTGTCCCAGGAATCCTCAAGGCACGCAGCAAAGAGGGTGGGGGTAATTCACAATACATTTTGCACTTTCTACCTCCCCAGGTGTCACTCCCACATCCTTACACTTGCAGGCCTCACTCAGAGGGATGTGGGTGTGAAATTCCCTTCCATGTTCTCTTGGATACTGCTCCAGGACTCTACTGAGGAGACCTGCTTTGAGAGGCAGAGATTAGGTTTCAATTCTTTGGACATTAATATACTGTTTCAGTCTGTAGCTCCCTTGTGGTGATTAACTGCTACTTTTTAACACCAGCATGCAATTGCGACTGTAAGTTGAAGCTCTGAGTTTCTATGACATGTTCAGCTAAACAGGTTTTGTTACACAGTCTTGTCAAAAGGTTTTTAAATGCGTCCTGATGTAACCCGGATTCTTCTGTTTCTCTTCCTGCAGGGAACTACCTGGAGCTCTTCCTGCTGATGCTCGGACTCAAGATCCAGATGACCATCTCCTGCCCAGTGAACTGCATTTGCTACCCATCCCCAATGACTGTCAGCTGCCAGGCCCATAACTTTGCAGCCATCCCGGAGGGCATCCCAGAGAGTAGTGAGAGGGTCTTCCTGCAGAACAACCAGATCACCATGCTCCTCAGAGGTCACTTCAGCCCCTATCTGGTCACCCTCTGGATCTACTCCAACAACATTACCTTCATTGACCCCGCCACCTTTGATGGCTTCTACAGCCTGGAGGAACTGGACTTGGGAGACAACCGCTTCCTCAGGGCTCTGGCAGCAGAGACATTCCAGGGCCTGTCCAGACTCCACGCCCTGTATCTCTACAAGTGTGGGCTGAGCTCCCTGCCCAGTGGAATATTCAGTGGCCTACACAATCTTCAGTATCTGTACCTGCAAGACAACCACATTGAGTTTCTACAAGATGACATCTTCGTTGACCTGATGAATCTCAGCCATCTATTTCTCCATGGGAACAAGTTGTGGAATCTGCACCAGAACACTTTCCGCGGGTTGATCAACCTCGATCGGCTGCTGATCCATCAGAACCAGCTGCAGTGGGTTCACCGGCGGGCCTTCCATGATCTCAAGCGACTGACCACCTTGTTCCTCTTTAACAATAGCCTCTCAGAACTTCCAGGGGAGTGCTTGGCCCACCTTTCAGCCTTGGAGTTCCTCAGGTTGAACGGCAACCCCTGGGACTGCGACTGTAAGGCCAGGTCACTGTGGGACTGGCTGCAGAGGTTTCGGGGGTCCAGCTCCAGTGTCATCTGCGAGACCCCAGAGGACATGCAGGGTAAGGACCTAAAGGCCTTCAAAGCAGAGGACTTCATGGTGTGCTTGGGGACAGAGTCTCAGCACCAGATAAAGACCCACTTCTTCAGTAGCATGGACCGGGTGGCCCATAAAGACCACCACTCCCAGCACACCTCCAAGGAGAAGGGGTATGGCATAGACTTGGAGCACAGTCTGCATAACATTGAGCCAGCTGCCCCGCACCCAGGCCACAAGAAGACAGGCAAGAACTGCACGCATCTCAAGAATCGCAACCGCATTTCCAAACCTGTGTCCTTGGGTTCCAGCAAGAATGCCCACGAACTGCAGGACTATGTGCCCGACTACCAGCAAAAGTTTGGCTTTGGCCTGATGCCCACAGCGTCCCCCAAAAGAAAGGCCAAATGCACTCGTAGGACCCCCATCCGACCCCCAAGTGGAGTGCAACAAGCGGCCGGCAGTGGTGGTGCTACTGTGAGGGCATCTCTGCTGGTGCTGCTTCTGCTATTGACGGGCATCATACGCTGATCCTGGCTGGCAGAGGGGGGAGGGGCGCTCTGGACTGGCGCTGTTCTCAAGAGCCCAGCTGCGTCTCCTTTCTTCTCCTGCCTTTGTGTACTTGGAGGATTTGGCACCAGGTGAATGGAAAGGAGAGGGTATGAGTGGTTTGTTTCTTTTGGTTGTTACCAGAACACAAGTTCTACCTACCACCACCCAGGAGCACGCAACCGGTGTTGGCCCTGTGGCAATGACGCTGCCGTGCCAAGCACCTCCGGCGAAGTCAGTTGTTATGCTACGTCTGTTGTTTTTTTAATTTCAGCTTAAGATAGAACTCTGAGCAAATTAGTAAAAGGGGTGATGCTGGGCTGGCGCTGTGTGACTCCCTGATTTTGCAGGACATGCTGTGTTTTCTGGGGGAATAGGATCGTTCTCCCACCAAATAAACATGAAGACCCCTCAAGTCCAACATGGATGTCTGGGGGAGTGCTGGTCGGACACATGCAGCATATGTACCGGGGAAGGAACTGCCTCCAGAACTGATCAGAAGACCGTGCCCAATCGTGAAGGCCTCTGACATTCTTTGCCATAATATACAAATATATTTATACATACATACATACATACATATATATAAATATATATATAATGAGAGAGAGCGAGAGAGAGAGAGTGAGTGTGCAGGCTGGACTGCACAGGAAAAGGAGTATTCTACAACCAGAGGTATGGTTTGTTGCATAAAGCTACGAGTGTTAATCGTGGGCGGGAGATTGAAGGGGACTGGAGTAGGAAGTTGGGCACATTAATGCTTTTATAAGTTCACATCTCTTGTGAGCACACGTTTTTGTCTCCCCTACGAAGACTCCCCATGCACCCTAACTATACCATATATACCTAAGCCATGTTAATTAACATTGTGCAAATCCTCTCTACAAATGAAGGACTTCTTGGCCTAGACAAGCACAAATGGAAATCGCTACTTGGATGGGTCGATTCTGGGAAAAGCAAGACAGGGGCCCAGCCTCCCCAGAGCACCCTCCACCCTACAAGTCATCCCAGGTATAAATGTCCTTCTGTACCCAGCTCAGTAGGGATCTATGGACTGCAGCCAGGGCACCAGAGGCCGAGCCCAAGACCCAGAGCGTAAAAACTCATGCACAGTCCACCACCAATCTAGCATGAGAGGGGAGGGTGGAAGGGACAAGCCTAGAATTAGTGGCCACGACACACCGGACGGTGGCCCGTAAAATGTCCACTGGGATGATTGTATGGATCGGCCTCATAGAAGGACATGTTGTATGCAAAATCAGTCCTATAACCCTCAAGGACATGGATTCTGACAGGGCACCGGGGCAAGTCATGGGGCCTTGTAGCAGTGTAGATTGGCTAGGGATTAGAGGATTAGAGATGGGGAAATACAGTCCACATCATCTTCGACTCAGGGCCTGCAAGACCCCGTAGGGCTGCAGGGGGGCTGCGTGATGTGTAGAAGGTCACTGGGAGTAGTTTTTTCCGCCTTCTGCACATCATGGTGGGTGTTTTCCCCTATCCTTAATTCAGAATCCTTGAGATGGATTGGTAGAGCAGGCACAGGCATGGCTTCTGGGATACCTATACAGATGAGCGCCTGCACATATTCCCTCTGCCCCTTCTCCGCGCAGAGGAGTCCAGGAGCTCCCACACTGCGCGAGAGAGGGTCACCCAGCAGAGAGCAGTGGGGAACGTGTAGCAGGTCTATTGACCTCACTGTGATGAAGTGGGGGTGTCTAGGGCACCCAGAGGTAGGACCTAACTCTGCCTCAAGGACCATGCGCTCCATAGGTTGAATACATGCTTTTTGGGGGGTTGCTCAAAGATGCATAGGGAAGGGTAGTGTGAAGATAGGAGGGGGTAGATGAAGCCTCCACGACCTCCATACCCCAATATTAAGGTCCTTGAAGGCATCCTGTGTGTGGTCCGAGCCCAGGTGCAGCTGTGGCAGCGTCACGGCCTCTGAAGGTGGCCAGGGACACCCCTACAGCGAGTGTTTCCCTCCTGCCTTCCATTGGTGCCCTGGCTGGTACTGTTGGGCACAGCGTGTGGAGGAGGGAGCAGGCGGTAACAGCGCTCTTCTTTCTTGTGTTGAGGGTGCGGGGGGGGGGGAGGGGAGGGAGGGAGTAGAGCTCTTGGTGGCCTGGGCTTTGCATACAGGTTATGGCACCACTATGCCCTTTCAAACGAGATATTGTATAAAGAAAGACACCTTCTACTTAAATCGTAAATAAAGAATTTTTGAATAAACACAACTTGTCTTTTTTTTATCATCCTAAATGTTTTATTTCCTTATCGTTGCCGCGCAGGACCGGCGATCCCCACCTTCCCCCTATTTTGAGGGCCCTTGTGCACATCCCCTCTGGTGCCACAGCTGGGCTACCTGTGCCAGCGCGTGCTGGACGTCGACGACAGCCGCGTGCACGAGGCGGCAGCTGCGAGGCCAGGCCCCTCCATTAGTGCAGGAGGAGCGGGGTCTGCTGGGACCGGTGCATGCAAGGGAAGCCATGCAATATGGATGCCTCCTGCGCGCGCGGCCCCTCGTCCTGGAGACACGCTCTATTACTGCAGGAAAGAGCAGCGCCGGCAGAGGCCGCGGGTATTTTTAGTCCGCGCTCTGTGAGATGCAGGCAAGCTTTATTGCGCATTCCTGCACGCCAGACTGCCAGGAGATTGCTTAGACTGACCAGGGAGACCAGACGGTCAACAGAGTGCACAGAGTGACCGGACTGTCTGGAGAGTGCTCAGTGTGACCAGACTGCCAGGAGAGTGTTCAGAGTGACCAGACTGTCAGGAGAGTGCTCAGAGTGACCAGACTGTCAGTGCTCAGAGTGACCAGAGTGGCCAGACTATCCGCACGGGCTCAGAGCGATCAGACTGTCAAGATTGTTCAGAGTGAGCAGACTGTCCGCAGAGAACACAGAGTGAGTGGCCAGTCTGTCAGGAGAGTGATCAGAGTGACCAGACTGTCAGGAGAGTGCACAGAGTGGCCAGACTATCAGCACAGGCTCAGAGCGATCAGACTGTCAAGATTGTTCAGAGTGAGCAGACTGTCCCCAGAGTACACACAGTGAGTGGCCAGTCTGTCAGGAGAGTGCTCAGTGACCTGGCTGCCAGTAGAGTGTTCAGAGTGACCAAACTGTAAATAGAGTGATCAGACAGTGAAAAGAGTGTTTAGAGTGTCCAGACTGTCAACAGACCACGCAGAGACTTCAGGCCAGCACAGTGACCAGGGTGTTCAGACTGTCAGTAGATTTCAGTGTGTTGAGACTGTCAACAAATATCTCATGAGTGTTGATACTGCCGAGTATCCACAAAGAGCTCAGTGATTAGATTGCTAATGTAGAGCATTCAGTATTCAGAATGTCAACTGAGTGCACAGACTGCCAAGAGAGTGTTGACACTGGCAGCACAAACATTAGAGCGTTCAGACTGTCAACAGAGTGCACGAAGTATCCAGACCGTCAACAGAGTGCTTAGAGTGTTCCTTCTACTGATATAATTCTCATATTTTTTAGACTGTCAACAGAGTATTCAGGCTGTCAACAGAGTGCTGAGTCCGGTTAGATTGAAGCAGTGTGCAGACTGTTTACAAAGTGCCTAGAGTTTTCAAACTGTCAGCAAAGTGCTGAAAGTGTTCAGACTGTCAAGAGTGTTTAGACTGCCAGCAGAGTGCTCAACCCTCAGACTGTCAGCAGAGTTCCTTGTCCTCCAACGGCCAGCTGACGTGTTTGTCCTCCAACTGTCAGCACAGTGCTCAGTGTTCAGGTTGTGAGCAGTGCTCAGTCCTCAGACTGTCAGCAGATTACCCTGTCCTCAGATTGTCATCAGAGTGCTCAGTCCCTCGACTCTCAGTAGAGTTCCTTGTTTTCAGACTGTCAGCAGAGTGCTCAGGCCTCAGCCTTTCAATAGAGTTCTCAGTGTTCAGAATGTCAGCAGGGCTAAGTCCTCATACTGTCAGCAGAGTTTCCTGTCCTCAGACCACCAGCAGAGTTCTCAATCCTTAGGCTGCCAGCAGAGTTCTTAGACTGTCATCAGAGTGCTCAGTCCTCAGACTGTCAGCAGAGTTCCCTGTCTTCAGACTGCCAGCAGAGTTATCAATCTTTAGGCTGCCAGCAGAGTTCTTAGACTGTCAGCAGAGTGCTCTGTCCTCATACTGTCAGCAGAGTTCTCAGTCCCTTGACTCTCAGCAGAGTTCCTTGTCTTCCCACTATCAGCAGAGCTCCCTGTTTTCAGACTGTCAGCAGAGTGCTCAGGCCTCAGACTGTCAGTAGAGTTCTCAGTGTTCAGAATGTCAGCAGGGCTAAGTCCTCAGACTCTCAGCAGAGTTCCTTGTCCTCGGACTGTCAGCAGAGTGCTCAGCCATCAGACTGTCAGCAGAGTGCTTGGTGTTCAGACTTTCAACAGAGTGCTCACTTCTCAGGCTTTCAGTAGAGTACTTAGACATCAGACTGACAGCTGAGTGCTCAGTCACAGACTGTCATATAGGGTTTCCTGTCCTCAGACTGTCAGCAGAGTGCTCAGTCCTCATACTGTCATCAGAGTTCCCTGTCCCCAGACTACCAGCAGAGTTCTCAATCCTTAGGCTGCCAGCAGGGTTTCGTAGACTGCCAGAAGAATTCTCAATTTTTAGGCTGCCAGCAGAGTTCTTAGACTGCCAGCAGAGTGCTCAGTCCTCATACTGTCAGCAGAGTTCCCTGTCCTCAGACTGCCAGTAAAATTCTTAGACTGTTAGCAGAGTGCTCAGTGTTTAGACTCTCAGTGGAGTTCTCAGTCCTCAGACTGCCAGCAGAGTGCTCAGTATTCAGATTGTCAGCAGCGTTCCCTGTCCTCATACTGTCAGCAGAGTGCTCAGTTCTGAGGCTGTCAGTAGAGTACTCAGTCATCAGACTGACAGCTGAGTGCTCGGTCGCAGACTGTCAGTAGGATTTCCTGTCCTCAGTCTGTCAGCAGAGTGCTCAGTCCTCATACTGTCAGCAAAGTTCCCTGTCCTCAGACTGCCAGCAGAGTTCTCAATCCTTAGGCTGCCAGCAGAGTTCTTAGACTGCCAGCAGAGTGCTCAGTCCTCGTACTGTCAGCAGAGTTCCCTGTCCTCAGACTGCCAGCAGAGTTCTCAATCCTTAGGCTGCCAGCAGAGTTCTTAGACTGCCAGCAGAGTGCTCAGTGTTCAGACTCTCAGTGGAGTTTGCAGTCCTCAGACTGTCAGCAGAGTGCTCAGTGTACAGACTCTCAGTAGATTTCCCTGTCCGCAGACTGTCAGCAGAGTGCTCAGTCCTCAGACTGCCAGCAGAGTGCTCAGTGTTCAGATTGTCAGCAGCGTTCCCTGCCCTCAAAAGAAAAATAACTCCTTTAAATCGCCATGGTTCTCACAAGAACTCAGGAACCTACGAAAAACTTGCAAAATTCATGAGAGAAAGTGGAGAAAAAAGTGGGACCCCCTTATCAAGGAAGAGTATAAAGCTGCAATGAGGGCCTACAAAGCAGCGCGAAAAGCAGCCCAAGCCTCCTTCTTTGACAAAACATCAAAGCTGCATCTAGCTCATCCCGAGAGACTTACAAAATAGTCAAAGAACTTCTCAAAATACCCAATCCCCCCTCTGTTCTACAACCCTCAGTTGCCAGATGCAACCAAATAGCGGACTTCTTCCAAAACAAGATCACCAACATTTTGCAATCACTTCCGCCCAAAACAGACATCGACCCCCCGACTGCCCCCCCTCCCCACCCTGAGACCAACCCTCGACAGTTTTAACCAACTGTCCAATGATGACTTCTTGAAAGCCCTTTCAGACCTGAAAAGTGGCTCCCCCAACGACCCTGCTCCTATTCGAATCCTAAAACAAGTCGGACCTACCATCTCTCACCTGGCCACTAACCTGATTAATACCTCGCTGGGCCAAGGAGTGGTCCCCCCCAGCTGGAAGCATGCCATGGTCAAGGCATTACAGAAAAAACCAGGACATGACCCCTCAGACCTATCCAACCTTCGACCGATCTCTCTCTTGCCTGGCCTGAGCAAAATCGCAGAGAAGGCAGTTAACCAGCAATTGTCAGCCTTTCTCGAATCCAATAATCTTCTTCGACCCTCACAAACAGGCTTCCGTCCAGGCCAGGGGACCGAGACAGCCCTCCTGAAAGTGGTAGAGGAGGCCAGATGCATCTTGGATTCAGGGGGATCAGTTTTACTGCTCCTCCTGGATCTAAGCGCTGCATTTGATACGGTGGACCACAAGATTCTGATCAAGCGACTATCTGAGCTGGGAGTGAGAAGCACGGCACTCTGTTGGCTCTCATACTTCCTAGAAAACCGTACCTTCCAGGTCTGTGAAGGGAACGTCCGATCAGATATCCTTTCCCTCCAGTGTGGGGTCCCCCAGGGCTCTTCACTGAGCCCTACACTGTTTAATACATATATGGCCCCCCTGGAGGATGTGGTCACCCCATTTGGGATAAAAGCCGTCACCTACGCTGATGACACCCAAATGATCGTATCATTCTCACTCGAAGAAGAAAAAATCAAAAGCCTCCACAACTGCCTAGAAGGGATACACGCTTGGATGTCCAACTCAAGGCTTAAGCTCAATGGCTCAAAGACCGAGCTTATGCTCCTGGGACACCATCCACCATCCCTCCCCATTGCTATGTGGCCCTCATGCCTTGGACCCATCCCCCAGCCTAAGACTGAAATTAAAAGTCTAGGCTTCTGGCTGGAACAGAACCTTTCCATGACAACACAGGCAAAAAAAACAGCTGGCACCTGTGTTGGTCTACTTCGATCAACTAGGAAGATTCTTTCACTACTCCCTGCAACCTCACAAAAAATGCTCATGCAAGGTCTAATACTATCAAGGTTAGACTACTGCAATGCCCTCTTTTTGGCCGCCCCTGAAGCTACGCTCAATGTCCTGCAGCGAACACAAAATGCCGCTGCAAGGATACTCACTGGTACCCCCCGCAGAGTTTCAGCCAAACCGTCCCTAAAAGCATTGCACTGGCTGCCGATCGCGAAAGGGTCAAATTTAAATCCTTATGTACCACTCACAGAGCCATGCAAAATCAAGGACCCCCAATGCTGAAATCTATGCTCTGCCCATATACTCCTAACAGACCCTTACGATCAGCGCAAGGCAACCTAGCTAAAGTCCACCAAAGTAAAAGATCTCGAACTGGTGGACGCCGTTTCTCGGTGGTCGCCGCAACCCTCTGGAATTCTCTCCCAAGCCAACTCCGGTCTGAACCTAATCATATGAAATTCCGAAAGCTTCTCAAAACCCACCTCTTCCCGCATTAACCTCCTCCCCTCCCCCTCAGCCTCTATCCTCAGTTGTCTGTCTGCAATCTCAGCGCTGGGACGCTTCCGGGCAGCCATGCGCTATACAAGTCCCAAATTCATTCATTCATTCATTCATTCATTCATACTGTCAGTAGAGTGCTCAGTGTTCAGATTGTCAGCAGCGTTCCCTGTCCTCATACTCTCAGCAGAGTGCTCAGTTCTGAGGCTGTCAGTAGAGTATTCAGTCATCAGACTGACAGCTGAGTGCTCGGTCGCAGACTGTCAGTAGGATTTCTTGTCCCCAGACTGTCAGCAGAGTGCTCAGTCCTCATACTGTCAGCAGAGTTCCCTGTCCTTAGACTGTCAGCAGAGTGCTCAGTCCTCATACTGTCAGCAAAGTTCCCTCTTCTCAGACTGCCAGCAGAGTTCCCAATCCTTAGGCTGCCAGCAGAGTTCTTAGACAGCCAGCAGAGTGCTCAGGGTTCAGACTCTCAGTGGAGTTTGCAGTCCTCAGACTGTCAGCAGAGTGCTCAGTGTACAGACTCTCAGTAGATTTCCCTGTCTTCAGACTGTCAGCAGAGAGCTCAGTACTCAGACTGCCAGCTGAGTGCTCAGTGTTCAGATTGTCAGCAGTGTTCCCTGTCCTCATACTGTCAGCAGAGTGCTCAGTGTTCAGATGGTCAGCAGCGTTCCCTGTCCTCATACTGTCAGCAGAGTGCTCAGTTCTGAGGCTGTCAGTAGAGTACTCAGCCATCAGACTGACAGCTGAGTGCTCGGTCGCAGACTGTCAGTAGGATTTCCTGTCCTCAGACTGTCAGCAGAGTGCTCAGTCCTCATACTGTCAGCAGAGTTCCCTGTCCTTAGACTGCCAGCAGAGTGCTCAGTCCTCATACTTTCATCAGAGTTCCCTGTCCTCAGACTGTCAGAAGAGTGCTCAGTCCTCGTACTGTTAGCAGAGTTCCCTGTCCCCAGACTGTCAGCAGAGTGCTCAGTCCTCATACTGTCAGCAAAGTTTCCTGTCCTCAGACTGCCAGCAGAGTTCTTAGACTGTCAGCAGAGTGCTCAGTGTTCAGACTCTCAGTGGAGTTCTCAGTCCTCAGACTGCCAGCAGAGAGCTCAGTGTTAAGATTGTCAGCAGCGTTCCCTGTCCTCATACTGTCAGCAGAGTGCTGAGGCTGTCAGTAGAGTACTCAGTCATCAGACTGACAGCTGAGTGCTCGGTCGCAGACTGTCAGTAGGATTTCCTGTCCTCAGACTGTCAGCAGAGTGCTCAGTGTACAGCCTCTCGGTAGAATACCCTGTCTTCACACTGTCAGCAGAGTGCTCAGTCCTCAGACTGCCAGCAGAGTGCTCAGTGTTCAGATTGTCAGCAGCGTTCCCTGTCCTCATACTGTCAGCAGAGTGCTCAGTTCTGAGGCTGTCAGTAGAGTATTCAGTCATCAGACTGACAGCTGAGTGCTCGGTCGCAGAATGTCAGTAGGATTTCCTGTCCTCAGACTGTCAGCAGAGTGCTCAGTCCTCATACTGTCAGCAGAGTTCCCTGTCCTTAGACTGTCAGCAGAGTGCTCAGTACTCATACTGTCATCAGAGCTCCCTGTCCTCAGACTGTTAGAAGAGTGCTCATTCCTCATACTGTCAGCAGAGTTCCCTGTCCTCAGACTGTCAGCAGAGTGCTCAGTCCTCATACTGTCAGCAGAGTTCCCTGTCGTCAGACTGCCAGCAGAGTTCTCAATCCTTAGGCTGCCAGCAGAGTTCTTAGACTGCCAGCAGAGTGCCCAGTCCTCAGACTGTCAGCAGAGTTCCCTGTCCTCAGACTGCCAGCAGAGTTCTCAATCCTTAGGCTGCCAACAGAGTTCTTAGACTGCCAGCAGAGTGCGCAGTCCTCAGACTGCCAGCAGAGTTCTCAATCCTTAGGCTGCCAGCAGAGTTCTTAGACTGCCAGCAGAGTGCTCAGTCCTCATACTGTCAGCAGAGTTCCCTGTCCTCAGACTGCCTTCAGAGTTCTCAATCCTTAGGCTCCCAGCAGAGTTATTAGAATGTCAGCAGAGTGCTCAGTCCTCAGACTGCCAGCAGAGTGCTCAGTGTTCAGACTCTCAGTGGAGTTCCCTGTCCTCAGACTGTCAGCAGAGTGCTCAGTCATCATACCGTCAGCAGAGTTCCCTGTCCTCAGATTGCCATCAGAGTTCTCAATCCTTAGGCTGCCAGCAGAGTTCTTAGACTGCCAACAGAGTGCTCAGTGTTCAGACTCTCAGTGGAGTTCCCTGTCCTCAGACTGTCAGCAGAGTGCTCAGTCAACATACCGTCAGCAGAGTTCCCTGTCCTCAGACTGCCATCAGAGTTCTCAATCCTTAGGCTCCCAGCAGAGTTATTAGAATGTCAGCAGAGTGCTCAGTCCTCATACTGTCAGCAGAGTTCCCTGTCCTCAGACTGTCAGCAGAGTGCTCAGTCCTTAGGCTGCCAGCAGGGTTTCGTAGACTGCCAGAAGAATTCTCAATTTTTAGGCTGCCAGCAGAGTTCATAGACTGCCAGCAGAGTGCTCAGTCCTCATACTGTCAGCAGAGTTCCCTGTCCTCAGACTGCCAGTAAAATTCTTAGACTGTTAGCAGAGTGCTCAGTGTTTAGACTCTCAGTGGAGTTCTCAGTCCTCAGACTGCCAGCAGAGTGCTCAGTATTCAGATTGTCAGCAGCGTTCTCTGTCCTCATACTGTCAGCAGAGTGCTCAGTTCTGAGGCTGTCAGTAGAGTACTCAGTCATCAGACTGACAGCTGAGTGCTCGGTCGCAGACTGTCAGTAGGAATTCCTGTCCTCAGACTGTCAGCAGAGTGCTCAGAACTCATACTGTCAGCAAAGTTCCCTATCCTCAGACTGCCAGCAGAGTTCTCAATCCTTAGGCTGCCAGCAGAGTTCTTAGACTGCCAGCAGAGTGCTCAGTCCTCGTACTGTCAGCAGAGTTCCCTGTCCTCAGACTGCCAGCAGAGTTCTCAATCCTTAGGCTGCCAGCAGAGTTCTTAGACTGCCAGCAGAGTGCTCAGTGTTCAGACTCTCAGTGGAGTTTGCAGTCCTCAGACTGTCAGCAGAGTGCTCAGTGTACAGACTCTCAGTAGATTTCCCTGTCCGCAGAGTGCTCAGTCCTCAGACTGCCAGCAGAGTGCTCAGTGTTCAGATTGTCAGCAGCGTTCCCTGCCCTCATACTGTCAGTAGAGTGCTCAGTGTTCAGATTGTCAGCAGCGTTCCCTGTCCTCATACTGTCAGCAGAGTGCTCAGTTCTGAGGCTGTCAGTAGAGTACTCAGTCATCAGACTGACAGCTGAGTGCTCGGTCGCAGACTGTCAGTAGGATTTCTTGTCCCCAGACTGTCAGCAGAGTGCTCAGTCCTCATACTGTCAGCAGAGTTCCCTGTCCTTAGACTGTCAGCAGAGTGCTCAGTCCTCCTACTGTCATCAGAGTTCCCTGTCCTCAGACTGTCAGCAGAGTGCTCAGTCCTCATACTGTCAGCAAAGTTCCATGTCCTCAGACTGTCAGCAGAGTTCTCAATCCTTTGGCTGCCAGCAGAGTTCTTAGACTGCCAGCAGAGTGCCTAGTCCTCGTACTGTCAGCAGAGTTCCCTGTCCTCAGACTGCCAGCAGTGTTCTCAATCCTTAGGCTGCCAGCAGAGTACTTAGACTGCCAGCAGAGTGCTCAGTGTTCAGTCTCTCAGTAGAGTTCCCTGTCCTCAGACTGCCTTCAGAGTTCTCAAACCTTAGGCTCCCAGCAGAGTTATTAGAATGTCAGCAGAGTGCTCAGTCCTCAGACTGCCAGCAGAGTGCTCAGTGTTCAGACTCTCAGTGGAGTTCCCTGTCCTCAGACTGTCAGCAGAGTGCTCAGTCATCATACCGTCAGCAGAGTTCCCTGTCCTCAGATTGCCAGCAGAGTTCTCAATCCTTAGGCTGCCAGCAGAGTTCTTAGACTGCCAACAGAGTGCTCAGTGTTCAGACTCTCAGTGGAGTTCCCTGTCCTCAGACTGTCAGCAGAGTGCTCAGTCAACATACCGTCAGCAGAGTTCCCTGTCCTCAGACTGCCATCAGAGTTCTCAATCCTTAGGCTCCCAGCAGAGTTATTAGAATGTCAGCAGAGTGCTCAGTCCTCATACTGTCAGCAGAGTTCCCTGTCCTCAGACTGTCAGCAGAGTGCTCAGTCCTTAGGCTGCCAGCAGGGTTTCGTAGACTGCCAGAAGAATTCTCAATTTTTAGGCTGCCAGCAGAGTTCTTAGACTGCCAGCAGAGTGCTCAGTCCTCATACTGTCAGCAGAGTTCCCTGTCCTCAGACTGCCAGTAAAATTCTTAGACTGTTAGCAGAGTGCTCAGTGTTTAGACTCTCAGTGGAGTTCTCAGTCCTCAGACTGCCAGCAGAGTGCTCAGTATTCAGATTGTCAGCAGCGTTCTCTGTCCTCATACTGTCAGCAGAGTGCTCAGTTCTGAGGCTGTCAGTAGAGTACTCAGTCATCAGACTGACAGCTGAGTGCTCGGTCGCAGACTGTCAGTAGGAATTCCTGTCCTCAGACTGTCAGCAGAGTGCTCAGAACTCATACTGTCAGCAAAGTTCCCTGTCCTCAGACTGCCAGCAGAGTTCTCAATCCTTAGGCTGCCAGCAGAGTTCTTAGACTGCCAGCAGAGTGCTCAGTCCTCGTACTGTCAGCAGAGTTCCCTGTCCTCAGACTGCCAGCAGAGTTCTCAATCCTTAGGCTGCCAGCAGAGTTCTTAGACTGCCAGCAGAGTGCTCAGTGTTCAGACTCTCAGTGGAGTTTGCAGTCCTCAGACTGTCAGCGGAGTGCTCAGTGTACAGACTCTCAGTAGATTTCCCTGTCCGCAGACTGTCAGCAGAGTGCTCAGTCCTCAGACTGCCAGCAGAGTGCTCAGTGTTCAGATTGTCAGCAGCGTTCCCTGCCCTCATACTGTCAGTAGAGTGCTCAGTGTTCAGATTGTCAGCAGCGTTCCCTGTCCTCATACTGTCAGCAGAGTGCTCAGTTCTGAGGCTGTCAGTAGAGTACTCAGTCATCAGACTGACAGCTGAGTGCTCGGTCGCAGACTGTCAGTAGGATTTCTTGTCCCCAGACTGTCAGCAGAGTGCTCAGTCCTCATACTGTCAGCAGAGTTCCCTGTCCTTAGACTGTCAGCAGAGTGCTCAGTCCTCCTACTGTCATCAGAGTTCCCTGTCCTCAGACTGTCAGCAGAGTGCTCAGTCCTCATACTGTCAGCAAAGTTCCATGTCCTCAGACTGTCAGCAGAGTTCTCAATCCTTTGGCTGCCAGCAGAGTTCTTAGACTGCCAGCAGAGTGCCTAGTCCTCGTACTGTCAGCAGAGTTCCCTGTCCTCAGACTGCCAGCAGAGTTCTCAATCCTTAGGCTGCCAGCAGAGTTCTTAGACAGCCAGCAGAGTGCTCAGTGTTCAGACTCTCAGTGGAGTTCCCTGTCCTCAGAATGTCAGCAGAGTGCTCAGTCATCATACCGTCAGCAGAGTTCCCTGTCCTCAGACTGCCGTCAGAGTTCTAAATCCTTAGGCTCCCAGCAGAGTTATTAGAATGTCAGCAGAGTGCTCAGTCCTCAGACTGCCAGCAGAGTGCTCAGTGTTCAGATTGTCAGCAGCATTCCCTGTCCTCATACTGTCAGCAGAGTGCTCAGTTCTGAGGCTGTCAGTAGAGTACTCAGTCATCAGACTGACAGCTGAGTGCTCGGTCGCAGACTGTCAGTAGGATTTCCTGTCCTCAGACTGTCAGCAGAGTGCTCAGTCCTCATACTGTCAGCAGAGTTCCCTGTCCTCAGACTGTCAGCAGAGTGCTCAGTCCTCATACTGTCAGCAAAGTTCCCTCTTCTAAGACTGCCAGCAGAGTTCCCAATCCTTAGGCTGCCAGCAGAGTTCTTAGACAGCCAGCAGAGTGCTCAGGGTTCAGATTCTCAGTGGAGTTTGCAGTCCTCAGACTGTCAGCAGAGTGCTCAGTGTACAGACTCTCAGTAGATTTCCCTGTCTTCAGACTGTCAGAGTGCTCAGTACTCAGACTGCCAGCTGAGTGCTCAGTGTTCAGATTGTCAGCAGTGTTCCCTGTCCTCATACTGTCAGCAGAGTGCTCAGTGTTCAGATGGTCATCAGCGTTCCCTGTCCTCATACTGTCAGCAGAGTGCTCAGTTCTGAGGCTGTCAGTAGAGTACTCAGCCATCAGACTGACTGCTGAGTGCTCGGTCGCAGACTGTCAGTAGGATTTCCTGTCCTCAGACTGTCAGCAGAGTGCTCAGTCCTCATACTGTCAGCAGAGTTCCCTGTCCTTAGACTGCCAGCAGAGTGCTCAGTCCTCATACTTTCATCAGAGTTCCCTGTCCTCAGACTGTCAGAAGAGTGCTCAGTCCTCATACTGTTAGCAGAGTTCCCTGTCTCCAGACTGTCAGCAGAGTGCTCAGTCCTCATACTGTCAGCAAAGTTTCCTGTCCTCAGACTGCCAGCAGAGTTCTTAGACTGTCAGCAGAGTGCTCAGTGTTCAGACTCTCAGTGGAGTTCTCAGTCCTCAGACTGCCAGCAGAGAGCTCAGTGTTAAGATTGTCAGCAGTGTTCCCTGCCCTCATACTGTCAGCAGAGTGCTCAGTTCTGAGGCTGTCAGTAGAGTACTCAGTCATCAGACTGACAGCTGAGTGCTCGGTCGCAGACTGTCAGTAGGATTTCCTGTCCTCAGACTGTCAGCAGAGTGCTTAGTCCGCATACTGTCAGCAGAGTTCCCTGTACTCAGACTGTCAGCAGAGTGCTCAGTCCTCATACAGTCAGCAATGTTCCCTCTTCTCAGACTGCCAGCATAGTTCTCAATCCTTAGGTTGCCAGCAGAGTTCTTAGACAGCCAGCAGAGTGCTCAGTGTTCAGACTCTCAGTGGAGTTTGCAGTCCTCAGATTGTCAGCAGAGTGCTCAGTGTACAGCCTCTCGGTAGAATACCCTGTCTTCACACTGTCAGCAGAGTGCTCAGTCCTCAGACTGCCAGCAGAGTGCTCAGTGTTCAGATTGTCAGCAGCGTTCCCTGTCCTCATACTGTCAGCAGAGTGCTCAGTTCTGAGGCTGTCAGTAGAGTATTCAGTCATCAGACTGACAGCTGAGTGCTCGGTCGCAGACTGTCAGTAGGATTTCATGTCCTCAGACTGTCAGCAGAGTGCTCAGTCCTCATACTGTCAGCAGAGTTCCCTGTCCTTAGACTGTCAGCAGAGTGCTCAGTACTCATACTGTCATCAGAGCTCCCTGTCCTCAGACTGTCAGAAGAGTGCTCATTCCTCATACTGTCAGCAGAGTTCCCTATCCTCAGACTGTCAGCAGAGTGCTCAGTCCTCATACTGTCAGCAGAGTTCCCTGTCCTCAGACTGCCAGCAGAGTTCTCAATCCTTAGGCTGCCAACAGAGTTCTTAGACTGCCAGCAGAGTGCTCAGTCCTCAGACTGCCAGCAGAGTTCTCAATCCTTAGTCTGCCAGCAGAGTTCTTAGACTGCCAGCAGAGTGCTCAGTCCTCAGACTGCCAGCAGAGTTCTCAATCCTTAGTCTGCCAGCAGAGTTCTTAGACTGTCAGCAGAGTGCTCAGTCCTCATACTGTCAGCAGACTTCCCTGTCCTCAGACTGCCAGCAGTGTTCTCAATCCTTAGGCTGCCAGCAGAGTTCTTAGACTGCCAGCAGAGTGCTCAGTGTTCAGTCTCTCAGTAGAGTTCCCTGTCCTCAGACTGCCTTCAGAGTTCTCAATCCTTAGGCTCCCAGCAGAGTTATTAGAATGTCAGCAGAGTGCTCAGTCCTCAGACTGCCAGCAGAGTGCTCAGTGTTCAGACTCTCAGTGGAGTTCCCTTTCCTCAGACTGTCAGCAGAGTGCTCAGTCATCATACCGTCAGCAGAGTTCCCTGTCCTCAGACTGCCAGCAGAGTTCTCAATCCTTAGGCTGCCAGCAGAGTTCTTATACTGCCAGCAGAGTGCTCAGTGTTCAGACTCTCAGTGGAGTTCCCTGTCCATAGACTGTCAGCAGAGTGCTCAGTCAACATACCGTCAGCAGAGTTCCCTGTCCTCAGACTGCCATCAGAGTTCTTAATCCTTAGGCTCCCAGCAGAGTTATTAGAATGTCAGCAGAGTGCTCAGTCCTCATACTGTCAGCAGAGTTCCCTGTCCTCAGACTGTCAGCAGAGTGCTCAGTCCTCATACTGTCAGCAGAGTTCCCTGTCCTCAGACTGTCAGCAGAGTGCTCAGTCCTCATACTGTCAGCAGAGTTCCCTGTCCTCAGACTATCAGCAGAGTGCTCAGTCCTCATACTGTCAGCAGAGTTCCCTGTCCTCAGACTGCCAGCAGAGTTCTCAGTCCTCATACTATCCGCAGAGTTTCCTGTCCTCAGTCTGCCAGCAGAGTGCTCAGTCCTCATACTGTCAGCAGAGTTCCCTGTCCTCAGACTGCCAGCAGAGTTCTCAGTCCTCATACTATCCGCAGAGTTTCCTGTCCTCAGACTGCCATCAGAGTTCTCAATCCTTAGGCTCCCAGCAGAGTTATTAGACTGTCAGCAGAGTTCCCTGTCCTTAGACTGTCAGCAGAGTGCTCAGTCCTCATACTGTCAACAGAGTTCCCTGTCCTCAGACTGTCAGAAGAGTGTTCAGTCCTCATACTGTCAGCAGAGTTCCCTGTCCTCAGACTACCAGCAGAGTTCTCAATCCTTAGGCTGCCAGCAGAGTTCTTAGACTGCCTGCAGAGTGCTCAGTGTTCATACTCTCAGCAGAGTTCCCTGTCCTCAGACTGCCAGCAGAGTGCTCAGTGTTCAGTCTCTCAGTAGAGTTCCCTGTCCTCAGACTGTCAGCAGAGTGCTCAGTCCTCATACTGTCAGCAGAGTTCCCTGTCCTCAGACTGCCATCAGAGTTCTCAATCCTTAGGCTCCCAGCAGAGTTATTAGAATGTCAGCAGAGTGCTCAATCCTCAGACTGCCAGCAGAGTGCTCAGTGTTCAGATTGTCAGCAGTGCTCACTCCTCAGAGTATTACCAAATTGCCTGTCAGTGCATAGATGCTCTGAAAAGGAGGCGCACCAAAAGGAAATCTCCCCTGAAACAGCCAGACTGTCACAATTCTTGTGTTAGGAGAGACAGCACATACCCCCTCAAACCGGGGGCCTAACGCAAAATGATGATATTTCTGTGTATCAAATTACCACACATACTCCTAAAAAAAAGAAAATATAGCCAATCATGCTTTGGTAGTCTAGTGAGATAATAAACATTAATCAGAAGCCCAGGAACACATTTCTTACTCACAAAATAGCACTAAAATGTCTAATGGGCAAATGCCCAAAGGAGTCATCTGAACCTATGGATCTCCCACCAAGAAACACCCAGAGTTATGATACACAGAGACAGGAAGGAATACAACCATACACTACCTGCCAGCTGCTTGTCCAGGCATCCAGGCGGTGTAATGAGAGGGCTCATGGGCGACAGGGTAGAGGGTGCTAGATTGCATCAACTAACAGAGCAGCTAGTTGGGCTGCTGGACCCCCCATTGTCCAAACAAGGCATTTGAGCAGCAATGCATGTGATACTACACTGGAAAACATCAGAGGCGATGGCTTACCAGTGGATCAGTATCAGATATTGCCTCGGTGTTGATGAATGCATTACTAGAAGTATTCCAGGAAGCTTAGGTCATGAGAAAGGTGGTCATGGAAAAGGGAGACTGCCACCTTCCATGAAAGTCATGGTCTTGGAAAAGAAACTATTGTCTTCCGTGGGAGAGGCGGGCGTAGAAATGAGGCCAGACCAAACCTGGCAGGAATGGAGCCCCTACAGTCCGATATCCATGCTTAACACCCAAGTATAAGTGTTACAGGTCTTGGCTGACAGACTTGTTGGGCCAGTGGAAGCATTGACCCACAGAGACCAATGCAGATCTGTACCACGCAGGAGTACACTCTTAAATATAGGCAGTCTCACGCGTGCCATGCACAGGCTGTGTTAGACATAGAAAAGGCCTTTAATGTGCTTGACTGGAATTACATGTTGCATGTTTTGCAACCATCAGGTTTGCTCCCAAGTTTTTTCAGTGGGTAAAAATATGATACGCTGAACCTAGGACCTGAATGAAGATTTGCTGGGTGAGATCCAAAAATTGGTCTATAGATAAGAGAACCAGGCAAGGCTTTCCTCTGTCCTCGCTCCTGGTTGCCCTGGAGATGGAGCTACTTGGGCGCCTTCTACATCTTGAGCTGATGGATTGGAGCCTGTAGGTGGGGGCACCAAAGACATAGTCTTGATGTATGCAGATGACACCTTGGTGTATCAGCGGGGACACATTGGTTTCAGTCCCTCTTCTCATAAGGTGTTGTCCTGCTTTAGAGAAATATCTATCTGGGAGTGAACCAAAGCCCGGACTCTCCTTGTGCCAGAGCTGAGGGGGTTTGGGTAGGCTGGAGAGGAGTTTATTGTCTGAAATGGGAATTCAATGGGGACCAGTTGGCTTTCAATATGTCAGCATCCAGGTGGCACACACAGCAGAGAAACAGGTTGGCAGTAACATGGGACAAATTGAAATGGGGTTGAGACCAGTCGCCCTCTTGAACACTCTGGTGTTGGCCGTCACGAGTAGGGTATTGGTTGCCGAATAGTCTTTATGCCATAATCTTCATGTTCTTTGCAGGGATCGACAAGCCCTCTACAGGCTGAATTGTTGGAGGAATTTCACCAATTTTTGATCCAACTGGTATGAACAGAAGCATCATGAAGCTCCAATAGCAGAAGGACTGCTAAGGTCCCCTGTCATAGAATTAAACTATATGGCCTTGCACCTACAGCACGTGGTCCATTGAGTGGGCAACATACCAGCTGGGAGAAGGCGCTCCTTACTGGCAGCCATAGTAAAGGCATCACTAATGACGGGGCTTGTGTACCTCAAAAATGTCCATACATAATTAGACAGGTAAGTGAATTCTGGGAGACAGAGATGAAAACAAATCAACACAAGCCCCATATGCACAAACCTGCATCCTATCAAGAAATTTAGGAAAGACATGATGGTGACACAATCGAGAGAGAGAGACTGCATGGCTTAGGGGGCCTCTATCCTGATGGGAGATGTATAGCATTTAATGATGCCTTAACAGCCTTTGACATAGGGCAATGACGTGATGTTCAGAAGCACCAGAGGTGACGGAAACCCTAATGACATTATCTGACTCGGTTTTGAGGGGAAGGCGAGCCGCTAATATATATATACAGAGTTACGGAAGAATGTGAGGATGGGGCATTGTGATCACCAAGAGCTCAAGAGAACAGGAGGAGGACTGCCATGAGCCCATAACTGGCAAAGAGTGGGAGTGGGCCTGTCTTCGGGTGAAGGAGGTTTCCAGAAGTGCCCAATGTAAACGGGTTGTATTTATTACAGGACTTCACTGACTCCGGTTAATAACTTGCACATGGTTTTTCTGGATCACTCAGCACGTAGCCCTGATAGTAGGGCTGGATTCCTGCACATGACATAGTCTTGCTCCTCTATACAATTTATTTGGAAATAACCTGTGTCCAAACTGCACCCTAAAATGAGAGGACTCGCTTCCGAAGATCCTAGGACGTTCCTACTAAGATTTAACCCCAGACGCAAGTGAGGTAAACTATGACACAGGCTTGCATGCTACGCACAGTCTTGGCCAAACTATGTATAGCAGTACACTAGATCAAACCAATGGGAACGTAGTGCAGGAGAGTCAGACCAAGCTAACTAGAAGCACCAACGCAGGCACCCTTGCAGCATTGCACAAAGGTGCCTCAGTTGAGGGGAATGATTGACTATGTGCAGGAAGGTGTCCCTTCCTGCACATAAACAATCTGAAATTGTTTTTGAAACTTTTTGTTTTAGCTGCTTAATGCAGCACATTTAGAAGTTGTAAAATGTAATTTTTGTAATGATTATTTATGTGCAGGAAGGGACAACTTCCTGCACATAAACAATCATTGGGGTTTTGCCCTTTCTATGTGTGCTGCACAACGCAGCACAGCAAAACACACAAGATGATGGACGGAATGTTGCATATTGGCAAAACATTCACCCCCAGTCACAGATCTGGGTTTAATCCATCGTTATTTTGCGCTACCCCAGTTCAGACATGGCCATATGCAAATCAGTCTTGACCCTGTGCTTCATGGGAACAGTCCAGCCCGAACTGCCAAGCTATGTCTTTCCTGGACCGGAATCAGGCATCCTATGACTGGTTTCTGGCTATCAGCCGTCATCAGCCAAGATAGCTTGACTCCAGTGGCGTAGTGAGCACGGGACCCACGTCTGGGCAAAACCCTTCCCACATAGGGCGAACAGCAAAACACACAAGATGATGGACGGAATGTTGCACATTGGCAAAACATTCACCCCCAGTCACAGATCTGGGTTTAATCCATCGTTATTTTGCTCACCACGCCACCCCAGTTCAGACTTGGCCATATGCAAATCAGTTTTGACCCTGTGCCTCATGGCAAAAGTCCAGCCCGAACTGCCAAGCCATGTCTTCCCTGGACCGGAATCAGGCATCCTAGGACCGGTTTCTGACTATCAGCCGTCAACAGTCAGGATAGCTTAACTCCAGTGGTGTAGTGAGCACGGGACCCACATCTGGGCAAAACCCTTCCCACATAGGGCGAACAGCAAAACACACAAGATGATGGACGGAATGTTGCACATTGGCAAAACATTCACCCTTAGTCACCGGTCTCGGTTTAATCCATCGTTATTTTGCTCACCACGCCACCCCAGTTCAGACATGGCCATATGCAAATCAGTCTTGACCCTGTGCCTCATGGCAACAGTCCAGCCCGAACTGCCAAGCCATGCCTTCCCTGGACCGGAATCAGGCATCCCAGGACCAGTTTCTGGCTATCAGCCGTCATCAGCCAGGATAGCTTGACTCCAGTGGCGTAGTGAGCACGGGACCCACGTCTGGGCAAACCCTTCCCACATAGGGAAAACAGCAAAACACACAAGATGATGGACGGAATGTTGCACATTGGCAAAACATTCACCCACAGTCACAGATCTGGGTTTAATCCATCGTTATTTTGCTCACCACGCCACCCCAGTTCTGACATGGTCATATGCAAATCAGTCTTGACCGTGTGCCTCATGGGAACATTCCAGCCCGAACTGCCAAGCCCTGTCTTCCCTGGACCGGAATCAGGCATCCAACACAGGCACCCTTGCAGCATTGTGCAAGGGTGCCTCGTTTGAGGGGAATGATTGTTTATGTGCAGGAAGGTGTCTCTTCCTGCACATAAACAATCTGAAATGGTGTTTTGAAACTTCTGTGCTGTTTAAAAGAGCACATTTAGAAATTGTAAAATTTAATTTTTGTAATGATTGTTTAAGTGCAGGAAGGGACATCTTCCTGCACATATACAATCATTTGGGTTTTGCTGTTTCTATGTGTGCTGCACAACGCAGCACACCTGGAAACAGCAAACACAAGGAGAAATTAAACATTTCTCCTCGTTTCGCCAGGTTTTCCCTGGTATTAGTTTTGGCCCTGGCTCATGTTTACGGCACACTTGTAAATATGGGGTAGCATCACAATCAATGGGTGTTGCGGTGGAACGCCCACAGCAACATACATTACCCTCCCCTTTCACACTAAGTATAGCGTGAAAGAGAGCCTTATTTACAAGGCAGTGTTAAGCCACGTTAAGTGGCTTAACCCTGACTTGTAAATAAGGCGAAGCTGCTATCGCCATCACAACGTCCAAGAAATGACGTTGTGGTGGCGATAGGGGCTTGTAAATATGACCCCATCTGTCTAGTTTTCTCTGTCTCTAGTGCACCATCCCTATCCAACTTGTGAGAAAAGAGCGTTTGGGGAGGATTATTCTTTCCTCTGGACGCCTCCCCCTTCTATCTACCCTCTTTACTCCATTCTTCTCTCCTGGTCCTTCCTTCTCATCTCCCTTGCTTCCTCAACATTTGAGGTCATCTCATGGATTCATCAAACGCTTGACTTACAAACAATGGATGAAACAATGACTTTGGTTTCTTTGATCTCGCTTGCCCATGGTATGGGTAACTCCTTCCTGAAAGAACCGTGTCCCTGCACGAGCCAACAATGGGACGAAAAAACCTTCAAGAATGAGTTGGCAGAATCACAGATGGATGAACAGGTCAGGCACTAAACAGTACAGGAGGAAAACAAACAGGCCAAAAGGAAAAGGTGCAAATTCCCCAAGAAAATCATACTAGCTAGATTATCAAAGGTGGCTCAATGAACCCTGCAACAATCCCTTCACCTGCTTTGAGACCCAATGGATATAGGGCCAGATGTATAAAACACTGGTTTTAAAATATGGGGCGCAAATTTGCGACCAGTGTGCACTTTTGTGAACCGACCTATGTACTTATAATTCACAAGGTCGGGGGGGTCCTGAATGGGTTGCAGTCCCCACGAGCCACTAAGGCAGCTGGGTCCTGTGTTACACCCCTGCTTTCAGGAATGACATTAAACTAAGCACTATACATATTTACGGAACGGCCATTTTGAGATGCAATGGTGAATGGTGTGGGTTGACCTTTCATTCCATGTGGAGTCTGCAGTGTTTTCTGCAGGGATCTTCCGGATGGTGTCTAGTTAGTCTTGGAGCCCTGAATGTGACTCCCTCTGTAAATGCTTGTGGTGTAAGTAGTGTCTTCATGGAGGAGTTCCACTCCCATGCTTTTCATATGCTTTGGAGTGCAACAAAAGCTTGCTGATCTGAGCTGTTTTGTGCTTCCAGACATGTTTATGCCTTATTTAAAACAGAGAATCTATTCTGCTGTTCAAATTGTAGGTTTTCCTCTGTCAGGGAGTAAGCCCATTTATACAGAATCCTAGCAGCTTTAGACTCTAAAATATATTGAAATTCTCGTATTCAATAAAAACTATTTGAAAAAAAAATGAAAGTGACATGAAGGTGGTGCCGGAGGAGCTGAAGATCTCACTGACATCCATTCACACACCACTCCCAATGAAACCCTTCCCAAGCCCTGGAAAACCCCCACCTTCGAGTTATTCATCAGTTTGATACGTGGTGACGTTTAGCTGCAAGGTGGACCGCACGAGTGGGTTTGCATCCTCTCTTTCGTGTTCATGAGCCATTGATGTGTTCAACCTGTAAAGTGAAGTCAGTGGTGCAAATAAATGACAACATCTAAAGGGACGCTTCAAAGCATTCTTACAGAATTGTTGTCCGGTTTATCGCTCTTCCTTCAGTAGCTCTATTTTGGTTAAAAAACAACTACAGATTTGTCTGCTCATTTCTTCTTCATAGTGGTAAATGGCCTTAGGTGAGTGTACCAGATGCACTCATTTGACCAAATAACTCTCTGCTGAAAGTATGTCCTTTCTGGTCTAGAACATTACAGAGAGGCTCTTACAAACCCTTGAATTTTTGTTGACATTAAATATTTATAGAAGGCTATATTTAATCACCACTTGAGGGTGGGAGCATGAATCATACACACCTGACAGATCGAGAAGGAAGTGGTGTAGTGGCTAGAGCTGCCGACTTGGGAGTAGGGGATCTGGGTTCGAGTCTTGGTGTTGACTCAACATCTTGTGATTCTGGGCCAATCACTTCATCTCCCCATGCCCATGGACAGTGCCTTGATACTCTCGTGGGTGATAAGCTGTGCTATATATATCTACAATTATTATTTATTTATTAACCGCTGAGGTTTACTCAATTGCACTGGGTGAGCAGAAGTCACGTTTCTTGAAGAAGACGTCGGGTATGTGCCCATAGCCCTTGTCAAATTTCCAGCAGTGTCTAACAGGATCCAGCAAAGACCAGTGGCATAACGAAACTTGAGGCCCCCCGTCCCTGCAAACCACATGCAGGGGCTCCCCACGGTCTGGACCCAGCCCGGGGCTCGGTCAGTGCTTCAGGGGGCACCCAGAACTCAGGGCCCCCCTCACCCGCCCGCACCGCGGGGGCTTTTGTTACGCCACTGAGAAATACCAAAGAGTTTCCTGTTCACAGCCTGAAGACCTAGAAGCTATCATGGTGGCTATGGTGGTCAGAGTCAGTGCTTCAATTGCTCTGCCCAGCAAAAAACTGAACACGACTACAATTATAGATGTGCCGTGATGTTTTCATCCACCTGGCTAAACAGCATTCCAATAGTTACAAGGCATTCCTCGGGCTAAATGGGAATAAGTGCATGTATGTTGTTCTCTTGATGTTGCGAATTCAGATTTTTCTGGGTCTTGCTCTGTTAGGGAAATATGTCAGTAATCACCCCTGAGATGCTTAGTTCTTAAAACTTAACAGCAACAATCTTGTTAAGTGGCTCATCTGTCTAGAAACAATGCCCAATTCCATCCAAAAATGCAGATAATCCGCTCGCCTTTTGAGCAGAAGAATAGATGTACTGTGCAAACACCTCACTCACAATGCAAGCATATGGCTACCCGACTGCTACGAACACTGACTTTGTGAGAGTTTGCCCTGCCCGGTCTTGGCAGACAAACAGTCGCTGGTGTTTTTCCCATGAACACACAGAGATGTAAGGTTTGGTATTATAGGAATAACTCCAGCAGTTTCCAGGATGATGCATGTTGATCATTTCCCAGGCTGAAGGCGAGATTTAGTCTTTCCACTGAGCCATCATTCTCATGCCATACCCGCAGACCAGGGAGAAGTCTTAATCTCCCTACATTTCTTCTCCTGCCAGAAGGAACATAACCACACTGGCACTGTCGTGCTAAGGGGTCTACATATTCACCTCCTTGAACTCTGACCTCAGTATTCCATCATTATGAGGTCAATAAATTGAGTACCATTAAATTGGGTAATAGTAACACTTATTTTTACAGTTCGCAGAAACTGAAAATAATTCAGTACTATGGCTATATGTAGGAAGCATGGTTGCTCCTTGAGGCAAATTGTCCCTGCACCGGGCAAAGCTAGCTCAAATTCAGGCAAACACCATCCCTCTAAGACAGCCTAATCTACCCTTCAGTAGCATGGGACAGAGAAGGAAGGATGCTTCAGAGATCTGCAGTACCAACACAACACTTGAATAGAGCTCCCACATCAATTTACTAAACATAAAAAGTGTTTTATGATTAAAATAGGACCAAAATGAGATATATCGGACAAGTCACTAAAAAGATATATAGCTTCAAAGCCACAGTTCCATTCCACATTTCTTCGCTCTGCATGCACAGTCGAGGAAAGTTATTGCACAATATTTACACATGGCTCCTGGAGGCTTCCTCTCTCTGCATGAGCACCGCGTGACTCCCAGCTCCAGGATGCCTGCCGATTCAAGCAAGCCTGGAGGGGCTGGGTGAGTGTCAGTCACCTTGTGGGGCAGGCAGAGCTCACAGCATCAACACTTGACAGAGCTCCTCCTGGACACCACCGCACAGTGAAAGTTGGCTACATCCCTTACCTCCAAATTTCCACAGGAATCTTCTTCTAGACCATTGCAAAACCAGTTACAACTAGTCTCCTACACAATAGGTGTCCTCTTTGGTGCCACATTGTGTAACTTGGTGATAATAGGAGATCAGCTCTCACCGATTCCCTTTTAGAAGCTCTTGCTTCTTGGTCATGACGGCCATAAACCTTTCCTACGTTTTGAGTAGTCTCTGCTCCGCTACCGAGTTCCGCATTAAGGGCCTATTTATCAAGAAGGTTGCGTCGCATTTGGACCACGCAACCCTCAAATGCAATTGATCAAGCCACACAAGGCCTCTTTGTGTAGCCCTGAGTGGCTTGATAAATCAGGAGCAATGCAGCGCAAATCATTTTGTTGCGTTACTCTGCCCAAGGTGTTCCCACGCAACGCCCACGGATTTTGGCAGATTCCTAGATTTAACATTACTGGTAGACCTGGGAACGTGCCAAAATGCTACGGCTTCCCATGGAGGCGCAGCAAGGTCAAATATCTATATTTCTCCTTGTTACAAATGTCTCCAGGGATTGTTTTAGTGCAGGAAGGCGCCCCTTCCTGTGCAAAAACATTCCTACATGCAACACAGGCACACTTGCATCATGGTGGAAGGGGGCCTGCATTGGAACTAACTAAGCAGCCTATCGTGCACCAGCACTGGGAAAAAGACAGCAATGTGCTGTATTGTGATAAATATGCACATGTTTGCCCTTTCCTGTAACACAGCGCAGCAAGGTGACTTGTAGCGCTGCGCTGCGTTCCTTTCTCATAAATATGGGCCCTTGTGTCATTGTGGTCTGGCAGTCCATTCCATTTGTTTAGAATTACAGCTGTGTTCTATCTCCTGGGAGCCCACACGCATCTGGACTCCCAGTCCTTGCCCGCTGTCTGCAGGCAAACAGTGTTCATGCCATGAAGGTTGCTGGTGCAAATCCCGCTTATAGCTCAATGCCATCAGCTATACCGAACACAACAGAGATGTGCAGATGCCCCTCCTCTGATCCACCATCTCCAGCCACTCCAGGATTCCCACTTGTGTCTAAACTTTGCACAGTAATGGGTAGATTTACTAAGATTTTACGTTGTGTTTGTGTCACAAAAGTGACACAAATCGGCGCTATTTTTTTGTCAAATTTACTTTAATTGTGTAAGTAATGTGAGGCAGTGGCTGCTTTGCATTACTTAGCGCAATATGGGTGGTGCAAGGGATTTCCCGTGCAACCACCAAAGGTTTCTGAAGCTAGACACTATTTACTAAATAAAGTAGATATGGTTTAGCATCAGAAACTGCGCCCGTTTGAAGTAGGAGCAACGAAGGAGAAATGCTTTTATTTCTCCTTCCTTTTCCGACTTTGTATGTGTCCTGCACTTTACAGCACACATGCAAAGAGCTAAAAGGGTTAAAGTTAGCCTAAGCATAGTATTTTGTACTGGAAGGGTGCCCTTCAGTACAAAACCTTTACTAGACTAACGGAGACACCTTTGCACTATGGCACAACGGTGTCTCCGTGGCGCATGGTAGCTGATTTCAGTGCTGGCTCTAGGGAAGGGGGAAGAGAGTGCCATATTTCTATAAATATGGCACTCTCCTCCTCTCTCCTTTTCATTTGCAGCTGCTGCACTACGCTGCATGACTAAGCAGAAAATCTGGCCCTTTGGGGGAGATTAACAAACATTTTGCCCTGGGTTAGCGCCACCGAAGTGACGCCCACCGGGGCAAAATATGTTTTTTGTTATTTTCTTTCCAGCTCAAAACTTGTAGTGCAAAGCAGCGCAAAGCACTGTTTTGCGTTACTCAGTGCTGGGGGGGCATTATGTTGGTGGGACATGGGCGGTCCCATGCAACCACCCATGCCTTTTAATGCAAAACCATATTTAAGAAGATTTGTAGACATGGTTTTGTGTCAAAAGTTAACGCCCCCTCTAAGGAGCTGCTAACAGGAGAAATGTTTTAATTTCTCCGTGCCTCTCCAACTTTGCATGTGTCCTGCACTCTGCAACATGCATGCAAAGTGGGAAAAGCTTTACATTGGGTCTAGGCATATTAGTTTGCACAAAACCTATGCTAGACTCATGCACACTCTAGCCCTATGACGCTAAGGTGTGTGCCAGGCGCACGGCAGCTGAAATCAGCGTGGCGCAAGGGAAAGGGGAGGAGAGCCATATTTCTGAAGATACTGCGCTCTCCTGCTCCCTCCCTGTCACGCAACGCAGCACAGCCGCGCGGGGTGCAGTGCTGCGTTGCCCGAATTTTAAAAAAATCTCCCTAAGTGTTCAGTCCTGAGCTTTTCAGAATATTGCAACTCTTCATAGCAAAAGCAAGGGCCTTATACAGGCAAACCAGTGCTGCTCGGTTTCACCATCACTGAACCTTTCATGAACTTAGCTTGCGCCATATATATTACTTCCGACATGGAGCCCTTGGAAGCTGCAGTGCTGGGCTGGCCCAGTCTTCCCACACACTCTTTTTCCATCCTGTGTTTGACTCTCGCACAAGGAACCGGCATTACTTTCTCTGCATCTAATCACGCCTCGCGCCTGCCTCAGTACAATGGAAAGGCACTCTGTGCACCTGCCACTGAGAAACTAAGTACAGTGCGTGTGAATGCAACTACAAGCATGGTTTTCAATCTACCTTTACATTGCAAGGCACACACATACAATGAGGACCCGATTAGTGCATTCTAAATGCGCAGTCTGAAGACCGCCTGCCAAGTGAGCACATATAGGAAGGAATCCAGGCCAAAAGGATGTCAATTTTTCACTCTATATAAAAGTAAGTTAATCAATTATTTACATGAAAAGCACCATTTTGAACCAAAATGATAATGAAGGCCTCTTTCTAGTTATGCCAGAGCATCATCAATACTAGCATGAAGTTCTCCATGTTGTCAAACCTCTTTTTAGGGCTAGTGCATGGTAAACTATTATGGGAATGCAAACCATCCAATTATCTTCACACAACTCTTCACCGAAAGGCACCTTGGACCGGGCGCCTGCCACTCAGAAAGACTTCAGTCTACCCCTTTCTGAAGCACCTACATGTTGGCAAACAGAATCCAGGAGAGATCACGTTTGGCCTCAATGTTAGTGGCTCTTCCAGGGCCCCCATCGTCTCCTTCATGTGCTTGGTAACCCTTTCCAGCAGGTCATTTGTGTAGTCTACTCCTGTTATGTGGCAGAGAAAGCTTGGGGCCTATTTACCATGGACCATCATGCATACAAATAGTAAATTAAGCATCTGGATACAAAAGCTGCTGTTATTATCTCCCTGGTGAAGTTTGCAAAACTAGTTACTGGGTCCTCAATCAACAAAGTTAAAGATGCTTTCTTAGAGTGTTGAAGGGTTTCAGGGGGCCATCTTCACTCAGTGGACGGGAGCACACCCATTAATCAAAGCATAAGGGGTGCCCTTGTCTCTGCTCCAGCTCGTAGAGGATCTCAGACAGAAACCATCGCCTTCCTTTATTTCCATGGCCATCTGGTGCCAATTTTATTAAAAGCACCAAAAAATGGATTTTACATAGAGATCGAAATTCCGAGTTGTGTACTAATTACAATGCAATTTTCCCTTGTCAGAACTCACTAGCAAACCTGGCGACTTTTATTGGGCATGATTGTGCAAACAAAATTGAATACATACACTAATCTGTGCTTTACACATCGATTATGTTTGAAATTATGCATTTTTTAGGAAAACTAGGAACAGGAGGTGTTTACTGCAGTTGTTAAATATCCCGTCCCAAGGTCCTGGAACTTTTAGTTTGTTAAATATCTCTCTTTTCCACTCAACTTGTAATGAGGGACATCTTTCTAGCATTAAGAAGGGCCCAAACAATACAATGTTAAGTAATGTGGATAAGTATCATAGACCATAAACTTTAGAGGGCGTGGCACACCCCTGATACAACAACCAAAGACTTAGAAATAAGAAAAGACTGATGTACGCTCAAAAGTGCTTCCCGTATACACTTACAGCAAGCAGAGGTGTGATCTGTGAGACGGTTGTGCTCCTAGACAGCAACAATGGAAGATGGATAGCCGGATCACATAGGGCGAGCTTGTGAAGTGCTGATTTAAGGTATGGGCTATCAGGTCCTGGAGGGCCGGATCCATGCCAGATTTTTCAAAAAACTGCATGTATCGCAATGGGGATATCCCAAAAATCTGGCATGGATCCGGCCCTCCAGGACCGGTTTGGGGACCCCTGGGCTATATAGTGGCTTGATTTGTGTCATTACATTAGAGCTATAGTGGTGGAACATTGCCACTTTTGGCAGTGGTAGATTTTTTCAGGGGACCTTTAATAGAATGTGCAGCTTTTCGTTGAAAACTAGTAACTATTGAAATCTATAAATTAACTACATAAGAACAACAAGACAATGAGACAACGCACAAAACCCAACACTTTCTAACACAACATAATACAAAGTCAAAAATTGCATTCTTGTTCTAGAGTATTTTTTGTGTTTTTAAGGTGTCTTGGTCTGTTTCGATTTGTTGTTCTGCTTTGGAATGCTGCTTTGTTGTTGTTGCGAAGTTCTGTTGTTGTAGTGTATTGTAAATGTTGTATGTTATGTTTGGCGTGCTGTATTATATCTGTGTGCCGGTTTGTATTGCCACTGTGTTGTCACTTCTTTTGTGTGTTGTGCTTTTATTACGGTGTCGTGTGTGTTTTTCTTATGTTGTATTGCTGTTGCATTATTGTGGTGGTGTTCACTTGTTTCGTGGTATTCTATTGCTTACATTGGGGCTATGCCCATTGTTTCCCAGCTGCAGGCCATCTGCCTAAATGTCCACAAACATTCGACACATGTTTCCATAGCCACAAAGCTGCTTCCATAATTCGGTGATAAAAAAAAGTGTTTGCGGCCACTTTAGCACTATTTACCTCAAAGGACAAAAAGTAGCACAAACCAAAAATGTGTTTTGATTCCGCATGGAGGAAGAGCAGATTGAGAAGGTTACTGAGACAAAAGTGGGACACTGCAGCCAAGATCCTTTCCTGCCTTTCTCGTGAACCGCTCAGCTGGTCTTTTTTTGCATATGTATTGGGAGCCATCCCTCTGCACAAATCTAATTGGATGCACTTGGGCTGGTCACAATCTTAGAATTAGCTGTACATTTTCCTAGGAGGCGACCGTGGGCTCCCACTTTACAAACCACTACCTCCCTCCTACTTGCCTTGAAGGACCGACGGATACTTTGTACCGCCGTGGTGTTATCCCCTGTGCCCCCCAATAGAATATGGGTTGCTATTTCTGCCCTCATTTCGTTCTTCCTGAGCTGGTTCTCTTTCTCTTTTACCTGCGTGTGTTTTCTATTTTGCACCCTTGCCCCTCTGACTGTTTCTTATCCTTCTCCTCAGCAATCCCTCTTGATCTCTCCCCTGCCTGTCTCCATTTCTGTCACTCTCTCTTTTTCTACACAGTGTCTCTCTCACACTCTGCTCTCCTTGTTCTTTTAATTTGAACTCTCCATTTCTGTCCCCACCATCGCTTTCTAGCTTATTTCCCATTCTTGTTGTTTTCTGCCTCTTTCTCTGCTCTCTTCCACTCTTCCTCTGTTTTCTCCTCATGTGTTCTCTCCCTCATCCCATCTTTTACCTCTCTCCCTTGTTTTCTTTTTATATCAGGCACTCTTTCTGTACCCCCCTCCCTTTATCTCACCTTCCGTTTAATTAGCAGGCGTAAGAGTGACGCAGTGCAAAGTGTATCGGCCTCCCCCATGCATTACTGGATGTGCATCATGCTTACGACACAACTTCAGCAATGCGTGGGTTTTGCACCGACAGATATATTGGGATTCCTGACGTATCTTTCACTCCTTGCAACATGGAGCGCAGTACAGTAAATACAGTGCATTCATGGTTTTTGCGATGAGGGCTCAGTGAAAACTGTTGCGTCCCTGTTTTATCGCTGCGATGCAACACTTTTCATAAACGAGCCCCTATGGGGGCAGTTGAAGAGCGGATGTGCTATTTAGTACGATGGCATTCACTCCCATCTCTCTCTCTCTCTCTCTCTTCATCTCTCTGGCCCCCTCTTCCCCATCTTTTTCCACCTCTCTCCTCTGTGTCTCCCCCCAGAGCATTTTCCCTCCCTCTCACGCCCTTAGCACGCGCCTCTTCCCATACTATATTGTCACGTGCTGCCTCTTATCTCTGTCTCCATTATTGATGACAGCACTAATAAATAAGGAACCTGAGAGCAGAAACCAGGACAAATGGAAAAGGCGAGAAAACTCTGGTGCAATCAGATGTAGAAGCAGACTCATGAAATCCCCTACCAAGCTTTCAGGGGTTTTGTGAGCTTAGAAAAATCAACCTCACCTCACACCCCGTTAGAACCACCATCGAAGACAGCACTTCCGTTTCTCCTCTCTTCACGTGACTTACACGTGGACTCCCCCATAGAATTAGAAAGGGTACATAGCATTACCTCTTTGGCCTTACAGAATAAATCTGCTTTCAATATGAGAGTACACCATTGCAACATCCATCTGACGTAGCTAACTCTCTTTATCCATGAACACGGTTTCTTCCAGACATTGGTGCGAATCGTTATACTTAATGGCCTTTTCCATAGTGCAAACGTGCCACCTATGTGGCCTCAAAGCACTGTTAACCCATCCTCGCGAGGAATGCAGGTGCGTGCATGAATGGATTTAGGGCCATATGTATCATCATGACCATTTGCGATTTCTAAATAGCGATTTTTAAGGAATCGCTATTTAGAAATCGCAAAATGGTATGTATGTAGGAAATCGCTTCTTTTTAGCGATTCCTAAATTGCGATTAGCAAATTGCTAATCGCAAATTTCCCATTCATTTCTATGGGCCAGGAGGCCAATAGGAATTAAGGGGAAATTTGCGATTAGCAATTTGCTAATCACAATTTAGGAATATTTTCAAGGGTGCAGGGGTGTCACAAGAACACCCTGCTGCACCCTTGAAAATGACATTTGTGGGCATATGGCACACATACATGCCCTAAGGGCATGTATGAGCGTCATATGGCACCTTTGGATTTTAAATAAATTGCTTTTTTGAAAGAATTCGCAACTTACCACCAACTAGAAGTTGGTGGTAATTTGCTAATCCTTATGGGCTTTTTTGAATTAATTTTCCTTTGATACATTGCATTTAAGGAATCACACAATTTGTGATTTCTTAAGCGCAATCGCAAAATAAGGAATGGCAAATTTTGCGATTCCTTATTTTGCTGCCAAAATGTTTCATACATACCATTTAGCAAATTAGCATTCGCGAATTTCGGCCTTTGCGAATGCTAATTAGCTGGATACATATGGCCCTTAATGTTGTTGGGGAAACCTGTATGTAGACCATAGGGTGTTAGTGAGAGATGCTCAATCCCGTCACATTTAGCTTTAACCCCTTCGATGCTGATGACGAGCTCAGCTCGTCATCAGCCACGGGGGGCGTGTGCGGATGACGAGCTGAGCTCGTCATCTAACGCGGCTTTTGAAAAAAAGCTGCGTAGGGGAAAAATCACCGCAGCAGCGATGTTATGTTATGTTATGTTAACCTCTTAAGTGCTGCGCCTATACCAACGGCCGACGGCACCACTACCTCGGGAGTGCTGCCGTCGGCTGTTGGACGTTCCAGCTGCACCTGCGCAATGGAACGTTCAGCACTGGAGCTGGACGTTCCAAAGCAGCTAAGGTGTTAAAGATATTTGGTACCCCGCGCGTTCACCAATTGGTTTCTTGGCGCTCAAGACATGTGGAAAGAGGACAACAGGGGGGTAAAAGCAGCTAGTCGTGAGCAAGATGGAACAAGTAGGTTTTCAGGAGTTTACGGAAAGTAGTATAGTCAGGTGTGAGCCGAATTGAGAGGGGAAAAGAGTTTCAGGTAGACGGGGCGAGAAAGGAAAAACAAGCACCACCGTGTTTCTTACGTTTGAACCTGGGAGTGATCAAGAGGTTGTGAGCAGAGGATATAGGATGTCGAGAGAGGACGTGGGGGTGCAAGCAGAGAGAAATGAAGACAGGGGCAGAGGCAGAAAGAGATTTGAAAACAGTGCATCCCATTTTGAAGATGCAACGGTGCGCAACCGGGAGCCAGTGTAGTTTTTTCAACATCGGAGTGACATGGTGGTGTTTGGGCTGTTGAAAAATTAGTCTGGCTGCCTGGTTTTGCACCAATTGGAGCCGGTGAAGATGGTAAGCGGGAATCCCCACGTATAGACAGTTGGCATAATCAATACGTGAGGTGACCAGGGCCATGATGACAAGGGTGAGAGCCTCTGATGATAAGAACCTTCGGATCTTCCCGATTCTGCGAAGGTGAAAGAAGCAGGCCGAGGTAACAGCGTTAATGTGGGGACGCATCGAGAGGTCACTAGAAATAATGACTCCTAAACTTTTCACGGAATTGACAGGACAGGGGGGGGACCGAGGGCTAGGGGCCAGAAGTTAGGGGTCCAAGGGTGCGAATGCCCACCGATCAGAACCAACTCTGTCTTGCTGGGGTTGAGCTTCAGCTGACTGAAGTTCATCCACTCGTAGATGGTAAGCATTATTGATTGGAAGTTGGAGCAAGAGAGAGGGGAGGGATCGATGGGAAAGATGAGTTGCAGATCATCTGCATAGTTGAAAATGGCAACAGAGGAGTGACGGAGAGAGGCAAGGTGGGGCTGCATATAAAGATTAAACAAAAGAGGGGACAGGGCAGAACCCTGGGGAACACCACAGGAAAGTGAGATTTGGGGAGCAGAGAAGGTGGACAGTTGTACCGATTGGGAACGGCGTTGGAGGAAGGACACAATCCAAGACAGGGCCGGGCCCATGATGCCCGCATTTCTGACACGGTCGATCAGAATGTCATGATCGACCGTGTCAAAGGCGGCCGAGAGATCTAATAGCACCAGGCCCTGGGCCAGGTTCTTATCAGCCCCCTGTCTCAGCGCGTCCATGACCGCTACCACCACTGACTCCGTGGAGTGGGCCGGTCTGAAGCCTGCCTGTTGGTCGTCAAGGAAATGAGTTTCCTCGATGAAGGCGCTCAGGCAACGGGTGACGTAAGTCTCCAGAACCTTCCCCAAATAGGGGAGAAGGGAGATAGGTCAGTAGTTGCCTAAGACCGCAGGGTCAGAGCCGGGTTTTTTTAAGATGGGTACAACCACTGCTTTTTTGAAAGCATCGGGGACAGAGCCTGTAGAGAGTGAACGATTTAGCAGGTCAAGAGGAGGACCAGGACAAGCCATAAAGGCGTCTCTTAGGATATGGGGAGGGCAGCAGTCGTGGGGGGAACCGGAGCCAACAGCCTGTAGTAACGAAAGAAAAGTGTCCAGAGAGATAGGAGGAAATTCATGCAGGGAACGAGGATTCGGAGAAGGGAGGACGCTGGCCTGGGACGTGGTAGTGGGGGGGATATTGTTTTTAATCGTGGAGATTTTGTCAATAAAAAATGAGTTTAAAGAGTCGCACAGGGCCTGCGAGGGTTGAGGCTGAGGTATAACACGATCAGGGAGGGAGAGTTCAGCCACGATGGAAAAGATTTCTTTTGATTTTGATGCAGCGCTGATAATTTTCTGGGAGTAGTGGGAGGATTTGGCCAAAATGATAGATTTTTTGTATGATTTTAATAAATCAGTGTAAATGGACTTTAGTGATGGGTCATAGTTTCGCCTCCAACGACGCTCAGCCTGTCTAAGAAGTAATTTGTCAGCTTTCAGTTGGTCGGTAAACCAACGTTGAGCGTCGTGTGGACGTTTAGATTTGATAGTTTTGACAGGGGCGACCACGTCGCTGGCTTGGGACAGCCATTGGTCAAGTGTGGCAGTTTGAGAGTTCAAGTCAGAGAGGTTTGAGGGGAGTGTGGTAGCGAGGGTCGAATGGAAGAGGGAAATGTCGACATGCTTCCAATTGCGTGCCGAGAAATTGGATGCTGAAGGAGGACGAGTGGGTACGGAGAGGTGATCCGACCAGGTGCAGGGGTAGACCAGGGGGGGGAAATATCCAGGTTGGCTGTCCATACCTGGTCAAGGATGTGGCCCCTGTTGTGAGTTGCGACAGAGATATGTTGCAAAAAATTAAGACCAAGTAGTAGGTCGGTAAATTCAAGTGAGGGGGTGGATTCATGGGGATCTAGTGGCCAGTAATTGAAATCGCCGATGATCAAGACCCTGGCGGAGTTGATGGCTGTCTGAGAGATGTGATCACCAAACAGGGATGAGAAGGAGGGCATATTGACAGGGGGGGGGCGGTAAACTAAGACACAGATGAAAGAGTGTTTGGGAGACGTGAGTTTTAGCGTGAGGATGTCAGAGTTTAATATGGGGTGGTGATTAGGGAGGTGAATTGTAAGTTAGAACGGATGATGGCAGCAACTCCACCGCCCGGTCTACCAGAAGACCTGTTAGATTGGAGGATATAAAATCCCGTAGGTATAGCGGCCAGGATGTCAGGAAAGGAGTCCGCCTAGAGCCAGGTTTCTGCGAGGAGCAAGATGTCAATGTTGCCACTGTCCAGGAGTTGAAATACTTCGAGTTGATGTTTATGGAGTGAACGGGTGTTGAGATAAACTATCGAAATGGAGCGAGCACCAAGAGAGCTGGTACTGATAGATGTGGGGGCGACGTTGCAGTGGGAGGGGGTGACAGGGAGAGGAGCCCGGGGGGTGTGAGAAGGAAGGGAGGACAGTATGCCACACTTCTGAGCAATGGCAACTATGTGAGGAGCAAGGGGGGCGCAGCAATGAAAGGAACGGAGATCTTGAGAGGAGTAAGTAATGCGACAGGTAGCGTGCATGGCCCCGGGCCTCGGTCGGCCGCGGACGGGCGCAGACGGGCTTGACTTGTGCGCGACTTCGGCGCGAAGTCGGCACTCCCGCTGCGCTCGTCCGCTGCGCTTCCTCCAGGTCGCCATTTATACTAACTGACGTGAACCACTAGACCGCTCACCTGCACGGTGGAGAGGCAGGGCGGAAGTGGTGCAGAACCGGAAGTGGCGCTCGTGCAGGGACCCTCCGCGCAAACGGCACACTGCCGGGGCGGACCGGGGTCGAGAGTGAAGTAACTAAGGTAAGCAAGTTACCGTGACAATCAATGAATAAAGCGGGCGCTGAAGGGCATAACACAAAATATAGCAGTGACAATTTTAAAATAAGCAAGCAGCTCGTAATCAGCTGGAATAAGGTTTAAAAGTTCTTCGGCAGCGCTGGTGCACGCCCGCGGCCTTCAAGCCACGTATGTCAACCTGCGAGGCCAGATTCAGGGCGAGATATAGACTACAGCCCTGCAACCACTAGACCGCTCACCTGCACGGTGGAGAGGCAGGGCGGAAGTGGTGCAGAACCGGAAGTGGCGCTCGTGCAGGGACCCTCCGCGCAAACGGCACACTGCCGGGGCGGACCGGGGTCGAGAGCAAAGTAACTAAGGTAAGCAAGTTACCGTGACAATCAATGAATAAAGCGGGCGATGCGGTTAAACAACATAATGGCCCGGTTACTTACCTGTTAAACGTTTTACTCCGAGTCCAGGCCTTTACCTAAAACAGTCCTCATATGTAAGATGTAATCTCTGTCCTGCAAAAGTGTTTCCCCTGGCCGATGAAAATAATTCTCCCAATATGGCTGCCACTACCCAGCAACCACAAAAATGGAGGAACTTTCACTCCCACTGTGTGTATACTAAGCTTGACATACATAACACATGAAAAATAATCAATGCTGTATTCCTAGTGGGAAGTGGGATTCAGGACTAGATCAAGAAAAACTGTATTCAGGGTAATGAACATTACTGGTAAGTAACTGGGCTATTACCTCTTCATCCATCTTCCACGCTCTAGCCCTCACATGTGAGACAATCACCAAGAAGAAATTACTGATTATTCTATTCTTGTACAGACCAATCAAAAATCTTAGTAAGACTATAAGATACTTTGCAACACCCATGATTCATCACAAAAAAGTATTTCAGATCTCCAGTCACTAACATTCTGTTTTTTAACGGGGGAAGTCTCATTTACTGCTGACAAACATGAGTAGCAAAATTGGATAAGAAACCCTCACCCGGCTGTAAATAAAAATGGCAAGAAAAGGTAAGGAGAGATGTCCCGGTAGCCACACAACCAGGGCTTTAAGTGGGATGAAAAAACTGGGGAGTCTCTCAAAGGGGCGTGGCCGATGCAGTTAAGGGTGTGGCTTAAAACCACTTAAGCTAAAAATCTTTGCTTAGGATAGTTTGCCACCTGACTGCATTTTTTTCTGCTTTTGTGATTGAATCCAGCTATATAATACAATAAGTATGATTATTACTTACAACCAGTACATTAAATGGGACGGTACTCTCTGGTACTGAGTACCAGTGCTTTTTTATTTTGAGAGGGCGAGTACCTGCACTTCTGAAGGATGACGTAATACGTTTCATTGAAGAGTACCAGCACTTTTCAGAAACAAGTAGATACTCTGGTACAGAGTACCTGCACTTCTTTTTTTCCATTTCAAGCACCGCCTACAACAAGCTAGGGTTATTGGCTTGGTGAATGGCTGTTAGTTGCATAAGATACATAAGCAGCAACTTTGGCTTTGCTGCATATAATATTGAAAATACTTTTGTTCTGAAATTATGAGACTGTAATAGAACTACAACAAGTCTCTTTGAAGTTTCCTCAAAGACAGTGAAGGGTAGTACTGCTGTAGTTAAGGTTTTTATTTCACCCCGAGGATAAGGGCAAAAATGGAGAGCCCGATGGAGACCCGTTTCGGCACCTGCTTTTTAGAATTGCTGGTGCTGAGCACCAGCCAGACCCGGCCCACTTAAAACCCTGCACACAACAATACATTCAGCCACCTCAGGGGAACGACCTTGAGCTAAGATGTTCATCCTTTCAGTAGCCAGGCCCCCAGACTGAGGAACTACTGGGACAGAGAAGGAAGACTCACCGTAGAGGGTAGGGAGGGAAGTGCCAAGGAGGACAGGTTGCCAGCTGAAGCAAGAGAGGGAAGCATAGCCTCCTTGACCACCCAGGAACCACCAGGATTACCTTTGTCCAATCCTCTTGGATCTTGTGCAACACCTGTGGAATCAACTGGAAGGGCAAGATGCAATACTAAAAACCACGAGGCCAAGGGATCAACAGTGCAACTATTGCCCATACTGATGTTGAGGAAACTAGGGAGCAGAACATTAGCAAGAGCAAGCTGGTCTCCATGGCAAAGAGGTGCAGCAATGAGTGCCCGAGCCTCTGGTGATCTCTTGAAAAGTTATCGGTGAGAGACAGAGGCACACCGGGGAAGGGAATTGCTATCTGAGTTGGTCAGCATGCCAATTCTGATTCTTGGAATATAGACTCCCAACAGAGAGAGAAGATTTTGTTCTGACCATAGACATATCTCCTGACAAAGGAGACACAAGGAATGCTGCACCCCTCCCTGGCCACTCAGGTAAGCTCTCACAACCTGTTTTTTGTCTGGATACAGACTGATTTATTCTTGATGAGAATGAAATAATGGAGCAGCGTTGCTCTCACTCCTGCTAATTCCATCCAATTGGAATAGTTGTGGAATTCCTGTCTCTGCCATTTACCATGAGCTTTGGATGTTCGAAGAACCGCCCCCATCTGATCTTGCTGGCATCTGTAGAGATGGTAACAGGGGTAGGAGAGCAACGAGTGTGATCTGCACTCAGGCTGATGGGATCGAGCCACCACTGATGGTCCAGCTAAATCAGAGAAGTGACAGTAATCTGAGCATGGTAATCCTGAGACTCAAGATTCCAATAGTACAGGATATGATACACTATAGGATACAGGTGAAGTTGGTTCCAAGATACAATTGACTTGTTGAATCCATCTCCTCCGGCTCCTCAACCATAGTCTTACTGATGGCCGAGGTTGCCTGAGAAGGCTTGGCAAGTGAGCCACAAGTTTGTATCCTATTTAGGAGCTCAGAAACACCTCTTCCAGATCCACGCAAAAGTGGGTACCAATAAACTGAAGTGATTGTGTCGACAGGAGATGAGACATTCAGGAGGAATCCATGATCCTGAAGAAGGCTGCACTCTTGTTTGACATCCAATTTCACCTTTGAGAAAGAAGAAGAAACAATTAGCCAGTAACCAAGATATGTATATACCTAAATACCTTTTGCATAGAGTATACTCACCAAGGTTGCCAAGAGCTTTGTAAAAATTCTTGGGGCTGAAGCCAAACTTATTTGGCAGGACTCAAAACGGATAGTGTCTGTTGTCCACTGTCAATTGCAGAAAATTCTGAGGAGGATACATCGGGACCTGTGGATACCTGTCCAAAAAGTCGAGGGATGCCCAAAAATTGCTTTCGCTCAACAATGGTAATACGCTCTGCAGTGTTACCATCATGAAAGTCTGACAAATGACAAAACGATTCACCCTTTTGTGGTCCAGGATTGGCCAGAACTATCCTTACATTTTCAGAACTAGAAAAAGGATTGAATAGAATCACTGGAAATACTCATTTGGCGGAACTGGGATTGTCGCTGCCTTCTGAAGAAGCAGTTGGATCCTGTCCAGGAGAGCTTGTCACTGCAGTGGATCCTTCAGAAACAGATTTTGCTTGAAAAAAAGGGTTGGAGTTTCTGAAAACTCTATGCGGCATTCACATGACACCACTTCTATAACCCATGCATCAGACACAGAACGAGTCCAAAGTCTGAAACAGTAGTAGGCGGCACCTCCACTGACGTCTCTTCCAAGTAGTCATGCTTTGGGGGGAATGGGGAGTTGGGGTGGCAGTTGTCTGGAACCTGGATTTATATGAAACTGGGGCCCCCTTCCACAACCACATCCTGGATGGGCTGTGAATTACCCTTTGCAGAAACTAGTGAAGAGTTCTTTTATAGCCAAAACCCCTTCCTCTAAAAAAAGACCTTACACTGGACATATGTTTCTTATTTTCCACTGTCTTCTTGGTCATGGCTTTGAGCTGTTGTATGAGGTGCCTAGCACCATCAGAGGGCAATTGCATGAGATTGTCTTTTGTGCCGCATTAGCCTTCCAGGCTCGCATTCACAGGTGACTGCGAGTAGCAATTGTAGTCCCAAAAGCTGCAGCAGACCCACATAGGTTGAAAGGTTGTCAAATGAGATTTCCGACAGGAAGAGGACCGGGCTGCTCTGTAAGAGAAAGTGTTACTGAACAATCCATTCCTTGCTCATGCTATCTGTCAGGGATTGGAAATCTTTAGGGGGAAAATGCACAGTGTATGTGGTATAGGTGTTTGCTCTCACAGAAATGTTAGAGGCTGCATGTAAGGACTTTATAGCACCCATGAGTTTCCTATCTATCAGATCCGGTGGAAGGGCCTCCTCCGATATGATGGTTCCCTGGGATCAGAGGCCAGACTTTCGATGACCGCTGGGAATCAACAGCACATTTATTCAATTGATAGCGACATGCCAGTAATCTCAGAAAAGAGGACTTGTCCAACTCTGTCCACTCATGGGAAAGCACCTTCGAATGGCTCCATGTAATGGGACAGCCTCTGGTTCTTGGCACTGGTGTTGCAACAGGAAATCATCTGCCTCAGCCTTAGGGACCGAGGCTGACAGGTTAAGATTCTTCTCTGGGAGATGCTACAGAATTTCCACTGGTTTTGGTCCTTGAAAAAAATGCATTTTTTTTGCTCCTCATCTGGATCTACATTAGATTTCCCAATGTCCTGCACTCTAGGGCCCTTAGGAGGAGAGGTATATTTTTGCACACTAAAGGCTGCCTCCACTGCTGCCTCTATCAAACGTTGATAGAGGACATTGTGGGTAATTCAGTAGCTGCCCTCTCCTCCATTTCACCCTCCATGAAAGGCTATATAATTCAGCCTCAATAGAAAGCAAATGTCACCCCAAGTGTTGAAATACCTGTCAGGCGCGAACCCTCAGGATTAGCAGGAACGAGATTGAAATCCGACCGAAACGTCCACGATCCAAATCACCAAGATCTCGCCGCAAAGTATGCGAGAGTCAGTCAACTTGGACTGGAAGATCCAAAAGGCAATTGGAGAAAGATGGCAATCTGATGTTGGAGGAGGAACCCCAAATCCACTGAGGGTGAAGATCTTGATGCTGAGAAAATGAAGGAATGGAAACATTGGAAGGAAGCAACTGCTAAAGCAAGCCCGACTTTGAGTGTGAACACAACATTACAGAGGTTGTGCCTGCTGGAGCTAGGCCTTAATAACCAAGGGTAATAACAAATGAGAGTTGCTTAAGCAAATCTTTAAAACATACAATGAACACATTACATGTTACCCTAAATAATCTGTGTCAGCTAGAGAAGGCATCTGGCAGAAAGAAAAGAAGAGGAAGTGAGAGTGGAAGCACCTCTCTTCTTTTAGTTGCTGGGTAATGGCGGCCTCTTTGGGAAAACTATTTGTGTCAGCTAGGGAAAAACATTTGCAGGATAGAAAATACATCTCACTTCTGAGAACTGGAGCGAGGAAGATGGACGAGGAGGTAATATGTGGATAGATGGACGGAATTCCACTAAAGGGGAGAGGCAGCTAAGCAAGGGCCATGAATCAGAAGCAAAAAAAAGGGCAGTGAGGAATTTATGCTGATGCTGGTCACACATTTGTGCAAGAATGCAGATGTGGATACATGCGTCGAGTCTTGCATGGTGACTGGAGCAGTGCATACGATCATGGAATGGTAAGCGGCCCACTTGAGCAAAGGCCAAGGAAGAAATGCATTTTGTTTCGTGCAAGAAATGCTTCATGATGCACACCAGGAGTCGGTGTGGTAGAAAGATTCAGTACTCCAACGTATTCATTGTGGTTGGTACACAGACAAAATATCGAGTTTTAAATATCGATATACAATAATATCGAAGTTTAAATATTGATGGGACAAAATATCGAAGGTAAGTAATATCGAAAGTCTTAATATCGATATTAGTATGATATCAGTAATATCGAAGTTTTAAATATCGATGTCAATATTATCGAAATAAATAACTTCGATGTTACTAATATCAATTTTTAAATAAATTTAGTGTATATTATATTGTATTTATTATGTTTTATTATTTATTTTTAATGTAATTTAATTAAATATTGTCTTTTACTACTGTAGCGGGTTGTGGGTTTATAGGGGAATAGGGTGGGAAGTAATTTAATTATGTTAAATTAATTATTAATTAGTAGGAATTATTAATTAATTAATTGAGAAATAATTTTTAATTAATTTTAATTAATTGATTAATTGATAAATATGTTCTGTAGCGGGTTATGGGTTTATAGGGGAATAGGGTGGGAAGTAATTTAATAATAATTAATTAATTAATATATGTTTGTACATATTTTAATTAATAATAATTGGTAATTAATTTATATTAATTAGTTAATTAATTAATATAATTTTGTACATATTTTTAATTATTATTTAGTTGGTAATTAATTAATATTAATTATTTAATTACATTAATTATAGTATTTTTTATATATAATTTTTCGTTATTCTTAATTAATTAATTGGGAAAAATAATATTAATTATTAAATTAAATTAATTACAGCTAATGTGGTAATATATTTACTTTATTGTTATTGTTAATTAATAATTAATTGGTAATTAAATAATATTAATTAAGTTTGGGTAAAGGAGTATTTTTAGGGTTCAGGGTCAGTTTTCAGTTTTTGGGTAAAGGGGTATTTTTAGGGTTCAGGGTCAGTTTTCAGTTTTTGGGTAAAGGGGTATTTTTAGGGTTCTGGGTCAGTTTTCAGTTTTTGGGTAAAGGGGTATTTTTAGGGTTCAGGGTCAGTTTTCAGTTCATGGGTAAAGGAGTATTTTTAGGGTTCAGGGTCAGTTTTCAGTTTTTGGGTAAAGGGGTATTTTTAGGGTTCAGGGTCAGTTTTCAGTTTTTGGGTAAAGGGGTATTTTTAGGGATAAGGGTCAGTTTTCAGTTCATGGGTAAAGGGGTATTTTTAGGGTTCAGGGTCAGTTTTCAGTTTTTGGGTAAAGGGGTATTTTTAGGGTTCAGGGTCAGTTTTCAGTTTTTGGGTAAAGGGGTATTTTTAGGGTTCAGGGTCAGTTTTGGGTTTTTGGGGTACAGGGATATTTTTAGGGTTCAGGGTCAGTTTTGGGTTTTTGGGGTACAGGCGTACAGGGTAAAAACAAAAAAATATTACATTAAATCAAATAAATAACATTAAAAAAAAACTTACATTAAATTATTAAGTGTTTTATTTATTTTAAATGTATATGTATTAGTTTTAATTTTGTTTTAATATTTTTATTTAATATTTGTAAAATTATATGTATTTTAAAATTATTTTTACATTATTATTAATACATTTAAAAAAACGATATTTTTGATTCCGATATTTTTGTACTACGATATTATTTTTTCGATATTTTTGTACTTACCTTTATAAAGATAGGATTCCGATATTTTTGATGTCGATATTTTTGCTCCGATATTTTTGTATTTCGATATTCTGTCTGTCGATATTATGTCAGACATTCATTGTGGTTAGGCAGTCATGTGCTGCAGAACAGCCATGCTCTGATGGTCATGTGGAAGATCATAAGCTCACGGATATTTCTGAAGTAAGCTGGAAAAAAATGTACAGTTGTGCAGGTTGGAGAGGGAAAATTACACTTCTCATTTTAGCTCCTTTGCATTTAGATATGCCTATTTTAAATGGACCATAAATGAATGCTATACCTGGGTCAATACTTCCAGAAGATTCTTTGGAGGAAGAGAGGGCTGGTTCCATTTAGGACCCTGTTGAGTGAAAAATAAGGTCTTGAAAGATTATTCTTTTGCTGCAGCTGAGGAGAAGGTGGTCCAAGGCTGGCGGGGGAGCAGCGGTGGAACTGAAAGTCCTGGATCCTTTGGAAACTGCACAGAGGATAATCGGTGTACAGAGGATGACAGCATTTACATAATCCAGACTGGAGAGGACCAGTACCACAGTTGCCTGGACCCTTTGTGGGAATCCAAGAAGTAAAAAAATACCCGAGCAGTCTTAGAAGATTAAATGTGCTTGAGAGAACTTGCATTGTTATTTGGGGTGGGTGACTACTCACCTCAAGAAATAATCACAACCCATGTCAGTGTGAAACATCAAAGTCACCAAATGAACCTAAGCAGAGTCCCCCGGTAGCTATGGCACAGAGCAGACAGGCTTAACTTGAGGCAGAGCAGTAATAAAGTCAAAATGCAAAGCAATATAAAATCCAAAATCAATTAGGAAGTATAGATTAAAATTCAATTAATAAAATGATGAAAATCCAATAAGGAGAAACAAAGATGTGAATTTTTAAAATTGTAAGTGGATGTAGCTCCAAAAAAGCGCAAAGCATCAATTTTAGTCTGTGGTCACCCTAGACTGGCACCTAGCCGCAATTTGAGGCTGACTGCGATGGAACACGGGTCGGGTACACCAACCAGGTGCATCCTGGTCGAAGATTCTACCTTCTGAAGTCCCAATCTATCATGGGAGAACACTTCTGAAGTCCCATGGGATGTCAGGGGAGACACTGGGTGTCAGACAGAGGCCAGCAGCAAGGTCCTGTTCAGGCCCACTTGCCACTGGTCAGCTGGCTACTTTCAGGAAAAGTCTTCTTGCAGCATGTTGTCTCCCTGTAGCCACACAGGGGGTCACCAAACTTACCCTTGGAGTCCACCTCTTTGTACTAGGTACAAGAGGGAGAGGGTCCAATCCTCTCCAGTCACAGACAGCAGGTCCAAATCTCTTCTGTTAACCCGCTTATCAAGAAAGTGTTCTGAAGTGGGTGCCTGGAGGTGCCACATTTATGCCTGGGACCAGCTATGCGTTGAGGGTGACTCCTGGGCATGTCCCAACCAATGGGGTAAAACTTCTTTGGGCACATTTTCAGTTGTTCCTGTTTGCCATATTGCAAACAGGCCCGAATTGCCATATTTCAGGGCGTTTTCAAGGTGGGGGAAATCTGTGGCCATGCTCAACTTGGGAACAGAGAGATGTGTGTGTAACTATGGAGTGTACTATGGTAACTCTAGTGCCCTCCTAATTCTAACACTAAAATTCAGTTTGGAGCAGATACTGTACCACAAATCTAGAAACAGAAGTCTTGGTAGGATAAAAGTGAGGTTCTTTAGCAACCAGATAGTGGACACACATGAATTGTCTTGGCATCCTGCTCTCTCCCTTTCAATTGCACCTCAATTGTTATAGGAAAACTCAGACACCGAAGTCTGGTAGTATAAAAGCAGGGTCCTTCAGTAACCAGACAGGGGATCCACAACAATTGTCTTGGTTTCTTGTTCTCTCCCCCTCCAGAGTTCCCCAAGTGTTATATCTAGTTCAACAGACCTATTAAGCAGGATGTGACACTGTGCTGTCAAATGGAGTCTCACAGGACCCATCCTGCATATTCAAGGGAGATCACAGAAATCACCTCTGACCATTACGACTAGCCTGTTGTTAGCTTCTGGGAGGCATTTTACACCTTTCCACACCTATTCAAGGCTAATCACTGGCTGGGCTACTGCTGGAGATCTAAAGTTTTGGGACGCTACAACAAGTGCACCTCCCATTCTTAGGATTGATTCCTTCCCATCTCCCCGTACTGTAGATTGGGAGGAAAGCTTCCAATCTCTCCCTCATTTGAAATTGTTCTGATAGTCCCTAAAACCCCTTTTTTTTGCCCATCCATAAGACAAATGGACATTGTGTGTATGTGTACTACAGGCATGTACATGTTATATGTGTGCTTGTTGCCTATGTTTATAGAAAGCATGTGGCGAGTGAAAACAGTACGTGTAGCTACAACCACTGTGTGTTCCATTTTGGTTCAGTCATAGTCCGATGGTACGTAAGATGAATGGAACCCTTACAGCAAATTAATATTACAGGTCTTCTGCCCATAACATGCCAGGGATCTCTTTCAGCTGGCCAGAGGGCAAAGTGTTGCTGAAAAACAGAGGAGACACAGAGCCCTGTTGAAGCTAGGGAGCGCCCTTCCCTGCCCCTTCCTGAACTGTTGTTCTCTTGGTGGGACTACCTCTCACAGGTTAACAGGAAGTTAAGTGGGACAGCTATCCCCACTACTGAAAGAAGTGATTTTGTAGTTATGTGTTGAAATTCCAGAAAAAGTCAGGCTTAAAAATAAAACAATAAAATAATACACAACACCTAGGGAGAAAAGAGAGGCTGAGAAGTACCCATGCCTGCCTCTATGGTAACTGTGCAACTCAACAATTGGGGTGGTGGCCTTATGATAAGAGTTTCTGGGGGACATACCAATTGCTACTCTAATGATTCTGTTTGGATAACGCTGGTGAGTCTCCTACTAAACCTGACAATTCCAAAAATTGGACGAGGTGGTGTCACTCACGTAATGTGACAAGCTTCCTCTTAGGCCACCTCGTCCCACCCTGGTAAGAATGGTACTATCAGGGCTATCCAGAGGGAGTTCTTAGATATTAATCTTATTTCTGGATAAATTGGGTCCAAATATTTTGCTAAAAATACCTCAGGGTATATCACAAAAGTATCCTTTTTTAAGGTGGTACCCCGGATGTGTAGGTGGATGCTATGATCCTTGCATACCTGTGAATTAAACCAACATGTTTCAGCACTTTTGAAAAGCCTAAATGGTCTTGAGCATTCAAAGAGTCATGTCTGGCACCCTGACCTTAATTTAAAGTTAGGGTAGGAAATGTGTTAATAAAAACTGAGGGGTCTTACCTCTCTCGAGGTAAACACTTGTATAGGAGGAAAAACAAGAAGGAGCTATTGCAGAAGCATTAGATATATCAGACATGTTACTGGTGTTAACACCCAGATCTTCATTACCACACTTCCAATCTGTGGTGCAGAATCCTGACAGTACCAGGCTTTTTAAAATATATATATTTTTATACAAACACACAACCAAAGTGGCACTCATGAGACAAAAGCACACATGCACACGTGATGAGGACACACCTGACAAAGAAGGAACACATGCCTATTTAGAGTATCACTGTCCAACTTTACCTAGTGCCGCAGGGTGTTTTGCCTAATGATCTGTTGCTGGAGACATCTCCTATAGTCGCACACTGAAATATTGAAAATTAACGAAGAAACTGATTAAGATGCCAATCATATGTGTCAAGGTACTTGTTCCCAGAAGAATGGATATGGCCATAATCTTGCTGAATGCAGAGGAACAGGTCCCTGGCGTGGGGGGATTTGCACTTACTTCATCAAGGCGAAATGCCCACTTTGATCCAACCCGTCCCTTACCAACAGCTGTCTGGTAGACTAGAGGGCATGCTGAACCGGATGCTGACAAAGGTGGTTTTTATATATAACATCTGCCGGTACTTCTGACATCGAAATAACGTTCTTCCAATTATTGCGGCTTAAGCGTTAGTGTCCGTGCCTGCCAGCCAATGAAAATGTCCAAGGGGCGTGCTTCGCCCGGGGAGTTTGCCCCTTCTACGAGTGGAGGTTCTACCCAAGGAAGAGCCTCTCCTTGTTGGCGCGCATGGGCCAAGTGTTGCATTGTACCATAAAAATTCACCAGTTATAGTTTACTGAGCCAACTATAACTTGCACCCCCACCACGCACTGTTTATGACCTCACATACCACACCACTCTTTAAATGTTAAATTACATAATTGATTACAGCATTGATGGCATCTCAAATGACATAATTGATGAGTGCTTTATCAGCCTCAAGTTTCTCACATCACTCTACACAGCCACATGATCTTCCAGGGGGCTAGCTCCAAACAAGAGAGCTGACTAGACCCAGAGAGGAATGAAACGACTCGGATCCCACCTATTTTCTGGGTCCCCTTGGGTACCGCAGCTGTTACCTGTTCATTGCTGATCTCAAATGCCACGCCCCTTGTGTTATTGCTCCTTCTTCTTCAGGCTCAGAAGACATTCTCCTACAGTGGAAGGTGGGTACCCATGATGAAACAACAGCACACTTCACTGGAGTGTTTGCTGTAGGACTCGTATGGTTTGGGCCCTTCCACCTAGTTTGAAGTGATGTAACAGAGATACAATCACCGCGGTGCACTTTGGGCAGATTCAGTCACACTTGAGGGTAAGGCTTCCTTTGCCTGTGAGTGGGTGTGCTGAACAGTTTTAATGAAAGTGCGTAGGTAGTCCAAAATCCAATGATCAAACAAATTATGTATGAGGGTAAGGAGGGGCGGGGGTATGGAAAGGAAGGCCCAGGGCCACCCTATGAAGATTCCAAAGAAGGAAGCTAAGAAGCATGCCAGTGTTTGTCGACAAGGAAAGACAAATACGTAGCAACATGCACTCCTTGCTTTAAGTTAATCCTTGTGCAGCAGCTGCTTTCTGTTAGTGCGGGCGGGAACGGGTGCTGGGACCCGTCCCGCCTCCCAGCTCGTCATATTATCCCCATAAGGACTCACTACTACTGAGCTCGCCCCTCGCACTGCAAAATGAGGAAGGTGTCATTTCTTTGGGCCACTTCCTCCTAAATCTACGATATTTCAACCGTTGCATACCAATCCTTTCTTCTAATCCATGTTTCATCAATCTTTTCAGAAAGCAGTTGCTATACAGCGATTCATTTAAGGGAAGGAGTGCAGGGTGCATTCTGCTACGTATTTGTTTTTGCTTTGCGACCATCGTCCCAACACGAATTTGCACCCCATGGAGTCTTGGATTTGAACTTTACGAAAATGGCTAAAGAATATCCCATCACCTCAGCGGAAGTGTAAAATTGAAGATGTGGAGGGCGCTCATGGAGTTACGGTGAAAATAGCAGCATCTGATAGAAAGAGACAGTTGCCTTTCTGATTGCTTGAAAGGTTTTCATTCCATGTGTTATGAACTGCAGCAGATGAATTCACAGATTGTATTCAATATTGGGGGGTTACGGAAGTTGTATTTCATGTACAGTCACTATCATGGTTATTATTTCCATACAGGTTTTTGAATGCGTGTGAGAGGATGGTTTTTATGCTTTCAGTCCATTTGTCACAGATAATATTTCGAATTGGATATAAGGGAAGTGGGCCACATGAAGGAACATGGTTTTTCTTTTTTCTTTCGTTGGCATCAGAGACGTGGATTATGGGGAATAGAGTTTGTATGTTCTTTCTTTCAAGAAGCACAGTTATAGGAGGATCAAAGCACGTGGTCTGAGTTAATTTAGTGAGTGATTAGAGGTGATTGGTTACATGTGGATGAGCATACTTAAGTAACGGTCCAATCGGCAGTGGAAGAGGAATAAGATGCAGAGGAGATGGAGGGAAATGGGAACATTCGGCTGTAGGTGGAGGGGGAAAGGGGACAGGGTATGGGGACGGTGAATCTGTATGGAAAGTGGGGAATATGGGCAGATCGGGTGATGCACTTCAGTTTATATGTTCAAGGTCACGGATGCATTTTTAGGGTGGGTGGTGCTGAGTAAGGAGCGGGATTGGGTTTGAAAACAGATTTAGTCAAGTGCTTCAGTGATTTCACAGTGAAGGGTAGTGGGTTGATAAGGTAGGAAGTAAAGGAGGAGGATGATTTTTTTTGTTCTAACACTGGTTTAGGGGAGGGTGGGGGGTTGGTGGGCTGGTGTATTTTTGGAGCATAAGCGTTGTTTTGTGGTGGGATATGGAGTGATATATTTTTTTAGTTAGGTGGGGTTGAGCAAGCAGAGGAGGGGATTAGTTTTGAGTTAATTCACTGTGTGTTAGCAGGGGGGTATTTGAGCGAGGGGGTTATTGGGTGTGTCTAAGCTATTTTTGGTTTACAGTAAGTTACCATTGAGCAATCTATTGAGCTGTTTTTTTAAATTTTATTTGTTTTTAGTGACCCCTGACGAAGATTCTCATGACTCGAAATGCATTGGGTGCAATGAAATGAGCTCATTCTGTAATACGATTGTTCCTTTACATGTCACTGGCGAAGGCCTGGACGGGCACGCAGGAGACATTTGAAATTTTGAATAAAGATGTAAGGCGCAATCTAGCTGTCTCCGGTGTGATGCAATTGAGCAAAAAGATTGATGAAACATGGATTAGAACAAATGATTGGTATATAACAGTTGAAATATGGTAGAATGTAGGAGGAAGTGGCCCAACGAAAGGAAATATTCTCATTTCGCAGTGCGACGGGTGAGCTCACTAGCAGTGAGCTCTTATGGTGATCGTGTTTGTTGACAGCCAGTATCCTGCCTCACCTGCATACATGTTCCACCCTATTATATAAGCAAGCCAAGTTTGGAAATAGTATATATGGGTCACCAATCTTTCATCCTTAGATCAGCACAGTTTTTCTTTGAGGTTGCAGATTTAGGCTACAGTAAAAGAACAAGGGAGAATGGGATTATGATCAGTGGAGGAGAGCCTTTCTTCTGCAGAAATGTCATGACCTGTGGCACACAAGCAAAAATGGAGCTTAGGCATTTATTGTTTGATGCTCTCACTTCAATCACGTTTGCATTGGCCCAGGTATCAGAGGGGACCAACATGTCATCTGCGTACTGGATGAGGGAAGACACCTGCGGTCCCCCCCAGAGAAGCAGAGAGAATCAAGGTCTAATTTTAGGGTTTGTGAAAATATGGAAGAAGACTCTGTATCCCCTTGAGGCAGCTTCTTTCAAGTTATTTGGTTGCATGTATATGTGGATACAAACCGTTTTTGAATTGTCAGAGTCCACTGGAAAGGAGGCAAAGCAGAAAACAGACCAACAAAAGTGAAATATGTAGCAGTGGACGAACCACAGGACATAATAGCTGCTGAATTTGGGACAAAAGGAAAAGCATCAACTGGTTTCAAGTCCTATGCAAAGCGGTAAGTGTCTTTTCCTGATTACTTGATGGGTAGGATAGGGGTGAGATCAGCGGTAGCAGGTGGGATGAGGATACTTTGTTCTAACAATGTGACGTGGCAAAGACAGGGTGGAGTCCCTTCTTGGCTTCTGGTTGGCAGGAGCATTGAGGGAGCTGCTGTAGAATCTTTATGGGATTAGGTGAATCTTTTTTTACCAACTTTATTTTTTTTTAATACTTTGCAGGTACATAGGTCTAATCATAAAGGATGCATTCTCATTCATAACTGTGGTATGGAGATGGTGGGTCATAATTGTCAACAGATATAAACAATCATCAACAACTTCATACTCATTAAAGAAGGCACAAAAGAGCTTACAAAAATATTGACCATGGTTCACGGTCTTATGGGGGAGGCACCTCAGCAATCAAACTCCCAGAAGACGAGGGTATTTCACATAAAGCAGAGCAACAAAATACATCGGACATAGCAGCTGTCAAGGTTTGGGGATGTGTGCCTTGATAGACCTTTTATGGCCACCATAATCTCCTTAGCTATAATTTGGGGTTTAAGTGAGTTTAGGTCAATTAAGTCTCCCGAAGCAAAGAAAAATCTATCTAGGACTGACATAGTGGAAATGGCGGGAAATTAAATGTATGGTGAAGGTCTGTCAAATGTAAGCAGATGATCCATCAAAACACACCTATCTGATGTAACTTTACCAATTTCATACAAGTGCTGCTGCCCCTAGAAAACATGCAAAAAACACAGTTGATGGACAGAATGCAGAACAATGTCTTACATTCACCCCAGTACAAAGATCTGGGCCTAAATCCATCGTTTTTTTGCACTCCACACCACCTTAGGTCAGACAATGGCTATATGCAAATCAGCCTTGACCCTGTGCCTCATGGGAACAGTCCAGCCCGAACTACCAAGCCATGTCTTTTCTTGACCGGAATCAAGCATCCAAGGACCGGTTTCTGGCTATCAGCCTTCTTCAGCCTGGATAGCTTGACTCCAGTGATGTGGAGAGCCTGGGACTCACGTCTAAGCATACCCAGCCCACCCGGGGTGAAAATTGCAAAAAACACAGTTGATGGACAGAATGCAGAACAATGTCTTTCATAGCCAGAAACCGGTCCTGGGATGCTTGATTCCGGTCCAGGAAAGACATGGCTTGGCAGTTCGGGCTGGACTGTTCCCATGAGGCACAGGGTCAAGGCTGATTTGCATATGGCCATGTCTGAACTGGGGTGGTGTGGAGTGCAAAAAAACGATTGATTTAGGCCCAGATCTCTGTACTGGGGTAAATGTATGACATTGTTCTGCATTCTGTCCATCAACTGTTGTTTTTGCATTTGTCGCCCCTAGAAAACAGTCACCATAAATAAAACTAACTATGGTCCACTCACACCATAGACCACTGCTGCTCCACAGGAGGCACCAGTACCACAGCAAGCAGATGAGCCACCCCTCAGGTTTCTGAGAATGAGATAACTGGAACGGAGGATTAAACATTTCCTTACCATAAACATTTCCCTACTCAGGCTCATGATTGCGCAGAGCACAATCACGAGCCAGAGTAGGGAAATGTAACCCAGACTAGTGGTTAGGGGAATGCTGTGTCATAACTGTGACACTCACAGGATAACAAATGCAAGAGTTGGAATGGCTTTTAAGCAAGAGTCATTCCCTCTATGCCCGGTCCCACCAACATGCTTTGTACATATGTGGTCGGTCTCCTAGGCCCTTCAACCTCCATCCCTGGAAGGAGAAGGTGGTGGCAATTTTTCACACTGAAGGCATCGATAGCAGGGTGGATTGTGGCACACATTCTGTAAACATGTCTTTACTGTAGGTGAGCAAAAACGTACTTAGGCGACTTATTTCACGAAATTTTAATTATTAACAATAAAACAAAACACTGTTCCATATATCTAATTCATTGTGGTCCATAAACACAGTATTCCTGGGGACACCTTTTCTCAGTCCCCAATTCTAAAATTCACAAAATAGAAAAATATATGGATTTAGAGGGAGTAAATACATCGAGACAATCATTGATACAGATTCTTATATATACTTTAGTGCACAGGGGACTATACCTCAAACATGTAACACAAGCACAATTAAGAGTCTTACAAAATGACATGCTTTTACTATTGTAACCCTAAGACAGATGGTATTGTGCATCTTGTGCATTTGATCAATATAGATTTCACAGTTCTACAATTTGACTGTATATCAAGCAAATAAATACTGCATTTGTGTTGGGAATGGTAGGCACAAATGTGAGGCACAACGACACTATTATGTTCAATTAAGCTATACATACTGGGGCATATATTTATATTTATCAGGTTTTGCGCCGCCTTTGTGCCAGGCAATGGGATGCAGGGCGACGCACAACCTAGAATGAGATTTACCAAACCACTCAAGGCCACCTTGCATGGCCCTGTGTGGCTTGGTAAATCTGGAGCAACGCAAGGCAGCACACGTTTCTTACCTGCGTGATTCTGCCCCAGGGAACCCTTCAATAGATGGGGTGTGGGTGGTCCCAAGCATCCACCCATGGATTTTGGTATAGTGCTAGATTTACCTGGGAATGTGTCAAAATGCTACTTCTTCCCATGGGAGGCGTAATAAGGAGAAATATCATTATTTCTCCCTTACTTTTCCTCTTTCTTCATGTGCTACGTTCTGCAGAACACACTGAAAGAGGGAAAGAGGAAAAAGCCTCAAAGGATTGTTTTTGTGCTGAAATGTGTTCCTTCCTGCACAATCACAATCCTGTCTGCTGCGTTGCGTCATTCCGTGATTAAATATATATTTGACATCTCATCCAATAGTACATAATTTACAGTGCTGCATGTAAGTAAATCATCCTTATCGAAATCTGTTTTTTTTTAATTCTTAGGCCCCACCTACTGGCTTTGCCTTCACAACATACAGCACAGAGAGGGCAAACATGTTCAAGCTGCCAGACAATGAGCAATCCGACACTGTGGACAAGTTTTCTTAAATAAGTGTTATCAACATGCTCAAGTTAAAACATATATACTTAAAATAAAAACTCTTCCACATTCAAATAAAAGCAGTATTATTATTGAATGTAATTTCAGCATTCACATAAAAGAAGCATCCAGCAATATTAACACCTTTATCAAAATGAATACATTTAATAAAAGGTGATTTATTGTTTTCAACTATAAAAATATTCTTGAACTACTATCCTTGCGGAAAATGAACTGCATGATAAACTAGTGCTCATATAATATGATATATAGCTTATCATTGACAATTTTACATTAGGACGTCTTTTCCCAATATCAATATAAGTGTCTACTAATATAAGAAACATTGTGTACATATTTTTTTAAAACCTAAATGTATTAAGAGAAACTTATACAATACATAAATATTGTTTTTTTATTACATACATAAAAATAAAAATGATATGTATGTATTGTTGATATGTGTTACAACTAACTAATTTCTGCAGGGGTTAAACAATGATTATAGGTTTTAGAGTAAATGCGACTGTTAACATCATCTACAGAATGAAAATCACATGCCTTCAGTGTTAGAAGCAGCCCTTCTGGTGTGACAGTCAAGATGAAACACCAGGACCATCAGGTGTGTCTGGACCTTCCTTCAGATACTCTCACAGGCACCATTAACACTACTGCATCTAGCAGTCTCCTGTCTTCTATTCTAACAACCAATACTGGGCTGTTGCCATCCACCTATGTCCTTACCACTACCACATATACAGTATCGAATCCTGTCTTGACTCGTTGAAGAACAAGGCAAACCATAACATTGCTGTCTGTGAGACAAGAGAGACATGTGGCCTCAAATGAAGGGCCACAGTACCCTTCACAAGCTGGTCAAACAGGCCCTATTGGTGAGAGGGAGGTACAGAGTGTATGTCAACATCATGTACAAAAATAAAGGAGAACATGATTGGTGTGGTAATGCGGCTGGAGGAGCAGCTGAACTAAATCATTACACCGCTTCAAACAGAAAATGACCTTGTACAGTGGTACCTCAATATTAGGATGCACCGATGCAGCAATTTGGATTACGTTTTATGGGTTTAAGACACTGACAGGAACAACCACAGTTCTTATATCTGTTATTTGTGACAAACACTTTTTTCTGCCACAATCTCTTCTACAAAATCTTATAGTAGCATAGTCATGGAAAGTACTACAGTGTCAAACGTTGATGTCCTTGAAAATCAAGAGATTGCTCCTCAATAGCCTTTATGCAGGTGCCATTTATTTTTCAGGTCCAGCTGATGCCAACACAGACAAACGTACCACCAAGCAAAGGCAGAATTAATGTTCTCCTATGAGCGTATAACTTTGGAAAATTATGTCACCATAACTAATCAAATGCTACACGTTTTTCTGGCTTAACAAGACAATGTTCCTGATTTAGGTATTGGAGGATGGATCATTCGTCACAAACATGACGGACATCCTGCCCTCCTTATTGTAAGTGCCTTATATTCTATGGCACGTGGAATAAGACCTCAAGACCAGAGGCTGGCTGCTCTCTCCCTCTGCAGCTCTGCTGCGGTGCCACTGCCCTGTGCAGTGCTTAGTGCAGGTAGGGGTTCCAGCCTCTGTCCATATTGTATTGTGCCAATTTTGTTGTCACTCTTAGTTGATATCAGTTGACTTACTGTGTCCTTATTTTTTTAATGTATTGTTGCCTGCCTTTTGCGCATTTTATGTTTTGCCTTATTTGTGCCATTTTCCTTGTCTTGTTGTGGCATTCTCTATTTTGTTACGCTTACTGCCTGTTTTCCCGCTTCCCCCTCCCGCCGCTGCTGCCCACGTGGCCCCAGTCCCCCTGCCGATTCCTGCTCCGGCCTCCCAGCTGTGCCTCCCTCCCCTATTTAATGGCGGCTGCTGCACCTCTGAGACGCTGGCATGCCCAAGTCAATCTGTGCCCGTCCGTGACCCGACGGCTACCAGAGCCAGGGACCCTGGATGTCCGACCTCCCACCGCTACTACTCAGCAGCCCTCCTCACACTCAACCCTGGAAGAAACTGCACAGAATGGGGTACCAATTGGTGGCACACGCAGGGCTCACATCAGGATCCAGAGGGGTGGGGATTCTGCTAAGGAAGACACTCCCTATGGTGGATGATTCTATCATTGAGGATGACAGGGGCAGGTATATAGGGGTGTCGGGTCGCTGGGAGGGGCACACCCTCTCCTTGCTGTCAGTGTACGTCCCCCAGGTATGCGGGCAACCACATTCGTGGATCTGGGGAAAATCCTTCTGGACCTCCTGAGAGGTCCTCTGATTATGGGAGGTGATTTTAATGCTATGGTCTCTGGCACTATGGGCAGGCATCCCCCTAGAGATATGGGGCGGGCGCAAAAATGGCTTCCTGAATTCATGGATGCAATGGGGTTGGTCGATGGTTGAAGACTGCTTCATCCGGACCAACGTCAGTTCACCTTCCACTCTGGTGCACATGGTAGTCTATCACGTATTGATCACTGTTTAGTGCCGGCAGCCCAGGCATATTGCATCACAGAGGCTACACAACTAGCTAGAGGCATATCGGATCATTCGCCACTTTGGTTCAGGTTTGATCTGTCCTCAGGGTCGGGCGGCAGGATAGTCCCTATTAATCCCTGGGACATACGTAATCCTAAAATCCGTAAGGACTTGCTGAAGGCGTTGGACCTTTATTTTCGGGAGAATGAGGGATCGGTGTCGTCCCCACTTTCGCTATGGGAGGCCTTTAAGACAGTTATAAGAGGCCAGGCCTTGTCATTGATTGCAGGAGCAAAGAGGGATCGGAATGCAGAAATTGTAAAATAGAAACTGAGATTGCTCGTGTTCAGGTGGAATTGGAGCAACAGGTGACCCGTGCTAAACTGCATGTCCTGAATCTTAAGCAGCTTGAGTATAAAGCATTGGTCACTGAAAGTGCCAGAGCTCTAAGTAGAGAACAGCAGGGCCGGTTATATGATGTCGGAGACAAGGCCGGCAAGCTTATTGCTTGGTTAGATAAGAAAGACAGGGCTGATCGGGTTATTCCAGAACTTGAGACGGCAGAAGGAACACGAATAACAGACCTCCAGGGCATAGTGGATAGTTTTGCAGACTATTTTCGTATTGTGTATACCTCGGTCGCGGGACGGCCAGAGGAGGACTCTCACTTATTATTGCGAGATATCCAACTCCCAGGCCTGACTAAGGAAGACCGTGATTTTATGGATAGCGCTCTTACCGTAGATGAAGTGGCTCTCGCGGTCCGCTCTTTGAGCTCTGGTAAGGCATTAGGTCCGAATGGGCTCCCAATTGAATTGTGTAAGCTTAGGCCTGATAGGATTGCCCCCTATCGCAGAGGTATGTTTGTGGAGGCACGAGAACAGTGTGTGTTGCCGTATGATCAAAGAGTGGCATCTATTGTAGCTATACATAAGGAGGGGAAAACAAAAACCAAATGTGCCTCTTATAGGCCTATCTCTTTATTGAATGCGGAGCCCAAGATTCTTGCTCAATTATTGTCTAACAGGCTTGCTAAGGTTATTAGCGGTCTGGTACACGCTGATCAATCAAGTTTCATTCCCCATAGAAATATGGCTTCAAATCTTCGCAAAATGCACAGGGTGTTGGCCAGGGCTCACACCCTGAAGGAACAGGCTATAATAGCATCGCTTGACGTAACGATGGCCTTCGACACGTTAGAATGGCCATATCTGTGGGCAGTCTTGGCTAAGTTTGGATTCGGACCGGAGTTTATTAGTTGGGTGCATCTGTTGTATACTGACCCTCTTGCGCAGGTGGTAGTGAATAATCGGGTCTCGGCAACATTTCGTTTGGGGCGAGGCACCAGACTGGGGTGTCCACTCTCTCCCCTTTTATTCTCATTGGCACTGGAGCCATTGGCGGCCTGGATCCGCTGGGAGCCTTCCATTCGAGGTATTCGATGGTCCCCTGAGGTGAAGGACATGATCTCTTTATACACGGATGATATTCTGCTCTATCTGACTTCACCTAGAAAGTCTTTGAATGTCGTCTGTGATGTCTTGGCCTCATACGGTAGAAATTCGGGGCTCACAATAAATTGGGGGAAATCCTATTTGTATGTGCTGAGTGGTGACACCCCGATTCCCCCACAAAATTGTCCAATTCAGATCGCTGCTGATGGGTTCAAGTATCTGGGGATCTTTATTTCATTGGATCCCACAGTTCAGTACGAGAGAAACCTTCTACCCCCTTTAGTTAGGTTCAAAAGTGACACAAATAGTTGGAGGAAATTGCCTCTCTCCCTGTTGGGGAGAGTGGCCCTCTTTAAGATGATGTCCCTACTTCGTTTTCTTTACGCCCTCCAGAATACACTAGACATAGTCCCGGCCAGTTATTTCCGAGAGGTAGAGGGGGTGCAGCGTAGTTTATTATGGAAGGGTAGACCCCGTATTGCCCTGACTAAATTGTCGTTACCGTGGTATGACAGTGGTATTGTCCTCCCTGACATCAGAAGGTATTATTGGGCTTCTCAATTGACAGCCATAAACCAGGGTACTTATGGGCCCGGCTCGGACCCTGGATATGCTATGGATAGATGGCAACTCCCGGGTGGAAATTACAGAAGAGCTTTATATGCCAAGTCGGCGGGGAAACGTTTGACAGGACCAACGAAGGTAGCGGTTCGGATATGGCAGGAAGCCACTAACTCTTTGGGGTGGAGAGAACGCCTTACGCTGGCCACTCCGCTATTTGACTCGGACAGACTTGGGAAGCTTTGGAACACAAAGGGTTTTGATAAGTGGGACTTGATAGGGATTGCTAAAATTGGAGATATATGGGTCAAGGGCAGGATCAAGATGTTTGCTGAATTGCAGACTGAATTTGAGATGAGTGGAGCGGAGTATTTCCGTTATGCGCAAGTTCGGCATGCGTTGCATTCGGCAGTACCGGCGGAGGAGGAGATACCCAAGGCCTTGCCATTGGAGGACCAAATATTAGATGGGCACCTACCGGATAGAACTATCTTCCTCATTTATAAGAAATTGATCAATTACAGAGTAGATCTCCTTGTAGAGTGGAGGGCCAAATGGATGAGGGATGGTATTGAACTGGATGATGAAGACTGGCAATCGGCCGTGTCCTCCCCGAAGGAGGTTGCGATTCTGTCGTGATTGAGGCTAGTCCAATTGAAAATATTGCATAGAGTGTATGTCACAGGCCCATGCTTGGTCCGGATGGGGCTTTTTGACGATGGTTTATGCAGGAGAGGATGTGCACAGGTGGGCACATTCCTACATATCATTTGGGAATGTCGCTATATGATGGATTACTGGAGTTCGATACATGATGTTATGCGAGAGGTGTTGGGGGTAGCAGTGTTACCAGAGGCGATAAGATGTCTCCTTAATATCTGGGAACCCACAGATATAAACACAGCGCAGACCAAGTAGGCCACTCTAGGGCAATGATAGCGAAACGGAATATAGCACAACAGTGGGGATCCAGGAGACCGCCCATGCTTGAGGAATGGAAAGAGAGCATGGACTGGTGTATGTTTTGAGAGACCGTCTACCTGGCCAGAGGCCGACCCCGTAAATGGGTAGCTGTTTGGGGGCTGTGGAATTGGTACAGGGGAGAGATCTGTGTGCCACCGGTTGACCCTCTTTTGGACATACTTGCATCCCCGACCCCTGTAAGTAATATTATTCCGACCCCCCTCCTTCTTTCTTTCACTTTCACCCCGAGTATTTTTTCTTTCTTGCTCTGTTGTACTGTTATGGGGGAATGTCTAACCTCTGTTCTATGCACCCATTTGAATGCCTTGTATTAATAAAAAGAAATATATAAGAAAAAAACCCTGGAAGAAACAACAACTGCCAACTGTCCATGCCCAGCACCACCCATGGACAGTTCTCCTGTTGTCACTGCCGCCAGACCTTCACCTACGTCCGCACTCCCACGGCCACCAATCCCATGCCAAATGCCAATGCCTCCAAACCCCTGAGGTGCAGCCTCCTCAATGTGTACTCCCTGCACAGACATGCTGTAGATATCTGTGACATCCTCGACACCCTCTTACCAGTTGTCACCTTCTTCCCAGAAACCTGGACCAACTACACCTCTGCCCTCAACATCGCCACCGCCATCCCCGATGGATACAAGATCCAGAGGAATGACCGCCCCAACTGCCCAGGAGGAGGACTTGCCATCGCACACAAGAGCTCCCTCTGACTCACGACCTCCAGCTCGAGCGAAAGCCCGCCCACCACTGAACATCTCCATTTCCAGATCCAGACCAGCCCCAGAACGACCCTAAGAGGCACCTTCCTCGCCTACAGACTTCCCAGACCATGTACTGCATTCACCACTTCCATCGTTGATCTCATCACGCCCCATGCCATCACCTCCATGGACTACATACTCATCGGAGACCTCAACTTCCACCTCGACAACCTCAGCGACCCTCCACCCCACCAACCTCCTGGACAACCTCGCCAACCTTGGACTGAAAAAACTCGTCACCACTCACACCCACAAGGCAGGACACACCCTCAACCCCATCTTCGCAGGAGGTAACAACATCCACCTCAGCCACACCACGCAACCCCCATAGACGGACCACCACTGCGTACACTTCCATGTCGACATACCCACGGAGCCCAAACCTGCACCCCGCCCTCCATGAAGAAACTGGAACAAGATCACTGAGGAGCAGCTCAACTCCACCCTCAACCACAATGCCCCTGCCACCTCGACCGATGCCAACCTCACAGCCAAACAACTCCACAGATGGATCTTCAACTGCGCAGACGAGCTCGCACCTCTACGCAACCCTGACAGACCGCGCCCCAGGAAGGCCACCTGATTCACCACAGACCTCCAAGAATCCAGGTGCACCTGCAGACGTCTGGAGAAGAAGTTGAGAAACAGCAAATCTTCGGAAGACCAGATCACCTACAAGAACGCCATGACTAAATTCCACCAACGCATCAGATCCGCCAAAAGGACCTTCATCCAGAACAAGATCCTCACCAACTCCAGCAACTCCAAGGAACTCTTTAGCATCCTCTAGGAATTCACCAACACCCCAGCGAAACCTCAGACATCACACCCTCTCAGTACCTCTGCAACAAGCTCTGCTCCTACTTCCATCTGAAGATCAAGGGCCTCTACGACAAACTTCAATGACCAGACACCTGACTCCAAAACCACTCCATCCTCCAGCAACGCCAGCCAGCCCACCATCTCCTACTAGACCCCAGTCACAAACCAAAGACAACGCTTCAACCATGAAAGGCAGCCACTCAGGAGCTCCCACGGACCCCTGCCCCCGCACATCTTCCACAGAGCCGCCATCGCTCCAGAACTACAACGCACCATCAACGCCACCTTCAAAACCTGATCTTTCCCGACGACAGGAAACAAGCAGAAGTCAAACCCCTACTCAAGAAGCCCTCAGAAGACCCCAGGGACCTCAAGAACTACGAACCATCTCCCTCCTCCCTTTCACAGCCAAAGTTACAGAGAATTCATCGAAGAAAACTCCAACCTCGACCCCTCCCAATCCAGATTCCGCAGCAACCACAGCACGGAGACCCATCTACTCGCCGCCAGAGACGACATCCGTACCCTCCTCGACCAAGGACGCACGGCAGCCCTGATACTACTCAACGTCTCCGCAGCCCTGGATAACGTCTTCCACCACACACTCACTTCAAGACTTTATGAAGCCAGCATTCAGGGTACCGCCCTCGACTGGCTCCGCTCCTTCCTCACCGGCAGAACCCAAAGAATCAGACATCCACCCTTCCACTCCTAACCCACAGAAATCAACAGCGGAGTACCCCAAGGATCGTTGCTCAGTCCCATGCTTTTCAACATCTACCTGGCACCCCTTGCTGCCCTCATCAGACAGCACGGACTCAGCAAAGTATCCTATGCCGACAACACCCAGCTCATCCTCTCCCTCACCAAGGACCCCATCACCACCAGACTCAACTTCCAGGAAGGAATGAAGGAAGCTGCATCCTGGATGAGCAGCTGCTGCCTGAAGCTCAACTCAGAGAAGACAGAGGTCCTTGTCCTCAGTCCCTCCCCCTCTGCGTGGGACAACTCCTGGTGGCCGACCACCCTCGGCAACACCCCCAGCCCCATGAACCACGCCCGAAACCTTGGTATCATACTCGACTCCTCCCTCTCCATGACCCAACAGGTCAATGCCATTGCCTCCACCTGCTTCAACACCCTCCGCATCCTCTGAAAGAGCTTCAAATGGATCCCCTCAGTATCAAGAAAGACCGTCATCCACGCACTCATAACCAGCAGACGGGACTACGGAAACGCCCTCTATGCCGGGATCACAAGTCTCTACTCCGCAAACTCCAGACCATACAGAACACTGCAGCCAGACTCGTCCTCTGCATCCCCCGACACAAACACATCAACCAGCACCTGCCCAACCTCCACTTGGCTCCCCGTTGAGAAAAGAGTAACCTTCACGATACTCACCCACGCCTACAAATGCCTCCACAACACTGGACCCCAATATCTCAGTGACAGAATCTCCTTCCACATACCCAAGAGGATCCTCCGATCAGTTGATCTCGTCTTTGCTGAACCCCTGCACATCCACAGATCAAGAACGGGTGTAAAACTGTCTCCTACATCACTTCCATGACTTGGAACGAGCTGCCGATCAACATCAGACACGCCCCCACCCTGCACATCTTCAGGAAGACCCTCAAGACCTGGCTCTTCGATTGACCGGAGCTGCTCCTTCCCTCCCCCAGCGCCTTGAGACCCTCACGGGTGAGCAGCGCGCGTATAATTTCCCTGATTGAGTGATTAATTGCCTTATATTCTATAGTACGTGGAATAAGGTGGATGGGATATTCGTCATGTTAGTGACTGAAAAATCCGTCTGCCAAACTCTAAATCAGGCCTTTTGCTTTTTGTGTTTTGACTTTAAGAAACTAGGCCCTGTGGTAATATACGTCTCTGCCTTTTAATTTAACTTCTCACAATAAGGTTAAAGAAAAACAAACAAATAGTTTGTATGTAAATTTTGTTTTGAATATAAACACATATTTATTATTTTCTATGGTTATGAATGATTTAATAAATGAACGTCTAGACTTGTCTTGAAAATAAAATGTTTGTGAGCATCTAATGATTTTTTTACATGAACATGGTGTAAAATTAATTGTAGAAAATACATTATTTTCCATTCACATCATGTAATTGAATAAATACATAATTAAATAAATTTCCAAAACGTAAATATACTTTCACATAAAAGAAAAATACTTTGTTATATGGAATCATTTTTTATATGGGAAAATAATGGACAACCTACATATAAGCATTTAGTTACACACACACACACAGACATAAAATACTTTTTTAGGATTATAATACTGTACATTTGCTTAATAAATTTACACTGTGTTAGAACCGGCTGTCTCTAGTTGGCAGAGGTATACACTTCTGACAAATAGGGACACTCCTTTTCTAGTCAGGGCAAGGGGATCACACCCTTCGATAACCCCTGCTCACCCCCTTGGTAGCTTGGCAGAGCAGAACAGGCTTATCTCAGAGGCTGTGTGTTAAGCAATTATGACCACATACAGTAATAAAGTGAATACACTACAAATGGACACGACACAGTAGTATTATAAAAATAAGTATTTTTATATAAGACTTAGCACAAGACCAAATAACGGCAAAACTGTACACAATCGGAATAAATACGTTCGGGAAGGAAAAAGGATAGTTCAAAGGTAGTTTCTTCTTTAGCACAAAAGTCTTTTAGTATCAAGCAAGTCTTCTTCTTGGAAACACAGTTCTTAGCAACAGGGTAACTCACACGGGAGCTACACAACGTCGAGGCAAAGTTAATCCACAGGTATGGCGTCGACCGCAAGGAGCGCTACGTCGGGCCTGGAGTCACACGGACCCCCAACAACACAGTACCTTAGGAAAATGAAGCACACGATGATCAGCGGCGTCGAGCAATCCGGCGTCGCGTCTCGGTGTCGATCAGGCCTCAGCAGGCGTTGTCGATGATGCAGTTGCACAGAGTGAGCAGCGCTCACGGCGTCGAAGGGCACACGGTTGATGCGATCAGCAGCGGGGCAGACACGAGGTCCTCTGGAGTTAGAGCCGTACTCCTACTCACTGGCGTTGCTGCTGGCGTCGGTTGGGCCCAGCGTCCGATCGTCGTAGTTGCTGGTTCTTTCAGAGGTGCTGGATTCACACTTCCAGCGGATAGCACTTTTTAGCAGGCGAAGTCCTTTAGCCCTGTGACTTCAGCAGGAGACTGGCACTCTTCCAGTCCTTGGAGATTTTCTTAGCAAGCGTGAGAGTACACACAAAGTTCCTCTCTCCTGGTTCCTTGGCAAAAATAAAGAAGCACTGCAGGATTCCCCCAACAACAGCACACTGGCAGAAGGGGTAGGCAGTCCTTTAGATCAGCAGGCTTCTTGTCCTTGGTTACAGGGTTCCTTGTCAGAAGTGATCTGATTTCCTAGTTCAGGGGTCCTTCTCTTATACCCCTTCTCGTCTTTGATCCCTTTGTCTAGGCCGGGGGTTTCCCAACACCCTGGGCCTGCGGTGGGTGGAGCTAGGCAGTAGCACCTGGCCTATTCATTGAGCCGGGCCGGGTCCTCAGACGCCCCGCAGGAGGTGGAGCCAGCATTGATACTGGCAGGAGCAGAGCTATCGCCCTCCTGGCAGGAGGTGGGGCTAGGATCGTCCATGGCAGGCACAGAGCCATCAGTCGCTTGGCAGGAGGTGGAGCCAGCATTGTATCAGGCAAGGCAGGCTATCAACAACTACTCTCCCCCTACTCTCAACGTAAATGTCCCACTCATCCCACACTGACTCATCCAGACCTCTTGGAGCCACCCAGCTCCTGTCACACACACGTAAGACCAGCAGAGACCAGATATGGTTAGACAAGAAAATAGACACTTTCTAAAAGTGCTATTTTCGAACCCAGAGTCCAAAAACCATCCACACCAACGGATGCGTAATTAAACCCCGAGTTCAGGGATACCAAACTCGACATTGCACCATGCTCCCCGAGCCAGCTAGGATTATAGCGTTAATAATCCCGGCGGCCCATTCTATCCGACGGAGAGCAGGCTACCTCGCAATAGTGAAGCCCTAAGATGGCGGCACTTCACTATCAGGACATGCCAACTTGGTCAGGCTTGTCCTAGCTTACACTTACAATGCACCCTGCCCATGGGCCTACCATAGGGGTGACTAACATGAAGTTAAGGGAAGGTTGGAGGGGCTGGCAGGTAGGTATACCTGCGCAGCCGACGTGACAGTGCAAGACTGCACGTGGGTCTCGCAATGACCGACCCGTAGACATTCTTTTACAAGGCCGCTCTTGTGGGTGGCACAACACGTGCTGCAAGCCCACGAGCGGCATTTGTATTTACAAGCCCCGGCACTCCTGGTGCACTAGACTAGGGACTGACAGTAAACCAAATAAGCCAAACATGGATACAATAGACACATCATTTTAACATAGGGAGCACTTGCGCTATGGCACTGATCAGCAGTGACACGGCGCCCAAAGCATATACCAGCAAAACATCGTAAAACAGTAGAGGCAAACAGAAAAATGGAGGAGAGACTCAAGCCAATGATGTCGGGTCTAACACACTGCTTATGAAGAATGGACAAAATACATATTTTAGATGTACTTTAAGGATATTTCTCGAATTGTTACATTTCCAAAAGTATGCTATTCATTTTTACTTAATAAAATAACAATAGTTTTTTAACCATGAGAAATAATATTACATTATATAATTAAAAAACAAACAAATGGCAAAGGGTAAATTACAAAAAAAGTGTACATTTTTTTTATTTGAAAAACAATAATTCAATACATTTTTTTTAAAGGCATTTTTTAAAACCAAAAAAAAACCCAACATCCTTATCGGCAAGGAAACTAGATAAATAATCTTTAGTTGGCATGCGTTATATAGACCATCAGCCCATTCGCATAAAATGCAGAATTAGGATTTCATATAGCAATACTGAGTAAACTACTACACTATAATTGCCTATTGTTAACATATAATGATCATGTATGAAATATAATGTTGAGCTATACAGCTCACCAAATGCTAAAATCATACATTTGTTGCTTTTCTGATTAATAGTTTTATTTCAATTGACTGTTCCTAATTCTATTTCACTAAAACAAAGAACATGTTCTTTCATCATGTGTCTCGTGACATTTGAGTCGCTAAAAATGCAGAAATATTGCAAAAAAGGCATAACACAAAATACGGAAATCAAGCAAGTTTGCACTCGAACCATGAACATTTCGCCCAGTCCTAGTTATATGCATACGAAAGACCTACATATTGGTTTTGGTGTACACATGTTAAATATACATCATAGCATGACCAACACCTGAAATATTGCCCCCACCGTCACTTTCATTCAACTGTTGTGCGTGTACATACTACTTGATGTAGCTTCATTTCCAGTGCTTGGTGACGGTTTAATGGATCCAAAATAGTTCCATTAGCAGACGACTAGATGAAATGACCTATGAAGAAATAGCAACATACTAAATGTAGAATTATTATAAAAAATGCATATGTATTTTGCATTAATTAAACATTTAACATAGAAATGGATGAAATTACTGTGAGTCAAATATATGTTGAATCAAATCATGTCTGACTAAAAGGCCATCCGCTTCATTACTGTTATTATGCAGTTGTTTAACGCCAACTTCACCCACTATCAGTAATGGGTATTCAACATCAGGGAAGAGTGGAACGTTTCTCCATAGGGTAATGCTGTGCAGCATACAGCATAGAAAAAAGAACAGATGATGGACAGAATGCTGAACAAATCAAACATTCACCCCAGTCACAGATATGGGTGTAATCCATCGTTTTTTTGCTTACCATGCCCCCCCCCCCCCAGTGTGGACCCAGCCATGTGCAATCAGTGCAACAATGTTGTGACCTTTCTGCCATTTCATCTTTTCACCAAGGTGATAGGTGACACATTCTGAAATAGGACATTGGAGTCTCCACTAAAAGGGAGACATCCCAAGTGATTTGCTTCAGCTGTAGGTTGTAGTTATATATTTTGATTTTTCATATGATAAAGCACAGAGAGCTACACGTCCACATGTATACCACTAACACCTCATTGGAGGGTTTATAATGACAGAAGCAGGCTGACCTCTGTTAGTGGGTAGAATTATACCCCACTTCATTGTCAAACCTACCAATGGGGGACACACTGAAAGTTGATGAGTCCACCCTTGAGATAGTTTTAAAATGCAATATAACCACACACATAATCATTTACATAGTGGCATAAGCGCACACCCCTGACTAAAGAAAACATCAAAAGCTCCCCAATAATTGTCGATCCTCATGATCAGTGGGAGGAAGAGCCAGAGAATGAAACATGCCACCTACTAGGTGGATGAGGGGGTTGTCCTGAAACAGTAAGATACCTGGACCACCGAGTGAGTAACTGGTTGTCCCTCGCAATAGGCAGTCAGTTCTGGTGTTACTGTTTATGATCACAGGAGGTACTACCGACTGTTTTCTCGAATCCTCCTGGTCTTAACGTGTTTGATAACACAGAGGAGGTGGCCTGGACCAGACCTCCAAGGCAAGGTTGGAGACATCTGAACTCTGAGTCCTGACGCTCCTTGGTGGCCTCCTCTTGCCTGTTTTGAAGTGATTCCTAATGGATTTTGGGGGCTTATTTATAGTTTGGTGGACCTGGTACTCCATATTTAGAGGTCCATTTGGACACGTAATATGGTGGATGGGATATCCACCACAGTTTTGATGGAGGTCTCTGCTGCTCTAAATAAGAACCATTATTTTCACATTCTCTAGTTTCCGCTCAAGGTGGCTTCTTTCTTAATTTACCTAAGTACTTCTTACTTTCTGGTCCATAATGGCTGAATATGTGATGGGCGTGAGTACCCTTCAGCAGGACCACGGACAACCTTTGAACTCACCCCTCCAATGTTCCTGTACTCACACATTGCACCAAGTGGGTGTGTATGTGACTCCTCCTAATAGTAGGGGCATCTCATCTGTATATGGAGGAAGAAAGGGTAACACAGAAGACAACTGGGCACTCTCAGTCAAGACATTTCTGCTTCTTTCCCTTGTGATGAAATGTTCTGATCAACCCTGGAGGGTTTTCCGAGGGTGGCAAGACTCAGTGTCATGACTCCAACCTATTAAGACGTATGGGGTTCCCTAATGCAGAACAGCCACACCACCCGATCCTCAGTCTGGGAATGCAGCTCATTTTACGAAAGGCAATCAAATGTCTCCACAACCCATGCCCAAGGAAGCAGTAGTAGAACAAGTGTTCCTCACAGCCTCTGTAGCTGTCTTTGTGCCATTTTCAATTGCAGAATGTTGGTCAAACACATCATTCAGTCGAACTGCCTATCCAACTGGTAATTCCCCTTTATTTTGTTTATAATTAATAACTTTGGTCCAACGCTTTTTACTCAGACATATTTCTGCAACTGCATTGACTAGAATGCCTCGTTCTGCTTTTAAAGCATTATCATCCTTGGGAGTCTGTGAAACAATTAGCTTTCACGTTCCATCGGCCCCTACCCTCGTGGGGCTCACAGTCCTCAATAAGTAATTACATTGGCTCAATTAGGATTGTAGCATTCAAAAGTTGCCTGGGCTCACCCTTACATTGCTCAGATACTATGTAATACTAAGACATTCTCTAGGTATGTGGGGGGGGGGGGGGGGGGGGGTTGGTGGGTGCCAAGGGTTCGTGGACAGTGATTTTTCCCCTCTACCCGAGCAACAAGGTTTGGATTTCATCTATGGGGCCTCACTGTCCTCCTCAGCCATGACTACGCCTAGGGAAGCTTGCAGTCTAGCAAACCCTCTCTTCATATTCTGCTAATAGCTCTTGTCTGCCGTCAGTCTGAGGTCGTCGCAAATGATTGGGCATCTGTCCGCACTGACTGTTCTCCCCTTACAAGGCAGAAGGGTGACAACTGTGCAGTAGCAAGAGGTGGTGGATATATCTTTCAGATCCCCACTATTGTTTCCTCCTCTGTAACCTGGGTGAAAACGTAAGGGGGGAGGGCAGCGACGGCTCGTGGAGGGAGTTACGGTGGGGCAGGAGGGTGGGGAGGGGGAGGGGCAGGGTGGAGGTTGCTAAAAACCGGCATATGGAAAGTTGCAGGTAAGTAAACAATTTAATTATTAAAACGAATTTCGTAGCTCGCACTGCATTGCATTTTGCGATGCAAGGCGCACTACGAAATTCGTTTTATTAATTAAATTGTTTACTTACCTGCAATTATCCATATGCCAGTTTTTAGCAACCTCCACCCTGCCCCTCCCCCTCCCCACCCTCCTGCCCCACCGTAACTCCCTCCACGAGCCGTCGCTGGGGGAGGGGGCAGAAGTGCAGGTTCCTATTAAATTCTTCATATTGCTAATCTGATATTTTTGTTTTTCATGGAATGCCCCCCTATTTGACATTTTAAGCTTCCTCGCACCAGCTTACAAATTCCTCCCAATTACAGAATGAAATTTTGCTTTTAGATTTTTCGAATGGGGATTTGAGATATGTTTCTATCCAGGCTAGAGGTGCCTTCGACAGAAGAGAACTTTCCCCTTTCTCCATTAGTGCACTTTCCCAGGCCTTAAAAATACCTGCATGTGGTTTTACCGTAAAAGTCTGCTTGTTTGGAATTACTATGGCCTTAGCACTCCCAATACCTATTTTAACCTGGCTTATGTTCAATCATGCTCAAGGAAAGGGTATAGGCCACTTGACCACTAATAACAGTTAATAAATTGATCGAGACTAATAACACACCATGGCCCTGGAGAGGAGACACATAGGAAGCATTTGCACGTGTCGACCCACTATTTTCCACCAGGCCCGGATTGGCCGTTGCGGGCACCGGGCATCCCCCGGTGCGCTGCAAGGGTGGGGGCCGTTTTTGTTACAGGGCGGTTTTTGCAGCGTTGCTGCAAAAACGGCCCTGTAACAAAATCGGCCGAAAACCGGCCCTGGCAACGAGCGCGGTCGCACCCCAACCCCCTACCCCCTCGGCGGGTGGGGAGGGGGGGGGCGGTCGAGCACTTTGCCAGGGCCGGTTTTGGTTCTCAGTCTGGCCCTGTTTCCCACTGCCCCCCTCGCAATCGAGAAATCCCCGTCGTGACCCAGTGGGGTTCACAGAGCTTCCAGGGTAGGTAGGCCTGTTTTCAGCGGTCAACAGCATTCTCCCGTAGTGTCTATATTGAGTCGATCGATACACATACACACCGTTCCACCGGAGCTGCATACTCCTGCTTTGGATTGCACTCAGACTGCACTTCCTCCTACCTGCCCTACTTCCCTCTGTTTCACCCATTCTTTATCTTAAGCCTGTTCATCTGCAGGAGATTTTATATCAAGGCCTTTCAGATAAACACATTTATACCAATAAATATAAATACAGACTCATTTACAGTCATATAGAGAAGCCTCCAACTTACCTTCGGCGAACTTGGGTCATCGAGCAGGACGCCCATGGTACCCGTCATGGCACTGAGGTTGTTGAAGAAAACTGCAGTTCTCTGCATTTCGAGGCTACAAAATGTAGTTTTAAAAGGCAGAAGTGATCACAGAAATTAAGTGAACAGAAATCTCCTTGGCAGTCGCCAAGAAGAGGAGTTCTTCGGGGGAGAACAAGCACACATGTATCCTTGTTTGAGAAACTTCTAGAATAGTGCCAGGTTTAAGGGCGTAGTCAGTGGGATTCAGGGGGCGTGAATCTCACATTTCTGAACTAAAAAACGAGTCAGCTGCAGGCTGGAGGGATGAGATAACAAGGCTCAGGATGGACTATTTCCATCAGGAACAGGGTTACTCCTAATTTGCATTAGGAGGACTACTGTTTTGAGTGCATATTGGGTGAAACATGATAGGTTGGAATGCTACCCGAGCAATTGCTACTTATTAGAAATGGGGTGTCTCTAGTTGGCAGAGGTAGGTACCTTTTTCCAGATAGGGACCCTTGCTTCTAGGCAGGGTAAAGGGGATACACCCTTTAGATAACCCCTGCTCACCCCCTTGGTAGCTTGGCACGAGCAGACAGGCTTATCCCAAAGGCAATGTGTAAAGTATTTGTACTCAAAACACACAATAATACAGTGATAACACCACAAATGGACACCACACCAGTTTAGAAAAATAAAGTATCTTTATCTAAACTCAACAAGACCAAAATTACAAAAAATCCAGCAAACATGTAATAAGAATGTCAGTTTCAAAAGGTTTCAAACATCTTGGAGCATAGGAAACTATGGATGCGTTATTTGTCACAAAGTACCTGTAGTTGTGACAAAATTCACAAGGCCAAACAGCCGCAGAGATGGGAAGCGTTGAAAAACAAAGTGATACGTCAGTTCCTGAGACATTGGGGAGGTGATGCAAAAGTTCTGCTGCACCCAGGAGAAGTGTTGCATCGACTCCGGTCTGTAGGGGGAACTGGTGCGATGATAGCGAGACAGTTCTGATCAGCGTCGGTAAAATTTGCTGCATAGGTACAATGCGTGGAAATCCGGGATGCGGCAGCGATCGATGCAGCAGTGTCGAGCGGCACTGCATTGGTTTCTTCAGCCGAGATCCCTTGATGTGTTGGTTCTTACAGCTGCAACAGGTGCTGCGTTGGTTTCGGCAGTGGCACAGCGATGCGTGGAGATTCTTCTCGCACCACGGTGCTGCATCGGGAAAACTGCCGCAAGAAGAGCGATGCATCGATTTTCTTGTAGTTGCGTTGCTTTTCCAGCTCCAAACAGCAGAAAAAACCTCCATAGGTATGACATTGTCACAGGCACCTCTTGGCAGGCCAGAACTCCCAGCAAGGAAGTTCAGGGAAGCTGGGGGTGATGTCATTGTGTCCCTGAGACTTCAGAACAGGAGGCGAGCTCTACTTAAGCCCTTGGAGATCTTTCTCAAGCAGGGGGACACAGCACACAGCAAAGCCCTTTTCTTTTCCTTGACAGAAACAGCTACTGCAGGCCAACCCCAGACTGCACACAGCAAAGGGGCAGTACTTCCCAGTTTCCCCAGCTCTTCTCCTTGGCAAAGGGTCCTCTTGATTCCAGAAGTAATCTTTGAAGTCTTTTCTATCCCTGAGACTTCTGACAGGAGGCAAGCTCTACTTCAAACCCTTGGAGAAAACTCTAACAGCAGGATGATGAAAGCACAGTCCAGTCCTTTCCCTGCCCAAGACAGAAGCAACCACTGCAGGCCAACCCCAACAGCACCCAGCACAGGGGCAGTACGCCTCCTCCGGCTTTCACGGTTTTTCTTCCTGGCAGGCCCCTTAGTTCAGCAGTAATCTAAAATTCAAGGGTCTGGGCCCCACTTTTTATAGCCAAAATGTCTTTCTTCTCTGGTAGCAGAGAGGCTCTTTGCCCTGCCAAGACTAGTTTTATCCTCTCTGATGCAGCTGCCCGGCGGGAGTTGGAGACAGCATTATCCAAGGCAGACTAGTCCCATTCAGGTGTGAAGGAAATCTCCTCCCACTACTCTAAATGCAGCCCAGGTTTATTCAGTCCATCCCTGACTCATCCAGGAAAGGCAGGACACAAATCAACTCCCACTTCGGTGGCGGTCAGAGAGAATACACATCCCCACCCTTACTCTTTCAAAAGCCAGACAGTGCCTAGGATCCAACAATTTGGACAAGCAGGAAGCTAGTATTGATTCCAGGGTATCTGGCTTCAAATTTCTGTCTCCAGTTTATATCAAAGGTCATTGTTTAAAACCAATACAGGATCAAGTTTGCGCTATATAAAACTTTATAAATAAATAGAAGACCCTCTAGGGGCTTCCAGACCCAACTACCAAGCCACCAATATATCTATTTGTGGGATGTCACGAACAAATTCCCTACCCCTGAATTCCCCTTACCAAACAACACCTCTGGTTTTGATCTACTAACAAGTAGTTGCCCTCTCAGGGCTGCCAGACCCAACTACCAAGCCACCAATTCATCTATTTTAGGGACAGTCAATCCACAAACCCGCAGAGGCACACAGGATGGCTAAGCAAGAAAATACACACTTTCTAAAAGTGGTAATTTCAAACACATAATATAAAAATCATCTTTACTAAAAGATGCATCTTCATATTCTGAGTTCAGGCTTACTTAACTTTATCTTCCTATTGTGTCCCAATGGGAAGTTATATTTATAAGATGTTACAAATTAACTCCTATGTTATCCTATGGGGCAAAATAGCCTTTCAATAATGAAAAATGAAATTGGCAGTATTTCACTATGAGGACATGTCACACACATATATGTCCTACCTTTCACACACAGTGCACCCTGCCCAGGGGTACCTTGGGCCTACCTTAGGGATGACTCACATGTAAGAGCTACTTATATGGATGGCCCAATCAGTGCTAGAAGCCCACTAGTAGCATTTGATTCACATGCCCTGGCGTACACAGTGCACTTTACTAGGGGCTTATCAGCAAATCAAATCTGCCAATCACGGATAACCAATCATGTTCACAATGTACACAGAGAGCAAATGCACTTTAGCACTGATCGGCAGTGGTAAACTGCCTAGAATCTTAAAACCCACAACAACAGGTCAGCAAAAAACAAGAGGAAGAATCCCAAAGGTTGGGGATAACCCTGCAAAAAGGGCCAAGTCCAACACTATTTGTTAGACTATTTGCTAGCATTCATCCCATCACCTTTTGGGTGTTTGATTGCTAGTAGTATACATTGGCACCTGAGACTGGTGCAGCGTTCCAAACCTACTGCTTCCAATGTTTGTGAATTCCAAAAAGTAATAAATAGGCACCTATTTAAGGAGTACATTTATGATTCCAGATTTAGTACTGTTTGGGTGAAATAGACGCTATATATATCGAAGATCTCGATCCACAAAATGAACATGTTAAAACCTCTTAGTCAAATGAGAACACTGAGAAAAACCACCATAGACATAGCAGAACTGACTCAAGGCCCTAAATCCAACTACCAAACCAAGAATGCATTTGAGGAGTGTCCTACCCCAAACACCCCTGCTAAAGCTAAGCCCTGGACGTTCCACCTGGGCCTGGTAGTCCTCCCTGGGAACTCATGACGTCATGTACAACACAACAACCTGGAGTCCCTGCCATGAGATCACTCGTGTTATGTGAATTTCACTGCACACTCTCTTCCGTGTCTTTGCTACAATAAGCCTTGATGGTAAAGTTGTAAAATCGGTGCATGTGAGCAGGACTCCTTACTTTGAGATTCGACAAGCAACAACTTGATCTTCTCAACAGACCTTTATTAAACATTATCGTCTTTCTGTTTCTGATGATCTGGAGAGTAATTTTGGTTCCACTGTTCTCATTATGGCAACAAAGTAATTGTTGTTTTAAAAAAAACACGTTTTGCATTTGCGTAGAGTTATGAAACTTTAATGCTTGGATACATTCTTGTGTGTTCGGACTGGGACGAGGAGGACCCCATGAGGGAGTATAAATCCGTTACTTACCAGTAATCTTCATTGCCCCTATTTAGGGTCATCCTCGTTACAGTCCTCTTCCCTCCCTCCCTTCCTCCCTGGTTGCACCTCATTATATTCAGCAGCTTGGTAACATAGCAGGAGGAGGTGGGGGAGGGATTTTCATTGAAATAATAATAATAATAATGGTAAAAATAAAAGAAAGACTTTCCATTTTGTGCCACAACTGTCATGGGGACAACCAACATGTATGGGGACTGAAAAGAGGAGGAGCCTTTACCAGAGTAACAGAGATTACCGGCAAGTAACAGATTCATTTGGCATGTATATTGTGCAACAAACATAAGGAAAAAATATGACACAATCTCTTCAAATTCAAAAATAGTGTATTTTACTAACACATGGATTCCTTTCACCTTAGTACATCAATTCATATTGCTGCATCACTGCATATACAGACTTTTAGTAAAAGTGATAGTTTTTTTGAAACATTGATGGCTCACCCCCATGACAATGCCATTATTCATATAGACCCTAAACGTGGCCTAGATTCTTATTATAGATAGAGCAACATTACAGTTTATTAAATCAAATATAAGAGGTGCTTGTACAGTGTAAATCCTGAAGTCAAATATTTAAAAGTGTGCTCATATATGATAATAAAGAAAAAGGAGGCTCTGTGAAATAAAGTATGTGCCTAGGATCCAACAATTTGGACAAGCAGCACGCTGGTATTGATTCCAGGTTATCTGGCTTCACATTTCTACCTCCTGTTTATATCAAAGGTCACTGTTTAAAACCAACACACTGATAGCAGACCCTCTCAGGGCTTCTGGATCCAACTACCAAGCCACCAATACATCTATTTATTGGATGTCACAAACCAATCCCCCCCCCCTGCCCCTGAATCCCCCCTACCCAAACAACACCCCTGGTTTTTATCTTCTAACAAGCAGTTGCAAGCAAGTCTTTATGTGAAACAGAGAAACTCAAAGAAAATGGCCTTCAAAAGTATCTGCACAAAAATAAGAGTTTTACAAGCACAACAATATTAAAAACTTACTCTAGCCACAAAGTGAAAACTTCTAGTTAATAGTATAGTCTAACAAACCTGGCCTCAGTAGTTTCTCCATCTGATGTTAATGTGATTTTAGTTTAGTACACTTAGGGAGTAGACTGACACCTCAACATTGATTGTCCTTTGGGGCAACTTCCTTGCTTACCTTATGGTGTGCAAGAGAACCTACAGACATGTGTGCAGAGTGGAGGACCCAGCAACTGATCATCCGCCTACCTGTGAAAGTAACCTGGGGATTTGGAACAATTTAGTAATACTTGTGGTACTTTTCTTAAAGCCGTCACCATCATACTGAGGAACTGAAGACTTATTGGGGAATTGAGCGGCTGTCAACCAGACTTGGTGGCCACAGGTGAGGGTCAGTATTGCATGCCTCTGGAGTGGCTTCCTGGAAATTTAACCCAGTTCAATGCACCTGAACGGATTCTGTGATGGATCCATCCTGACATCTTGTGCCTGGTGCCAGCACTCTTCCTCACTCTTCAGCCACCACCTTAAGCGCGCATCGCTGGGTACCAGAGCCAGTCGGACTGTAGGTTTGACAACTGTTTGAAGTCACTATTTTCTGTCTTTTACTCAGTTGTCAATTTCACTGCTTTGAATACTTAACAAGTGGCAAATGTATTTCCTTTTGGGGAAGCTTTGCCTAATTAATCAATCTGGATCCTCTGACCTAATTTTAATTGTTTTTACTTACCAGCCATTAAATATGTCTCTTTTGAACTAATCTTGATTTGAAGCCTCGAGTTCTTTATTTCTTCTGGTTATATCGTCCATAGATTCTTAAACACTCACCACATGTCCTTTCTTGTAGTTACAGAAAAGAAAATCGTCAGGGAAATCGTAGCACTTAGAAAGGCCGGATGGAGGGCCAAGGCCCAAAAGGCTGGTTCTTTCTGAAGTCTTGACAGTGGCTGCGTGTCTTACAAGGGAAATGTGGTCCTTGCTGAGCGCGGACACTCTTTGTAGGAGTACAAACACAGGAAACTGCAGGATGGATAACTGGTGTGCTTTAAAAATAGCAACTTGCTGCACTCTTGTGTCAGTGGCTCAGGTCTGGGGGTAGGTTTGAAGCCTGACCCCTGTGAGATGTCCTCTTCTCTTGTAAGCTCTGGGGCACCTCGCGCCATCACGCTGGAAATGTGCTGGAAGGCAGAAACGTCCATAACTTCTCTGATGGGAGGCGTGTCACTGGCTCTGGTGACTTGTGCTTCCGGCCACGTCACATAGCAACAACCATCATTCACAGATGAGACCCCCAGCAGGGGGAAGGCCCAACTCGTTCCACTTGCTTGGGGATAGGTGACGAATTTGAATGAATATGTTCGAAAGCGAATGGAATAATTTGCATGAAAAGGGAAATTTGTGAAAATAATTTGTGCTGAGAAATGAATAATGGTATCAGTATGTTTATTTCCAAACAGAAGTTAGTATGCAGCAGTGGCATAGCCAGTGTGTCGTGGGCCCCTGACTTGGATCCAATGGCCGCTGCGGAAACTGAGAAATAGAGCAGTACTCGAGGTCCAGCAGGCCCTTCAGGACTCTGGGCCCCGGTGCAGCTGCAACTGCTGCACAAATGACAGCCATCTGCCTGTTGCCAAGGGATTCCAAAGGCCTTCTCTGTGCTGGATTGCGTTATTGGTTTCAAAAAATAGAAGCTGACAATCATGCTTTGAAGAAGAAGGTTAAAACTGACAGGGTGGTTGGTGTTCCTAAAGTGTTTTGCTCTGTATTTACAATGGTGTTTTTGAAAGAGGGGAGTGTGAGTTTGCGCATGACGTGGGTATTTGGAGAAAGGTTCTTTTTGACATGGGGGTAAGGAGAGTACAGAGTGACAGGGCACCGAAGGCACATGTTTTCCGCTTATTATCTTTTAGATTTCAGAACTTATTGGAACCAAGCATTGTTGTGGGGCAACAAAATGGGACTAGTGGGTTGGAGGAGGTGGGGTGGAGGTGTGAGGGGTTGGAAGGCTTAGTTCTGCTGAGCTTTTTATTGATAATGTTGCAATAGCCACATTGTTTAATTCCAGGCTTGCAGCGCTTTCCCTGGTAAAAGACACTGAGGATTGTTTCATAAGCTTTTGTGCAGACACTCACATGGCGCAAAACAATACAAACCATTGTGTTGATTTATTTACCATTATAAACGGCTGCAGGCACAGCTAAACAATGTGCTGCGCGAGTGCTCACACATCTCATGGAAAATGATTATCTTTCAAAGTATTGTGTACAAAACATACAGAGAGACATGAATATTGTGTCAAAAATATATTTTACGTTATTATTGCGTACCGAGCATGAATATTAAAAACATTGTGTCAAACATTTCATTAAAGGGAATATTATCCAAAGCAAGGTAAGAATATAATATTTTAATATATATAGAATGCATAGAAATGTATTTAAAATGGTATACTTAATTGTGTGTATTGTAGATAAATATATGTAACTTAAAACATCTAATAATAAATTAACATTATTTAATCGAATTAAATTAACAGGAAAATAAATGTTAAATAAAAATATGAACAACCCAAAAATATATAAACACATTTTAATATTATCATAAATAAACCTATAGAGAAATATGCATATATATCTTATATATATATATATATATATATATACAGTGCTTAATTTGTAAAAAAAGAAGTGCAGGTGCTGAAAATTTTGCCAAGGAGGCCGCCACACACGTCTTCCTCCGGTGAGCCCCACTTTCAACACCCTCACTGCCTCAGTCTCTATCTTCTAACCTTGATCTGTTGTCTGTCCCCTAAGTCTATGCTCTGAGAGTCTATCCTCTCACCTCTCTAATTGATTTCTACCAGCTTTTTCCCACCCCATATTTCTGATTTGCCCTCTATTCATTTTAGCCCTGCCCTTTTTTCTCTTCACTTTTATCCATGCTCTGCTCTCTCTCCCCTCGTTCTTGGCTCTTTACTATCACTCTCTTGCAGTGATTAGCTGTGCCTCCATTTTAGCATTTGTCTGCTTTCTTCCCTCTGTCCTGTCCTCCAAATCCTTTCATTCTATCTTCTCTCTTATTAATACTCTCTTCTTCACATCATGGCTGCTTCCTCATTGTATCTGATTTGCTCTCCTCCTTTTCTTCTACTTTGCTCCATTTTATCTCCTCTCTTGTTGTTTCTTCTCCTCTTTACTCTCACTGTCTCTCATCTCTAACACTGCTGCTGCCTGTGACCCCTTTCGTCAGCCTGTACATGTCCCTGCTGTTTTGAACTCTGCGTTTTCCTGTTGTCATTCCTAAAGAAGTAGAAGATGTTTTACCTTCTTACCTACACTGAGTGCAAAAACAAAATGTACACCAAATGAAAATGCTTTTTTGCATATATTAATCACTGTGGTATGACTGGGTTTATTGCGGACAGACGACGGCTTGAGCACAGCAGGTCATATCACTGCTAGTGCTGCCTGCAATTAGTAGGTCCAGGGATGGCAACAGCATCGGCATCCCCTGCTCAGCTTGCTGCGATCCTGCCGGCTACAGCACAGGCATTGTCCCCAGCAGTAATGCTGCCAATGCCGGTAAGTATAGCTGTGGTGCCTACTGAATTCACTCACGCTCAGCAATTACCATGTTGGGGTACAGCGCACAGATTCTACTGGTGATGCTATGGCGCACAAAAGTTGAGTTGGGCCACAGCCTCATCGAGGATAGCAGCAATGCAGGGCTGCCGGATATTCTACTCTGGCTACGCAACAAGTGAAAAATCCACACTTACCTTCATTTATTCTTCCTCAAGAGCCCTCACTCCCAAGTTCCAAATGCGCTCTTGCAGCTTCCTTGCCTCAACTCTGTCATGAGCCAGCCCCCAGCTACAATTATTCAATGGGAGGTTTAAGCTCAGGCAATGGCAGGGTGCAGCAGACTAGGGGAATAGAATGCAAGCCATAGTTTGTGGATGACTTCTTGGATGTGTGATCAGCGTGATGACATCATCACTAACGTAGTGATACATAATCATGCCTGTCAAGACAGGCGTATGCTGGCCTGCCTATGAACATTTACCAGCCAGTCACCATGCAATATATGTTATTCTTTTTATTTTGAATTGAACAATTAATATTGAGACCACCACCTGCAGGTCCCTGTGAAAGAAGTGCAGGTGCTGAGCAACTGAAAGCACCTGCTCAAATTAAGCATATATATATATATATATATATATATATATATATATATATATATATATATATGCAAACACCATCGCGCGCTGCATCTGCGACGCAATCCAGGCCACACCAGCAATACTCTTCCAAAGGATTTTATTCAAGTTTAAAAGTATCAGGCATAACGCGTTTCGAGTCCATGACTCTTTGTCAAATGCCATTCGCTCCTGCACCAGTGGGTTCGTTGCAGATTTTAAAAAAACGTAACTTCTAGACACTGAAAGAGGACCAAAGTCAGTATTTATCCAGGTTTAAGGGGACAGGTACCAGGCTCATGAGAGTTTAAAGTTCATGCATTTATTCTCAGCTGCAGAGGTGAGTACCTTGTTGTTTGGTGGTTTGTAGTACCCCTTCACAGTATGTTCATATTATTAAGGTTACCTTTGCTGCCTGGTCTCGTTGGTGTATCGTTCGGTTACATGGGACTACAGTTCCCAGAGTCCTCTTTACCTGTCCCATTTTCTTCACCGGATTCCAGTGTCGGTAATGGCAATAACCTCAATTACACAGCGTGTGCCGAGTGCGAGTCACGCAGTAATAAGGACATTTCCATATCTCGGCCACAGTGTGAGTGTTCAGTTATGCGACCACTGATGTAGGTTGTCTTTTAACAAGCCGAGTTTGCTGTGCTTCGGAAACTTCCTCCGCATACCCTGACTATATATATATATATATGAAATGAATGAAATGAAAAGTAGATTTATAACAGCGCGATTGCTGCCCGGAGGCGTCCAAGCGCTAGGAACCAGAAGAAAAAAGAGGTAGCGAGCCGGGATAGCAGGCTAAATTTTACTGAGGGGAGTTAAACAGATACGTTTTTAATTGTTTACGAAAAGAGGAGAGGTTGGGGTTGGATCTGAGGTGAAAAGGGAGAGAGTTCCAGGTCTTGGCGGCATTGTAGGCAAACGTCCTTCCACCGGACCTTGCCTTTTTTATTCTCAGGGCTGTAGCCATGAAAGCCCGGCTAGATCGGAGATCTCTGCTTGGTCGGTACTGGTTTACTAGACCGCGAATAATCAAAGGCCCTGTGTCCCAAAAAGCCTGATGGGCGATACACATGGCTTTGAAGGTGACTCTCTGACGCACTGGCAACCAATGCAGGCTAGTCAGTCCAGCTTTGATTGACAGTATGCGTGGAAGCTGTAGCAGTGTGCGGGCGGCACAGTTCTGTACTATCTGCAGTCTATGAAGGGTGTACTCCAGGGCACCAAGATAAAGGACATTGTTGGAGTCTAGGCATGACTGTATCAGGCCCTGTAAGGCTACCTGCTTTGCCTCCATGGGTAGAAGAGGGAGGACTTTCTTTAACATCCTAAGCAGGCCAAAGCAGGTAGCCGAAAGCTTTGTGGCCTGGGTGTTGAATGAAAGGCTCCTGTCCAGCCACACCCCAAGGCTTTTGATGTTGTCCTTCAGTACCGGTGGGGTGCCTAGACAGGGGGGCCACAGTGAATTGAAGAAGGTGGGGTTCGAGGGGCCCAGGAGCATCAGCTCCGTTTTATCTCCGTTGAGTTTGAGGGATGACGAAGTCATCCAGGCCTTTACCTCCTCCAAGCATTTTATTAGCCCACCTGATAGTGGCCGATCAGCCTCCTGCGCCAGTGAGACCACCAGCTGGGTGTCGTCCGCGTAAGATATGATCTTAACCCTAAATGGACGAACTACCTCAGCCAGTGGTCTCATATAGATGTTAAAAAGCGCAGGGCTTAAGGAGGAGCCTTGAGGGACTCCACACTTCAAAGGCCTACTGGTGGACGCTGTCTCTCCATCAAACACTTGAAATGACCTGTCGCTCAGGAAGGATTTGAGCCAGAGCCAGGCCTTGTCCACTATACCGACATTCGAGAGACGGCTCAGCAAGGTGTCGTGGCTGACCGTATCGAATGCCGCGCTGAGATCAAGGAGGATCACTGCCACTGATCCTCCCTGATCTAGGATTTTTCTGGACTCCTCGGTAACCACTAGAAGGGTGGACTCTGTTCCATGTCTGGGTCTAAAACCCGTCTGGGTGGCATTCAACAACTGGTTATCTTCAAGAAAATTTACCAGCTGGAGGTTGATGTACCTCTCCAGGATTTTGCTCACCCAGGGAGCAGGGAGATGGGCCGATAGTTGCTAAAATCCGATGGATCCAGATTAGGTTTTTTTTAGCAGGGCTCGGACCATGGCCCGTTTCCAAACAGGAGGGACAGTGCCAGAGGTGATGGATGCATTCAGGAGGTCCATGATGGTTGGTAAAGTGACCTGGGATGCTAACATCATGACGTCAGGAGGTGCCGGGTCGCTTGGGGACCCCGATTTTACTTTGCGAGCCACGGACTCCAAGACTTCGAGATCTAGACGGGGGAAGTGATCCAGTACAGGTGGGGACACTGGGACAGTATCCACCAGATTTATTTGAGCCTGAGCTAAAGGGGCAGGGGCTGTGAGGGGGAAGGAAGCATACATTCTGTTAACTTTTGATGAAAAAAATTCAGCCAAGTCGTTGCATTGGGAGGTAGTCTTTTCCTCGTGTACACTGGAGGGAGGGGGTTTAGTACGTTTTTTCAAAATTTGAAAAATTTCCCTAGGTTTGGATTTGGCTGTTATGATTTTATCAGAAAAGTATGCAGATTGGGCAGCTTTGACTTCGGCTTTGTAAGCTTTAATTGCTTCTCGGTAACGAATTTTTACCTCCACAGAGTAGTCTAGACGCCATTGTCTTTCTATTTTTCGACATTGGCGCTTCTTTTCCCTGAGAGCCTCCGAATACCAGGGGGCTGTTTTATAGGGGCGTTTTAACGTTAATTTCTTCAAAGGGAGGATGGCTTCCAGGGATTGTGTGATCCAGTTCTCGTAAGCCAGATTGGCCAGACATGGATCCTCGTTGTAGGAAGGTTGCTCGTTAATAAGCTTACTTGTCCATTCATCCACTGGTATCCGCGCCCAGGATCTGGCGTGTCTTATCGTGGGTTTTGCAGAGGCTGGTTTAAAAGTGGACCAGGTGAAGGGCACCAGTGAGTGATCAGTCCATGGAAGGGGGATTGGAGATCCAACCACAAGATCTGCACAGTTACTGAACACAGGGTCCAATAGGTGACCCTTCACATGAGTCGAGGTCTTCACTCGTTGGGTTAGTTGTAGAGCGGCCAGGTCATCAGCTAGTGTCATGGCCGTAAGATCCAGCGTAGTGTCAAAATGGAGATTAAAGTCTCCTAACACAGTATAGTTGGCGGCAGTGCTGACGTGTTCGGCCACAGTTGCAGGTAGAAGCTTATGAAATTGTTTAGGGGGTCCCGGGGGGCGATATATTACTGTGCCCGACAGGCAGTGGTTGGGAGAGAAATCCAGAGTGAAAGCTAAGCTCTCACAGTCTGGAATAGTTTCCAGGATGACTCGGCAGTGAAACTGCTCTTTAAATATGATTGCTAGACCTCCTCCTCTCCCCTCCGGGCGGTCCTGCCGGATGATTTGGAAGCCAGGGGGGAGGGCTGTTACTAAGGCAGGGTCGGAGTCAGTCGCGAGCCATGTTTCCGTAAGAAACACTGCGTCTGGCATGCGATCCTCCAACAAGAGGGAAATCTCCACCCTATGCTTAGGCAGGGATCTGCAGTTTAACATGAACATACAGTATTCCTGCTTCGAGACTTGGGCCTGGCTTGGTTTGAGGGAAAGTTTGCATTTTGGGCAGGTATCTGGAAGTGCTTTTGCATGATAACAGTGCATGTCGCAGTCAGGTCCTAAAGACCTTATGCTGTGGAGGATGTCCGCGCTATATTGTATGGTCTTTTGAGCCCGAAACGTAGGGGGTATAGCCCGTGGCCCGGTCTCGGCGCGGACGAGCGCAGACGAGCTTGCCTTATGCGCGCCTTCGTCGCGCATTCGTCGCGCCCGCTGCGCTCGTCCGCTGCGCTTCCTATAGATACACATGCTTTATAGGGGAGAAGAGCATGTGAAGGGGGGCGTGGCCAACCCAAGTGCGCGTGTCGTGTGGCCTTGTGAATGGCGGCAAGGAGGACGAACAAACACTCGCCGGTGTCAGCGTTAAATCGGCTGTCAGGGGGAGCTTGTGCCACGAGGCCTAGGTGCTCAGGGGGGTCGGTAAGTGAGAAGCATTTTAAAAACACAAGTATTACAGCAGTAAAAACAGATTTCACGCTACTCCCGGCTGAGCCTCAGGAGGTTCCACATTTATGCGGCAGCGCTTGTACTCAGCGCGCTCTATATACCTGGTGAAGGGGGGCGTGGCCAACTCAAGTGGGCGTGTCGTGTGGCCTTGTGAATGGCGGCAAGGAGGACGAACAAACACTTGCCGGTGGTAGCGTTAAATCGGCTGTCAGGGGGAGCTTGTGCCACGAGGTTTAGGTGCTCAGGGGGGTCGGTAAGTGAGAAGTATTTTAAAAACACAAGTATTACAGCAGTAAAAACAGATTTCACGCTATTCCCGGCTGAGCCTTAGGAGATTCCAGGTTTATGCGGCAGCGCTTGTACTCAGCGTGCTCTATATACCTGGTGAAGGGGGGCGTGGCCAACCCAAGTGGGCGTGTCGTGTGGCCTTGTGAATGGCGGCAAGGAGGACGAACAAACACTTGCCGGTGGCAGCGTTAAATCGGCTGTCAGGGGGAGCTTGTGCCACGAGGCTTAGGTGCTCAGGGAGGTCGGTAAGTGAGAAGTATTTTAAAAACACAAGTATTACAGCAGTAAAAACAAATTTCACGCTACTCCCGGCTGAGCCTCAGGAGGTTCCAGATTTATGCGGCAGCGCTTGTACTCAGCGCGCTCTATATACCTGGTGAAGGGGGGCGTGGCCAACCCAAGTGGGCGTGTCGTGTGGCCTTGTGAATGGCGGCAAGGAGGACGAACAAACACTCGCCGGTGGCAGCGTTAAATCGGCTGTCAGGGGGAGCTTGTGCCACGAGGTTTAGGTGCTCAGGGGGGTCTGTAAGTGAGAAGTATTTTAAAAACACAAATATTACAGCAGTAAAAACAAATTTCACGCTACTCCCGGCTGAGCCTCAGGAGGTTCCAGATTTAATATATATATATATACATATATATATATATATATATATATATATATATATATATATATATATATATATATATATATATATATTCACTGAAAAAACCATAGGTTATAGACCATATATAGTTAGGAATTCGCATTTACAAAACCTTATTTTACTCACACAAAACCATTGAAATTCCATATATAGTTAGTTGCACTAACTATATATCGCGCACCCGCAGTCCACTGCTGATGATGTCACATATTACATCATTCATGACATGGTCAGTGACATCACTGATGACATCACTGATGACATCTCAAATGACATCACTGATGACATCTCAAATGACATCACTGATGACATCACTGATGACATCTCATTTGACATTACTGATCACATCACTGATGATATCATTCATGTGATAATACGATGAACCTCTTCAGACTCTAATATAACCTTAGATACAATCAGTGTAAACAGACACTCACAGACTGTCACTCATCCATGGAGTTACTCACACACCTAGTCAGTCATGCAAAGAATCAATCACACCTCCATTTCCTCAACTATACAGTTATACAAACTTTACTTATTCAAACATATACTAACTCATATTTACTCTCTTATACAATCCCTGATACAAGTTCACAATGATCCATACAGCCACTCACACATTCACTGGCTCTTATGCACAGTTATTTATATATGTCAACTCTCACATGTACTGTGTTTTACATATGTACTTACTTTGACATGTAGCACTGAGATATCCATTCACTCACCAATACACTCATGCACACAGTCAACCGCCCATACAGCTGTTTCCACATGCACTTTTGAAACCATACATCTAGTGAATCAACTGCTCACACATCTATGCACAGAGTCATACACCTCCCAGCCACCCACACACACACTCAGTCTCCCATACAAATACTTGGGCAACCAATCAATAACCCATATAGTTACTCATATAGCTACTTATCAACACATGCAACAGTTTACAGAACAACAGACATAATGATGCACAAATTAAGACAGTTTAGTCACTAACCCATGCACTCAGTGAGACACATTTAATCACTCACTCATACAGTCAGTCATGCACCTACTAAATCCTTCATCCAGACACTTATACATCCACTCATTCTTCAATATGTAAGACATATTTTAACTTTACAGAAACATACAGTCACTGGATGTTGTCATCAGTGATGTCATCAGTGATGTCATTTGAGATGTCATCAGTGATGTCATCAGTGATGTCACTGACCATGTCATGAATGATGTAATATGTGACATCATCAGCAGTGGATTGCGGGTGCGCGATATATAGTTAGTGCAACTAACTATATATGGAATTTCAATGGTTTTGTGTGAGTAAAATAAGGTTTTGTAAATGCGAATTCCTAACTATATATGGTCTATAACCTATGGTTTTTTCAGTGAATTTTCAAGGTTTTGTAAATGCTAATTCCTAACTATATATGGTCTATAACCTATGGTTTTTTCAGTGAATTTTCAAGGTTTTGTAAATGCTAATTCCTAACTATATATGGTCTATAGCCTATGGTTTTTTCAGTGAATATATATATATATATACATACATATATAAACATATATCATCTGTATATCTATATAAATACAAACATAAATGCATGCATACATATACTTATATGCATACAGATGCATGTTATTTACATGAAAGTTGAAAAAACACTAATAAAAGCAAAGCTAAAAAGCCACCTCATTACAAACAGAATGGCTTTAACTTAAACGAGGGCGAGATCTATTGCATTTTCAATGCTTGTTTACTTTGGTTCCATCAAGAAGGCATTCAGATGTGTCACACATTTGCCATAAATTCTGAATGTTAGCACTCTAGTTGCACATTAGATCACTGTAGTAAAGCTACTGCTCACCAGGGACGTCTGCTGCTGGTATTCAAAGTGCATGTTTCAGTCTGCATGTCAGAATTTTTTTAATGAAATAGAAGAGGATTTGAGAAGTCACTCAAAATGATCCCTAATTTTTCTTTCTGAAGCACTAATCATACTTTCTATGGCAAATTTAACCCCCTCATGTTGTTCCTTTTTAAATTGAGTGTTTTCAGACTTACCACTTCATTCCAATCAAGATGGCTTCTGGTGTGCCATACTTTTGTCATAAGTAAGACTGTTAGCGCTCTAGTTGTTCTTTAGAACACTCTGGGACATTCTGTCATTGGGCTATACTTGGGGTACATCTGGGTGATATTTGGGCTACATTTAGGCTCTTTTGTCTCTGGTGGCCATCTTGGGAGACTGTATGTCAGAATTTTTTAATGAAATTGAAGAGGGTTTGAGAAGTCACTCAAAATGTGCCCTAATTTTTCTTTCTGCAGCACTAATCATAATTCATATGGCAAAATATACCCCCTCATTTTGTTCCTTTTTAAATTAAATGTTTTAAGAGTTACCACTTTATTCCAATCAAGATGGCTTCAGGTGTGCCATACCTTTGTAATAAGTAGGACTGTTAGCGCTCTAGTTGTTCTTTAGAACACTCTGGGACATTCTGTCATTGGGCTATACTTGGGCTACATCTGGGTGATATTTGGGCTACATTTGGGCTCTTTTGTCTCTGGTGGCCATTTTGGGAGACTGCATGTCAGAATTTTTTAATGAAATAGAAGAGGATTTGAAAAGTCACTCAAAATGTGCCCTAATTTTTCTTTCTGCAGCACTAATAATACCTTCTATTGCATAATATACCCCCTCATTTTGTTCCTTTTTAAATTAAATGTTTTAAGAGTTACCACTTTATTCCCATCACGATGGCTCCAGGTGTGCTATACCTTTGTAATAAGTAGGACTGTTAGCGCTCTAGTTGTTCTTTAGAACACTCTGGGACATTCTGTCATTGGGCTATACTTGGGCTACATCTGGGTGATATTTGGGCTACATTTGGGCTCTTTTGTCTCTGGTGGCCATCTTGGGAGACTGCATGTCAGAATGTTTTAATGAAATAGAAAAGGATTTGAGAAGTCACTCAAAATGTGCCCTAATTTTTCATTCTGCAGCACTAATCATACTTTCTATGGCAAAATATACCCCCTCATGTTGTTTCTTTTTAAATTAAATGTTTTAAGAGTTACCACTTTATTCCAATCAAGATGGCTTCAGGTGTGCCATACCTTTGTAATAAGTAGGACTGTTAGCGCTCTAGTTGTTCTTTAGAACACTCTAGGAGGCTGCAGTAGAACACAAAGGAATCAACTGACAGTCTCTGTCCTTGTTGGATGTACATGTTTTACTGAGAATGTCAGACTTCATTTTCACATGACTGAGAAAGATAATGTGAATTTACAGAAAATATGCTTTCAGTTTAGCTTATAGATCCCCTTCCAAACCACTGTGGGAAAATCATGAGATATTAGTTTTCTTTCAAACAATATTCATGATATCACAGCAGAAGGTTTTTTCACATGGTAAAATCACCTTAGAACCCACCACAATTCCTAAAACGAGTATGGTACCATCAACAAATGATTTATAATGTAACTAAAGTCCTAAAACCCTCTATTAACTACAATGCTTTTTAATGAGGTGCTATCATGTATATTGGTCCCAAGATGGCTGCCAACACTTCTTGGATGAAGTGCTGACAGCCAATCAGATCAGATGTGTGGTTAGGCTCCGCCCAGATATATATCTTTTTTTGAACCTAAATTACTCAAAATCCACTGGAGCACATATATTGAGACCTAGCAAAGGCACATCGGGCTAACAGTCTGTACAATTTTGCCAAGTTTCGTGCAAATCCATTCAGCCGTTCGAGCTAAAAGTGAGGCCAACCGCCCTATGGAAATTAACATGGGAAAAACACGTTTTGGGACCCCCCTTTTTTCTCGGCCCCCCCTTGATGAAACCCCCCCAAATTGTCAGGGGCTGCTCAGAAACAAAATGTTCCATTTTCCTGAAAATTTCAGCCAATTCCGTCCACAAACGCCAAAGTTATTAGACATAGAATTTTCAAAAATCCCATAGAGAAAAAATCCTAACTATATATACCTACTGGCGACCGCCAGTAGGTAATATATGATATATATATATATATATGATATATATATATATATATATGGTATACGTGGCGCTGCAGTTCAGCAGATCAGCAAACACAGGAACCAGCAAGACCCATATGTTGGTGCAAATATTTTTATTTTAGTTTTTAGCCCAGCACCAGTCCGCCATATATATATATATTCTAAACAACTCCACTGCCAGCCGGCCTCCTGCAAATTCGTTACTAGAAGAACATAAAGCACGGACCCAGTTTTGTGCGTGGAATAATCTTTATTTAGCTGGTTTCTTGTTGGCCATTACACGTTTCAGCACCGGAGTGCCTTGATCACATGACCTATATATATATATATATGTATGCTTCCTGTTGTATTATGGTAAATATTCTATAAAGAATAAAGGAAAGCTATGCAATCCTACTGGGCCTGATCCATGATTGCGGCACACCTGGTACTGATGGAGCAAGGATTTGCCCGTAAAACGCCTTGCTCGTATGCAAAACCCTTGTCTAAACTGCATAATAATATTAACCTCGTCATTCGTCATTTATAAAGCGTTTTCCCAACACGCGGGTGTCCCCAGGATGCTTGCTTGTTTGTCTTTTCGTACTAAAACGAAGCTTGCACTGAAAATGGCTGCTTTGCCGAAATTCAGTCTGCGCATGCGTCGGTCATACCCATGTGATGTGACGCACTCGCATTCTGGAGGGATTCTGTGCTCATGCGCATTGATGCTAAATATGGCCGCTTGTCTCTCACCACGCTCTCTGCTCGCTGCAGCTGCTTTAGCCTATCTGTCTTTTCGCACTAATCCTTAATGCTATAGTCATTATAAAGTAAGGGTTGGTTAAGTTTTATCTTGGTATACAGTGTGATCATTTTTATGTATGATTTTAATTTGTTTTCGCTTACTTTTCATGTACCGCGTCTTTGTGGGCTGGGGCAATCATGAGCGGAGCCATACTTGAAGCTCTGCTGGGCACCATCACATGACCAGAGAAAGTTCCAACCGCGCAGAAGCAAAATCTAGCCAGCTGGCTCCTGAAGCACAATGCGCCTGGGAACATCGCTGGGAATACGGAGTCTTACCTTGGAAGAAGCAATACTGTTGCTACCTATTGTGAACTGTCCTGTACTGCTGTATTCTATGCATGGGAACGTGAACCCGGGGGGCGGGTGTGCAAAATTGAATATTAAACATGAGAAAACTGAATTCTAGGAGGTGGTAATGACCGCACCACCTCTCCTGACCAATCACAATGTGGGAAACTGTCACTTGCAACATTAGTGGGTGGTCTAAGGGTCCCCAAAACCGTATAATTGCCCTAGTTTAGCTTAGGAAAATTGTCCGACTTGTCCGAGTAGCAGACCTGTCACTGACCCTACGATCTCAATAGGTGTTCATTCTGAAAGTGCTGCGGAGCGCTTTGTCCATACTTTCCACAATCTCATAAGGGGTGGAAAATCTTAAGTGCTGGCGAAGCACTTTGCTGGGGAATTCGAAAACCCAATCGGGGTTTCTGGCGGATTACTTGCAGGAGGGGGTAACGCAGGCGTTGCTGTCCGAAGCTGTGGGTGTTGGTCGTACCCTGGGAGGCCCAGTCTTTGACCTGAACCTGAGGGGTATCCTGTCCTTACTGTCCGTGAGCTGTACCTGCTCGCATTCTGGCATTCCCTTTCTGAGGGTCCCTGTCCCCGTCTTCCCAACTGACCCGTGGCCAGGGTTGGTCTTCAATCTGAACTAGGTAATTATTTGATTGTGGGTTTGCGTATCCCTTTCTCTCTCTCTCTCTCTCTCCCTTTTATCTGATCTGGTAAAAGCACTCTTACCTGTGTTATTGCTTTATTGCCAATGCAATTATATGTGTCTGAATTTTAGTTGGTTCCTTCTCTTCCCCTCTCCTTTAGAAACTCATTGATTTCATAAAACCATAGCATGTTCCCGTTTTTCCCTTTCCTTTAGTGGTTTGCAGTGAACTTAGCAAGAATAGCTTAAAGCTTAGGTTAAGTACATGTTCTAGGTCTCATCTCCATTCCTACGTTCTAGTATAAAATTGCAGTGACTAGTTTTGTTCTAAAAAACTCCTACCTTTAGTCTCCCCATATATTCTAATGGTCATATTTTTGATGCAAAGTTACCTATTGGTGTTGATTTTAATGTTTGATATATTATTCTGTGTATCGCTTATTATCTTGGCATCTTCTCTTTGAATTCTTATATAAAGTTTTAAACTTCATCAGGTGTCTGTGGTCATTTTACAGAATTGTGGAAAGTATTTTATTGACTATAACGTGTATTTGATGTTAGACCTGTCTACTATTTTCCCTTATAGCTCCAGGTCCATCGTAAGAATTGTGCCTGTGGTAAGTCAGGTACATGGTAAGCAGAGGTAAATCCAAACTTGATTACTCTTAGCAGCGTGCAGGAGGAGAAATCCTCACCCAGTTCACCCAAACAAATTAGTGTGGTAATAAAAGGGTTTTTTCACGCCAAGGGCCCAGTGCGTGTGAAGGAATTGGTAACTCGGGTGACCTGGGGAAAACTGCGCGCTCTAGCAGTAATTTCTGGCAGCCAGAGGATGGTTTGGACTAGTTAGATTAGGTAGACAGGATAGGTCATAAACAAACCGTGAATATAAAAAGTGCTGCTGATTTCTACTGTATTTTTCAAGATTTATGAAATGTTTTTTTATAAATGTACATGATTTTGCATTGCTGCTATAAATATTGCATGTTGAATTAACCCAGAATTGTTTGTAAGTGTTCAGTGTAGTCCGAATCCCCGGGGAAGTATTTTAGCTAACGGTGAGTAGAATCCGGTTAGCTGTTGAAGTCACTAAGTTTGAATCATTAGTGCAGGGTTAAAGGAGTAACTGGAAGCACTAATTAGGACCTTTGTTTCTGGAGTGAATGATAGCTACGAGTCCATTATAAAACTTTCATTGCGATATCACCTAGTAAGGGTCGCATACGGAAGGAGTAGTAGGGTCTCCGAGGCTTGTCTGGTAAGTAAAATAGATCGCTGGTGAAATCCTGGCTCAGTACATATCCCCGACTAAGGTGGATGAGCCAGAAGAATAACGGGTTCTATGTTACTAGTGTGAAGGGACAGGCAACGAAGTCTATCCAGAGTGAATGAAAAGTAGACAGAAGTGGTTTACTAGTAGCGAAAGAAAAGTCTTTTCTCTCTTTAGAACATTCAGACATAGTGGCAAACGTTGTGTGTTATTGACTAAAACTTGCACTCGCACTTTAGAGAGAGTAAAAAGTTTCCGTTACCTTGTGAAGGAGGGAGTCAGTCGGAGAGCTGCTCTGACGTCACTCCGTGCCGCGCTGGTATTGGTCAAAACAGCGGGTGGGTAGCGGAGCTGAATTTGTAAAGGAGGGGTGAGTGCCGAAGCGTGAGACTCTGTCTTGCGAAAAGGCCGCGCACCCATTGGTTAACCGTAGTTGTATTCTCTGACCTGATTGGGTGGTGCGAAATAAAAGTCGCGCTAGCATTGGAAGCACAAAAGTAAACAAAATTAATCAAGCCGAGTTAGAAGCGAGTCTGGAGAGTTGCATGTGGTATCCAGATTTCATACCGAATCCAAAGTACCTAGGATTTCATAAGGATCAGCTTATACGAGGTAGACCGCACATGATGTATGGAATAAAGAGAAAATTGTCATTTTCGGATAAAGTAAAGAATTTTTTCAAAACTGACAAGCCCATTAGAACGAGGGAAGGTGTACTCATTCCCCCACCAAATACCCCTGCTTCTTTCATGTTGTTTGATAAAGGGTATCACACTTGTGTCTGGCTAGAAAATTGGGCAAAGTATACTGTGGATGACGGAGTCCTAGCATTCCCTGTTGAAGGTACATTTAATGGTCGGATCCTGTTTAACTTAAGGACCCGCATGAATGAATTACACCCTAGACCGAGGTTGACCCAGTACGAAGCTTTGGAGGAATGGGAGATTGAGGCTGCCGAGCGAGACAAACCCCGAATGGATAAGGGAGTGAGTAAGTGGTATCCCAGACTTCCAACACCAACCAAAGAGCAGAAAATGAAACAGTGGAGGCAGTCTATGTTAACTGAGGGGCTGTTCCCTATGATGGGGGTATTAGAAGAGAAGAGAGGAAAGTGTAAAGAAAAGACCCATCACCTAGCACCTATGGGGGACATAGAAGATGAACACCTGGAAGATTTGTTAATGAAGAATCCACCTCCCTATGTTGCAGAATCAGAACCGGTGCATTCTCAAAATCCCTTTACAAATTACCCCCGAAGTAGGAGAGAAAGTGATACAGACAGAACAGCTACAGGCAGTAAAACTAGTGAAAGGGATGAGTTTTGCAGACCTAAGTCCACGGTTCCGAATTATCAGCCATTCGGAGAAAGTCCACCTCGATTGGTAGCTCCGACTGCCCCGAGTATTTATCCGTCCTTAGTACCTCAGGTATTGCATGGCAGTTCTGCTGAGAGGGGGTTGCAGGAAAAAGAGAAAGAAGCCCTGACTAAACAGCGAGAGGAATTAGTTAGAACCATTGCCCAGATGCATCCCCATCCTGATTCCTTGACCATTCCGGTAACTATTGGTCCTGCTATTCCAATGTATAGAAATGACCTGACTAGTCCCCATCCTCCTGTTATCACCCCAATACTGCCTACTCCTAGCATCCAGACCCCGAGGAAGGAAATATTCATAGATGAGGATCAGGAAAGTGAGTGTGAATCTGGAAGCTTGATGGATCTGCCCATAAGGGAGTCGAGGGCCAGTATAGCAGGGACAAGAAGTCAGCCCAGACAAAAGGAGGTGGTGATTGAAAGTGCAACTGGAGTTAGGAGTGCCACTTTAGTTTCCCCTGAAGAATTGGACAGATGGACAAAGGAGCTAGAGAAGGAGGCCACTCCCCAACCTAAAGCATTGGAAATATATAAATTAAGAATAGAAATAGAAGAAATGATGGCTGGGAACGTGGGAGTTGAGCGCCTAAGCTCGTATAATGAAGAAGAGTTACTATTCATCAGTAAAAATCTTACCCGGAGTGCTAGGGTGCTCCATGAAAAGATAATGGATGCCGCCACAGAAATGGGAGTTGATGTTAGTCGCTCCAAAATTCTTCAGAAACCCTACAGAGTGGACTTCTCAGACAAGGATTTAGAAAGCCTGAATGTGATGGGAAAACAGATCCAAGTAAGAGAATTGTTGAAAATCTTGCAGAAATGGGGCGAAGTGGGGAAATGGAGAACCAGGTGGGCAAAGAAAAAGGAAGGCAGCAGGGCTGGGTCCGTAACTTCAGAATTCGTATTGAAGGAAGTAACCCCAACTGAAAAATTGTGCCCCATGAGAGAGGTCCCGGGAGGAAAATATGTCCATGTCCCTTGGTCCAGACAAGACATTGTGTCATTTACAAACGACTTCCCGAAATTACGTGAGAAACCAGTTGACTGGTACAGACAGGTAGAACGTTTCATAAAAGTTCAGAAATGTCTGCTGAAAGACCTGGATGGGTTTTTCGACATTGTGGTCCCTGTAGATCTGTGGACCGAATGTAAGATAGAAATTGACTGGCCTAATGATGAATATCCCAGAGATGAGAAAACGGGAGCCCCTTCACCGGATGTAATGAGGAAATATGACCAGGTCATACAGTACCTTAAGAAAAAGGTGCCAGCAAAGGAGACAGATTGGACCCGTATAGATAGAACCACCCAAGAACGTGATGAAACGGTGCATTCATTTTATGAAAGGTTACTGCAGGTATTCAAAACTTACAGTGGTATCGATAATGTAGACATGAAAGACATGACCCATTTCAGTTATAGGTTTGTGCTAGGATTAAGGCCTGAAATCTCACAATGGATTCGGGATAACAAAATCAGTTGGCAGGGAAAACCCATAGATGATGTCCTGAAATATGCAAAATACTGCGAAGATGAAATCGAGAATAAAAAGAAAGCCCTCAAGGAGAAAGTGATGTGGGCACAGGTAAAATTAGCTGAACAGCAAGAAAAACAGTTAAGTAAAATGACTTCTGATAATAGTGTTCCGAATACCAATTCTGGCGGGGGAGGAAAGCCCAGACCTAAAATGAGTCGTGAAGAGGCCATGAAAAAGTTTCCGTGCCATGGGTGCGGCCAGATGGGGCATTGGAGAGACGAGTGTCCACACCTACAGGCCGGTAATGCCCCTGTAAATGGTTTAAATCCGCAGGTGCCGAAAGAGGGGACAAGAAAAACCCAGCAACAGGTAAAATTACCTCCAGTACCCCGCGCTCCTAGACAGAATTTTAAGAGTCAGGGTCAGCAGAATGAGAGGGCGGAAGTATGGGAGGTTGAGAGTGAAAGAAATGCAGTCATTCCACAGTACTTGCTAAATGATACCTTCCTTTGTGAAGATCAAGATTGACGGGGCCTGAGAGGGGAGGATGAGGAGTGCGTACTTGGCGCCTCCTTACCGGTAGACCAGACTGGACCATACATTGAAGGAAAGGTAGAGGGAAAAGACGTCACCTTTCTGTTGGACACTGGTGCTACCAGATCTACTGTAAGAACAGTGGATGTTCCTAACCTACCCCTCTCGGGAGAAGCAATCCAAGTAGTGGGAGTCTCAAATCAGATAATAAGTACCCCTGTAACTGAACCAATGGAAATTTCTATAGGAAATTTCAAGGAAATGCACAGATTTGTGGTCTGTGATTCCAGTCCTGTAAACCTGCTAGGACGTGATTTGTTGTGCAAGATGCGTTGTACCATCTTCTGCACACCAAATGGCGTTGAAATTCAGACCCCCGATGAAGATGGCCTGTACAAACTGATGTTAGTCAGACAAGATGCTGATATCAAGCCTTTGTCAATTGAGGATTTACCTGAGGAACTCCAGCTAAGAGTGGTACCAGAAGTGTGGGATTTCACAGGAAAAGATGTAGGCCTGATGGCAAATGTGGACCCAGTTAAAATAGCAATAAAAACTAATGCTGTATACCCGAAAACCAGACAGTACAAAATGAGTGCAGAAGTAAAGGCAGGAGTAGCGACTGAAATTACGAGGCTGCTCGAAGCAGAAATAATAGAAGAAGTGTTGAGCAGCCCCTGTAATTCGCCTATCATTGGGATCAAAAAGCCTAGTGGGAAGTACCGGGTGGTGCAAGATTTGCGCAAGGTAAACCAAATTGTTGTGCCTTGCTGTCCTATTGTACCCAACCCTGCAGTAATACTATACCAGATTCCCTGGAATGCAGAATGGTTCACTGTCATCGATCTGTGCCACGCATTCTTTTCCATCCCATTGCATCCCGAAAGCAAATTCCTTTTCAGTTTTGAATTTGACAGCCATATCTATGTCTGGAATCGTGTCCCCCAGGGGTACACCGAAAGTCCATCGATTTTCAACCAGATACTGAAAAAGTGCCTTGAATCCCTAGTGCTGCCAAAGGAGTCTGTTTTGGTGCAGTACATAGATGACCTGTTAGTGGCGTCTAAAACCCAGTCTGACTGTGTCACTGACACAATTGCCTTGCTGAATCACCTAGGAAAAGGAGGACATAAAGTGTCGCCTGACAAATTACAATTCTGTAAAAACTCAGTAAAATATCTGGGGCACCAGATAGAAAAAGGAATCAGGAAGGTCACTACCGAAAGGATCAAAATAATCAAAGCAATGGAACTGCCCAGAACACAGAAAGAAGTGAGAATGTTCTTGGGAGTTGTGGGTTACTGCAGACAATGGATTGTAGGATTTGCGGCTCTAGCCCGACCCCTGATAAATATGACAAAGAAAGGAGTAGAAGACCCCGTCCACTGGGACAGTGAAAGCATGAATGCTTGGGTAACTCTGAGAAACTGTCTATGTACCGCACCTGCATTGGGTATGCCTGAGTACACTAAGCCCTTTGAGCTGTTCTGTGACACGAGAGAGAATTGTGCTCTTTCAGTCCTGACTCAGGAGCACGGATTAGTCAGAAGACCAGTAGCCTACTTTTCGGCCACCCTAGATCCAGTGGCTGCTGGATTGCCTGGATGCTTAAAAGCCGTTGCTGCTACTTGCGTCAGTCTGGAACAGAGTGAGAACATTGTCATGGGACATCCCGTCACTGTCTATGTTCCTCATTCTGTTGTCATCCTACTGACTAGAACTAAGACCCAGTACCTCACACCTAGTCGGCTGACTAAATATGAGAGAATTTTGATTGGTGCTGAAAATGTAACTATTTCCCGGTGCAATGTCCTAAACCCTGCGACACTGTTACCTATCCCTCTGGATGTAGAATCTGATGAGGACGGGGAACATAATTGCATCGATCTAACTGAATATAGCACAAAACCCCGTCCAGACATCAGAGAAATAGCGCTACTTGACGGGGATAAAACAATGTTCGTGGATGGCTCGTGTTTGAGACATCAGAGTGGAAGTCTAAGTGCTGCCTATGCTGTGGTTACACTGACAGGAACCATCGAGGCATCCTACATGCGCGAGGTGAAATCTGCACAAGTGGCGGAGCTCATCGCGTTAACTCGAGCATGCAAGAGGGGAAAGAACAAAAGAATTACTGTTTACACAGACAGTCAGTACTGTTTCGGGGTTGTTCATGACTTCGGCCAATTGTGGTTACAAAGAGAATTCATGACTTCCTCAGGCACACCTATCCGAAATGGGAAGGTGGTGCATGACTTACTGGAAGCTATCCAATTACCCAAAGAATTGGCTGTGGTCAAGTGTGCGGCTCACAGATCTGGAAATGATGATGTGACTGCCGGTAATAGGTACGCTGACCAAATTGCACAGTTTTGTGCCCGACACCATATGTCCCTACAAATTGCCCTGTGGGATGGAACCAGCTGCCAACTTATGTTGTTTGAGAATGTGTCAACGTGGGACGAATTAAAAGAGTTGCAACAAGCCACAGACAGGCAAGAAAAGGGCAGGTGGGCCGCAAATGGATGCGAGTTGAGAGAAGATGGTGTGGTGGTGAATCCGGCTGGGAGGCCTGTGCTGCCTGATAGTTTGATCGACCCCATGGTCAGAATGATACATGAGCCAACACATATGGGAAGAGATGCGATGTGTCGGGTGTTTGAACAGGTGTTCTGTAATTCAAAGTTCAAGAACCAGGCGGAAAGGCTTTGCCAGAGGTGCCTAGTGTGTCAGCAATTCAATGCAGGAAAGAAGACCGTAGTAAAGCAGAGCACTATTGGGAAGGCAGTAGGGCCCTTCGTTAGAATGCAGGCAGACTTCATAACCATGCCCAGATGCAAAGGATATAGATATGTCTTAGTCATAGTATGTCTATTCTCCAGGTGGGTGGAAGCATATCCAGCTAAGAAAAATGACGCTATCACCACAGCAAAATTGTTGCTCAGGGAGTTGATACCTAGGTATGGGATCCCAGAGACGATCGAAACGGACCAAGGTGGGCATTTTGCCAACGATGTCCTAGAGGAACTCTGTAAAGCATTCAAAATGAAGCAAAGATTGCACTGCGCCTACCATCCAGAGGCTTCTGGGGTAGTGGAACAAATAAATGGCACCCTGAAGTCCAGATTGGGAAAAATGTGTGATTCCACAAAAATGAACTGGATAGAGGCTTTACCCCTGGTGCTGATGAGTTTGAGAAGTATCCCGAATCGAAAGACTGGCCTAAGTCCCCATGAAGTGTTGATGGGAAGAGTGATGCGCCAGGCATGGGTACCCGGAAACAAACTGCTAAGCATTTCTGATGATATGGTGATAGAATACTGCAAGCAGCTGGGTGACCAAGTGTGTTCTCTCTCTCAGCAGATTGGAGAGACAGAAGACGAGTGGCCAAAGGATCCAGCACACAATCTGCAACCAGGAGACTGGGTGGTGTTAAAGAAACACACCCGGAGCAGTTGCCTGAAGCCAAGGTGGGGAAAGCCACGACAAGTGATCCTCGTCACTACCACTGCTGTGAAGTGTGCTGGTGTACCGAAGTGGATCCACGCCAGCCACACAAAGCGGGTATCTGGAGAAAACGCGACTGGAGCTGAAGGCAGCGCAGCTGAAGAGGCTTCCGAGGAAGAAAGTCCGGAGCTAGCTGACATCGAACTGCCGAGCACAAGTCGAGACGTTGAATGGTATCCCGCCGACGAACCGGTTCATGATCCAATACGAACCAGGAAATATTCTTACTTAGACAGTGAGTGGGATAGTCCAGGTGAGTCAGAAATAGAAGAAGAAGGTCAGGTCAACGAAAGCCACAACACACCTGATCAGGACGTAGGCCAAGTAGGGTCAGATCAGGACATCGAAACTACTCCTAAAACTCCTGAAAGTGAAGAGGGACAGTTAGAAATTAGAGCTGACGTTCATGCAGAAGAAAACGAAGAGATCGAAGAGCATGAACAGGAACAGATAGAACTAGATCAAAGTGCTCAGACAACGGAAACAACAGTAACCAGAAATAAAAAGAAAGTGCGATTTGAATCTGAGCAGGGACAGATTAGGGACCAGGCAGAAGAAATAGACGAAAGACCTGGAACTAGTCAGACAGGCAGGGAAACAGAAGTGCCACAACAGAAAGTAAAAAGAGTGCACGAAGAAGGCCAAGTTTCCTCAACAACTGGGAGGCACGGAGGAAGAAGTGCACCCCGATACGTCAAGAGACTAAGGCTCAGACTAAAGACAGTCGAAGAAAACGATAAAGACCGGAAAAGGGCTCAAAGTGAAAGAAATGCAGCCCAAGGCAAATCACTGAGAAAGAGCGACAGAATAAAGAAACAGAACCGACTGTATCGGAGCCCTGAGTGGACGTACTTTGTGTTGGAGGAAATTGACGAGCCACACCACAGTGGCAATAGTGACAACGAGTCCATTGCTGATCGGAGTTCGGACGAAGACCCTCCTTGAGAGAGCCCCGAAGTGAGCCTTTGGTGCAAAGAAACGAAGAGGGGTAGCAAAAGCCACCTGTAAGCTAAATATGTCTGATCCGAATGTCTCTGGGAGATCCCGGTGTGGGTGTCTCAAAACCTGTTGTAAGATATGCTTATGTAGTGTAGCCATGCTAATAGTAATGTGGATAGGACTAACTGTTTTTCTACCTTTTATGATAAGTAAAGATCCAAACTTGTCCCCTACTGAACCCGAAGCAGTAGATGTAGGGGTTGTACAGACTGCAGAAACACCACGAAGCCTAGTAAGACACGACAAAAGAGTAGGACTGACACACACACGACCTAATTTAGAAGCACCAGATGAGGATGGACTACATTTTCACAAAATGAAAAACAGGACGCATCTAAATGTTTTTTCTAACTTGTTAGTGCATTATGTAGAAGCTATGGAAATAGAGGACTGTTATGTCTGCATGAAGCTACCAACCTCAGTGGCTGAAGGCGTGACATACCACCATCTACCTTTGACCTATGGAATCTCCTGTAGTATATTAGCTAGCTTGTTCTATAGAAGCACCTTGCAGTACTATTATTCAAATGATGACGTAGTATTTTCTGAACTTCCTGTTAGAGGACATTTGAACCGTGTACATACTACAAGTGACGTGACCCGCTATATGGGAGAATATTTCCTGACTATAGGTAACATAGACTTAGATCAAGCAAGAGAAGACAATCTGACCTGTTCACTGCAAGAGCAGGAAAAGATGTTTATAAAGATGGCAGACAGAAGGAGAGAAAAATTTCAGAAGAAGGCAAATGACGAGAAGGATAGAATCCCTAGGTGGGCTGAGCACATGGATAACACCTCAGAAGGCGAAGCCAGTCCTGCCTTGTTGCTGGATTTTGAAAGAAAGGGGAAACTTTGTATCCATAGGGAAAAGACAGAGTACTATAACAATGTATTCATCGGTTCCAGCGAGTGTGAACATAATTATAAGGTAATTGGAGGCTGGGGATTCAAAAATGGGTCAGAACCTGTGTTTCCCGGAATATATTATATATGTGGGAACAAGGCTTATTTCAAATTGCCGGATCACTGGTATGGAAGCTGCTATTTTGGCATTGTTTTCCCGAAAATATACCATGTGAATAATGCAGCTGGAAGCGATGATGAAACTAATGGCTTAGTGCGTAGTAGGCGCGAAAGTGTAGGTGAAATTATAGGTGATATTTTTAGTGCACTGATACCTGGAATGGGGGTAGTTCTGAACACCCATAGAATCTGCAAACTGTCTACAGTAGTGGACCGGTTATCAACGGACACTGCTGCTGGTTTCCTGCTGGTCAATACTGAAATGGTTGCGATCAGATCAATGGTTTTACAAAATCGTCTTGCCCTTGACACCCTATTAGCAAAAGAGGGCGGAGTCTGTAGAATGCTGAAAGCGCAACATTGTTGCACCTACATTCCTGATAAAAGTATCGAATTAAAACAATATGTGAAGAACATAACTAATTTGGAAAGGGAACTCAAACCATTGGAGGTTGACAGTGCCTGGACGAGACTGACTGGAGGTCTCTCCTCTATAGGTAGTTGGTTTACTAACTTAGGTAGGAATATTTTGTGGAAAATACTGATGCCAATAGTTATAATAGGTGTGGTTGTATTGATCATTTTTATCTGCTGCAAATGTCAAAAGTGCAAAAAGAAATATACAGTAAATCCGAGGGGGGTGAAAAGAAATATTGATGATTTAGAATTAGAAGAGTTGAAGAGTGCAATTTACAAAAAGGCGAAAAATGACCACTCTCATAGAGAAGCTGCAAGAAAACTCAACGACAAATTTGTTGAAATTCGGATGAGTGATGTGGATGAATGAGAAAAGTTGGCATCTGTTTCCTTCATGTAGTGATGATAGTAAATATCATCAAAGAGGGGATTGATGGAGCAAGGATTTGCCCGTAAAACGCCTTGCTCGTATGCAAAACCCTTGTCTAAACTGCATAATAATATTAACCTCGTCATTCGTCATTTATAAAGCGTTTTCCCAACACGCGGGTGTCCCCAGGATGCTTGCTTGTTTGTCTTTTCGTACTAAAACGAAGCTTGCACTGAAAATGGCTGCTTTGCCGAAATTCAGTCTGCGCATGCGTCGGTCATACCCATGTGATGTGACGCACTCGCATTCTGGAGGGATTCTGTGCTCATGCGCATTGATGCTAAATATGGCCGCTTGTCTCTCACCACGCTCTCTGCTCGCTGCAGCTGCTTTAGCCTATCTGTCTTTTCGCACTAATCCTTAATGCTATAGTCATTATAAAGTAAGGGTTGGTTAAGTTTTATCTTGGTATACAGTGTGATCATTTTTATGTATGATTTTAATTTGTTTTCGCTTACTTTTCATGTACCGCGTCTTTGTGGGCTGGGGCAATCATGAGCGGAGCCATACTTGAAGCTCTGCTGGGCACCATCACATGACCAGAGAAAGTTCCAACCGCGCAGAAGCTAAATCTAGCCAGCTGGCTCCTGAAGCACAATGCGCCTGGGAACATCGCTGGGAATACGGAGTCTTACCTTGGAAGAAGCAATACTGTTGCTACCTATTGTGAACTGTCCTGTACTGCTGTATTCTATGCATGGGAACGTGAACCCGGGGGGCGGGTGTGCAAAATTGAATATTAAACATGAGAAAACTGAATTCTAGGAGGTGGTAATGACCGCACCACCTCTCCTGACCAATCACAATGTGGGAAACTGTCACTTGCAACATTAGTGGGTGGTCTAAGGGTCCCCAAAACCGTATAATTGCCCTAGTTTAGCTTAGGAAAATTGTCCGACTTGTCCGAGTAGCAGACCTGTCACTGACCCTACGATCTCAATAGGTGTTCATTCTGAAAGTGCTGCGGAGCGCTTTGTCCATACTTTCCACAATCTCATAAGGGGTGGAAAATCTTAAGTGCTGGCGAAGCACTTTGCTGGGGAATTCGAAAACCCAATCGGGGTTTCTGGCGGATTACTTGCAGGAGGGGGTAACGCAGGCGTTGCTGTCCGAAGCTGTGGGTGTTGGTCGTACCCTGGGAGGCCCAGTCTTTGACCTGAACCTGAGGGGTATCCTGTCCTTACTGTCCGTGAGCTGTACCTGCTCGCATTCTGGCATTCCCTTTCTGAGGGTCCCTGTCCCCGTCTTCCCAACTGACCCGTGGCCAGGGTTGGTCTTCAATCTGAACTAGGTAATTATTTGATTGTGGGTTTGCGTATCCCTTTCTCTCTCTCTCTCTCTCTCCCTTTTATCTGATCTGGTAAAAGCACTCTTACCTGTGTTATTGCTTTATTGCCAATGCAATTATATGTGTCTGAATTTTAGTTGGTTCCTTCTCTTCCCCTCTCCTTTAGAAACTCATTGATTTCATAAAACCATAGCATGTTCCCGTTTTTCCCTTTCCTTTAGTGGTTTGCAGTGAACTTAGCAAGAATAGCTTAAAGCTTAGGTTAAGTACATGTTCTAGGTCTCATCTCCATTCCTACGTTCTAGTATAAAATTGCAGTGACTAGTTTTGTTCTAAAAAACTCCTACCTTTAGTCTCCCCATATATTCTAATGGTCATATTTTTGATGCAAAGTTACCTATTGGTGTTGATTTTAATGTTTGATATATTATTCTGTGTATCGCTTATTATCTTGGCATCTTCTCTTTGAATTCTTATATAAAGTTTTAAACTTCATCAGGTGTCTGTGGTCATTTTACAGAATTGTGGAAAGTATTTTATTGACTATAACGTGTATTTGATGTTAGACCTGTCTACTATTTTCCCTTATAGCTCCAGGTCCATCGTAAGAATTGTGCCTGTGGTAAGTCAGGTACATGGTAAGCAGAGGTAAATCCAAACTTGATTACTCTTAGCAGCGTGCAGGAGGAGAAATCCTCACCCAGTTCACCCAAACAAATTAGTGTGGTAATAAAAGGGTTTTTTCACGCCAAGGGCCCAGTGCGTGTGAAGGAATTGGTAACTCGGGTGACCTGGGGAAAACTGCGCGCTCTAGCAGTACAACTGTTTTCAAGGGTGAGCAGGACCTGGAATGAGATATATAGGGTCGCAACTTGGTAGATATAAATCGGTCTGTGTTTCCATACAAAATGTATTTTTTGTTTTCCTAATAACTTCGTCTCTGTTTGACGAATCTTCACAAAACATTCCACATAAAAGTCTCATCCAGCTCCACTGTTTCCTGGAAAGTTTCCGGGTGATCTGTCAAACGGGGGCTGAGAAATAGGAGTGGTCCCAAAACGTGTGTTCCCCAATCATTTATCCAAAGGAAAATCAAACAGCAAAACAGCAAAATCAGATTTACACCAAATTTAGCAGAAATCTAGATCTTCGTCTGGAAAGCATGCTTTTTATGATTTGTTGTAAATCCATTCATTAGTTTTAAGCAATTAATTTTCAAAAACATTGTATATTTCACACTGGGGAGCATGAGAGGATCGACAGATTTCATGCTGAGATCTGATTGGCTGCAACCACATCAAAGGGCGTGGTGGCAGCCATCTTAGGACTTGGGACTCAGTCTTGAGGTATGTAAAAAAAGGTTAAAAAGATATATAAGGGGGCAGTGCAGGAAAACATTTGTTTTGCTAATTCTTTTTGCCTCAAATCCACAGATGATTCGCAAATCTGTGGCAATTTTTTTTTAACTGCATAAGCTCCCACACTACTTTTAACCCCTTCAGGGTGGGCCACATAGCTTTTTGGGAGTTGTGGCTCGTGGCCCACCTACCTGAAACTCTGGGAGTAGTGTAGTTCCTATATTACCAATAGGCTCTGCGCATTGGAATAATATATCCTATAGATTAGACGTAGGACTGAGGTTGACTAGGTCTCTATCGAATATACTAAACTTAATAGTGAATGCCAGCTAGCTCAGGGGTCACTAGAAACTTTCTCAAATTCACAAGAAGGGATTCGTTTCTGACAACCGCATAAACATGACAACTTTGTTTCTCAAGAATAAGAAATGTATCTCTAGAGTTGCGGACACAATAGATAAGTATTTCACTCAGTCAATCGTGCATGCTTCGTTTCTACATAGGTGCAGAAAAATAGAGAGACGGGCGCTTTCAATAAAAGGTTTTATTGAACAGTCATCTTTCTCATGCAAGAAAAGTGAACTGCTACAATCGTAATGCAGACTGTAAAGTATAATGCGTACAGCGAGAACAATATTATAAAATAATACTGTAAGAGCATTGTATGCTTTCTAAACCATTTATAAATACATACATAACTAACAATGGCTAAAAATACTCAACTGGTGCTTCTAAAATATGCCTACCCCAATGTACCTAACCTAAGTCTAGTACGAGGGAAGAAGTAAGTGTGGTGTAGCATAGGTTTAGTTTTTCTTTGCTAAGATTCTATCCAAGATTTCTCTAGGTTCTAATCAGCTCCATACCTTAGTTTAGAATGAAGGAGGTCTGGTATCTCAGTCTCGGGACTCGATTTCCCAACACCCTGCAAGGAGAGCTTGGAAATACTGGAGCTGGATTCTCGTCGGGAGAAATGCAGCCTCTCGATCAGTGCGTCAGCTGGAGGGTCAGCTTCCTTCGGTACTTGCTGTAGCGAGCTGCGTCTGGCAAGTAGATAGTCGAACTGCTCCAAACCACCATGTCTTGCTGGAGCAAGTGAAGGCATATTTATACCTTGAAGGTGTCTAGTTTGACGTAAAGTCGGGCATATTAACGTCAGGAAAGAACCCCTAGGGAATAGTAGTTCTTTTCAAAGTACATGAGTTCTTGGACAAATCAATATTCAAGTAAGGGGAAGTTCCCTGACTGCTTAAGCCGATTTTCCAAGAAATTGTTGTGACGTTTGGTACGGGTGGAAGTAGCCATGCCTGTATCTGGTCTGTATGGGCTATGTCTAAATAAGGGAATGATTTCTATGCCTATATTAGGGCAATGTGAATTGTACCTATATAAGGGTATAAATCGGGAAAATTCACTCGGAGCCTAAAACGCACACAACAGTCTGGGCACCCCACCACCAGGGACTGTATGCAGAATAAGGGGAGGTAGGTCGCCCTCTTGCCACCACATGGTCCTCTCTGCGTTGTGTGCTTCCCCGCTCTCATTGCCGCCTCGCCCCGCCGCCTGATTGTGTGAGTCCCCTGCCCTCTGGTATTGCCCCCGTCACTGCTGCCTTTGTGAGTGCGATCGTTTCTGCTGTATTGTACTCGTATTTTATCGCCTCTGCACATCCCCTGTGTCTTCTCCCCTCTGTGCCCCCTGGTTCTCCTCACCCTCTTTTACTTTTTGTGCCCCCTCCCCACGTATTGCCTTGTTGTTTTCCCCGTTGTTTTCCCCGTAGTCTTTCCTGCCGCTACTCCCTGCAGCCTCGCCCCCCCGCCGTTCCCATTCGCCACCCTGCTCCCGCCTCCCAACTGCTCTTCCATCCCACAGCCCCTCATATGGAACCCGCGCAAAGTAGAGATAATATCTTTGTGACGATATTATCTCTACTTTGGACCCACTCCCGCTATATATGAAAAAGTGCAATTGACATGATTGTCTGTATTTAGTCGATCCAGTTGTTAGGTGTTATTGACTTTTATGTGGGCCAGGTTGTTCTGTTACAGAAAATTGGAAGACCGTAATGAGAGTAAATTAATGTGAATATTTTGTGTATCTTCTATGAATTTCCTTTCCTTCTTGTTTCACTAGACACATCTTTGATCACTTCTTTTTGTGCACGCTCTTCGGGGTAACCTTTTATTCTAAAAATATCAAAAATTGTGGAACATCTACCTTGTGATAAGAGACAATAAATAAAATATTGTTGTTTCTCTTCCCTCTTTGATATATTGTTGTTGTAGTGATATTATGTTTTTTCAGAGTGACTTAGCACATTTATAGTATGGAGTGTATTTGTGAGGAACGCTCATGAACATATAAATACTTGACTATGTACTGATTGAATCAGCCAATGAAGAAATAGGTTCTGGACTATTGTTTACTTTTATCACCCTCAACGCACTCAACACCGGACGAACACCCGGCTGCTACCGAGCCACCCCGAAGCGAACCCACCGACCCTTCACCTGCCAAGCCTGCAAATACACCTGCTTCCGATCTTCCAGACCACCCACCGGACCCCACAACAACAACCACCTCAAGTGCATCCTCCTCAATACACGCTCCGTCCACAAGCACGCCGTGGAACTGTGGGACCTCCTCGATACAATAGCACCAGACGTCGCCTTCCTCGCGGAAACCTGGATGAACGCCTCCTCGGCCCCCGACATCACCATAGCCATCCCGGACGGCTACAAGATCACCCGGAAGGACCGCGTCAACAAAACAGGAGGAGGAATCACCATCGTCCACAGAAACACCATCAATATCACGTCCATCACCGAAGACACACTCCCCACTGCTGAACACCTACACTTCCAGATTCACACCGACCCCAAGTCCACCCTTAGAGGAATGCTCATCTACAGACCCCCGGGCCCACGCACACAATTAAGCGAAACCATCGCCGACTTCATCAGCCCGCACGCCCTAGCCTCACCAGAATACATCCTCCTCGGGGACTTGAACTTCCACCTGGAGAAAAACAGCGACAACAACACCACCACCCTACTCGACAACCTCGCCAACCTCGGTCTCAAGCAACTGGTGAACACACGCACCCACATCGCTGGCCACACTCTCGCCCCCATCTTCTCTGCCAGAAACCACGTCTCCTTCAACCACTCCTCCAGACTACACTGGACCGACTATAGATGCATCCACTTCACCTTCAAAAAGACCTCATCCCACCACCGCATGCAACAGATCCCCGCAGATGCTGGAGCAAAATCACCACAGACCAGCTCCTCTCATCACTGAGCCAGAACTCACCAGCCCACACCGCTGACACCAATGACGTAGCCCACAACCTTGCACAGTGGATCGCCAACAGCACCGACGACCTGGCACAACTGAAGAACTCCCCGGCAATGTCCAGCAACAGGAAACCCTCATGGTTCACAGACGCCCTCAAAGAATCAAAGAAATCCTGTCGAACCCTCAAAAAAACCTGGCGCCACGAACGAACTTCAGGAAACATGACAGCCCTCAAGATCGCCACCCAAAAACACCACCAGCTGATCCGCACCACCAAAAGGACATCATTCAAAGAGCGACTTGACAACAACACCCACAACAGCAAGGAACTCTTCAACGTCGTCAAAGAGCTCTCCAACCCCAGCGCCAGCAACAACGACATCACACCGTCACAAGAACTCTGCAACTCCCTCGCCACGTTCTTCCACCGTTAGATCGCAGATATACATGACAGCTTCGGACCCCACACTCCGCCTCCAGTCACCGAACCGACAACCCCCACCACCACCCTCAGCGCCTGGACCCCCATCAGCACTGAAGACACCACCAACGTCATGAACTCCATCCACTCCGGCTCCCCCTCTGACCCATGCCCCCATCATATCTTCAACAAAGCTGACTCCATCATCGCACCTCATCTCCGGAACATCATTGACAACTCCTTCACGTCAGCCACCTTCCCGGAGAGCTGGAAGCACACAGAAATAAACGCACTACTGAAGAAACCCACAGCGAACCCCAAAGACCTCAAGAACTTTTGCCTCATCTCTCTTCTTCCCTTCCTGGCCAAAGTCATCGAGAAGACCGTCAACAAACAGATGACTGCTTTCCTCGAGGCAAACAACTCGCTCGACCCTACCCAGTCCGGGTTTCGAGCCAACCACAGCACCGAGACTGCCCTCATCGCAGCCACCGACGACATCAGGACCCTGATGAACAACGGAGAAACGACCGCCCTCATCCTCCTGGACCTCTCCGCAGCCTTCGACACCGTATGCCAACGCATCCTAATAACCCGCCTCTTCAACACGGGGATCCAAGGAAAAGCCCTGGACTGGATCACCTCGTTCCTCTCGGACAGAACCTAGAGAGTCCGCCTCCCTCCCTTCCGCTCAGAAGCCACCAAGATCATCTGCGGCGTACCCCAAGGCTCCTCGCTCAGCCCGACCCTCTTCAATATCTACATGAGCCCCCTCGCTGCCATCGCACGCAAACATAACATCAACATCATCTCCTACGCCGACGACACCCAGCTGATACTCTCCCTCATCAAAGACCCAGCCACCGCCAAGACTAACCTACAGGAAGGAATGAGAGATGTCGCAGATTGGATGCAGCTCAGTCACCTGAAGCTGAACTCAGACAAAACGGAGGTCCTCATCCTCGGACAAGCTCCATCCACCTGGGACGACTCCTGGTGGCCCTCAGCTCTGGGCTCCGCGCCGACACCCTCGGACCACGCACGCAACCTGGGATTCATCCTGGACTCCTCCCTCCCGATGACCAGGCAGGTCAACGCCGTCTCATCATCATGTTTCAACACCCTGCGCATGCTCCGAAAGAACTTTCGGTGGATCCCCACCGAAACCAGAAAGACGGTGACCCAGGCCCTCGTAACCAGACGACTGGACTACGGAAACGCCCTATATGCTGGAACCACCGCCAAACTTCAGAAACAACTACAATGCATACAGAACGCCTCCGTGAGACTCATCCTCGACATCCCTCGCCACAGCCACATATCCGCCCACCTGAGAAACCTGCACTGGCTCCCCGTCAACAAGAGGATCACATTCAGGCTCCTCACCCACGCACACAAAGCGCTCCACGGCATGGGCCATGAATACCTCAACAACCGCCTCTCGTTCTACACTCCAACCCACCAGCTCCGCTCCGCCAGCCTCGTCCTCGCCACCGTCCCACGGATTCACAGAACCACAGCCGGAGGAAGAGCGTTCTCCTTCCCGGTAGCCAAAATATGGAACTCCCTCCCGCACACCTACGAATGACCCAGGACCATCTCACCTTCAGGAAACACCTCAATACCTGGCTTTTCGAGCAGTAGCAGCACCCCCCCTCCTTCAGCGCCTTTAGACCCTAACGGGTGAGTAGCGCGCTCTATAAATGTTCTGATTGATTGATTGATAGCCTCCCCGCCCTCTTCAGACCTTAATAGGCCCCTGGGATCCCATCCCCCAGGGCCAAATTCTAAAATAACGAGGTGGGGGCATGGGAACCCTGTCCCTGAGCCATAATAGGCCCTGGTGACCCCATCCCTTGTGGCCGAATGCCATACAAAAGGGGAGAGATAGTGCACAGACCTGTAGGAGAGTAGGGTCTGCAATCCTATGGTCACCCCCGATTTTTGCTTTTTGCTTCACTGGTTTACGACTTTCCCTGGCTATGGGTCTGCTAATCAGACCCACAGCCTAGCTGTTCTCTCTCTAAATTGACAACCATGTACCTTAGGTGCATTTACCAATTGGTACTGGGCCACCTTATCAGTCCCTGTACAGTGTACTATAGGTACCCAGGGCATAGGTGTACCCAGGGCCTACCAGGGGCTGAAGCATGTATTATGCCACCCCTGGCTGGCCATCTAAACAGACACAACTGGCTGCACGACAGCTGGGGCAAGGTGGTGTAATCACCCTTTGCTTTAGATATAGTTACCTATATCTAAACCTAAAATGGACACATATATTCCTATCAGTCACTCCTATGGCAGGCCTTATCAATCCTGAAGGCAGAGTGCTTGGAATTATGTGAGATGGTGCTCTGGCATGAGCTGAGCCCGTTTGCAGCTTGCGGAACCAAGTCCTAATAGCTGTTCCATGATAACGCTATACCATTTACTCTTAAGTGCATTATAATCCTCGCGGTTATTGCTAACTTTGGTATAGCATTATCAAAACATGTCGAGTAAGGTGTCATACGAATTGGAAAACTACCCCCTTGCCAATTCTGGCGACGGGGGTAGCATTCCACCCTTCTAGAGGGACACGACATGTATGTAACTGTGAACCCCGGTTAAAGTTAACTCGAGCCTCAGCATCACAAAATGGATGCTGCCACCACAGACACAAGTCTGACCTCCTGCTGCTGGGAGTCCTTCCAGCGAGGGAGGCTTGGACAAAGGGTTTCCTGCCTTGGGAGGTGCTAGCACCACCCCAGACAGGATTTTGTGTATTAGGTAGGACCGGGCTGAAAGGAATGGGACATGCCTGGGGTGTCCCTGTGCATACTCCGGTCTAAACCAGTTCCTGGGGCACTCCAGCCCCAGAGCTGGCTCAAGACCGGACAAAGGATAGGGGGTGTAACCACCCCCCTTCCTGGTCCCACCCAGAGGAGGGACCTAGTCGTAGTACAGCCCCCTTTAGCCGGATAAAGGTAGGAGCTGGTCCCATTCCAAATTAGATTATCCTGAACAACTTTACAAGAAGAAACTCTGGACTTCGACGTTCTGCTCCACAGAAGACTGAAGAAATCTCCCTTGTGGGCAAGGAGTGTCCACCCTGCACAAGAAGGCACCATCGGCGTCCAGCGGCTTCACTTTGTCATCTTCCTTCCCGGATCCAGACTTCAGAGCACGACGAGACCCGGATTCCGAGACCTCTCTGACCTCTAGCTACATCTGCAGCACAGCTGAGATCCGTGGGTGCGATAAGACACGTGGGACCGGCCATCTTGAAAGAAGCAGCACTTCGCTCCAGCACGACTTCAGAGGTATCCTCGTCCAAGTGCTTTGGGGACTGAGAAGCCCCGACCCCGAGCAGCTCCTGCACCGAAGACCAGCCCTCCAGCATCCACGAGATCTGCGTGAGGCCCTTCTGCCTGTTTGCTGCTTGACGCGTTGTCTTGTCACTTGCCGGCTGGCTTGTGACCTCCTAGAAGACGAAACCCGACAACTTCACTGCTGGTCTGGTTGCTCCAGACTGGCCCTTGCTCCCTTCCAAAAGAGGAGCACCCCGGACCCTCCTGGTCAACTCCAGACGCCGTTTTTACTCACCGCATGGGTTGCCTTTGCCAAGGCCTGTTGACTCCGAATCCGAAGCCGACACCGCCGACAGCGAGAGCCTGCGTGGGACAGCTCGTGCCTCCATCCTGGTCGTCGAAGACACCACCTGGTCCACGTGGCTGCAGAGACAAGCGTCCACCTTCACCTAATCGCGACAACGACATCTGGTTCCACTCCTGGTTCCACTCCAGTCACTGGCTAGTGACTTTGAACATTGTCCCCTCTGCTTTCAGGTTCTTCTCTTCACTGATCCACCCTTGGATCACACCGGACATCTTCCTCCTGACCGCCTGCAGCATCTTTTCCCTCAAGTCCCCATCCCGTAGGGCACAGCTTTCCAAACTTTTCATGTTGGTGACACACCTTTTTGTGAAAAAACTTTCAGGGACACGGTAATGTGAGGAAGCACAGCGAGCGAGCCCAAACCACCTATGGTGGGTTCGGGCCTCACACACACATACCCCACCCCACACACACCCCCCACAGACACACCACCCCACACACACACCCCGCACAATCCCCCCACACACACCCCACACACACCCCACCAACACCCCACACACACCCCACCCACACAACCCCCCCACACACACCCCACACAACCCCCCCACACACCCCACACACAACCCCCCACAGACACACCACCCCACACACACACCCCACAAAACCCCCAGACACACACCCCCCCACACACACCCCACACAACCCCCCCCACACACACCCCACGCAACCCCCCCACACACACCCCATGCAACCCCCCCATACACACCCCACGCACAACCCAACACACACCACCCCACACACAAACCCACACACACCCCACACAACCCCCCCACACATCCCACACATAACCCAACACACACCACCCCACAGACACACCACCCCACACACACACCCCACAAAACCCCCACACACCTCACCCACACACACCCCACACAACCCCCCCACACACACCCCACGCAACCCCCCACACACACCCCATGCAACCCCCCCCACACACCCCACGCACAACACACACCACCCCACAGACACACCACCCCACACACAAACCCACACACAACCCCCCACACATCCCACACATAACCCAACACACACCACCCCACAGACACACCACCCCACAGACACACACAACACCCCCCCCCACACAACCAAACACACCCCTCCCACACACACACACCGGGGCCGGTTTGTTACTGGGGGCCGGGTTTGCAGCTGTGCTGCAATATTGCCCCCCAGGTTACAAAAGCAGCATACAAGCGTTTCCAGCCTGCCAGGGCAGTGAGTGCATCCCCAGAGGCCAGGCAGCCAGCCAACCCAAAATATGAATTTTTGGGACCTTGATGCTAGTTGACCCTTGCCCACTAGATGGCAGAACGAGCAAATCAGCGTTACCCATTTTGTTGCAAAGGAACTAAACTAGGGCCAGATTTACAAAGCCGTTTTGCCTTTGCCAACTCTGCGACCTACAAAATCAAAGGGTTTGTTTTGCAGAACGGCTTTTAGCCATCATCTTACCCCTTTTTGAGAATCAGTAAATCCGTTTCTAATTGCACTGTGCGTTTACGGACTCATACCTATACTGCCAATTGCAACAAGGTTTATCAATAGTTTGTGAGCACAATCGTAGTTGCATTCCATTAAAAAGTTACTAACTCCTTAAAGGAGGTGGGCCCCCAATTAACCTAAAGTCTCTGAATGTACGGTCTCAGGTCCCCTCACCACTACTAGGGCTGCCACCTGTCTCACGGATAAATACCAGACATATGTTTCTTTTTTTTAAGATTCTGCAAAGGTGAGGACACGATACCTGGACTTAACTTTATATAAAATCGTCTGTGTTCCTTTTCACATGGCCTTTTTGTGTTTAATTTAATGATCAGTCAGAAATCACCAAGGCAGCTGTAGAGCACTTTTTAAAGAGCTTTCTTTTTATAGTTACTGTTTTATGTGGCAAATACTGACTTTGTGTGACTTTATGAATCCATGCATTGGCTGGGACATTAAAATACTGCTCATGCTAATAAAAAAATGCTAAGTAGCAAGTGCAACCCAAGCGGGGGCCGAATCTCCCCCCCCCATTGGCATCACAGGGCTTCAGCCCCCACTCAATCCACCCCCCCCCCCCCCCACCCCCGTCGTGTGTGGCATCCCGGGCCTGCTCACAGCCGCACCCGAGCACTTCACAGGTCGTTAAAGACCTTGTGCATGTTAATGGGGCTTTGTTTTTTGTTTCACCCCTTCTAGAGCCCCTGCAGCCCCACTCTGCAGATTGCTGGCAGAAGTGATCTCATCCCGCGACACACCTACGGCTGGGGCGCGACACAGTAATGTGTCGCGCCACACAGTTTGCAAAGCTGTGCCGTAAGGCCTAATTCCACAAACAAGGGGAGAGGGGCAGAGGGACCGTGTAATTGCTGCATCCTGGGAGACCACTCGTGGGGTACAGTAATTTGCAAGAAGGCCCAAGGGAAAAAACCCTGCTTAGCCAATCAGAACACTCTATTTTCAAATTGCCGCGCCTGTGATTCTCTCGTGAGATTCTCACGGACCAAACCATCACATATTTTTAAACCTTAACTCCTCAAAAACTAATAAATAGATTTACACACTTTCTGGACCAAGATCTAGCTTCCTGCTAATTTGGTGTGGTTCCGTTCAGCAGTTTTCGCTGTAGCGCTATCTAAAAAGGTTTATGGAAAATGCATGGGGATTTTGAGGTTTTGGGACCGCCCTTTTTTCTTGATTCCCACTTGATGGATCACCTCGAAACATTTGATGCACAAAGTAGGTACCAAAGTCCAAGGGCCTGATTACGACTTTGGCGGTCTTCCAGATAGATAAATAGATAGATAGATATCCCCCAGTTTTGACAAAGGTAAAAACACCAAAACGCATCTTTGCGGGTGGTGGATTAAACACTGGATTGGTCTCATCTAAGAGTGTCATCTTTTTTCTTTTTTTTAAAGTGAGGGGATTGTTTATTCGAAGTGGTAAAACTGTGCCTGGAGTGATAGAAGTCTTTTGTCATTTTACAGCTCGTGTGGATGGCACTCTGCTAATCCTATGCTTAAAGACTTTGCTGTAAAAAGGTCAAAAGACTTTGAACCTTTACACCCGGGCGTGGATGGCATTGTCCTAATCCTACGCTTAAAAACTTTGCTAGAAAAACAGACGTTTGAGGTCAGCAGATTTAGAGCGTTACTGATGTTGTAGAGTGCTCTATAGAGGAACTGCTCTCCAGCTAAACATGGGAACTACCCAGAGTTCTCTGCTTCTTTATTTGTTTGCATAATTTATGTGGCATCCTTAGCCTGGAAGGGTATTGGTTTGACTTATAATGGGTGCTCCCTTGTGTTTGGACAAAGAGGGGAGAGGATGTAGCCCTAAGGCCATAGCAGTCGACCTCAGAGCTTGGGAACTGAGTTCGAGCAACGACGCTCAACATCCTGTGATTCTGGGCAAACCACTTAATCTCCCATGCCTTACAAAAATGAATGTGTCAATCTGTAACGAAACTGGTGCTCATGCAATGCACTCTGATACCTTATGCCTTCAGGTCTAGTTTGTGCTATATAAGAAAAGAAAAATGTTTTATATACATTTTGTTTAATTAACATCAGGGTGAGTATTCGACTTGAGAGGGGTTAGTTTACTATTCCCACTCTAGTCTAGCTTAAAGTGTGTAGTACTTTTCCCTAACGCCCTTCACTTTGCTTCTATAGGAAGATTCTCCCAAACATTCCTGCAGTACATTAGGAAGAACGTGGAGTTCAGCAGAGTTGTCATGACTACTTGGGAAGCAACCTACACAGTATGTCTGTCAGCATACAAATTCACGGCAACCAGAATGCACTTTTGGTTCATTGACTGGAGAAAGGAAGACATTGATTGAAGCTGAAGATGCCAAAGACATCCAAAGTGTGTTTCAGTAGGCCAGTGCTAGTAGAGGTCTTGATCCATAGATGTTGCCTGTGACATAGGCACTCTGGGAGTAGATAAAGTCATGCAATTCGCTCTCAGCTTGTTACAACTTTCTGCTGTCAGGTGGGTGAGAATGGTGGGGAGAATTTTCTACCCATGGTCTGGGAAGCTTTATCTTAACAGCCTGCTTTGAAGATTAATGTGTGATCCTATGACTAGGAGGCTGCTCCCTACTCCTACCTTCTGAGAGCACAGTGGTCTGGTAACCACTCAAAAAAGAGAGGTTGGTTAGCCTGCCTTGCTGAGGACATACAGGAGATCAAGGACATCGAGGAGATCAACTCACCTCATTCAGAATAAATGGAGTCAGAAGCAGCAGAGAGTCAGCATTACTAGAGATTTGGTATGGTTGGTTAAGGAAATACGGTTAGGTTATCTTAAACTAGGATAGATTACATTAAATTATGTTAGATTTGGTCAGGACAGGTTAGATTAGGTTAAAATATGTTACATTAAGTTAGTCTGAGATCGGGGGCGTGGCCTTCAGTTTATGATGGCGGTTGCATAAGCGACGAACTCCGGGCCGGGCCGTTTCAATCGGGTACTTATTCCTGATCCTGTAGCTGCAGTGTATCTGGGGAAGCAGTTATCCATGTCGGATCACGGCAGGATCGTGCTGGCAGAGTTTGGCGGACCAGTGCTGCCTGGTGTTATACCAAGGTGGCAGTGACACAGATCTGCAGCGTTCAGGGCCTGCAGGCTGGGTGTGGCCTCCGGCCGCACTGGAGGATCTTGCAGTGGAGCTGCCTGTGCTGCACCCGCGTGTGGCCTGCTCAACTACGCGAGGCCCAGGCTTGGGTCTGAACTTTTATATCCGGCGAGAACACCCGGAGGGCTGTGACATACATCGCTGAGATCAGCGCAACTAGCGGTGAGGTGCATGACTCCTCCCCCCGTGCACTAAGGCGGTTGATTGATGCAGAGAGTGCTGGGGCTGGAGACACACCATAAGCATGGATAACTGCGCCACTGGCCACCTTGAGTGAACAGAATATTCTTCCCCACTCTCCCACTGCCTTTTAATCACCGGCTGAGCAGAAGAAATACCCGGTGCCAACGAAGACCACTCATTGGGCCCTGAGCACACTTAGGGCCTATAGTAGAATGCATATTGCCGCCATCTTGCCCGGTTTGAGGACATTTGCCACTGAGCAGGCTAGACCTGAGGGGGCGGGTAGTGACTGAGAGAGGGGGGCACCCCACCAATGCACTACTGAAGTGACTGAGCCCCATTGGTGCATGCTTTGTAGAGGCAGTAGAGGCGATTGGGATACCGGCTGGTTTAACTGCTTATTCTGCCTCATTTGGGGTACTTGTCCTGTCTGAAGTGCCTGCTAATGCATCTGGATGTTGCTAAACCTTGGATCATCCAGAGTGATGTACTGAGTCAGCCACGCCCATAGTCACTGGACTGCCTGTCTTGGATGGGTGTGGCTTGCTAAGCTCACTGCACACTAATGATTACAACTGCTACTCTGAGACTACTGGCCCTTCCCCTATAGCTGTGGCAGCCGGTGGAATAGGGTGCCTGGAGGTAGTGGGTTGAATTGATACCGGCGGTGACTGTTTTGTTTCCCTAGCTTGTCAAGGGCATGGTCAGGGGAAGAACTCGGAACACCTTGAGGTCTGGCAGAGGAGGTTCTCAAGCCTCACCCTCAGAGTCCTTACCCAGTAGCTCTCGGCAAATGCAGCCTGCGACATCGCCCACCCCGCTGGGGCCAAATTGGACATGATCTTGAAGGAAATTCGAGACTCACATGTTGCTATCGAAAGACAGTTGGGCACAATCTCCATGGAACTGAACCTACTCAAGGACGACCACCGAATACTGTCCGATAAAGTCAAGAACTCGGAACAGCTACTGAATTCGGTGAGGCCCCAAGTAATAGAGCATGATGGTTAGTTAAAACGGATGTGTCAGCAGATTGAATCCCTGCAAGCCCGAGCCGACGATGCAGAAGGACGGGCAAGGCGCAACAACCTCCATGTAGTGGGTCTGCCGGAAGGGACGGAAGGTTCCAACCCGATGATCTACATCGAAGACTGGTTGAAGTCGGTGGTTCGGTGGTAGCCCCCTCGGGCTTATCCCCGCACTTTACCGTGGAACGCACCACAGAGTACCTACACGCCGACCTATACCCAGATCAAACCCCCGTCCAATGTTGGCGAGAATATTGAATTATAGAGATCGGGACCACGTGCTACAGTCTGCGATGGATCATGGTCCATTACAGGTTGAGTCTTTATATTTCCAGACTACACATTGGCAGTACAACAGAAACGTTCTTCCTTTATGGACGACAAGGCCATAGTTCGTGCAGCGGGGTTGATATTTGCATTACTTTTCCCGGCAAAGCTTAAGATTAACCATAACCAGCGCTCAATGTTCTGTGACACCCCGGAGAGTGCATGGAAATGGCTAGACAGTAATTTTCCCGAAGTGGAAGCGGAAAGGCACCTGGACTCCACGCAATCGCGTCCTCGTCGAGTACCCCGTCTCTGCAGAAAGGGCATGATTACGCAAAGCAAGGAAGTCTCTTCTCCGCCTCAGCTGCAGGCACTGGGGGGCAGACAAGAAGCCCTTTGCACTGCTGACGCTCTGCGTGTTCTATGTCCACTGATCAGCACCAGCCCCTCAATTGAAGTGCACATGGATTCTGAGTCTGAGGGTAGTGTGGCATTGTTCCCAACTGGATCAACACACACACAACGCACAGCCATGATCCTTTGGGCTGAACTCATACAATATTGAAGAGAGCACTGTCACTTAATACTGGAACTACATATCTCTACTTTCATACTTGAACTATGTCACACATTGCTGAATATTACCCTGGACTCTATTATGTAATGTTTAAAGCTTTATTATAATGTGCCCATATAAGGGGTGTTCAACCGGAAGCATATCGGCCTGGCCGGCCTACGCATGTACCTGTCTAATATCATCAGAAGCTAGATTACTGAGTGTGCAGCTTGTCCCATGAGCGAAAGCCAGAGTTCTGGGGTAACATGTTAGATTTGTTATCCACAGTTTGGTCTAGCGAATTTCAATCGTTCGACCCAGTATTGGGGTTTGTTTGTATTGTTTTGATCACTGCCGCGTATTCTGATGGTGTTCTTCGGGGTGGGGGATTTGGGAGGATCCTTTTACTTGAGATGTGAAGATGTTGGTCGCTAAATTGTATACTGTCATCTCCTGGAATGTTAGGGGGATGGGTTCAGTCTAAAAGAGACATAGAATAGTGGTCCAACTTCATCGGCACAAAGCCCAAATAATATGTCTTCAAGAGACACACCTAATGCCAAGTGAGTCGAGTAAAATACAGAGGAGATGAAGGGGTCTATTTTATGCAACAGTATGCTCTGCCTTTTCTAGAGGTGCTGCAATATGGATGCGGGTGAGTTTCCCCTTTGCTGTAACTGAGTCTAGAATCGATGATCAGGGTAGATATGTTTTGGTTAGGGGGACACTAGATGGTAGGCAAGTTGTGCTCGGCTCTATTTATGCTCCAAATGTTGAACAGGAAACATTTTTATCACAATAATCTCAGGCACTTTCTTTGGGTGCAGTATCCGTGGTTGTTGGGAGGGGACTTTAATGAAGTATTTGATGTACATTGGGACCGTTCACATCCTCCCTTGCCAAATACAGCAGCGGTAACACAAGCTGCTGCACTAACTCGATGGGCACGCGGGTGGAATCTCTTAGATGTTTGGCGATCCCAACACCGGGATATGCGGGAATACTCTTTCTTCTCCCACCCGCACAACCTGCACACCCGATTAGATCACATTCTGTGTACCCCCGATATCTCTTCTGCTGTTCATCAGAGCACGTACCTGGGCAAAACCATCTCAGACCACTGTCCTATAGAGCTGACGTTACATTGGGGACGGGTCCCTACGCCTATACCTACGTGGGGACTACAACCTTTGACTTTGGAAGACCAGGGTTTTCGTGCCACACTAGCTGACACCATTACAACGTACTTTGCCGACAATGAGGGCTCGGCCACGACCAGATCATTTGAGTGGAATGCCTTCAAGATAACAATGAGGGGAGTCTCTATGAGTCCTCTAGTTGGGGTCAGAAGAGAAGTGATGAGGGATTAGACCAATTTAGACGGTAAATTACAGGCCTTGGAAACAGCAGCCCAAACAGAGATGACAGAGGCGGAACACTTGCTGGATGCTAAGGTCTCGGTACGCTGAATTATTGGAACGATTACGAACCATCGACTTTCAGGCTTCCACATTATGAACATGCCACAGCAGACAGAGCTGGTACACTATTGGCACAACTGATTTCAGCCCCCATTGACTCCTACTCCTACTCTTGCAATATTTAATACACACCATATACTGGTCACCACTCAAATTTATATCAACCAAGCCTTTACAGGGCTCCTCCCTTTGATGACTTCAATGCGACTATGGAATTCCTCGAGGGAATCACTCTTCCTACATTTCCAAACTCGACTGCTAAGTTATTGGCGGCTACACTCACTTTTGCAGAAATCCGGGTTGCGATAAAAGCGTTAGCGTGTAACAAGACCCCAGGATCGGATGGTCTGCCTATTGAATTTTACTCTACCTATGTGGATGTTTTGGCCCAGAAATTGCTACAGTTATATGTTACCTCGTTCACAGAAGGCACACTGCTCCCTACTACCAGAGAAGTAATAGTTACTTCCCTGTTGAAGCCTGATAATACCCCCTCTGACATGACATCTTATCGACCTCTGTCGATACTCAACACGGAATATAAAATCCTAAGTAAAATTCTGGCGAGTAGATTACTTCCTATGTTGCCGCACTTTTTACATGCGGACCAATGTGGTTTTATTCCCAGGCATAGCACATTTCTTAATATTTGTCGACTGCATGCTGTAACTGAGGCACTACCACTGGCAGGATGCTTGTCTTTAGATATACTGCAAGCATTCAACACACTAAGTTGGTCCTACGTGCTCACAGTCCTTACAAAGTTTGGAATACCCCCTGAACAGTGGCGGCTCCCACATCGGGGCGTTTGGGCACTGCCCCCCTGCTTTCTCGAAGTGCGAGAAGGCAGAAACATAAATGGTAATAACTACCATTTATGTTTCTGCCTTCTCGCACTGCGAGAAAGCAGAAGTGCCTGGTTGGGGGTGGGCGGTCCTGCTCGAGGGCAGGGGGGAGTGGCTTGCCCACTGTTGTGCATACTGACTTTTTGGTCGGCCCGGGGGCCGACCAAACAAACAGTACCCACAACGGTGGGCAAGCCACTCCCCCCTGCCCTCGCGCAGGCCCGCCCACTCCCTTCATCTCTATGTATGCTGCTGCATGCAGCAGCATACACAGAGAAAATCACCTGGGTGGGGCGCGCTCCGCAGCGCCTCACCAACACAACGCTGCCATTGCAGCGTTATGATTAGCGGAGGGGAGGGAGGCTGCCTTTCCTGATGACGATGCAGGAATTGAAAAATGCAGGATGGCGGGAGTCGGTACCCATCCAGAGGTGGCGAAGGACGGTAAGTTTTATTTTATTTATATTTTTAATTATACGAACCCCTCCCGCCTCCCACCCGCGATGACCTCATTTCCACCCCCAACTTTTACCGCCCTTCCCCGTCATACCGACCGCGACTGCATGCTGGCTTCCCCTCGTTTGCTGCACATACATAGAGATGCTAGCTTCACAGAATTTAGGAGCAGGAATGTCACGACTTTACACCGATAAAAAAACAAGGAACAAAAAGCATCGGTGCAGTGGTAGACAAGGACGATTCGGACGGAGGCAGCGCACAGACGGCTAGGAAAGGAAAAAGATTTGCATAGGCAAATAGTGGATGGATCTGAGGGGCATGTGAGAAAATCCTGGAATGAACTGCGCCACAATGCGAGGCCTAGCGGGTGAGTTATTACAGGGCGGGTGCTCTAGACTGGCTGACTTTTACAACATGCCTCGCGTGACCAACATCTATTTTTTTTCTTTTTTGGTGATTTTCAATCTACTGTTTTCTATTTGATTGAACTTTGATCAGAGTTGTTAGTAAGGGCAGGAGTCAGGAGCTGCACAGGGCAAAGTAAAAAGGCCTGACTTGCCAAGAGAACATAATTAGTGTTGAATATCATACAGGCTGCATTTGATTTAGGTAACTGCATCGGGGGCATTTGAAGAACAGAGGAATCAAATGAGAGGACACAGGTCAGAAAGGAGCGGGTAGGTCTAGGGGCGGGAAACAACCTTTACAACGCAACTTTTACAACGCACTACCATTACAATGAAACTTTTACAACGCAACATCATTTACAACGCATGCATTTACAATGCAACCATTACAACGAATGACACTATAACGCACACCACTACAACGCATGTCATTACAACGCAGTCATTACAACGCATACCATTACAACGCATAGCATTACAACACATAGTACCCCTACACTATCCAACACTTACCCTACTGTTCCACCCCCTGGAGTTAGAATAGTAATTTTTACCCCTACACTATCCAACACTTACCCTACTGTTGCACCCCCTGGAGTTAGAATAGTAATTTTAACCCCTATACTATCCAATACTTACCCTACTGTTGCACCCCCCTGGAGTTAGAATAGTCATTTTTACCACTACACTATCCAATACTTACCTTATATGCAATGTTATGTTATGCGTTGTAATGGTATGCGTTGTAAAGGTAGTATGCGATGTAATGGAATGCGTTGTAAAGGCAGTTTTTAAAAATTTGTTGTAAATGCATGCATTGTAATGGAATGCGTTGTAATGGATGTTGCGTTGTAAAAAATGCGTTACAAAGGTAGGTGTTGTAAAAGTATGCGTTGTTTGTAACGTCATACATCCCTAGGGGCTAGAGGTCAGGACAAAGGGGGGTTAAACCACTTGACTTTCTGAAGGGTTTGTGCAATAAATAAACAAAGATCCGCAGGATTCGGTAGTCCCACTTGTACAGAAAAGGGTGCTTGCCCGCCCTTTCATTTGCTCATGCTTTGTTCTCAGACAAGGTCAAAGGTTATTTATATTCTCTTAAATGTATTGACAGAAACATTCTTTTGGTTTTTAAAAGTTATATTTTCAAACAACAATATTTACATTCAGCGCCTCACAGGTCGCTGTAGGCATCGACGTGCTGTGCACTAACAAATGTTTCACACATTCTGCTACAGCACTCTTGTGCACTACGCCATACCTACATCGTGCTCTCACAGGTAAAGGCAGGAAGTTATGACTCAAGAGCGAGAGGGACTGAGTGCCTCCATTCTCGAAGCCAATGCCAGAGAAATCAGGAGCGTGACAATGCTGGTTATCTACATCTATATGTTTCTGAGATACGTTTCACATTAAATATTTTCTCTGAATATGAATAGCTCCCAGAGCTCACACACAGGAATCCTAGAATTTTACTGACAAAGGGTGGATGGATGAAAAGGTGAATGAATGGCCATGTGCAGTGCAGCTCTTCAAGGTGTTTCGATCTTCGAGGCGCGGGGGCATACGAAGTTATAGTAGAGGCAACTCTGCTCCCTGACTCAGACCAAGGCAACTGGTATCTCCAAACTATTTTCGGTGGTCTCCAACTTAAGAAAACTGAAAAAAATGGTAAAAATATGTACATGTTGTACTCTTTTCGAATATTTGGGGAAAATTTGAGGCAGAAAAGGGGTAAGTGGTGTTGCCTGAAAATGGTTTATTCTTTGCAGTTTTATATACTTGAGCACACATGGCACCAGTTACATTACAGCAGGTCACATTCATTGTGTTCTTAAAGTCAGTGCTTCACAGGACCTCTGCTGTGCACGTCACACTGGACATAAACATACATTTACACTCACGGCACAGGAGTTTCAACCTCTGGCCTGCCGTGCCGGCACAGGTAAGGTGAGGAACTTGCATTGGTGTCATTTTTAACAGTCAAAGCGATGTGGGAAATACAGACTTTAAGATGGTAGTACTGACAGCGGTGTGACTCTGTCAGGGGGGTTCAGAATCGGACCAGTTTTAAACTCATCTACAGTGCAGAACAGCTTGATCATAGCACAGGTGTGCAGTAAGTCTTGAGTTTTTGACCTCAGCCGATGCACCATTTTATTTAACAAGCTGCTTGCTCAAGAATGGTTTCCTTGCTTTTAGTGTTGTTGGGCAATGAGACACCCTGGTATTTTTGTTTTTATCTGACCAGTGCTAGGGCAGTTGTGTTCTCGTGTATTTGAAGGTGTCTTAATCCTCGTTCTGGTGAGCTCCACATGCATGCTTTGCCTGAACTGGGGTTGACACTTGATAGCCACAAGAACTACATTTGGTAGGTAATATGCAATTGAAGGCTTTCTTACAGTCCAAATTATTTATTGGGCCAGTGAGTCCATGAATGGAGTATGGTATAGCCTATCCACCTTACCTTCTTTGAACATCAGACATAATATTCCGAGAACATCAACAAAACCTTTCTCCTGAAGGTAGTTGATGATTATCAGACTGTTTTCATTTAATTATTTTAGGTTTTGTGACGTATTGGGTGGTCTGATAATGTGTTGCATGACTAAACACTTATTCCTTTCCCCGCCAAAGTCATCGAGAAGATCTCCAACAGACAGCTTGCCGCCTTCCTCGAGACGAACGGATCCCTCGACCCCTCGCAGTCCGGTTTCAGAGCCAACCACAGCACCGAGACCGCCCTCATCGCAGCCACTGACGACATCCGAACCCTGCTCGACAACGGGGAAACAGCGGCACTCATCCTCCTGGACCTCTCCGCCGCGTTCGACACTGTCTGCCACCGCACCCTAGTCCAACGCCTCAGCAACACCGGCATCCAAGAGAAGGCATTGAAGTGGATCATCTCATTCCTCGCTGGAAGAACACAGAGAGTCCGCCTCCCCCCGTTTTGCTTCGAGGACACCGAAGTCATCTGCGGCGTCCCGCAAGGATCATCACTCAGCCCCACTCTCTTCAACGTCTACATGAGACCTCTCGCAGCCATCGCACACCAACACAACCTCAACATCATCTCCTACGCCGACGACACCCAGCTGATCCTCTCCCTCACCAGAGACCCCGACACCGCCAGAACCAGCCTCCACGAAGGGATGAAAGACGTCGCCGAGTGGATGAAGAACAGCCGCTTGAAACTGAACTCTGACAAGACGGAAGTCCTCATCCTTGGACCATCACCCTCCACCTGGAACAACTCCTGGTGGCCCCCAGCCCTGGGCACCGCCCCCAAGCCGACAGACCACGCACGCAACCTGGGCTTCATCCTGGACTCTTCCCTCTCAATGACCAGACAAGTCAACGCCGTCTCCTCTTCATGCTTTCACACTCTCCGCATGCTCCGCAAGATCTTCCGATGGATCCCGATCGAAACCAGGAAGACGGTCACCCAGGCCCTCGTCACCAGCCAGCTGGACTACGGAAGCACCCTCTACGCCGGAACCACAGCCAAGCTACAAAAAAGACTACAACGCATCCAGAACGCCTCCGCTCGACTCATCCTGGACATCCCTCGACGCAGCCACATCTCCAGCCACCTGAGGAACCTGCACTGGCTCCCCGTCAACAAGAGAATCGCGTTCAGACTCCTCACCCACGCACACAAGTCTCTCCACAACCTGGGCCCCAAGTACCTCAACGACCGCCTGACCTTCCACACGCCCACCCGCCAGCTACGGTCTGCTAGCCTCGCCCTCGCTGCCGTACCACGCATTCGAAGAGCCACCGCCGGAGGCAGATCCTTCTCCTATCTGGCGGCCAAGACATGGAACTCCCTCCCCATCCACCTTCGGCTGACCCAGGACCACCTCGCCTTCAGGAGACAACTCAAGACCTGGCTGTTTGAGCAGTAGCGGCCCCTTCCCCCAAGCGCCTTGAGACCCTTCCGGGTGAGTAACGCGCTATACAAGTGATTTGATTGATTGATTGATTGATATGGTTCCAAAGGTGAGACTTATTTGTTATGCCAATGCTTGTTAGTCTTATCGAGGCCATGGCTGTCCAGTACTCCAGTCTAGGCCCAGGAGGGATGGTTCCATGTCACACTTACAGGATACACTATCACAAAATATATGAGTCCCATTCAGGTTAATTGTATGTACATATATTTGTGTTGATGTCTTTTGCTGGACCTGTGTTGGATACCCCTGAGAGAGGCGGCTTGGCGTGACCATAAGGTGTAGTATTGTTGCTTCTACAGCGTGACCACTTCATCCCGCTGGTTAGTTCCAGTTTGACAGTTGCTACATTAACTTTCTTTCATTCTCATATTTGCTTGAAAATCCTCAATTTGCTCACTCCTTTTTCTAAATTCTCTTGGGGGTTAAACCCCCCTTCTGAATCTCTCTTATGCCAGTAAAGCCCACCACAGGGCACGCATCCTGAACTTTCACGCCTCACCACTTTCAAATATCACCAGCCGCAACTGCCCCTGAATATTGTAAATGGATTCAATTATTGTATACAAATCTCACGGTCCGCGGCAAGACAGGGTCGACTATCTCGACTACATATCGTATCGAATGTGGAACTCATCAGAGATGCCTCTTGTCACCCCTGTTATTTGTACTAGCGCTGGAGCCCCTGGCGCAACAGCTACTTGATATCATGACTCCCTTTGGCATCCACTCAGTTTCACTTTATGCATATGACATGCTGCTGTATTTTAAGGATCTTGGTATGGATATGCACCCCATAGCTATAATATTTTTGCACTTTGGCAACATATCTGAGCTCCACCTCAATGCCATGAAATCTGTGGCATTCTCCTTTTCTAATGTATACGAGGGAACTCACTTGCAATTTGATCATTTACAATTCAGGGTACAAACCGTTACATTTAAATACCTTGATATACAAATTTATAGATCCATGACTGACATCATAGTGAGAACTATAAATTCACTCCGTTCCCAGGTGACGTTTTGGAACTCCTTACCGTTGACAATAGCGGGCCACCTAGCCGTCTCCAAGATGGTAATGTTACCCAGGCTATTGTACCACTTCGTGAATATCCCAGTCACCGTGCCTGCCTGGATATTTTTAGGGCACTGAACACCATGCTTACGGCACTACTGTGGGGAAAGGGTAGACACGGACTGGCACTGTCTAAGATGCAACTTCCACCCACTGCCGGCGGAATGGGAGCTCCTGACTTTAAAGCCTATTGCGTCGTTGGACAGCTACAATGGTTGGCGTACTGGTTGGCGGGCCACAACTTAAAAGAAATGCGCGTTGACGGAATGGGTAACTACTTACATTGTTGTGTCCTGGAGCCGACAGGGCACGTGACCCCCCTTATCTTTTATCCATAGCATAACAGTACTGGAAACAAGCTCTAAAATATTTGAAAGTGCAAAATCCATATGCTCCCAATAACCCCCTCTATGGCTTGCCCACCCGCCGAGGCATCTTATCCACTATTCAGGTGCGGAATTGGATGCAGGTGGGGACGACCACTGTGGGCGACTTATTCTAGGATGGGACGGTAATGCCCCATCAGGAGTTTGTACAAACAAATGCAGTGCCGGACACCTTGTTCCTCACGCATGCATCGGTCTCGCACAGTGTCAGACAGTACTGGCTAATAGACCAGAGGGAACCCCTACGTTTCTATTACTTCAGTCCTTACAAGTGATGGGACAGGGGGGCCACTTGGTTCGCTGGCTGTATCGTGGGCTACGGGAGCACTTACACATTTCACTTGCATCGCTCCGACAGAAGTGGGAAGGGGCTCTAATGAGAGACTTATCAGACAGGAAATGGACCTCTTCAGTTGAACATCCTCGACGGGTGTCCCGAAATTTCCGCCTGAAGACAATACAGTTATTAATATTCCATAGGGCCTATCTTACACCATTCGCAATTCAAAATATCTATCCCACGATATCCGCGCTCCGCCCCAGATGCTCCCACCAGCCAGCTGATTTTACACACATGTTATGGTCATGTACAGCATTGGGGAGGTTCTGGACGGAGGTAACTCAGGGTTTGTCCCGACTAACGGAGTGCTCTCCATGGGATAAAATGGAGGTATGCTTACTGGGACTTTTCCCATTGCCCAAGAAGGCGAAATTGTTACGTCGCTTTGCGAGCCTGGCTTTGATGCTCAGCAAGCGATTAATAACTCAGCAATGGATGGCTCATATGTCATCAAAGGAGGGCAAGTGGAGGGATGAGGTTATTAGATGGACAGTAGCAGAAGGGGAAGCGCTTCGATATGAAGAACACCTTGGTCTGCGGAAAAGGCAGATCTCCCTTCAATGGGCTCAATTAATAGAGCAGTTTAAAACACTAACAGACGATAATGTAGCGGAACCCCTTCCACCATAGCTGAAGAAGCTTAACTAAGTCTGGCACCTGGATGGATGCTGATGCAGGCAGGGGGTGGCTCTCCCTCTCTCCAATTTTCAGTTCCCTTCCTTCCACCCTTCTCCTCCCCCGATTTTATCCCCTCCTCTTCCCTCACCCCCTCCTGAGATGGTTCATGACTCCGACTTAGTCCTCTCAGTCCGTGAACATTCCTCCCCCATCTCCCCCCCCCTCTTTTTTTCCCTTCCCCGTTCCCCCCGGAGAATTTGTTGCACCATCATTAAGTTTGATTCCCCAGGGTTTTTGCCCTGGCAGTACAGTAGTGTTAGTTAAAGATAGAGAGATACCCCTTAAACTAGTCAAGGGAAATAGGGTTAAACAACCATGTGAAAGTGACGTTCCCTTGAGCTGAACTTTAAATAGAAAGACATGAACAATCCATTCCTGAATTTAAAAAATAATATAAATCCACAAACTAATAAGAAAAAAGGATCAAAATGTATTATGTATACATACAATAAAATACAGTGGGTGCTAGACAAAACTGTTCTAGGACCTAGATAAAAACATTTCATAACAAATCATAACATTCAATTATGACCCGAATAATTGGTACACAAAGACAGAAACAGTAGAACATAAAAATTGTACTATACTGATCGTATATTCTGACTCCTGATTTCTAACATCGATGTTATGTACTCTAATAATCAATGTGTCAACAACGATGACAGAGTCTTGAATTATACAGGAAAAGAAAGCGTCAACGCATTTCGGTGGATTTCCAAGATAATGACCACCTTTATCAAGACTTTGCACAAAGTCTGTCGTGACCAGGGGGTCGTTAAAATTAACCTAGAATAGATATACAATAGATTAGAAAGAGTCTCTAAATCTCTTACACATACCACATTTGTTAACAACCATTTGCATTTAATTAAAACATACTATATGTGACCTTTCTTACATAAAGATAAAATAACACAAAAGTAACACATTCCTCAGATGTATTTAAATACAAACAATTCTTAATAATTATGATTCAGGGAGAAACCTAATTGGCCTATATACATAGTGTCTACACTAGCTTGGAACAGCATTGAAATAAGGCCTACTAGGTTATACAAGTCTGTCTAAGACCAATCAGGCTAACACTAGTTTCAAGAATACATGCTAAAGTATTAGAATCAAGCCTCTGCTAATAAGGAAAAAATGTTCATGGACGTATTGTTTTAGTTCATTCGTCTAATGCTGAGGGAATATATCTTACCCTTGTGTAAACAGTTTTGGGGGTTGAATAAGCTCCCAAATGGGTCCCTCTAGCTGTGGGAATACAGCGAAATTTCCGAAATCAGAGTATCTGACCTAAGATGGAGGACATAAGGGAATAACAGAACATGATATACAACCTATATCGCTATTCAACTATATCTGTTGTTATGCGAAATCATGAATGAATACCTTGATGTGGTCGAGGATGTTGCATATAGATTGTTGATTTAAAATAACATTGCCATACACAGACCGATTTAAAGCGTCTCGTGGTATTTACCATAAGCCAGGGAATGACCTGTGTCACAGGTGGCTATGTTCACAGTTTATTGTTATTTGGGAGAGTGTAGTTGTGGGCGGGGTATCCAGGGTAGGAACTGGGGAGATAAAGTGACAATGGATCGATTTCTTGGGAATATTTTTTCAATGCTGTGGTTCTGATTATACGTATCCTTCATCGACACGAATTGCGATATCCTAATGAGGCATATGCTAAAGTTTTAAATTGTACGTTTTGAATATATAGCGTAACACGTATCATACGCTGTAACATCACATGATTAACAATGTAAGATGTTTCATCTACAAAAATCAATAAAAGTATCTGTTTAAGAAAAAAAGTTAGCCTCATCAGGTCGGGCAGGTTCAATTAGGTTAAATTAGGTTAGGCTACATTGAATTAGGTTGGTTAGGTTAGATTAGGTGTGGCTAGATTTGGTTAAAATAAGCATTGATAGAGTGCTACTGTACCTAATAGTGTTTCTTGGCACTACCTATTTGACATGCCCAACTTTATACCTAAAAAAAGCATTGTGATGAACTCCAGATTTTAGTTAGTCTTCTAAATTTTAAGTGTTTGGAGGTTCACCAAATAGGGGCTGTGTACCTGTTCCAGATTGCCCTACCATCTTGGCTAATGTTATCCTTAGGAGTAGCGGCAAGTGATGTCCAGCCTTATGGAAACAGTCTGCGGCTACCTGCTTCAAATAGAAGTACTCCCTTGCACTACCTTCCACGATGAACCAGCATGGGTGGCTCCTTGGTTATTGAAGGACGCCCCACTCTTCCCTATGTTGATCATCGTTTAACTTCACCCCGTCTGCCTGAGATTGCAACTCAAGAATGACTGTAGCTAGAGAGTTGAGCCTTTCTTCTTTGTGCCATAGGTTTACTATGTATTATTTGATATGTGGATTAAAAGGTATATTTCCCTTACACAGTAAATAGCTCAGGCTCCTCATTCCTACACATTGACTTTGGTGATAATTGTCTTACGCACCTCCTGTGCAGTTTAGACCTGGACCCTCTGCGCCCCATACTATTCGAGATTCAAGGACACTAAGGGCGTCTCAGCTCTGCTTTCCTGATACCCTCAATCTATGATGTAAATGCCAGCATTTGTAAAGCACGCAGCTTCCTCCGGAGAGGTGTCCCGGTGCTGGGGGCCGTCAGGAAGATTAGGCAAGCTATTGCCCAGAGTCACATGGTGCTGGGCTAACCTGCCACCAGAGCCAGGGATCGAACTGTGAACCCTGTGGTCTGGAGTCAGGCACACTGGCTGCTGTGTCACACCTCTTCCATGATGGAAGCGGAGGCATGCAATACCACTCTTGGGTTTGTAAAATGCTTTCTAATCTCAACAAGGATCTGGGATGAGGGCAGATGATCCAGGTATGATGCAGTAGACATGCCCAGGGGTCTGAAGACCTAGTCTGTAGTGTTTATCGGGGTAAATATTCCAAACAGTCAGCAGAACATCAACATGCTGGGAACAACAGGACATTGTTTAACAAAGAACCCATAGCTCTGTAATTCTCCAGCACATTGTTATGTATACAACCAGATCCTGAGAGGACTCACATCTCAGGTCCCAGGAACCTGGTGTTATAGGCAGGCCCTCACCCCTCAAACTGCATCTTGTTCAAGGGTCTACTGTTCCAGGGTTGTATCAGGCTAAGTAGTAACTCTTGCTCAGGCCAAAAGCCCCCCTCCTCTTAGCTTTCACATGGCACTTTTTGTACGGCCTGGTTAACTGTGGCTTGTGTAATACACACATTGTTAGTACTATATATAGGCGAGTCTCAAATACACAGGTCAGCCTCTATAGCATGGGTACTCTCCAATAAGCATTGGCGAATTTTGCAAATCTCGCGTTCGCGAATTTTGCGGATTTGCGAACTCGCAATCTGCAAAATCCGCGAATTCCCGCGAATTTGCGGATTTTTTTTTTTGTGTTCGCAAGTGTTTCTGCCAGTTCGCGAGGATTTGGTACTAGTTCGCAATTGCGAACTTACTTGTCGGCTCGCAACGGTCGCGACTATGTTGTTTCTACGTCTGGTTCATCATCACAGCCTCCCAGCACCCTCTGTTTCTCCACTGCCACCCTCTCTTTGACCCATGCCACCCTCTGTTACATCAATGCCACCCTCTGGTTCATCATCACTGTAGAAGATGGGGGGGAAAAGCAAGCCCACCTGCCCTGCTTGAACTGACATGAATTAATTTGGGGTTAGTTTATTAACAACACCTGTCCTGCCCCAACTGACAATGAATTAGGGGCTAATTAATGTGACACTGAATTTGAAGTTCCAGCCTGGCACCTGGTTGTCTGCTCCCTTAGCTGTAAATCAGGACCTTTGTGGCATACAGTTAAGGTCAGAGCAGGGTCACACAATAGTTGCAAGCAGGCAACCGAATTCTGGAGGGCCCCCTCAGGAAGCACTACAGGGAATCGTTACAAATCATGAGGTTGGCCTTTTGCACCTGCTCATTGCTTTTGCTTTTGCAAAAATCGTTTTTCGTTTTTTTCGCGCTATTCGCGAGGCGCGACGTCGTGCGAAACCGACCGCGGAAGCCGCCAATTCGTGAGAATGAGCTTTATATTTTTTTTGCGGCTTGTTGTTTCGCGAGTTTTTTTGCAGTATTCGCGAGCCGCTTGCAGAGCAACACGCAAATTTACCCCAAGGTCGAGTACGGGCGCGGCCATTTTGTTTGCGTGACGTATTTCCGTTTCCGCCCGCTATGTATAATCTCGCGAAGTAAGCGCATTGCGAGTACAAGTTCGCACGAGATCGCGAGGAAAATCTCGTGCGAACTTACTTTCGCGCTCATGAACGGGCGGCCATCTTGTTTTTCATTCATTTCCTGTGTCTGGGCATGGTGTTTAATCCTCTTGCTATCTTTGCCATCCTTTGCTTGTTTTCAGTTTTTTTTGAACGATTTTGCTTCTTATCTATCCCTCTCTCTTCCTAGCTGTATATTTTTGTCTTTTCTGCTATTTTTCTTTACTTTTAAACTACTTTTTTAAACTCTTTTCTTTTCTTCTTCCCTATCCTATTCCTTCTTAATTTTCTACTTCCTACCTTACCTGCCCAGACCATGGTGAAGCCAGGCGCCGTGAAGCTGCCCAGGCACTTGAGGGCTGCAGCGGCGGCGGGGAGGAGGAGTCCTGGACCCCGTGCCAGGACAGCATGCGGTCGATTGAGGGGGGAGCAGGAGATGCGACGGGAGATCTTCAGCCCGGAGGAAGTGGGCGCGCTGGTCTACTTCGTCCAGCGCCGCCTGCCCAGGACCATCGCGGGAGGCGGCAGGATCGCGGCCGGCTACAACATCCGGGAGCGCCGGAAGCGGTGGGAGAAGGTGTGCTGAGCCATGTCCCAACTCTCCGGGGTCCAGCGCACCTACAGCCAGGTCACCCACCGCTGGACGGACGTCCTGGACGGGGAGCGTGACCTGCTGGACCAGCTCGGCTTGGAGATCCCCGGGCTTGGTGAGTAGTAGTAGCTATTTCATCACTCACTACTATGTTTTCTCCTGCTCTGTGTTGTTGTATTGCAAATATTTGTTTTTTACATGGAGCAAGCCAATAATGCTGCTGACGATTACATTGTAGTTAAATTATATTTCAAAATCTTCTGTGCATTTCAGGTGCACTGCTCTCCTTCTTAGTGGCGTTGCTACTATGCTTATTTGTTTTCTATTTTGTGGTCTCATTGGCCTGAGTAACAATTATGTATGAGTGTACTTTACAGAACTGCGTAATGCTAGACACTAGGGGGCAGATTACATTTACAAGCCCCTTGCGCCATGTTTACGTTGCCTTCGTGATGCAACAGCGGCGTAAACGTGGCGCATCCCTGCGAGTCATTTACAGCGTGACGCATCTAGGGAGATGCGTCACGTTATAAAGCCATGGGCCTGCGCCACAATGGGTGAGTTCCTAGTATTCAGGGTGGGCGGTCCTGCGCTGTGCGCCTCGCAAAAGTGCCGGCGTGAAATCTACAAGATTTAACGCAGGCACTTCTGTGACGCTGCTATGTCAATTCAATTCCTTATGCCTGCTTGAAGCAGGCGTAAGGACTGACACAGCATGTTAAGTATTGGGTGGCCCTGAGCATTACTGGAGTTGCATTGCGTTGGCGACGTGACTCCAGCGATGCGCCGCTCTTACGTGACGAGATGCGTCACGCAAGTGGCTACCCTTGCGCCAGGGCGCGCCGCATTGTAAATGAGGCGCATCTGCTGTGTCGCAAGGGTAGTTTTGCGTGACGCATTTGATCTGGCGCATCTCTGGAGATGCGCCAGAACGCGTAAGTAAGTATGCCCCTAAGGGGCAGAATTGCAATTACCGTCGCATCCCTGCAAAGTAGCAGGGATGCGCCAGTAATTGTGCAGCCCGCTACCACCACCAAACATGGTGCGCCGTATTTGCAATGCGGCGCACCATGGGCCCAAAACGTCACCGAAGCTTTACTGCTGGAGTTGCGTCGCAACGGTGGCGCAGCTCCAGCAATGCTCTGGGGTACCCTATCTCCCCAATGCTGGTTCAAGCCGTACGTCTGCTTCAAGCAGGTGCAGGCCAGGGTTTGTGTGACGCATCATTGTCCTAAAGGTGACTGATTGAAATTTTGTAGATTTCCCTCAGCCACTTTTAGGATGTGTTCCAGCGCAGGAATGCCCTCCCTTGCGCCGGAACGCCCCCTGATGGCGCAGGGCTTTATAACGGGATGCATCTCCCAAATGCGTCACGTTGTTATAATATTATACGCCGCACCATGGCGCCTCTTTTGTTTAGCTGCTGCGTCACAAAAGTCACGCAAGAACGGAGCAAAAGAGCCGCAAGGGGCTTAAACCTGCCCCTTCCTTTGTACCCCTGACAATAAGAAAAATAGTGGCGGTGGATTGATAGTTTGACTATTTAAATGACTGGTTATGTAGCAGGCAACTGTTAGTGTTGTCACTGATCTGACTGAAATCACAATGGAGTTTGTCTGTCACTTTGCGTCTTGCCTGCGGACTGCTGCCTGCCAGTCCTAGGTGAACCTTTCAGTACATTGTTTAGTGAGTTACGTGACTTTCGAAGTCGCAGGTCCGCAAATCAATGAAAACTAACCCTAATCAATATAATTTCGCGGAAATATTTTATTATTGTTGTTTTGAAATGTTTGATTTGGTTGACATTGACAAGCAACAATCATCCATGTTTTCTGTTCTTTCTTTCATGTTGTACGTCAGCTCCCCCCAGGGGCGAGGGGAGGACACAGGAGCAGCAGGCGTATGCTGTTGAACAGGGCCAGGATCGGGCAGGCGAGGGCTCCTTTGCTGGCCCCAGTAAGTTTTCATTTTAGACTAGTACCTACTTTTCCTAGCGTTCCTCATTTGATTTTTTCAAAATCGTCTTTGATCTTCTTGTAGACTGTATCTAAATTCTTATCCTGCCTCTACTATGACTCCCTGTGGTATTACTAGATTATTCTTATTAGTCTGTCTGTGTAGCTAACTAAGATTGCACGGTTGGCGAAACTCCCATTCTAGTCAGCAATAGCTCTATCAACTTAGTGCAGTCCTCTGGGATTGTCCATAATGTCTTTTGAAGTGTTCTATCTGCTTTGAAAATTCCCAACTATAAAATGTGCGTGACCACCAAGAACGAATAAGATACTACCTTTTGGTTTGGATAGGAGGACAATCCATACCACTACTGTTGCGGGGACAATTCTTCTGCAGAAACAGAACTATGGACAATAAATAGTGCATTGCTTATCAATTATAATAGGCGCTGTTAGAGTTTCCACATACCTCTGTGATAACAGACTTTGAACCCCCAATGTCCTTACTGACTGACTACATAGTGTGGCACAGTCATTTACCTCCCGAATTCATCGATGATTGATCTCCAATCATGATTATCCAACGTAGCTCAAGAGTACGGACTCGGAGTCAGAGTCAAGAAGTGTCAGAGGCACGGACTCATGCTTGCAAAAATTGCAAAACCTTTCACTCAGTCACTCTAGTCTGGACCAAAAAACACAGAGTCTATTTAAGTTTAAAAGCTTTATTAAAAGTAAACACATTTAATAAAATGAAGTCATAATAAAAAAACTAAACGTTTAACTGAGACTGGAAAAGTGGTTAGTGCTGACGATTAATTGAAGACATTTCTTGTGGTCGAGCCGAGCTCTCACCTTGTTTCAACTTGATCTTGTTGTTAGAAGTCCATCTTCTGTCTGTGTGGAGAAAAATGGTGCGTGTTAAAAAGCCAGCCTTCATCAGTTGTGCCAAAAAGTGCAGCAAGACAACACCCTTCCCTGGAAAAAGGGACTTTTTTTAACTTTAGAGTACACAGTCACAAATTACATTGTTTTCACATGTCTTCATTCCTAGACCAAATACTAGTGAGTGGTTTATTCTAACATTCTTAAATGTACTTTGTAGGTGGAACATCTGGTGGCGGGGCCAACGCGGAGGTGGTGGTGCTCGACACGGAGGCGGAGGGCAATTCCTCAGGGGAGGATGCGGCGGTTCCAGTGCCGGCTGTGAGAGTTCAGACGGTGGTGGTGGCGGGCAAAGGTAAGCTCTTATATATTCCTTACTTATTGAGATTGAAGACGTGGCTGGGAAGGAAAGAATATGAGATGCATGGCTGGGTGAATGATGAAGCAATGATTGGTGGAAGGACAACAGCCTGGGTGGGTGACACAGAAACTGTATGTGTCCATAATATACCTGGATCATGCTACTATCTGACTCTTAGATAGCATATGTGTATAGAGCAGGGGTACTGATAGTACGGCCCGCGGGCCGGTGGCGGCCCGGCAAGCCTTCCTTGGCGGTGCACAGACCTTGCAGACAGTCACTGCTCCCCCGGCCCCCACAGAGCAGAGGCTTTGTTGTATTTCACCTGTTAGCACCCCTGCATCTCCACTCTGACAATCACTGCTCCCCCGGCCCCCACAGAGCAGAGTGGAGATGCAGGGCCACAAAGAGGTGAAATAGAACAAAGCCTCTGCTCTGTGGGGGCGGGCAAGCAGTGATTGTCAGGGTGGAGATGCAGGGGCGCTACAACAAACAAAGCCTCAATAATATGTTAATGGTCTTTTAAAGACCTGTTAAGTACTTTGGTGTGGCTGTCTGTGTGTGCGCGTTGAGGAAGCTGTCTCAGCCCGGGTTGAAGGCTGACACAGACAGACACACACACAGTGAGATGACAGAGGGGGAGGGAGAGGGAGGGCAGGAGGGAGAGAGATATGGAGAGGGAGGGCAGGAGGGAGAGCAGGAGGGAGAGAGATGTATGTAAATGATGGGTCTGGTGGCTCAGTGGATGAAGGCATCTGCTGCAGGGACCTGTGTGCAACCTCATGGTCACAAGTTTTCGTTTTGCTTTAGCCCCGCCCCCTCTGACTCCGCCCCACCAGTGCGGCCCTCGGCCACAAACTACACTGTAAATTTAGCCCCTGAGAGAAAGTCTGTGAGTACCCATGATCTAGAGAGAGTAGACGGTCAGTGGATGAACTAAGTGTAACTTTGAAGAGCATGTAACACTGCACCCGCACGTCCGTTCCAGTGTAGGAAAGGCAAGGAAAAGAAGTTGTAATTTTGTCCAAATACTACCATCAATAGTAGCAGTCATTTGTATTGCAAGCACAGCATAGATCCGGTTATTACGGTGGCCACTCCCTACCTCTCTTAATAAGTTTAGTAGTACTCAGTCATTCATGTGTGGATGTATCATTGGTCACTCAATAAAAAGCAAAGCACCTAAAGTCATCCCATATGTAAGCAAAAACATCCCATGTGAGGTGATAGATAATCAGATTATTTATCTTCTTCATTTTCCATTTCTAGTACTCATTTGCACTGTAGGGTGAAAGTTAAATTAATTAAGCAGTAGCCCTTGTAACAGAGTATTCTCAGTGCCACCCGTAATAGAAAAGTAAGAGCTTCACCACCTGCATGTACTGGACCGGTACAGTAACGCAAGTCTAGCTCACTCATCATGGCGTGCGTCTCTTTTTCTCGGGTGCAAGTTCACTGCGCTGGCATTATGCCGGCTTGCAGAAGATAACGTACCAATTTTCCTAAACAAGAGACAAGAAGAAGAATAAGACTGGTGTACTTTCATAGTCGACTCCAATGGAAGTCCATAGTGCTCGTAGAATTTGTTCCTTAAACTCCCACTAATGTTAGAGCAAGGATGAAGAAGTGGGAGGTTAGATAGATACTGGCCTCAATAGTTATGTAATGCGCTTGCAAGTTGCTAGTTGTACTGCACCACAAATTTCTGCTGAATGATTGAGTTAATCTTAAAGAGCATTGGTTACAGACTATGTCTTTCTTTCTTCATATAGATGCTCCTTCCAAACGAACAAGGAGGAAGGAGCTGGCTAGAGCGGCCCGGCAACGGAGGATCACTGCCACTGTTGCAGAATATCGGCGGCTGGTGGCCCTGGAGGACGACGAAAGTGTGCAGTCGACCACAACAACAACGTCGTCTGCATCGGCCTCCGTGCCCCCACGGGCTGCCACCCAGCACAGTGCTCCAGCCAGACTGAGCCGGGCTGCCAAAGCCAAACGCCACCACCGAGCAGCAAGGACAACAGCTGCCTCTCACAGCCATTGTAACTGCAAGGCACGCCTGCGCCGCAGTACCCTGAGGGTGTCCCGCCTTCAGCAGGATCTCCACCACTTCACAAACGTGTTGGAGGGGCTCCGCGTAGAGCACGCCTTGCTCCGCCAGGAGTATGATGCCCTGGCCCAAAAAGTAAACAGCATCCACCCATAGTGTCCCTTGCCCCTTTTTTAGAGACTTTTGGGGGGTGAGAATCGGGAGTTGGGTTTGGGACTTTTAAAGGACAACCGTTGGGGTTAGGGAGGGTCTTGCGGGAGATTATTTTGTTAGGGATATAAATATACTTTTTCAAACTTTATCTGAGCATACCTGTTTTTTACTGCTTGCCTGGTGGGTGGGGGTTTAACAGTAACTTTGTTTTCCTGAAAGTTTAGTTCCATTTTCTTCCTTTAAGTGTCAATGCCCAAATGTTTTCAACACTAAGTGCCTCTCACAGAGTAAGTGAAGTGAATTCAAGAGTCCTAGGACTTTAGTAGTACTACCGTCAGTCTCTCGTCTCACCTAATACTCCATTGTACTCCCTCCCACCAAACGCTTGACCTGTAATTTGTGTTTTAAAGTAGGGCTAGACCCAGGGCTGGCTCCAGGGGAGACAGCGAATAAGGTTGGCGATCCTGGGCGGATAAAATTTCCTCATAGCGGTGGTACTAGTGGTGTGACACAGTGGCAGTTGCATGCCTATGAAAAAAAAAATGAAATATGGTTTGTCCTCCTGAGCAATACAACGGTACAATAGAGAATATAGCAGGTGACAGTACACTAGAACAGTGCCACATTGTAGCCTAACAAATGGTAAAGTATAACTACTAATTTGGTTGAAGTTCTTTGACATTAGCCATGGGTCTTTGTCAAGCAGAGTAAGAATATATCCTCGGATTTCTTCACCTGCCTGTTGCTATCACCTTATCCTCCCCAGCAAGTGTGTGGATTTATTGCTGTAATTTAGTCACACATCAATCAAAACCACACAGCCCGGGGGAAGAGGGTTAGGGTTTGAAAAATGGATGGGTACGGGGGTTTTTGGGAAAGGTTTTGGGAGACAAGAAAAAATAGCACAGCATGGACAAACAATTGTGAACATAAACAAATCTTTGGGTACAAACCTATCCATCAATCTTTGAAAGTGCATGCACTACTGCATGCATGTCAGTGAAAAGTAAGTAGTACTTTTGACAACTGTGGAAGAAAGAATGCGACAGTACAGGGCGTGTGTGGAATTATTGATAACTATATTCAACATAAGGTCTCTGTTGCCAGATACCTGAGAGCCTTGCTGGTCACTATAAATCCATTCACAACACTCAATGGGGTTGGTCTGGAAGGTGTAGTAGATAGAAAAGGAGAAATTGCTCTTTTTCTAGGTGTCCCCTCACTCACCAGGGTTGCCCCTTGGTGACATGCTTCATCATTGGGGCCATCCCAGTCCTCTACAGGCTGGGGTATGCTGCGACTTGCGAATTACGTAGGAGCACTTACAAATGACTATGTGTGGTGCAGATGTGATAGTGGAGTGGACTAAGTGATGTGTTAAAGGATCAATTTAGAAGCAGAGAGAGATCCAAGAAATGCAGTCACAGTCCTAGAAAAACACAATGGATACTGTATCTGTATGTTGTTGTAGTTGTCCTGTTGAATTTGGTAAGTAAGTTGCATGCAGAAAAAAAATCCTCTTATTAGCGGCACTCCTCCATTGCAGCTGACGCTTCGTCCATCGATGTTGGTCACCGCCAGAAGACACCCTGTAAAAAAAAGCACAGCATGGACAAACAATTGAACATAATCAAAGCTTTGGGTACAAACCTATTCATCAATCTTTGAAAGTGCATGCACTAGTGCATGCATGTCAGTGAAAAGTAAGTAGTACTTTCGACAACTGTGGGAGAAAGAATGCGACAGTACAGGGCGTGTGTGGAATTATCGATAACTATATTCAACATAAGGTCTCTGTTGCCAGATACCTGAGAGCCTTGGTGGTCACTATAAATCCATTCACAACACTCAATGGGGTTGGTCTGGAAGGTGTAGTAGATAGAAAAGGAGAAATTGCTCTTTTTCTAGGTGTCCCCTCACTCACCAGGGTTGCCCCTTGGTGACATGCTTCATCATTGGGGCCATCCCAGTCCTCTACGGGCTGGGGCGTGCTGCGACTTGCGAATTACGTAGGAGCACTTACAAATGACTATGTGTGGTGCAGATGTGATAGTGGAGTGGACTAAGTGATGTGTTAAAGGATCAATTTAGAAGCAGAGAGAGATCCAAGAAATGCAGTCACAGTCCTAGAAAAACACAATGGATACTGTATCTGTATGTTGTTGTAGTTGTCCTGTTGAATTTGGTAAGTAAGTTGCATGCAGAAAAAAAACCCTCTTATTAGCGGCACTCCTCCATTCCATCTGACGCTTCGTCCATCAATGTTGGTGACCAGAAGACACCCTGTCCACTCCCTGCCTGGCGGATGCTGAATTGCGGCTCGCTAATGTGAAGCCTGACTCCATCCTTTTTTCCCCATTGCACAGACTGAAACCAGGCCCGTAATTATTCAACGTAAAACAGGAAGTGATATAATATTACAACACCACTGATAAATAAATATAAGGTATGTAGGCTGTGGAGTGCAAAAACTCACACTTTGATTTTCCTAGTAGGCAGTACAATATTTTTGACAGTGCGTACTCTGTCTGAGTCACCTTTTGAAGGATAAATAAGTATGGGCAAATTAATGTAGCGGATCTTTCCCCTCAAGCTAGGTGTACTGTAAACTGTGTTTTAGAACAAAATTAGATCTTCCCAGCAGTGCTCCCACCCAGACCCTTACTAAAGCCAGTCGCAAAAATGTAGAAGACCCCCAATCAAATCGCAAAAAACGAGGCCTAGCAGAAAACTGGTGACAAAACGTACTTTGAAAGTAAAAGTAGGCCCAAATACCCCCTTAACCACCGTGGCTTGCATTCAAACCACTTGCAAGCAACCAAGCAAAAGTATCCATAGCCAGCATCGCTCCAAGACTCGAAAACCCCCCCACCCAAACACATGCAATCGAAATACTGCTAACCCTAACGAACCCTAAGTTAAGAATAGTGGCAAAGGCTTTCTTTAACTATGCCAAATCCCCCCTTTCCCACCATGGATTTTCTTCAAATGACTTGCAACCAAAATTACACATTCTCACGAGTGCTCTAAGACCCCAGAACTCAGTTGCAAAAATGTAGAACACCCCGAAACACATGCAATCCTGCTGCTAGGGCTAACGAACCCTAAGTTACAAAAAGTGCCAAAATGCTTTTCGGCGTGGATTTTGTCCCAACCACTTACACCCGGTATTAGACCTTCCCAGGAATGGCCCAAGACCCGCCAACCCACCCGCCAAAAAGCATAACACCCCCAAACAGGCCAAAAGCAACATCTCCTACTTACAATATTTCTCGGCCTTCGGTCCCAACGCGCTGCGTAGCTTGGCCATAAGTCCGTTTTGCCACCACAGATTTCCTGAAAAGCAAATGCAATCAAGATTAGAGTGTCCCAGCAGTGCTGACAGACCCCGAAACTCACCCACAAACAGACGGAACCCCCCCTAAGAGCACCTCAAAGGCAAGCATGTCAGCAAAAACACTAAAAAATGTGCGCCTCGGATTTGGTCCAAACCACTTTTATCCGGTATTAGAGCTTCCCAACAATGGCCCCAGAGCCGTCAACCCAAGAGAAAACGAGTAGAAGACCCCCAAACAGCCAAAGAGCAAAAGTACAAAAATGGGGACCCTAGTCATTTTTTCTCAAATTTCCCAAATCACTCCGCGCGCGCTCTGCAGCTAGGCCCTAACTCCCCTCTGCCACCATGGATTTGCTTCAAACCTCTTGCAAAGTAAAGCATCCATAGCCAGCAGTGCTCCCAGACCCCGAAACCCACCCACAAACACCAGGAAGCCCCCCAAACCAGCCCCCGAAAATGCTACATTGAGCAAAATGTCAGAAATAGCAACAAAAAAAATCGGCCTGGATTTTGTCTCAACCACTTCCACCCGGTATTAGACCTTCCCAGGAATGGCCCAAGACCCGCCAACCCACCCGCCAAAAAGCATAACACCCCCAAACAGGCCAAAAGCAACATCTCCTACTTACAATATTTCTCGGCCTTCGGTCCTAACGCGCTGCGTAGCTTGGCCATAAGTCCGTTTTGCCACCACGGATTTCCTGAAAAGCAAATGCAATCAAGATTAGAGTGTCCCAGCAGTGCTGACAGACCCCGAAACTCACCCACAAACTGACGGAACCCCCCCTAAGAGCACCTCAAAGGCAAGCAAGTCAGCAAAAACACTAAAAAATTTGCGCCTCGGATTTGGTCCAAACCACTTTTATCCGGTATTAGAGCTTCCCAACAATGGCCCCAGAGACGTCAACCCAAGAGAAAACGAGTAGAAGACCCCCAAACAGCCAAAGAGCAAAAGTACAAAAATGGGGACTTAGTCATTTTTTCCCAAATTTCCCAAATCACTCCGCGCGCGCTCTGCAGCTAGGCCCTAACTCCCCTCTGCCACCATGGCTTTGCTTCAAACCTCTTGCAAAGTAAAGCATCCATAGCCAGCAGTGCTCCCAGACCCCGAAACCCACCCACAAACACCAGGAAGCCCCCCAAACCGGCCCCCGAAAACGCTACATTGAGCAAAATGTCAGAAATAGCACAAAAAAAATCGGCCTGGATTTTGTCTCAACCACTTCCACCCGGTATTAGACCTTCCCAGGAATGGCCCAAGACCCGCCAACCCACCCGCCAAAATGCATAACACCCCCAAACAGGCCAAAAGCAACATCTCCTACTTACAATATTTCTCGGCCTTCGGTCCAAACGCGCTGCGTAGCTTGGCCATAAGTCCGTTTTGCCACCACGGATTTCCTGAAAAGCAAATGCAATCAAGATTAGAGTGTCCCAGCAGTGCTGACAGACCCCGAAACTCACCCACAAACAGATGGAACCCCCCCTAAGAGCACCTCAAAGGCAAGCAAGTCAGCAAAAACACTAAAAAATTTGCGCCTCGGATTTGGTCCAAACCACTTTTATCCGGTATTAGAGCTTCCCAACAATGGCCCCAGAGCCGTCAACCGAAGAGAAAACGAGTAGAAGACCCCCAAACAGCCAAAGTACAAAAATTGGGACTTAGTCATTTTTTCCCAAATTTCCCAAATCACTCCACGCGCGCTCTGCAGCTAGGCCCTAACTCCCCTCTGCCACCATGGCTTTGCTTCAAACCTCTTGCAAAGTAAATTATCCATAGCCAGCAGTGCTCCCAGACCCCGAAACCCACCCACAAACACCAGGAAGCTCCCCAAACCGGCCCCCGAAAACGCTACATTGAGCAAAATGTCTGAAATAGCAACAAAAAAAATCGGCCTGGATTTTGTCTCAACCACTTCCACCAGGTATTAGACCTTCCCAGGAATGGCCCAAGACCCGCCAACCCACCCGCCAAAAAGCATAACACCCCCAAACAGGCCAAAAGCAACATCTCCTACTTACAATATTTCTCGGCCTTCGGTCCTAACGCGCTGCGTAGCTTGGCCATAAGTCCGTTTTGCCACCACGGATTTCCTGAAAAGCAAATGCAATCAAGATTAGAGTGTCCCAGCAGTTCTGACAGACCCCGAAACTCACCCACAAACACACGGAACCCCCCCTAAGAGCACCTCAAAGGCAAGCAAGTCAGCAAAAACACTAAAGAATTTGCACCTCGGATTTGGTCCAAACCACTTTTAGAGCTTCCCAGCAATGGCCCCAGAGCCGTCAACTCACCTGCAAAGAGGTAGAACAACACCCCCACAAGTGCTGAGTCTTTCTTCATTGGGCGTAAACCAGCCCTCTGCTTTGATGGAAATAGGAGTCTGGAGGAGGAGGATAGAGGAGCATGTTCTTCTGAACTTGTGAACCTGAGGAATGCAGACTGCAGCACCTTCAAATCAATTAGCAAACAAGTGAAGACAGTTCTGTTGATGGGCTTGTTTTTGTGATTATCTGATTAAAGTTTGAATTATATTAACTGTGCACAACAAAGAAAGACAGACACACAGGAATGAAAGTGAATAAGGACGAAAAAGAAAGTGATTGATTCGTTGTCTCATTTTCAGGGCTCGGTATCACGGTCCAGGAATGAGAATAAGGCTTCGTCATCATACTCTGCGAATTCAGGCAGGGTGAGCTCAGTGTCACCTGACAGAGTAGAAATTCCCTCATCTATGTTGCTGGCCACCTCGTCTTCATCCGGCGCGCTTTCTCGTACTCTGAAATCTGGTGGTATGAGGTGCTGATTCATCTTGATCATTGTTAACCTCTCCACATTTTTGGGCGAGAGGCGGCTCCGTTTGGAAGTTACAATGCCACCAGCAGCACTGAAAACACGTTCAGAAGACACGCTTGCGAGTGGGCAAGACAAGTAGTTTAAAGCCAAGTTGGTGAGCTGTGGCCACAATTCTTTTTTCCCATGCCAATACGCCAATGGGTCAGCATTAACATAGACCTCTGTTGAGTCATTCAGATAGTCCTTGACCATCGAATCAATGTTCTCCTCCAAGGTTCCTCCTCTTTGCTTAGCTGTTGCTGTGACCTTTTGAGAACCAAACCCAAGCCGAGCTAGCCAATCCTCTTCAGCCTCCAATGTTACTGTTGCGTCTGGTGGTGCAGATGATCCGGTTGCCGGTCTCTTTAACGGCTGAGAGGTCACTTGTGCCGCAGCCACAGGTGCAGAAGAGGATTGTTGTGACTGGGGATGGCCTGCTGATGCTGATGTACTGCCTTCTCCTTCAATTTGCTGCCGTTCTCTTTCAAACCTCTTGGCTGAAGAGGCTATCCACCGTTTGTAACTTGTAACATCGTCATCAGCAAAAGGAAAGAATGCTTGGCCTGCCAGCGCCTTTTTGTAGCGTGGATCCAGAATAGTAGCACAAATGTAATGCTGGTCTGAGTGGATCATTTCAAGACGTTCATCACCTTGTAGGTGCTCTAATAATTTCTCAGCCAGAACAAAAGCGTCTTGGTTTTTTTCATCTTTTTCAAACACAGAACACACCTCCTTCAGTTGGTGCTCCAGCATGTACAACAATGGGATAGCTTTTCCCAAATTACAGTACTCCTTGATGACTGCACGCATGAAGAACTCAAAAGGACGAAGCATGCATGTCAGGCTTTTAACTATGTTCCATTGCGCCGCACCCATCCTCAGGTCCTCCTTCTGAGCTGTACCCTGTGTTAAGAAATAGTGATCGAGTACCGTATACTGCTCATACAGACGCTCAAGCATGTAGAAGGTTGAGTTCCAACGTGTTACCACCTCCTGGATGAGTGCTTTCACTGGCATTTGACGTTGATATAGCAGGCTCCTCAGCTGCTTCCGGGCCTTAAAAGAATGGCTGAAATGGTTGCACATTTTTCGGCAGGTGTCCAATACTCTGTACGCTGCACTGTCTTTATTACCCAAGAATTTTTGGACAACCAGGTTTATACAGTGCGCCAAACACGGCACTCTGAAATACTCACCCAGCCTCATGGCCTTAACTATATTGGCACCATTGTCCGTGGAAACATAACCAACCTGGTGTTTTTTTGGGGACAGCCAGTTAAGGACCTTTGTGTTAAAGACATCCAAAATGTTTTCTGCTGTGTGACGTTTCTCCAAACCAAACATGGCTAGTGTTGCATGTTTCCGAGCAGCTTTAAAAGCAATGTCCTGGTCAACACCTGCATTTAGCTTTGCTTTAGCCCCTGAAAAAGAGACCCAGTGTGCAGTGATGCACATGTAATCAGCGCCTGCGCCACTGGTCCACATGTCTGTTGTCAGATGTATAGTGTGAACAGCACTCTTCTGCAAAGCTGCCCCATTCACCTTCAGAACATCTTCATGTAGTGCTGGAACCGCAACTCGGACAAAATAGAACCGGCTAGGAACCTTCCATTTAGGGCAGAGCGCTGCCACTAATTCTAGAAAACCAACCCCTTCTACAAAAGAAAAAGGGAGAAGGTCCAGAGCTAGCATTTTAGCCAGCTTAGTGTTATACAGACGCGTCAGTGGGTGGTTGCGTTCATATTGCGCTTCTGTAAACAACATCTTTTTAATGTTGCCCTGGACCAAGGATTTACGGGATGATGATGATATCTTCGACCCAGTTACGCTCGCTGATGAACTTTTTCGCATTGATGTCTCACTCTCTCCCACACTCTTAGTGTGGCTCACATGGGGTGTGCTGCTGACAGGGGTACTGGGTGTAAGTGAAGTGTTTGAATCGTCTTCTTCCTTTCTCGTCATCATCAGATGAAAAATCAACGTTTTCATTACGTGCAATTCGGGCTTCCTTGACCGCCTCTAGGTGCGCAAACCATTGGACAGGGTGCGCTCTCCTAAGATGACCTCTCTGGCCTCCGGTACCATAGTTGGTACCAAACTTACCACGACTAACTCGAAGCTTACAAATGCTACAAATGGCTACGTTTTCCTTTTTTGGGCAAACACTAAAGAAGTCCCAAACTGGAGACTCGAAATGTCTTTGGGGGCCGGAGGAGGCGGCGATACTGGTGGTGGTGGTCCTGCTGCTAATGCCAGATGAAGTGGAGGATGTGGATTGCCGAACTTCAGTACGTTTTGCACTTTCACCACCACTAATTGAGGTCAAGGTGGATGGAGGCCCCACTCCCTTCTTGCGAGGAAGAAATATGGAAGCGGTAGGTGTTGGTGTACTAGTTAACTCCAAATCCAATGATTGTTGTGTTTCCATTGACTCCTCGTCGACATCATCATCACGCTCAGCAGCTTCTCGGGATAGGGTCAAAATGTCTCTTTGCTGCATGCCCGCTGGGGCTGCAGTGACCATTATGATGACTGGATCGTCGTCGTGAAGGGCTTCATCAGCAGCAGTATGCATCACTTCTTGTTGAGCCTCATCACTCTCCATAGCTATGAGTTTTTCGACGACCTTCCTTTTACGCTTAGGTATCTTTGTTAGATCATGGTGTGCCTCACTCTCAGACAGCCTTGGTGGTTCCCAATCTTCGTCCCGATCATCAGAAGGAGGTGTGCTTGAAGAAGATGTAGACCTCACCCTTGATCTCTTCCTTGCTAGGGGTGTGGAAGACAATGAATGATCATCAGGAGGAGTGGCTTCCTCAAATGATACCTCGCCTTGATTGTCGATTTCCTGATGTGCCCCTACGTCGGGAGGAACAACTATTGTGGGCACTTGTGACCCTCCATGCACCTCTGCTTGCGCATCTCCTTGCGCTGCCTCTCCTTCCACATGTACTTGGGCTTGTACTTGCACATGGTGTTGTTGTTGCGGCTGTGGTTGTTCAACACTTGTCAGATGACTTACAACAACCTGTGTTGATTCAGGGACATTGCTGCTACTTTCTTGCGATGAGCCAACATCACTGGTCGATGGTGATTGGAGAAGTACACTGACTGCCTCTGAAGCACTCAAGGGCTTTGACTTAAGTTGGCGTGGTGGTGGAGGCACTGAACCCAATGGAGCGGGGGTGCTGCTCCCAGCTTGGTCCCCAGCAGATCCTGCTGCTGCTGCAGGCGTACTTTTTTTTTTGCTCCCAAAAAACGCGGCGGGCGGCACACCAGCCTCCTTGGTAACTTGCTTCTTCTGCTCCTTACTAGCAACTTTCTTGCTAGAGGAGCTACGGAGACCTTTTTTTGGGGCCATCTTCTTCAGAGCAGGTCAGACAGCAGGCCGCAGTTGCACGAATTGTAGAGTTGTCTGAGGCCAGACGTGACATCGCGTGACGTTATGCTGCACACACACACCGCTGCAGGACTTCTTCCTGGCACTGGTGGTTCTCTAGAGTCTTGTGCACCTAAAAGCAATGGAAGACAGAGGAACATCAGTTCAGTTATACACCCCAAAAAATCGGAAAAAAACAGAAAAATCAGCACAATCCCATTCCATCCATGCCCTCCATGATGTTTAAGTTCAAGACACCCCACAGAAAGACTAGGCCCATGCAAGACGCAATACCCCTGGTGAAAAGGCCACAAGTACAGCCCCCAAAAACGAAAATGACTGAAAAATCAGCACAATCCCATTCCATCCATGCCCTCCATGATGTTTAAATTCAAGACACCCCACAGAAAGACTAGGCCCATGCAAGACTCACTACCCCTGGGCATAAAGGTTGAAAGGTAGGCAAAATGGTTGCAGCAGGCCTAACAACAATGCCTGCATTCAAAATGGCCACTTGCCTCCCAGCACATGGCCAGGGCCTGTAGCAGCACTCAAAATGGCCCCCAGCCACATGGCCTGTCCCTCCCCATGAACACCCCCAAAAAACGAAAATCACTGAAAAATCAGCACAATCCCATTCCATCCATGCCCTCCATGATGTTTAAGTTCAAGACACCCCACAGAAAGACTAGGCCCATGCTAGACTCCATACCCCTGGTGAAAAGGCCACAAGTACAGCCCCAAAAAACGAAAATCACTGAAAAATCAGCACAATCCCATTCCATCCATGCCCTCCATGATGTTTAAGTTCAAGACACCCCACAGAAAGACTAGGCCCATGCAAGACTCAATACCCCTGGTGAAAAGGCCACAAGTACAGCCCCCAAAAACGAAAATGACTGAAAAATCAGCTCAATCCCATTCCATCCATGCCCTCCATGATGTTTAAGTTCAAGACACCCCACAGAAAGACTAGGCCCATGCAAGACTCAATACCCCTGGTGAAAAGGCCACAAGTACAGCCCCAAAAAACGAAAATCACTGAAAAATCAGCACAATCCCATTCCATCCATGCCCTCCATGATGTTTAAATTCAAGACACCCCACAGAAAGACTAGGCCCATGCAAGACTCACTACCCCTGGGCATAAAGGTTGAAAAGTAAGCAAAATGGTTGCAGCAGGCCTAACAACAATGCCTGCATTCAAAATGGCCACTTGCCTCCCAGCACATGGCCAGGGCCTGTAGCAGCACTCAAAATGGCCCCCAGCCACATGGACTGTCCCTCCCCATGAACACCCCCAAAAATCGAAAAACACTGAAAAATCAGCACAATCCCATTCCATCCATGCCCTTCATGATGTTTAAGTTCAAGACACCCCACAGAAAGACTAGGCCCATGCTAGACTCAATACCCCTGGTAAAAAGGCCACAAGTACAGCCCCAAAAAACGAAAATCACTGAAAAATCAGCACAATCCCATTCCATCCATGCCCTCCATGATGTTTAAATTCAAGACACTCCACAGAAAGACTAGGCCCATGCAAGACTCACTACCCCTGGGCATAAAGGTTGAAAAGTAGGCAAAATGGTTGCAGGCCTAACAACAATGCCTGCATTCAAAATGGCCACTTGCCTCCCAGCACATGGCCAGGGCCTGTAGCAGCACTCAAAATGGCCCCCAGCCACATGGCCTGTCCCTCCCCATGAACACTCCCAAAAATCGAAAAACACTGAAAATTCAGCACAATCCCATTCCATCCATGCCCTCCATGATGTTTAAGTTCAAGACACCCCACAGAAAGACTAGGCCCATGCTAGACTCAATACCCCTGGTGAAAAGGCCACAAGTACAGCCCCAAAAAACGAAAATCACTGAAAAATCAGCACAATCCCATTCCATCCATGCCCTCCATGATGTTTAAATTCCAGACACCCCACAGAAAGACTAGGCCCATGCAAGACTCACTACCCCTGGGCATAAAGGTTGAAAAGTAGGCAAAATGGTTGCAGGCCTAACAACAATGCCTGCATTCAAAATGGCCACTTGCCTCCCAGCACATGGCCAGGGCCTGTAGCAGCACTCAAAATGGCCCCCAGCCACATGGCCTGTCCCTCCCCATGAACACCCCCGAAAAATCGAAAAACACTGAATAATCAGCACAATCCCATTCCATCCATGCCCTCCATGATGTTTAAGTTCAAGAGACCCCACAGAAAGACTAGGCCCATGCAAGACTCAATACCCCTGGTGAAAAGGCCACAAGTACAGCCCCAAAAAACGAAAATCACTGAAAAATCAGCACAATCCCATTCCATCCATGCCCTCCATGATGTTTAAGTTCAAGACACCCCACAGAAAGACTAGGCCCATGCAAGACTCAATACCCCTGGTGAAAAGGCCACAAGTACAGCCCCCAAAAACGAAAATCACTGAAAAATCAGCACAATCCCATTCCATCCATGCCCTCCATGATGTTTAAGTTCAAGACACCCCACAGAAAGATTAGGCCCATGCTAGACTCGATACCCCTGGTGAAAAGGCCACAAGTACAGTCCCAAAAAACGAAAATCACTGAAAAATCAGCACAATCCCATTCCATCCATGCCCTCCATGATGTTTAAGTTCAAGACACCCCACAGAAAGACTCAGTCCACCCACCACTGAGTACCCCTGGGCAAAAGGCCCCAAAACAGCCCAAAAATCGAAAATTCCAAAATTGTAGTTGCAGCAACTGTAATGCCCCAAACAAACTTACTTGTGAAATTTCTAATCCAAAAGTGATCCAAAGAAAGTCAAAAAAGCCTCAAATCCAAATATCCAGCAGCATCCACAAAAAGTAATCCTTCCAGCTCCAGATCCAAATGAAAAGTGACCAGGAGATGGACAAAGCACTGGGAGGAGCCTGCTGGACAGGAACAGGAAGTTTAAGACTGTGGGGCACTTCCTTCCTCCCACCCCCCCGCCCCCCTCCCCAAAATGGACTCCTCGCAAAAAAAGTGCAGGCAAATGTCAACCTAAGGAGTTATTCAGATAAAAATCATAATTTCAAGAAGGTTTATGCTGCTTGCTGGTGGATTTCTTGTGCAGAATTGCAAATTTTATATTTTCGCGTCTGCGAGATTGTTGCTGCTCGCCGCATCTCAAAGCTCGCAATTGCGAAGTACCGCGATACGTGATCACGGCGTACTCGCGTTAGTTGGCAAGCCGCGATTATGTAATCGCGCTTGCCAAATTCCCGCGGGATCCCGCAGCAAGATCCAAAATGGCGCAGCACTCGCAAAATATCAAGAAAAATAACTCGGCAAACGATGATAAACGCCGCGCGCCGCAAAATTGTATCACCAAGAAAAAAAAATCTGCTGCGTGCGAATTTGCTGATTTTGTGGGAAATTCGCAAATCTCGCGGATTGCGAATTTACCAAAAATCCGCAAAATCCGCGAGCGTAACGGATTTTCCGCCCATACTTACTCTCCAACATATTCCCAGGGGCCAAAAACTTCATCCATGGTGTGACTGAGGGCTACATTGATGCCATCGTGGTGGTGGTTGGGGATGTGTGATGTGTAAGGTGGGAATAGGGGTAGCGACACATGAACAGGTAGTCTTTGAATTGCACCCGGGATCAATCCCAGCTTCAACACTTTTCCAAACTGTGTGATCCTGGGAAGTTGTTTTATTTCACTTTGCCTACTGGCATTGTTGTCAGGGTTGGTGGGGAAGGTATGAATGTTTCTGAATTCATGTTTGAAAGCCGTCACTTTAAAGAAAAAAAACGCATTTCAGTTCTATAACCTGACGTACTAAAGCGAAACGCTTCTGCAGGTTAATGAAATACACTTTTTGAATTTCGATTGGCCTTTACCTTATTTGTATACGTTTCCTGCAAGATGTCTTTAAAAATGTAAATGTTCTGAAAGTTAAGTGGTGCAGGGCAGATTCTGTGCTTCTTTTGTTTTACTACAGTTCGATTGTACATAAATGCTTCCTATTTGTTTTATATCTTGCTTTGAAAAGTAAACAGTAGCCCAGTGGTTCAACCAGGGGCCGCATGTAAAGGTCAGGAGGGCCGCATGCTCCCCCCGGGCCGTACTTTGAGCATCACTGCTCTGTAGTTCTTTTCCATAGGTTCACAAATGAGCCGGTTTTGTCCTCCCTGTGGTGCAGCCCTCCTAGACGCATACAAGTAACCACCGCCTCCTTCAAAACACACCCCCAACCAATCAGATGTCCCGCTGTGCTTATAAAGAGGGTTTTTCTTCCTCAGCCATACAGCGTGGTGGTTCTAATCGCAAATTTCTTTTTAATCATAGCAGGCACCCTCATTAGTGTGCTGGTAATCTTTCAAGTGCAGCGAGAGTTTCATGCTCCCAGTCAGCAAACAAAATATACGGCAGCAAAAGCATTCTGTGTGAGGGGGCAGGGAGGGGAGAGAGAGAGACGAGCGAAGAGAGGGGGAGGGAGGCACATGAAGAGATGGGAGTGAAGGAGACAGGTGAAGATGGAACGAAAAGGGAAACAGGTAGAAAGAGAGGGAAGAGAGAAAAGTAGGAGAAGAGGGGGGAGAGAAATGTAAGGAGGTTTGAAAAAGGGATCCGAAGGGATAAAAGAGAGTAGGCGAGAGAGAATGGAACAGAGGGAAAAAAGGATAGCGAGGACGGAGAAAAGGAAGCAGATGGGGGAGCAAATAAAGGAGAGGAGTCGAAAAATGGGAGAAATGAGAATAGTAAGGGTAAAGGGATTTGTGCGAGAGCCAGAATTGGATGGAGTAGGAAAGGGGGTTAACAGGCTGGGAGGAAAAAAGGTATAAGACAGAAGACAGAAGGACAGCAGTGGAAAGGAGAGATTAAGAATAGAAGAAGGAGTGTGTGGAAAAGGAGAGCAGAGGAGAAGGGCTTTAATGGAGTGTAGAGGCGTAGAAGAAAACAAAGGAGTGATGGAGACAGGCAATGTAGATGGGTTTGCAGAGGTTGAGAAGTGGTGAGAGAGATATAACAGAAGGGCAAAAAAGGAGGATTGAATAAAGTAGGCATTAGGGGATGGACAGTTAGCGTTCAAACATGGCCAGTCTAGATGTGCCTCGACAGCTTCTCCCCACATCTGTGAGCCACAGGAAAATCACCTGAATTCACCCTCAACACAGGCCTCTCCTGAAAAACGTGAAACCGACTTAAGAGCAACAGTGCAAACCTTGGTCCTCTCAGACCTGGAGGGAGGCAATTGCCCACCAGCCTACCAGACACCAATTTGTACCACGTGAAAGTCATCCTACATGTGACCATGTCAACAAGAGCTCAAAGATCAACCACATCCTCACATTGAAGGTACTAAATTGGCTCCGCCCCCCCTGCCCCAGCCCACATCATATTCAAGCCCAGCTGCATCATCTGTAAGGCCAAACCACTAAACATCCTGCATACCTGAACAAGCAATTAGCCACCTCTGAAGCTAGGGCCTCACCAGACTGAAGATGAAGAAATGCAAGAAAGAAAGGACTAGAACTTTTTAGAACAACAAACTCTTGTGACTCACCTACCTTTGATGGACCTGAGGAGCGGCGATTTTTAAATGTAACTAAAGCTTCAGATGTTAGTGCATTGTCATTTACAGACATCACATTTTCCACAAAAATGGCCACCAAGTCTGCACAGACATACAGCATTACTGATAAAGCTATATAGCACACAAATGACAATATGTGGAAATCGAGGTTCTGTCTAGGGGTGGGCGGAATTTGCGTAATCGCGTTACGCAAATCTCAGCTAAACGGTAAAAAATCTCGCGATGCTTTTTTCTTGTTCGTAATCGCTGTTTGCGTGCTCGAGGGGAAATATCTTGCGAACACGCATTTTGAGAATGCGAACAAGCAAAAAAATTCACAGAACGCAGAATTTTGGGCAATTTCGCGTTCTCCGCAGAACGCAAAAGTACCCAAATTCCACTAGCAGAACGGAATTTACTGCCCAGGCCTAGTTCTGTCAGTGCTTTAAATGGAAAAAAATAAGTAGAAAACCGAAAGGAGCGGTGGACTGGGGTTGGAGTTTGGGGCGGGCTTAAGGGGGATGGTAAGGGCGGGACAGGACCATGTTTTTGACCTTTCTAAGCTTCGTTTGCAACAAATGTGCATGCATTGTAAGAATGTCTGATTTATCTATCCATGAGTTATTATACTAATAACCATGTGTATAGCACTTACTAATACAAGTGTGCTATTAAGCAAAATAATTTTTTGCAACTTTAGAATAACAAAATATTGAGGAAAAACAGCAAGGATGTAAACGTGTGCCTTGTAGTTTGCATGCAATTCATTTATGCAAGATCATAAGGCACTATGTTATATGAGAAGGATTTTAACTTGTGACCTGCTTAGGTAACACGAGGATCTCTGTAACAAAAACATTAACTAACTGAGTAATCTACGTTTAAATAATAAACATTTATTTCTTTGAGGAAATTGATGGAGGGGCAGGTATTTTCTTTCGACCAAACATATTTAATTTATTCACCACTAATGTTCCTCTGGTTTAAAGATCTAGTATGTGGAGATGTACCCGCAATTTTAGTATTCTCCTATAAAATATATGCATGATCAAAAAATATATTGAAGTTTTTGAACATATATAGTGATTTTAACGGTTATTATGATTAATTCTGATAATATTGGGTGTAGATGTCAAATAGGCTAAAAAGAATAAAACATAATATGTATGACCTCCATTGATAAAAACGTTAGTGTATATATTGAGGCCCTTTTCTCTCTCTTCTCTCTTTTTTCATGCACTATTATTTAAACTGGGATTTATACTTTAATTTGGTTTTTATGACATTCTTCACAGAATTCTTACACTTTAACTAGATGTCAAAATCCTTGATCATCTCTACACAATAACACTTCGAAGAACCAACGTTGTACGCATACAATTCAGAGGTATGCTTAGTTTGTTAATACTTGTAGTATGTTGCTGTCTGGAGTTGTAATAATCTATGCTTCTAGTAATGTTCATAAATACCTGATGAAATACACTTTCGTATTCTGCCATAATCTTGCCATTAGATCAGTGAGTCGTTAATAAAATAAATTGTCTAGAGCTTTTCTACTAAGCAAAAACAATTCAGCCAGAGGAAGTGTATAAAAAACTCTTATCATTTATGTGTTCTTTTTGTAAACAAACATATATGTTAGATTGTCTATTGCCATGTTAATAATCCTACTGGTCTGTATTGATGTAATTTTGTAAATTCACATTGTTTTACAATTTGTGTGCCTATTGTAAATATTTTCTCAATGTTTTGTATGTATTTTGTAGCCCTGAATAGGTCCTTGTTTGACAAAACGGGTTCGCATACAATTCAGAGCCCTGAAGAAGTCCTTGTAGGATAAAACGCGTTGGCCACTGTGGCTACTGTTTTATGGCGTGGTTTCTAAAGCAGAAAACGAATGAAAAATCATTGAACAAAGAAACTTTCCTGCTATGCATTTGTTACAAAGCGAAACAAAAGGGGATGATGGACGGAGCGTTTGAGCAAATCAAACACTCACCCCCAGTCAACTGATCTGGGTTTAATCCATCACCATTCTTTAGCTCACTCAGCCACCCCAGTTTAGACATGGCCATATGCAAATCAGTCTGACCCTGTGCCTCATGGGAACAGTCCAGCGCCGAACTGCCAAGCCATGTCTTCCCTGGACCGGAAACAAGCATCCTGGGACCGGTTTCGGATTCATAATCCTCATCAGCCAGGCTATCTTGAATCCAGTGGCCAAGTGAGCAAGGGACTCACGTCTGAGCATACCCTGCCAATTTAGGGCGTACAAAGCAAAACAAAAGGGGATGATGGACGGAGCGTTTGAGAAAATCAAACACTCACCCCAAGTCGACTGATCTGGGTTTAATCCATCACCATTCTTTAGCTCACTCAGCCACCCCTGTTCAGACATAGCCATATGCAAATCATTCTGACTCTGTGCCTCATGGGAACAGTCCAGCCCGAACTGCCAAGCCATGTCTTCCCTGGACCGGAAACAAGCACCCTGGGACTGGTTTCGGATTCATAATCCTCATCAGCCAGGCTATCTTGAATCCAGTGGCCATGTGAGCAAGGGACTCACGTCTGAGCATACCCTGTCAACTTAGGGCGAACAAAGCAAAACAAAAAGGGATGCTGGACGGAGCGATTGAGCAAATCAAACACTCAGCCACAGTCAACTGATCTGGGTTTAATCCATCACCATTCTTTAGCTCACTCAGCCACCCCAGTTCAGACATGGCAACATGCAAATCAGTCTGACCCTGTGCCTCATGGGAACAGTCCAGCCCGATAGCCTGGCTGATGAGGATTATGAATCCGAAACCGGTCCCAGGATACTTGTTTCAGGTCCAGGTAAGACATGGCTTGGCAGTTCGGGCTGGACTGTTCCCATGAGGCACAGGGTCAGACTGATTTGCATATGGTCATGTCTGAACTGGGGTGGCTGAGTGAGCTAAAGAATGGTGATGGATTAAACCTAGATCAGTTGACTGGGGGTGAGTGTTTGATTTGCTCAAACGCTCCGTCCATCATCCCCTTTTGTTTTGCTTTGTTCGCCCTAAGTTGGCAGGGTATGCTCAGACATGAGTCCCTTGCTCACTTGGCCACTGGATTCAAGATAGCCTGGCTGATGAGGATTATGAATCCGAAACCGGTCCCAGGATACTTGTTTCCGGTCCAGGGAAGACATGGCTTGGCAGTTTGGGATGGACTGTTCCCATGAGGCACAGGGTCAGACTGATTTGCATATGGCCATGTCTGAACTGGGGTGGCTGAGTGAGCTAAAGAATGGTGATGGATTAAAGCCAGATCAGTTGACTGGGGGTGAGTGTTTGATTTGCTCAAAGGCTCCGTCCATCATCCCCTTTTGTTTCGCTTTGTTCGCCCTATGTTGGCAGGGTATGCTCAGACGTGTGTCCCTTGCTCACATGGCCACTGGATTCAAGATAGCCTGGCTGATGAGGATTATGAATCCGAAACCGGTCCCAGGATACTTGTTTCCGGTCCAGGGAAGACATGGCTTGGCAGTTCGGGCTGGACTGTTCCCATGAGGCACAGGGTCAGACTTATTTGCATATGGCCATGTCTGAACTGGGGTGGCTGAGTGAGCTAAAGAATGGTGATGGATTAAACCCAGATCAGTTGACTGGGGGTGAGTGTTTGATTTGCTCAAACGCTCCGTCCATCATCCCCTTTTGTTTCGCTATGCATTAGTTACATGCATGATTTTCAGTTTTTCTGAACACATATATTGTGCAAAGAATACATATACAAATATAAATACATACTAATTGATGTAATTATCAAACACTGAGTGCTGAACCACCAATAATACATTTAATTTATGTTTCTGGTGGGTGATGATTATCAGGCATTTAAAACAATGGACATGCTAAAAAGCTGAATTGCCCTGAACAAAGTGGCCAACACTTCCCACACATCATGTTTAACAATCACCTTTTAACCCAAGTGGGAAAGATGCAAGGATAATTAAACACCCTGTAGCTACACTCCTCCTCTCATACCATCCACAGCCGTACACATAGATCGCAGCAGCCTGGAAACATGAGCAGCTGTTCAGACACTTGCACCAGCTCAGCCCAAGTTTCCTCCCTGATTGCAACGCACGCTTTAAAGGACATACTGGAGGTGGTTCTGGGTAGAGCGGATGAGCGGACCACCGCTTGTGTCTAAGCCAGACACCTATGAGTATTGGCACTCTCCTTGTCTGCTGAAAGGTTCAAGTACTCAAGGGGAGGAAATGAAAAGTGCTGGTACTGCGTACCGGTGAGTACCGGCCGATGTAAAGCCTCTGTGTTTTTTATCATTTGTGCATCACCAAGTGAAGTGTCTTGATTTGTTTAGATCCTATTTAAATCTATGTTTCCAGCACACTTCAGAATGACAAAATAAAAATGTGCGTTATGTTTGCTTTCCTAACTGCTGAATGCATTTATCAGCATTTAAATGTTGTTATGTTTTGCTAAAAAATTATAACTTGCAACCTCTGCTTCCACACTTCCAGTACATCAACAACATTGTCACATAATTCACTTTAAAAACTCATGCTTTGCAGTCAGAGAAAGAAAAGAAAACACCGACCCCCATGTTAAAAAACAAGCATTCATAATGCAATGGCCTCTGCTTTGTTAAAGATAGAGCTATTGGCATTGCAAATCACATTTTTTTTTCTAAACATAAATAAATGGTATTGTCATTTACAATGGCAATAGGTGAGCATTAGAGAGTAGTAGAGAGTATTAGCAGACACAGAGCCCCCCACACACACACACACAGAGCCCCCCACACCACACACACTCAGAGCCCAACACACACACAGAGCCCAACACACACACAAACACACACACAGCCCCACACACACACAGAGCAGCACACACACACATACACACAGAGCCACACACACACAGAGCCCCCCACACACACATAGCCCCGCACACACAGCGTCACACACACAGCACCCCACACACACCCACACACACACATACACACACAGAGCAACAAACACACAGAGAGCCACACACACTCACACAGTTTTGCATATGCTACTCATGTTTCCCATATGGTGAAACTACTAAAGAAATGTATTTCCTTGTGAACCACTGTTTATAAAAACATATTACCCCAGGCTTTCTACATTTATGGGGTTGCCCTTGTAATCATAAACTGATTGACAGCATGTGAGCAGCATCTGGATTGGCCAAGGCAGTTTGCTGGTGCCCGCACCGCAGTCGAGAAAGAAGAGGTTTGCGATATGGAGTAGGGGGCATGTTTTATAAGTGTGTTTAATTATTTTTTTTTAAATTTTATTTGCATGTAGGTGCCAGCCGCCACTGCCTAGACCCCACTTTCCCTGTGGAGACAGTGCTGACCCTGGTGAGAATTAGTGATGCACAGGTTGAGTGGTGTGAAAGATGCTCCTGAAAGGAAGGAGTAAAGTAATAACAAGTCACTAATACTCCAAGAAAAGAAACTTGGCGAGTCAGGCCCAACGTATTAATGTCCCGCGGACTCTCCGGCCTTAGGCACTATGTGGAAAAGTTCCAGTTAAACCGCACAGTCAGTCCCACATGCAACCTATCAAATCAGAGAAAAACCCGCCCAAGCCCAGTGCATCTGACTCCAGGTCAGACAGCAGATAGACATACCCAAACCCTGTTGGAAGGGGGGGGGAGGTCCTTATCGCAGTACATTAAAATGAGAATTTAAAGCGCTCTATTCCAAACAGTTCGAAAAAAGGCAGTTAAAAAACCCGCTCCTACTTCCAAGCTGGACCCCCCCACCCCAATCACTTTTTAACATTTAAAAACACAAACCTCCCACGCAAACCACAGAAACCTAAGAGTCGCTTAAAACACGCTGTCATACATACTGTACTAGCACCAAGAAGCGGGGGCCCACATTAAAAGGGGTTAGATGCGGAGAAGTAGGAACGTAAAGTTGTCAAACAGAAAACAAAAATAGACAAACACGATTCTACTACAGGCAAAACCACGCATTCCTATTTTCCCATAATACGAGTAAAAGAACTTACGTTGCTCGCACAATCATGTGCGCCCCAAACAAGACAGCACTTACCGGGGTGTCCGTGCAGGTTAAGCCCGGGGGAGAGGTACTTGCTGGGGCCCAGCTGTGCCGGCAGCCCCCCGGACATGTGAGCGGAGGTTGGGGCCATCCTGCCGGCCGTGGGGCTGGCCCCCACTTGATGTCTGTCCATGGCCAGGAGCGGAGGGGGGCGTGCACAGAGCGGGGGGCCCAAAGTCTCGACCATCCATCATCCCATGCCCGGCCCTCGTCCATCAAACAAGGCTTAAAAACACAGCCTTAAAATGCCCCATGGCGCGCAGCTTCTTGCGGGCCAAGCCCGGGCGTGCTTTGTGGTTCTGGGTCTGCAAACGAAAATTAACAAAATGCGCATTGGTATTACATACAGCGTGCGAAACCTGAATTTACAATGAAAGGCAATACTGCCCCTTCATCGTGTTTTCATCAGCAGTAAAATGCACACAGTTCAGAAATTCTTAATGCAATACTGTTAGCATACAAGACTAAATACATTAAAAATATTTCTATGTAACTTCAGAAACAGGTCCCTTAAGGATCGAAAAGGTTACGTTCAAGCACTGTACCACACTCTAAGCAAAATGGTGGCAGCAGCTGAGGATAAGCCCTGTCCTTTTCAGACTGGGGGGGCGTGCTTTTTGTTGAGTGACGGATGACGTCACGGCGAGAAAACTGCAAAAAACACTCCCCCGAAACTGAAAAAGACAGGGCTTGAATGGAGTGATGCCCCTCTCCTCCAATGGCTGGCCTCCGTTTAGGAAGCCAGCCAATGGAGAAGAGGGGCGGGTTCAAGCTCGCATACTAAGAGACATACATTCTCGCCTGCGCGACACTGTTGCGCAGTGTTCGCTAGGTCGAGACCTAAAAAAGCAGCAAGTTATCAGAAGACATAGCCTGTTTGACCTCTTTCTTTGAAGCTCCAGCAAATGTCACTAGATCAACACAGAATTTAAAGGCATCTTTATTGCTCAGGCTTTCCTGACCTACCATACATCAGCTTGCGACTCACCAGTGGGTTGCTACCCATAGTTCAGGAAACACTGACCTAGAACATTGACCTCCCCATCCATGCACCAGAGATATGAAACAGGATCCCCATTGACAGAACTGCTCGGACACTCCTGCAATGAACAAAGAAATTGAAGCCACATCTATAGCACTGTCATCGCACATGATAAAAACCTACATGGTACCTGCCTTATTGTAAAACTTCTTGAGCCATGCCACAGGGCTCTTGCACTCTGTTTAGCACACCGTGGCTTACCAACTAGGTTTGCATTGTACAAGTAACTACATACAAGTTACATAGAGCTGGGAAGAGAGCGAAAGAAACAAGAAATATTGGAAATAAGCGACGGGCAGGTGAGGGGCCTCACTGAGGGAGGTGAGAAGGGAGGGGCACACTAACGTTGAGTACAGGAAAATAGGAAAAAGAGAGAAGGGAAACTGTAAGGAAGCAGAGAAGATACTGATAGGCATTCAGAAAAGAGAACACATGAAGAAATGTGGCTGTAGAAATACTGACACAAAAGAGAGAAAAGACGGGAGAGAATAGACAGAGCAGGCACAGATAGTAAGGGTCTACAGGGACACAAGAGTGGAGGGGATAAAGGAAGCATGGGATAGAGGAAACGGGGTAGCAGGAGCAGGCACTAACAGTAAACACCCAACGAGAGAGGCAAGAGCAGGGGTTGGAGAGAACCGGCCCAGATAAGAGGTGTTCAGATGGAGAAGAGAGAGGATGGGATAGAGAGAGCAGGCATATATCTGGGGGTATTTGAGGGAGTGATGCCACTAAAAGACAGAGGGAACATTGTATAGAGGAAGCAGCCATAGACAGGAGTGATCAGGGAGATAAAGGAATATGGGAAGTGGCTAGAGTGAATGGAGATAGAAGGCCAGGCACTGATAGGAGGCATACAGATATAGAGTGACGAGAGCAGAGGACACAGGAAGCAAGGGACAAAGGAAGCAAGGGACAAAGGAAGCAGGCGCAGACAGAGAGGTGCAGGGGCCAGAGGATGGTGGGAGTAGGCATACGCAGAGGGGGCATATGAGGTTGGGATCCAGAGAGGGAGCTTGAGTGGGTATTAGAGGTAGATTAGAAAAGTGAAAAGAGGCATGAATAGGACCTGACGCACCCTTGGACTGCCGATGACATCACAGCATCGACCCCTTCTTCCAATGCATCTTTCAATTCTCAACAGTCTTCTATATGATTTGTGGGGTTATAGGAAGGACAAAGAGTAGAACCTACAGATAATAAACAAGACTCTTATGGGCACATTTATGGTAAGAGCTCATTGGTGCTTTGGAGAGGCATTTTTGCCAAACGTTCTCCTGTCGACGAGGCCTGAGCTCTTTTGGCAAAGTCAGGAGCGTAGGATTTGGGGGTGTGAGCTTCAGATTTTCAAATAAGCACACTGTCACATAATGTTCAGGGCACATGAGAGTGGTTAACGGGGTAATGGAAAATGAGACAAATGCAGATTTGTAGGGTACTAGTTGAGAGAAACACAATATTTCGTAAAATGACCAACATTTTTAAGACTTTCAAAGCAGAGAGAGAGGGTGTATGTGTGTGTGTGTGTGTGTGTGTTATGTCTGTGTTTATGTACAAATACCTGGTGGAATCCAACAGACACCACACCATACCCGACATAAAGCACCTGCACCCAACTTTTTACCAGAAAATACATTTATTGGGGGGAGAGTGGGTTGAATCTTTGGGATCCTACCCAGGTTGAGGCGGGCGTACTGGCTTGATGAAGGTTTGACATTAGCCTCCGCCCTCCGCGGAGATCCATGGTGCTTAACAGTTTTGCGCCATAAATCGCTCCTTTGCCTTTCACTGAATGCTAGAAGGAAAACCGTAAGTTACCGGTTGTTATAGTGGCAGAGAGCTGGGTGCACCTTAATGTGTGCATACCCCTCGTGCCACTCATGGTCCTGAAGAAAGCGTCGCTAAATTGGCACGTTGAGGCTGAAACATGTGGACCGCGAATCACTTCACTGCACACCTTGTTTGTATATCACAGGCCAATTTAGCCCCAGATGACGTCCCCTGTTGTTTTTAATCTTGTCTTATTGTTCCATTATTAAATTCAGGGAACAATAAAGACATTTCTATTCATTTTCACACACATTCACTCTTTCGCGAAGAAAACCTGCTCCCCTGTAGTCATGCGTCGTAGCACACCTGAGTAGCATTGGGCTGCTCTGGTGGGAACCCTGTGATGAAGCATGTCACCAACTAGGTTGGTGAGTGAAGGTCCTTTATAAGAATATTTTTCCTTTCTCTTCATTTGTAGGATTGGCTCAATTATTTGAACAACTCCTTTATTGTTATTATCATCTAGTTCAAGGGGACTAGGAGTAGTTCCATTTGACCCTCTCTCTCTTGGTAATGATTTTTTGGGAGTGTATTACCCCCAAGAAGCAATGCCTTTTCTTGTTTTTAGAAGCAGTCTCCGAAAATGGCTGACAAGTCAGTGGCCTGTCGCTAAGAGGCTGCTGGCGAACGGTCCTCTACAGCAGATCAGGCTCATGCTCCACTGTCATACTTCCACCAATCCCTAAATGACCTTCTCATGCTTTATGTCCCACTGCTGCCTTCATGACCTTTGAAACCCAGAATAGCAAAAGCAGTGACAGGAGTAGCAAAGAGCAAGCCTTCCCCTGATTCGCGACAATGGTCAAGAGCAGGGGGCAGGGAGGTGGGGTGAGTGCAGGGTTCAGAGGGAGAAGGCACAGATACATGGACTAGAGAGGGAGAAATGGTAAGGGGAGATACTAAAGGGAGAACTGGTGCTGTAGGACAGAAGGGCTAAAATGAAAGTCATAGGACAGGAAAGAATCTAGCATCTAGATGAGAAATGAGAGGAGCATGGAAACGCCATTAGTGAGGAAGAGAGGCTGAGGATAGGTCTGGAAGCCTCTGGAAGCAGCTGTAGAATTGCCCCCAGGAGCACAGCTCATCCAGAGAGCTTAAAGGAGGATGGGGGAAGCGGAGAGAAGAGGTGGAGCGAGGGTGTTTGGCCTGGGAGAGGCAGAGCATGTGAATGGAAAGTAGAGGGGGCACATTAGATAGACTGTAAGGGAAAGAAATGTGTAAAGTTGAGAGGATGAGACAGAGAATGGGAAAAATAGATGGAAACAGGAAGTCAGAGATTTAGTGGGTTAAATGAGCCTTAGTCAAGGAAGGAAGGAAACAGGACTGATGAAGAAGGGTGTGGGAACAATAGAAAATGAGGGAGAGTTACTACCATTCATATGCATGAGTACAAGACCTTGAACAACAGTTTTGAAGTCACTTTCTGGAAACAAATGTTTTGATCTTCTTAAGAAGAGAGAGTTGGAGAGTATATGGTGCTCACTTATGTAAGTGTAGCACCCTGCACTAATCCAGACAACCCTTATGGTGATTTTCATGGTCTTAGACAACCTTAGAAAGCTCTCTAAGTGGTAGCTGTGGAGAGCAGCCTTCGGGCTTAGTCCAGAAGGAGTGTAAAGCAGCTTGTTTTGCCAGAACATAATCTTATTGGTATAGATTAAGTGAAAAAGAATCACAGTGTATTTATACAAATATGTATTTATTTTAAGACACTCACTAACACATACAAATAGCTCATAACCGGACCCTGGAAGAAACCCTGTGGAAGGCAGAAGGTTGGAGAGCCATCCCACCTGGGGATACCCTAGGAACCTGGATATCTACACCAGGGAAGCCGGGTGCATAGGTGCAAAGTGGTGTCAGAAACCGCAGTCGAACTCAATGGAGGACTTCAGGAAGATGCCGCTGGGGAAGAATAGGAAAGTGTCTGGTGGAACCCAAAGGTGGATTCAAGATGAGAAGTACCTGCAAGCAGAGCGGACAGAGTCGATGCCACTCGGAGTGACCAGGAGGCACGGAAGACGAATGCCCACTGATGTTGGGTGTTGCAGGGGAGTTGAGGGTGACCTTGGAGCAGCAGCTGTGTGGACCAGGCAATGCTGAGGAAGACCAGGAGCCATTCAAGAGTTGTCCCATTTCAGATGTCAAGAGTTGAGGGGTCGGTGTCCGTTGGGAGCACCAACAAGTCTTGGCAACTGCAAATATTGTGGGAAGCGAAAAAGGTGAAGTGTCGGGACCAGCAAGGTCCAGGTGACTCACCATAAGCAGGGGAGTCAGAGCATGCTCTGAGCAATCAGGGGAGCCCACTGGAATCAAAGAAGACCCTAAAGAGGACCCACAGGCACTGGTAGGCACTGGAGTCGTGAGAGGACCTCGAGCATATCACCAAAGATGCAGACCCACGGTGCAAGAGATGTGATGAGGATGAAGATCTTGGTCACAGAAGATGCTTGAGGAGGAGGCCACTTGGAGCCCCAAGATCTCTGAGTAGGAGAGCCAACAAGCCTTTGCAATGGCAACTAGACGCAGTGCACAGGGGATTGATGCCTGCCGCTCCGACAAGGGATACTGGCCTCAAACTCTGTGAGAGGAAGTGAAGAACCACCACCTGTGTTACTGAGCCCTTCGGAGTCCGTGGGAGCCCAGGATCATCAGACCGGTCAGATTAATTGCAGTTCTGGCAGATGCAGGGAAGTAACTCCTTCACTTCGAGGGAGATTCCTTCTGGTGTCTTGAATGTCCACAGGCCTTGGAAGGATCCTGTATGGAGCAAAGGCACAGACGTTGCAGCCGAAAAGCAGGACGAGGAGACCAGGAGCAGCATGAGTCTTCCCGGTTGCAGCCTCAGTGTCCGGAGCAAGGTCCTGCGAAGTCCAGAGTGCCCAGACGGTCAAAGATGAGGTGGTGTCTTGATATGAATCTTGTCCTACGACGAATTTAGGGACCCACCCAGAGGTAAGCCCTTAAGTACCTAAGGAAAGTGTTGGGACAATTCAGGGTTCCCTCCAAGTGAAGGTGGTCAGACAGTGGGGAGGATACTCCCATGTCCTTTGTCCAGTTTTGCAACAGAACAGGAGCCATTGGCTCCCTGAACTGGTTTGAACTGGAGTATGCAAGAAGGGCACTCAATGTGCCCTTCAAGCAGACTGAGTGGCACTGGCAAGCACTCCCACCCTTCTCTAATTCACTAAACCCTGTCTGGGAGGTGGTCACACCTCACTTTGACAATATATCTATTGCTCTGCCTTCTCCTGCTCAAGAGTGTAATTCACGGGGAGGAGCTTCGCACGTATCCAAGATGGACGCGTGAGCACAGGGCTCCCGAGACCCTTTCCGCCTCCCGCATCTATCCTGCAACGTATCCTGATTTGGACGACGGGTACTTTTAGCTGATGCCCTGCTGACACGAAAGTCTTTTTCAAAATTCGATTTGGCCGCCGAGAACCGGACTTACTGCACTTTGGAATTTGCGGCCTACACCGAAGACCAACCACGGACTTAAGTCCCCGAGGTACCCAAGTGGCAATTGAACAACAACGGCTAATGCGACACGTCCACTGCCCCTGTGGTACTTTCGGTTTCGCTTTTGGTCATTGTTGACGGCGATTTGCTGACGGTCGACACGGTTGACCTAATTCTTGCTGCCAGCCCTACGCTTGTCCTCTACCCTCGTCCCTTCGCCTCTCCAAGTCTGCTGCGCAGGGAACCATTCTGACTAGATCCCAAAGGTTCCGTCAGAGCTCGTCGCCCATCATAGCGGGCAAGGCGGATACCAAGAAGCGTGCAACCAGAGGCACATATCGAGGGGGGGGTTGCCCAATCCCATACCATAGATCGTTTTACCCACCCAAAAGGATCCCCTGGCGGAGCGAGTAAGGTCTTCGAGGAGACTGGAGATGTCTCTCCTGCAACTGAGGAGCCGACATTGAAGGACGTTATGGGCGCCATTGCAAGTGTTCAGACATCTATGGGCAAGCAGTACAAAACTCTGGCTGCGAAGATAGACACGGTGGCGATCGAAGTCAACCTTATCAGGACGGACTTGGGGAAAACCAATGAGCGGGTCAAGTCCCTGGACATCAAGACCGCAAGCCTTACTACGGATGTCTCGGATCTCCAGACCGAAGTCTGCAATCTCCGGACGTCTAATGACTTGTTTTCCCGTCGGCTGGATGATTTTGAGAGCCGGGCCAGACGCAACAACGTCCGCATTGTAGGTGTTCCAGAGACTTCCGCAGACTTATCGACAGATCTTTTGGTGGAGGACCTTGTTCTGAATCACTTGGCACCAAAGGGCCTCAGTAACTTTTTCACAGTGGAGCATGCCAAAGAGTCCCCGGCGGGAAGCCCAAACTGGGAGCCGCTCCGAGGCCTATAATAGCCAGGATTTTTAATTTCCGGGACAGAGACGCTATCCTTCAGGCATCGCGCACCAATGGTCCCACCAAATTTGAAAATGCATCGATCAGCTTCTACCCGGACTTTACACAAGCGGTGCAGAAACAACGCATGGGCTTCACGGGGGTTAAAAGGCAACTCAGGGACATGGGACTGAAATACGCCATGCTTTTTCCGGCTCGCCTGAGGATTGAATATGAGGAACGTGCTTTCTTTTTTGATCGCCCCGAGGTGGTTAGCGATTGGCTTGACACTCTGCCGACACATCGTACTAGCCCTGAAAGATCGAGGGGCGCTGAAGGTGGACTGGAAGAGCAGGAGTAGTGAGTCTGTACCGGCGAGCCAACTTTATGGACTTATGGCAGTGGCTCAATGACTGTTCTGTATATACGGTGTGAATACCCGGGGGTGGGGGGGAATCGGGACTCTTCCTCCTGTGGGGGCTTTTCTCTCTCTTCTTGTAGGTTAGTTCTATGGGGCGACAGGCACACTGCAAGTTGGGGTGGCTTTTTGGTCTACCGCAGAGGTGCAGGGTGGGGGGGTGTGTTCCGGGGGTTCTTTGGGGGGTGGTCTTTCAATTTTTGTTTGTGTCGAGGCTGCGCTTTGTTGCATATCATATCTTTTGTGCCTGTTTCTTGGTGGGGGGGGCAAAGAGGTTTTTTTCTGGGATGGGGGTAGGGGGCTGAGGGTGTTGAACTGGAATGTCAATGGTCTGGGAGATAGGATAAAGCGGGTGATAGTTCCACAATACTTGAAGCGTTGCTCCCCGGATATAGTTTTACTCCAGGAGACGCATCTCATTGGAAACACATGCCATATACTGAATAGACGGGGCTACCGCCTGGCGGCTCATTCTGGATTCACCACTGGGTCGAGGGGGGCGGGCGTCCTGGTTAGGAACTCCCTCCCCCTAGAGATAGATGGCGCCTTGCTGGAGGATAGAGGCCGCTATGCGGCTATTACGGGCCGATGGGAAGGGAAGACGATTTCCATTTTGTCTGTGTATGTCCCACCAGGTCTACAGTCTACCACATTTTCTGATTTGGGCAGGGTGGTCCTGGCGTTTCCTGAGGGCATGTTGGTGGTGGGTGGTGACTTTAATTCGGTGGTCAGTGGGGAGGAGGATCGTAGCCCCCCCAGAATCCTCCCGACATCGCAACTATGGCTGGGCAATTTTCTGGATGCTCTGGGTCTCGCGGATAGTTGGAGGCAACTACATCCCGAACAGTCCCAATATACCTTCTACTCGGGAGCTCATGGGAGTCTCTCGAGGCTCGATTATATCCTTGTACCAGTGGCGCAGATGATCTCTGTAAGGGAAATTAGGCATTTAGCTAGGGGGATCTCGGACCACTCTCCACTCTGGCTCACTATTGATGTACAGTTGGGGGCCGGGGGTCGGGTTGCTCCGATTAACCCCTGGCACCTTCGCAACCCTAAAATTAGAACTGAGGTGGTTAAGAGTATGGATTACTACTTTGCCGAGAATGAGGGTTCGGTGTCCTCCCCCATCTCCTTGTGGGAGGCTTATAAGACTGTGATTCGCGGTCAGACTCTGTCATTGATTGCAAGCGAGAGGAAGCGTAAGAATGCGGAAGTGGTGAGTCTGGAAAACGAAATCACCAGGTTGGAGGAGCAGATGGAGTCTGGGGCTACACCCGAGGGAATGCATGCTTTTGCCCTTAAACAGTCTGACTATAGAGCTCTGGTGACTGAAGCGGCAAAGGCGATGACTCGTGAGCAACAGGGGCGTTTGTATGATGTTGGTGATAAAGCGGGAAAGTTGATTGCTTGGTTGGACAAAAGAGATAGATTGAATCGGGTGGTGCCTGTTGCTGAAAAAGTGGATGGTACGCGAGTGGTGGACCCGGTTGAGATAGTTGAGGTCTTTGCCCAGCACTTTCAGAAGGTTTACGCGCCGGTCTCGGATAGGCCGGAGGAAGACTCGCATTTGTTGCTTCGGGATATTGCGTTGCCTAGCCTGTCGGATTCGGACAAAGAGCTTATGGAGGCGGAATTTTCCACCGATGAAATAGCGCTCGCTATCCGCTTCATTCGCTCGGTGAAGGCCTCAGGCCCGAATGGCATCCCGGTTGAGCTGTAGATGCTGTGCCCTGATAAAATGGCGCCGCATCTTCGCAGGATGTTTTCTGCATCGCAAGATCTCAACTCCCTTCCCCGGGACCAGAGACTGGCGTCCATTGTGGTCATTCATAAGGATGGAAAACCCTGTGAACAATGTTCATCGTACCGGCCGATTTTGCTTCTGAATGTGGAGCCCAAGATCTTAGCGAAGTTGCTGGCGAACCGGCTGATTAGGGTGATTAGCGACTTGGTACACCCGGACCAATCTGGATTCATCCCCCATCGAAATACCGTGCTTAATCTTAGCCGTCTTCACAGCATCCTAGCAAGGGCGGGGTCTCTTGGTGAGACGGCCATCTTGGTTTCACTTGATGCCGCGATGGCCTTCGACACAGTGGAATAGCCGTACCTGTGGGCGGCCCTTGCCAAATTTGGCTTTGGCCCTAATTTTATCGGGTGGGCTAGGCTTCTATATGAGCAACCGCTGGCCCAGGTGGTGGTCAATGGCAGGGCCTCGGAACCCTTTGTTTTCGGACGCGGCACGCGGCAGGGATGCCCTTTGTCGCCACTTCTTTTTGCGCTTGCCCTTGAACCCCTCGCCGCGTGGCTCCGATGGGAACCTTCGCTCAAGGGTATTCGATGGTCCCCTGACTTCGAGGACCGCATATCGTTATATGCGGACGATATCTTGTTGTACCTTACCTCTCCCTGCAAGTCCCTGGGAGTCCTGTTCGACGTCTTGAGTTCCTTTGGGAAAAATTCCGGTTTAGTCATCAATTGGGCCAAGTCCTGTACCCTCTCACGGGAGAATTGCCTCCTTTGTCCCGCATTTGCCCGATACCCGTCTCGAGCGTCGGTTTTAAGTATCTAGGAATCTATATATCCTTGGACCCCGCAGTACGCTACGAGCAGAATTTACTGCCTCTGCTTGCCCGGCTCAGATCGAATGTTGCGGCGTGGTGCGGCTTGCCGTTGTCCCCTTTGGGGAGAGCGGCCCTCTTCAAGATGATGTCTCTCCCTCGATTCCTGTATGCCATTCAAAATACCATTGATTTGGTGCCTGCCAGCTATTTCCGTGAAATTGAGTGCCTCCAGAGGAAACTGGTATGGGGCGGACGACCTCGCATAGCATTGGCAAAATTGACTTTGCCTTGGTATGATGGTGGTATAGCGTTGCCCGATATCAAACGCTACTACTGGGCATCCCAACTGAGTGCGGTCAACCATGCTATGTACAGTCCTGTTCCGAATCCCGCATTCGAGATGGATAGGTGGCAGTTACCCAGGGGCGACTATAATAGGGCGCTCTATTCTAGAGCTGCCAGGAAGAATCTGACGGGCCCCACCGGGGTGGCGGTACGGGTATGGGGTAGTGCAACTACGGCTATGGGATGGACGGACATGCTGACTAGAGCAACTCCCCTTTATGCGGCGGAGAGACTGGGTACCCTATGGACGACGAAGGGATTCGACAGGTGGGACCTTATTGGTATCAGTAAAGTGTGCGATCTCTGGGTCAAGGACAGAGTTAAGACCTTTGACGAACTGAAACAGGAGTATAAATTGGGTATTAGGGAATATTTCCGATATCTCCAGGTCCGCCACGCACTTGAGTCGGTTTTCCCAGCTGGGACTACTATTCCGGAGTCCTCTCCCCTGGAAGATAGGGTGCTTGACGGGTATGTCCCTGATAGCACTATATCTCTCATCTATAAAAAGCTCATTAATGACCGTTCGGACCTCCTTGTACAGCTCTGTGGGGCTTGGACTGGTGATGGATTGGAGTTGGACGATGAAGACTGGCAGGCTGAGATATCCTCCCCCAAAGAGGTCGCGATTCCGGCGCGTCTCCGGCTGGTGCAATTAAAGATTCTGCACCGTGTCTATGTCTCGGGTCCACGATTGATGTGCATGGGTTATTCTGCGGATGGGCTGTGTAGGCGTGGTTGTGGTCTGCTTGCTACCTTCCTTCATATTATATGGGAATGCCCGGAGGTGGTGGTTTTTTGGAATCGAGTGCATGCGGTTATGGGTGAGGTGACGGGTGTTGAGTTATTGCCAGAGGCCAGACGTTGTTTGTTGAACATCTGGGAGCCGAATGACTGCAGTGTTGCTCAGACCCAGTGGGTCACCCTTGGCAACATGATCGCAAAATGGGACATTGCCCAATTGTGGGGCTCTCAGAGGGCACCTTTGATTTCAACTTGGACGGAGAACATGGACTGGTGCATGTTCAGGGAGAACATTGTATATGTCTCCCGTGGTAGGCCCAAAAAGTGGGGCAGGATATGGGTCAATGGAATTCATACCGAGGAGAGATTTACACTCCCCCTTTTATAGAAGCTTCCGGCATTCCTCAATCCCCTTAATTATGCGTTTCGGATCATCTGCTTCCTTTTGTATAAGACTTACTGGTCTGCTCTCGGCCCCCCTCCGCCATTCCGGATCTCTACTCCATTATTGCATTGCTCATTATTCAATCGGCTCCCCCTACCGTATGAGACAGTCACTACGGTGTATAGTATTTGCCTCGACCCTTTTTTGTGTGTTTTTCTTTTTGCTTATTTATAAAATATAAAATGTCAAACCTTTCATTTATCCTCCTATCGCCACAAGCTCTCTATAATAGTGTATGTTATCGCTGCCGGGCCTTCGGGTTGTCGGCTGATGAGCTGTGTATTATTGCTCTATTGGTATTGATCGCTTCTGACCAGCCTCCGTGGTTGTAGGTCTGTAACTGTACTTCTTTTTTACAAAATAAAGGTTTAAAAAAAAAAAAAAAGAATGTAATTCACGGCAGAGAGTTTAAATATGCAATGTCTTTCACAACAAACGCATAGTGTCTGCTAGAATGGGTTGGGAATTGTAATTCATTGATATATGTTTTCTATTTTTAGTGAAACCCCTGAAGAAGAGCTCATTTGACCTCGAAATGCATTGGGTATTGTTATTCACTTCTGAAGATGTGTTTCCGTGTTTTGTGGCGTGCCCAGAAAAAGGCTTGGATTAGCATATCTGGTCATGAGAAGCAATTCAAAACACTTCGTTTCACGTGTGATTTACCATCTGTTAATAAATGAAATCTCGAAAATACAACATTCTGGAGTACATGGAGTAATTTTTTGACATCTAATCACGAAGAATTAAATAAATAACGCGCTGTGCGCCCGTGGATGGAACGCGAAGATGGTTCCACTTTTTCAAGCTTGGCAGCAGGAGTGCAGAAACATGTCTCTGGTCGGCAGCAGCCCTAGCTTGATGTCTGGTTCCGGAAGACTGGTATCGGGAGCTCTGAGGGCCTCCCAGAAGAGCTTTACAGTGCATGGAATCATACCTCCATACCGTGTACGGTGTGGAGGTATGATTCCAACATGTTTGATACCAAAGACGACAGAGTTCATTACAGCCAGTTTAGAAATGGTAATCGCATAATGGCGCATGGCCACTCTATGGATTGTAATGGTTGATGCACTTACAACCCAGGAGAATTGACTCCAAAGGTTGTAGAGCAGAACCCATAACAACACCAGGCAAAAAGTGGGGGTAACCATGCAGAAGGATCCTACCTTCCTACAATTGTTACTAAGCCATATTTGTTCTTTTTGGAATGGGATCCTTGAGGGTGAGGTTGGTGGCCAGGGTGATTCCAAGTGACCTGGCATTCTGTGAAAATTGGCGTTTGAAGCCGTGAAAGCTTTTGTGATTGAACCAGGTTTAATACTGTATCTTGTTTATTGTTCTTGGCAAACAACAGAAATTCTATCATAGTTGGGTTGAGCTACAGGCAGACGATGAAACTCCAGGCCCGGAGGATGCGCAAGCAGTGTTTGAGGCACTGGATGTCTGAAGCAGAGGAGACTTTCAAGTAGAGGTCAGTATCATTGGCATACTGGAAAATCTTGATGCTCTTATTTGTAAGCAGCGTGCCAAGTAGCTCCATGTGTAGGTAGAAGTAAGAGGGGACCGTATGGAGCTGTGGGGACTCTGCAGGTGATAGGGATGTTCTGTGACATGCACATGCCATGTGAACAAACTGGTGTTCATTGGAAAGGTAGGAAGAGAACCAGTAAGGGACATGGCAGGTGAATCCCATTCCAAACTCCAGAGTGTTATGAGGGTGGGATGGTTGACTGCGTCAAAAGCAACTAAGAGGTCAAGAAATGTAGTGGCAATCTTTATCTATGTTCAAGAGGGAATCATCTTTAATGTATTAGGAAGCAGTCTCCTTGCTACAGCGTAATATGAAGCCAGATTGGTAGTCATGCTGGACATGACTAGCATTAATGTTATCTTGGAGTTTTACTTAGACTGTTTTCAGGGACCTTGCTGATGAATGGTCTGTGAGTGATGGGCCGGTAGTTGGCGAGGTCATCAGAATCTAGTGTCAGTTTCTTTAAAATTAGGAGGATCTGGCCTGTCTTAAGAACTTCTGGGAAGTTGCCTTGAGTGAGGAAGGTTTTGCCAATTGTAAGTGGGAGAGCACCTCCTGAGAGAGCTTTGATGAATGGCGATGAAACAGCATCATCTTCATAAGAAGTGACTTCCAGGGAGTTGAGTATGTCAGTGAGATTTGGGACAGATATCCCGACAATTGCCGGATTCTACTGGAAGGGGTGGGTGTAAGAACTGAATCAGGCTTGCAGTTGTTAATGTGCTGTCAGATCTTCTGTATTTTTACACAGAAGAAGTGGTTGAGGTCATTGCACATATTTCTGTAGAGTGAGGAATAGGTGGTTCCAGCAGAAGGTTGGTCCAGTGCTTAATAATCTTGAACAGTTTGATGCTTTTGAAGGTGGCTTCATAAATGGTATTGGAATAATACTGTGCTTTGTCTGATGTGATAAGCTGTCTGTGTGATGAGCGGAGAGACTTCACTACCAAGGGGTCCTCTGGAGTTCGGTTTTTCTTCCATTTTCTTTCCTGTCGGCAGATGGATGGTTTATATATTCAGCAAGGTCTTTAGAGTACCAGGGTGCTGAAGGCTTTGGCTTGAACTTGCATGTTGGAGTGTAGATGTTTCCAAAAGATTTTGGAGATGTTGATTACTTCGATTTTCAGGCATACGTTGCAAGTCATGCACCTCTAAGTTTCATAAGGGCATAATATAAGACCTTTTGCCACAGACAGAGTTAAAGAGGCAGTGGCACCTTTCCCCGTTTCCAAAATTAGGGGATGGGCGGTAGCATGAGTGCTTCTATTTTCCAGGGATCAAAGTTGGATTTTTTCTGTTTCCATGAATTGAGATAATGGTGAGTGTAAACCCCTCACTGCTTTCCAGGGTTTAGAGCTGGGCCCTTTTTTTCCAGGGAGAGAGGTAAAAACCCAGTCTTAAAGACTGGGACCCCGTGTAAGTCCTCTGTTTATACAGTTATGGATCAGAGTCCTGCTGTTACCAGGTTTAGAGATAAGATGCAAATCCTTGTATGTCTAGGGTTAAGGTGTGGGTCCTGGGGAGAGTTCTTCTGTTTCCTGGGTTAAAGGTTGACACCCAGTGTGAGCTTCCTGTTTGCAGGGTTAAGCCTTGAGACCTATCATAAGCGAATATGGCACGTTACAACGCGTCCTAATACCACACGTGACATTATAACGTGGGTATTACAACATGTTCACATCATGCACTTCCCCCGTCAGACATTATGAGAGAAAGGTTAGCTTGAGCCAATCAGTCGGCTCCCTCTGGGGAACTTCGTACATTTACTTTGTTTACTACTTCATAGGACAAGTACATTGGACCCCATTAAAAATCGTCCACTTTTATTCCCCCTCTTTGATACTAATCCTAGCGTGCTTTTTGCACGGGAATTTTCCTCTTAGGTTACCAGTGGTGAAGAATTTTCGCCAATTTGGACCAAACCGTTTCAGTATTTACTGCAATAGAACAACAAGTTTTGACACTCTGTACTGGCTCACATAGTCCTTGGCACCACATCCTCACCGGCTTACCAACATGGAGGATGTCCCGGGTCTAAGCTTCAATGAAGACACCATAGCTGAGGCACTAAGAACCACGCCATCACTACTCAGCAATCCCCCAGTCTCTGCGTCTGGTGCATCTTCTGATGAATGGACCACATTGACAGAAATGAAGAAAGAACTAATAAGAATAACGATCCATGGGATCATGATGACGGAATACTTGAGGAGCAACATAGCACCACAAGATTTAATCGTTAACATCATTCCAAGACTCTTTCTGGATGATAAACGCTTCAAAGTAGACTGGTGCCAGGTTTCCTGGAAGTGCACCAAGGACCTGTTATTTTTGATTAGTCAAACTGTGAAACGTCTTTCTGAAGCACTGCAGGAGAAAATCTCAGCCCTTGAAGCGACCATGAAAAACGCGATCTCAAAGAATAACAAAACAGCTTTCACGACCAAGCTATCTGAGATCAACCAAGAAATGGCTGACCACCATGAATTCTTACTTAAACAAAAAACAACAAAACTAGAGAAGGATATTGCCAAATTCGCAAAAGAAAAAGTATATCCCTATCTAAAAGATGACTTCAAAGGGAAAAAGAACAACTACTCATCTGATGAAAACACAGGCAGTGACAATAGACGTGGCTCTACAAGCAGTGATTCCAGTGGTGGCTACCCCCCAAGGAATACACGACCACCGCGCACGTGGCAACAGGGTTACCATCAAGGCCCTGTGTTCCATGGTCCACCCCATATGACACCACCATGGCAATACCCTTTTTATCCACAGGGCCCCCCGCAATTCTACCCCCTCAATCCGCCACCTTTTCAAGGCAGAGGTTGGGGCAGAGGAAGAGGGCGAAAGCGAGGCGGGCAAAAGGGAGTACAGTGGCAGGACCAGACGCCAGCACCGACTGCAATGGAGACCAGGAGCTCGACATCCAGAGGGAGACGAGTCTGATCGTTAATCTATCAAATAGAACCCTCTCTCCAACAGAGAAAAGTGTCTTGGAAAAAGGCCTTGGATTTGTCCCCACTCCAACCCCTGATACCTTCCAGGAAATGATTGAGCTCAAACAGTTTTTCAGGAAAATACGCCTTCGAGCCTTCTTTGACAATCGTCCAGAACTCCCCAACGAAGACACAGGCCTGAGGAAACCTTCCACCTTCACCCCCTCTGATGGGATGGTACCACCTGAAGTCCTGACCTTTGAGAGAGCAGTCCTCAAAAGTATACAGAACAAACCAACCATCAAACCTTTCCACAATTTATCTAATGCGGAAAGACTAGCATCTATTTCCTTGGGCAAGGATGTCTCAATTGTCATTAAGCAGGCAGATAAAGGGGGAGCCACGGTCATACAAAATTACGACGATTATGACCGTGAATGTAGACGCCAACTAGCTAATACAACACATTACAGACCCCTTCTGGAGGATCCTACCAAACGACTGACTACATCTATCATGGCTCTTGTCATTGAAGCTGAGACAAATGAGTGGATCAGCAAGAAGGAGGCAGATTTCTTGGTGACAACGGACCCGGTCACACCGTATTTTTACACCCTCCCCAAAATACACAAGGGCACCACCCCAGTCCCGGGGAGACCCATCGTATCCGGTATCGGTTCGGTGTTGGAGCCTCTGTCCCAATTTTGTGACGCCTTTTTTCAACCTTTGGTGAAACTTATCCCTTCTTATTTACAAGACACCAGGGACATCCTGCGTCTGATTGATGACATGGATGGAAGAGAAGACATCGACCTTCTCCTGACCCTTGACGTGGAAGCGTTGTACACAAATATTCCTCAACAAGCAACGCTAGAGGCGGTCGACTCATTGATGCGACAAGAAGAATGGGTGTCCCCGACCCCTGTAGCCTTCATTATGGAGTTGGCACATTTTGCCCTCACTGAGAATTTTTTCAGATACGAATCCAGTCTATACCATCAGGTCCGTGGAACCTCGATGGGCTCAACCTTTGCGCCGAGCCTAGCGTGTATCTATATGGCCTCATTCGAGAAGAACTGTATCTACCCTCCAGAACACAATCCGTTTCGAGAAAACCTCACATGTTGGCGTCGATATATCGATGACATTTTGGTGTTCTGGAAGGGTGACCGACCAACGTGCGAGGCGTTCTGCGTGTGGATCAATCAACAAGACCCATTCTTAAAATTTACGGGTACTATTTCTGAAACGTCGATACCCTTCTTAGACCTAACCATCTGCTTGGATCCGACAACGATCAGTACCACCCTGTTTAAAAAGGATACTGACAGGAACAGTTTACTCCCTTACAACAGCCACCACACGAGGGCCCTGAGGGATAATTTACCCTTCGGGCAATTCCTTCGCTTACGGAGAAACTGCAGCTCCATCAAAGACTTTAAGCAAGAAGCAAAGACTCTACAACACAAACTCCAGGATAGGGGTTACCCCACAAGACTGTTAAAGACATCATTCAAAAGAGCCTTAAACAATAACAGAGAGTCCTTACTTGAAGTTCATCCCAAAGAACAAGATGATACTATTACATGCGTGACCTCTTTCACCAAGCATTCAACGTTCATAAAAAAGACTGTGAACTCACACTGGGGCATTCTCAACTCCGCAGGGATGGAACTACCGCGGCCACGCTTTGATTTCAAAAGGACAGCGAATTTAAAAGACACTCTGATCCATACCCGCCCAAAGAAAATGAGTACTCAACCAGTCAAAACCCTCTGGGACCTTCCACCGGTCACTGGGCACTACCGCTGTGGCTCCTGCGTAGTATGCCCCCAGACCATTCAAGGAAAAACCATTGAACTCCAAAGAGACTTCACATGGACAATTAATAGACACACCAATTGTAATAGTTCAAGGTGTATCTATGTCCTCATGTGCCCTTGTAAGATGCTTTACATTGGGATGACGATGCGCCCTGTGAAACAGCGCATTATGGAGCATAATAGCAATATCCGCTGCCTCAAGACACATACCAAACTCTATGAACATTGTAAAGAGCATAACCACTCCACTGAGAACATGCGGTGGACTGTCCTTGACTGCCAACCAGCAATAAGCCAACAAGCCCTCTTTAGACTAGAACAGAGATGGGTACTTCGTCTACATACCGATGAACTGGGCCTTAATGATGCGGTGCCTTGGACGTCGTTAGCCAGATAGTACCTAATGCGGACTTTATTGTCCTGTTCGTAGTAATCACCATTGCCTTTCTGGTGATCATTTTCCCGTTCCAAGATGGCGCCTATGTTTACCTCGCTAGCCGAGCAGGAGCGTCTTCGCTCTCTACTAGCTTGGCGTTGCCTAGCATCCCAACGGACACGCCCCCTTGGCGCCCGCGTAACTCGCTCTCATATGAACGGTTTGGAGCTTCACGAGTGCACCGGCTGTCCTGCGATCGACGCGACGTGGGTGGGGTAGGTGCCTAGAGGCCTGCTGCCAGCAACTGATGAGGTAAGGTGTCATGACCCCCGCTGAGTCCCTCCGCGTGCGCTCTACGTTGTCCGCCGCGGCTGTACTCGAAACAGCACTTCAGCAAACGGTAAGCAGCGCCGCTTGAATAATCATCTGACCCCGCGGTGCCTCTTACCCGTTTTTAGGTGCTCCACACTTGTTGCTGGCCCCACCAGGTCAGCCTGTGGAATCTGCACACGGGAATAGCGGGTAAGATTCCTATTGTCTACTCCTTCCATGTGAACTTGGTGATTTATGCTTAATATGTCACCCACAACCGGTGCTAGTCACCTCCAATTAATTTACAGAGTGTTAAATGGTTTATCGCTTCTGCGGTTTTGCTGCTTTATAAATACGTTTTTTTTAAATTTCTCACGTCACTTTATTATGTAGGGTCAACTACACTCACTGATGCTTGTGTGATTGAGACACAACACACGGCATGCCTGGTTGACGTGATATAGGCAATTACTAGGATGCATGCCACCCTCAGAGCATGCATGCCACATACAGGACGCAGTATTACCTCGTTCTGACTCTATCCTTTAACCTTCTCTCTCACATGTATGCCACACACTGACGTGGTCAGTGCAATTTCTTAAACATCCCGTTATACATCACTAGCACGTTCCATTGGCACATTATGATGTACTCGGGCCACAGTCACAACAGTGATAATAACCGCCTGTTTGTTTCCTTCCTAGTTCCCGGGAGATCCATAAAGAAAAGGGTCATTCTACGACACTGTTCAGGTCGTATATTCGATTCCTCTTATTATTGAGGGACCGTAAGCAATGATATGAGCACTACTGGTCCTGATGAATTGCCTTTCAGGCAAGAAACATGTCGACCATACTCACACTAAGGGTTGAATGAGGCTTGATTACCTTACCCTTCACTCCTCAAGACCCCTTAATTTCCTTTTTAGGGCTCGGACTACGCCCCCGAAGGGGCGGAGCTTCGAGATCCTAATGTTAAAGAAAAAAAAGTATATGTAGGGCTATGGCCAGACACATTCCTTAAATTCCATAGTGTTTTATGGCATGTGCCTAGTGATTCGTCTTCGCTGTGCTGTCTATTTAGTAGCCTTGACGTGATAGGCTATATTGACTTTTGGTCCGTCATTGATGTCAGTTTCATGGCATATTCTGTACGTGAACGAGCACAGCAGAGGGATTAATCTTAATTAGGAGCTGTCAGAGTGCCCGTGTAATGCAATCCAGATGATGCGTGCACTTTCACAGCGGTGAGCGCGTTCAGGCAGCAGGCGAGGCTCACAGAAGATGACTCATACATGCTCGTCCACACTGTAGTTCTTGTGTTTCTTGAATACTCTCATTTCCAAAGGTAATTTCCTTCTTTTCCTCGCACGCTGCGCTATTTTTGTCTGTGGTTTAAAAAACGGGGTTTAAAGGCGTTTTATTATAAAACATTTGGATTCTGGTTCTGTAAGCTTTGTTTCCGAATTTTAATAAGTGCTGACATGCAGACTACTGGTTGAATAAATGATGAAGGTTAAAAGTGACCTTCGTGACACGTGCTGTCGAGCCTGACTCCCAGAGTTAACATGCAGTCATCATTATTTTAAAGTTTGTGGAAAAAACGTGAATACGCAATAATCATGGAAAACAGAGCCTTCCCGCTGTTACAATGGGAATTCACAAATGTCTTGTGTGTCTCACGTAATGCCAATGGCTATTTCATTAGGAAAAATTAGACTCATTGATACATGCACCACCACCAGCAGTACTACCAGTACTACAGCCACCAGTACTACCACTACCACCACCACCAGTAGTAACAGTACCACGACCACCAGTACTACCACTAACACCACCAGTACTACCACTAACACCACCACCAGTACTACCAGTACCACCACCACCACCACCAGTACTACCACTACCATTACCACTACCACCACCACCAGTACCACCACCACCAGTACTACCACCACCCCCAGTACTACCAGTACTACAGCCACCAGTACTACAACTACCACCACCACCAGTACTAACAGTACCACGACCACCAGTACTACCACTACCAGTACTACCAATACCAGTACCACTACCACCACCATCACCAGTACCACCACCACCAGTACTACCACTACCAGTACTACGGGCAACAGTACCACCACCACCACTAGCACTACCACTACCGGTACCACCACCAGTACTACCACTACCAGTACCACCACCAGCACCAGTACCACCACCACCAGTACTACCACTACCAGTACCACCAACACCCCCAGTACTACCAGTACTACAGCCACCAGTACTACAACTACCACCACCACCAGTACTAACAGTACCACGACCACCAGTACTACCACTACCAGTACTACCAATACCAGTACCACTACCACCACCAGTACTACCACCACCAGTATCACCACCACCAGTACTACCACTACCAGTACTACGGGCAGCAGTACCACCACCACTAGCACTACCACTACCGGTACCACCACCAGTACTACCACTACCAGTACCACCACCACCAGTACCACCACCACCAGTACCACCACTACCAGTACTACCACCAACAGTACTACCACTACCAGTAACACCACCTCCAGTACTACCACTACTACCAGTACCACCACCACCACCAGTACTACCAGTATCACCACCACCAGTACTACCACTACCAGTACTACCATTACCATTACCACTACCACCACCACCAGTACCACCACCACCAGTACTACCACCACCCCCAGTACTACCAGTACTACAGCCACCAGTACTACAACTACCACCACCACCAGTACTAACAGTACCACGACCACCAGTACTACCACTACCAGTACTACCAATACCAGTACCACTACCACCACCAGTACTACCACCACCAGTACCACCATCACCAGTACCACCACCACCAGTACTACCACTACCAGTACTACGGGCAGCAGTACCACCACCACCACTAGCACTACCACTACCGGTACCACCACCAGTACTACCACTACCAGTACCACCACCAGCACCAGTACCACCACCACCAGTACTACCACTACCAGTACCACCAACACCCCCAGTACTACAGCCACCAGTACTACAACTACCACCACCACCAGTACTAACAGTACCACGACCACCAGTACTACCACTACCAGTACTACCAATACCAGTACCACTACCACCACCAGTATCACCACCACCAGTACTACCACTACCAGTACTACGGGCAGCAGTACCACCACCACTAGCACTACCACTACCGGTACCACCACCAGTACTACCACTACCAGTACCACCACCACCAGTACCACCACCACCAGTGCCACCACCACCAGTACCACCACTACCAGTAACACCACCTCCAGTACTACCACTACTACCAGGACCACCACCACCACCAGTACTACCAGTAACACCACCACCAGTACTACCACTACCAGTAGCACCACCACCACCAGTACTTCCAGTACTACCACCACCAGTACTACCACTACCAGTAGCACCACCACCACCAGTACTTCCAGTACTACCACCATCAGTACTACCATTTCCACCACCACCAGTACTACCACTACCACCACCACCAGTACTACCACTACCACCAGTAATACCAGTACTACCACCACCAGTACTACCACCACCAGTACTACCACTACCAGTACTACCATTACCATTACCACTACCACCACCACCAGTACCACCACCACCAGTACTACCACCACCCCCAGTACTACCAGTACTACAGCCACCAGTACTACAACTACCACCACCACCAGTACTAACAGTACCACGACCACCAGTACTACCAATACCAGTACTACCAATACCAGTACCACTACCACCACCAGTACTACCACCACCAGTACCACCATCACCAGTACCACCACCACCAGTATTACCACTACCAGTACTACGGGCAGCAGTACCACCACCACCACTAGCACTACCACTACCGGTACCACCACCAGTACTTCCACTACCAGTACCACCAACACCCCCAGTACTACCAGTACTACAGCCACCACTACTACAACTACCACCACCACCAGTACTAACAGTACCACGACCACCAGTACTACCACTACCAGTACTACCAATACCAGTACCACTACCACCACCAGTACTACCACCACCAGTATCACCACCACCAGTACTACCACTACCAGTACTACGGGCAGCAGTACCACCACCACTAGCACTACCACTACCAGTACCACCAGTACCAGTACCACCACCACCAGTACCACCACCACCAGTACCACCACTACCAGTACTACCACCTCCAGTACTACCACTACTACCAGTACCACCACCACCACCAGTACTACCAGTAACACCACCACCAGTACTACCACTACCAGTACCACCACCACCAGTACTTCCAGTACTACCACCATCAGTACTACCATTTCCACCACCACCAGTACTACAACTACCACCTCCACCAGTACTACCACTACCACCACCACCAGTAGTGAGTAGTGAGTAGAGTAGTGAGTAGAGTAGTGAGTAGAGTAGTGAGTAGAGTAGTGAGTAGAGTAGTGAGTAGAGTAGTGAGTAGTGAGTAGTGAGTAGAGTAGTGAGTAGAGTAGTGAGTGCAGAGTAGTGAGTGCAGAGTAGTGAGTAGTGAGTGCAGAGTAGTGAGTAGTGAGTAGAGTAGTGAGTAGTGAGTAGAGTAGTGAGTAGAGTAGTGAGTGCAGAGTAGTGAGTAGAGTAGTGAGTGCAGAGTAGTGAGTAGTGAGTAGAGTAGTGAGTGTAGAGTAGTGAGTAGAGTAGTGAGTGCAGAGTAGTGAGTAGAGTAGTGAGTGCAGAGTAGTGAGTAGTGAGTAGAGTAGTGAGTGTAGAGTAGTGAGTAGAGTAGTGAGTGCAGAGTAGTGAGTAGAGTAGTGAGTAGTGAGTAGAGTAGTGAGTAGTGCAGAGTAGTGAGTAGAGTAGTGAGTAGAGTAGTGAGTAGGACATCACAGGCAGCAGCTGTGCAAGCTTTTTACACTCACAAGGAGACCACAGGCAGCTGAGGTGCAATCTTCTCCCACTCACAAGAACGACATCACAGGCAGCAGCAGTGCAAGCTTCTTACACTCACAAGGAGACCACAGGCAGCAGAGGTGCAAGCTTCTGACACTCACAAGAAGGACATCACAGGCAGTAACGGTGCTCAGCATTTCATCCTTTTGATGTGGATAAAAGGAGAATACTTTTGGTGGAAATACCAACAACGGCCAGTAAAGCGCCATAAGCACCACACAGTGTCCTCTACATCACTTTTTGAAAAATATTATATTTACTCCTGAGTCCAGGCTCACCACAATCCGACGCAAATACACAAGACATTGACAATGAAAGAACAGAGTTTAAGCAGTAATGCTAATATTGAAAATAGTGCAGACTGCACGAATATTCTCTGTTTTGCCAGAACACCCTAAAGCGCCTCCTTTAATTTCCCGCTCTCCTCGTATAGCTCAGTGGCAGCGTGCGCCTGCTGCAGTCGCGTGTGGCAGGTTGTGAGTGCAGCGTGATAGCTTCACTTCGCCGTTTTGAATGAAAGCGGGGACTAGCTCAGCATTTCATCCTTTTGATGTGGATAGGGGACTGGCTCAGCATTTCATCCTTTTGATGTGGATAAAAGGAGAATACTTTTGGTGGAAATACCAACAACGGCCAGTAAAGTCCCATAAGCACCGCACAGTGTCCTCTACATCACTTTTTGAAAAATATTATATTTACTCCTGAGTCCAGGCTCACCACACTCCGACGCAAATACACAAGACATTGACAATAAAAGCACCGAGTTTAAGCAGTAATGCTAATATTGAAAATAGTGCAGACTGCACGAATATTCTCTGTTTTGCCAGAACACCCTGAAGCGCCTCCTTTAATTTCCCGCTCTCCTCGTATAGCTCACTGGCAGCGTGCGCCTGCTGCAGTCGCGTGTGGCAGGTTGTGAGTGCAGCGTGATAGCTTCACTTCGCCGTTTTGAATGAAAGCGGGGACTAGCTCAGCATTTCATCCTTTTGATGTGGATAGGGGACTGGCTCAGCATTTCATCCTTTTGATGTGGATAAAAGGAGAATACTTTTGGTGGAAATACCAACAACGGCCAGTAAAGTCCCATAAGCACCGCACAGTGTCCTCTACATCACTTTTTGAAAAATATTATATTTACTCCTGAGTCCAGGCTCAAGGAGAGCCCGGCCAGGGTGAGTGGGGAGAGAGCTGCTGCTGAGTACACCTTTTGAATGAAAGCGGGGACTAGCTCAGCTAGCAGCACAAAAGGTACGAACATCACATAATTGGAACAAATCAATATAGCAAATATGTTGCAGGTCCTCTTACATTTGCTATTAAACGGAAATATAGAACAATCACTAAAAAACCTGGATGTTCTGCAAGCGTGCCTCCTTTGCCGTTCTGTTAATGTAATATTCCTTTTAAGGGGCTTTTTGTTTGGGACAATATGCTGCCTATTTTTTTTTAAATGGATCCTTCTGTTAGTGGGAAAAGAAAGCTCCGACTCTGTTTTCCCCATCTCCATGAAGCCTGAGGTCAGGGAAGAGGCCAGGAATGTGACACTACTCTGAGAAAACAAGATTAGAAGTAATTAACAGACAACAGATGTCCTCTTAACTTTTATGAGGCCAAGAGTGTTTGAGAGTCTGTTTTTTTCTACTTTCTGTAACTTCACTTTTATTTTTAAAAACAAAACATTTGTTGTGTTCTGCTTTATATCACTGTGTTCTTAGAATCATTTCCTTAGTGCTTGTGAGTTGGCTCTAAACTTTAACGCACAGGACCCATTCGTCAAATCGAACTCCTCCTGTTCTCTTATGGGACTTTACGGGTATTGGGGCCGCCTGATGAGAAAGTCCTCGTCTTTTGGAGCCACTGTGAACATTGGAGAGCCAAAGCAAGGTGGCCGGCCCTTTTCATCACACAAGTGTATGTGTTAGAGAGTATGCTGTTTTTTTTGTAATTTTTTTTAATCCTTGCCTTAGTGGGAGAACAAAGCATCCAATTTATTGGGCCCCTCTCGGTCAAGCATGAGGCCACAGGGAAGTGTAGGGATTTAACACTACTGTGACAAGATGAGATAAGAAGTGATTAACAGTAAACAGATGTTCCCTTCAGTATTCAGAGGGCAGGAGGCCTTTTCTTTCTGTCAACATACTTTCCTCTCTGCATTTAAGTTAGTAACGTAAAATTATTGAAAAAGTACACTTTTGTTGTCTTATGATTTATCTACAATGTTAAAGAAACATTACATCGCCTATCCTGCCGTTTATATAAACTTGAAAGCTAGCTCCAAACTGTTCTATAATGGCTTCCTCTGATATACATTAAATATCTTAACCATGTATATATCACACTCCACAGACAGAACTGCTTATTTGTGCTTAAGTAAAAGCTGCTACCCAACAGAATACATTATTTTATTTTAAACATGTGCACCTACACATAGCACCCTTGTGTGCCTTACAAATCACCAAGCAGACTCACATGTGCTATCTTATACCTTTTTTGAAACCTATGCATCCAACTTCTGGCACGTTACTTCACTAAGTCATGTTTGAAATGTGTTATTGCCCCCATCTCATGTGTGTGCACATAGATCACACTTTAAACTTTGTGCACATAGCCAAATCTCATCTGTGTGTACGTAGCCCCTCTGATCTCTTTCCAGATATATTCCTACGCTACTCAGACTTAAATTAGGCAACTCGACATTGTCGAGATGATGTAGCTCCTCTCACCTGTGAGCACATGGAGCCCATTTCTATCATGTGCACTTAACCCCACCCTGGGAACAGTAAATGACTGGGTGTTCACGGCCCTAGATGTATCGGCAGTAAGAGTAGACAGTTATGATGGGAGACTGGGGATATCCGGCAACGCTATATAGGGTAAAATTAAAAGGGACTCTACCGACCCACGCAGAAACAGTGGTGGTGGCCTGAAGAAAGACGACAGCATACCTGCGGTGGAAATGTAATGTAACAGATCACATGCTGCTCTGGTACAGCAACATACTGAGAGCGGTGCGCAACCTATATGTTCAGAAATGGGACCAAATTGTTTTCTCAAATATGGGTGGCTGTGGAAGAGGGGGGGTGCAATCCCTGTGGAGACCCTCAAGAAAGATGATCAATTAGCAAACTCTGAATAATACAGAGACTTACAAGTTAGGCATGCCCTTCTTTCACATATCAAAACAAGAATGGCTGCATGAACAGCTTGAACAACTTCTGCTTTACAAAAAGGCCGTTTCAAGAAAGCCACCCCTCTATACACCGACCTTACTCCTCTCCTTATTAAATCTGTCCATTATAGAAATTACTGTTTTATTTTCTTTCACTAGTTTTTATTAAGAATCTTTTGTAGTTTGCAAAGTTATTTGCGTAGCCTTGGGCAATGTGTCCTACTGTGTGGATTACATCTAAAGTTGAAAACATTGTACGTGAAATGTTATGATCCATGGCTTACTGTTGCAGGTATTGTTACATTTCCTATTACACAAAAACTTTGAAGGAACTTATGTGTTAGAGAGTATGATGTTTTTTTAGTAATTTATTTTAATACTTGCCTTAGTGGGAGAACAAAGCATCTAATCTATTGGGGCTACAGGCAGCAGAGGTGCAAACTTCTCACACTCGCAACAACGAAAAACAGGAATAGCAGAGAGATGCACAATGCTATATTCTCATACTCACAGGCAGCAGCTGTGCAAGCTTCTCACACTCACAAGAAGGACATCACAGCCAGCAGCTGTGCAAGCATCTTACACTCACAAGGAGACCACAGGCAGGTGAGGTGCAACCTTCTCCCACTCACAAGAAGGACATGAGAAACTGTAGTGGTGCAAGCTTCTCACACTCACAAGCAGGACATCACAGGCAGCAGATGTAAAAGCTTCTTACACTCACAAGGAGACCGCAGGAAGCAGCAGTGCAAGCTTCTCACATTCACAAAGAAACCACAAGCAGCAGAGGTGCAATCTTCTCACACTCGCAAGAAAGATATCACAAACAGCTGTGGTGCAAGGCAGCGGCTTCTTGCAGAGGCAAGAAGGATAAAGACACAGAGCAGCCCTGCAGATTACATTACCACAGATCAGGCTTCAGTGCCAGGCAGTGGATATTTGCATACTCAAGAAGGACGATGAGACAGAGGAGCCCTGCAGAATAGATCAGGCAGCAGCAGTGCAAACTTCTCACATCCACTAGGAGACCACAGGCAGCTGAGATGCCATCTTCTCCCACTAACAAGAAGCACATCACAAGCAGCAGTGGTGCAAGCTTCTCACACTCACAAGAACGACATCACAAACAGCAGCAGTGCAAGCTTCTCACAATCACAAGGAGACTACAGGCAGCAGAGGTGCAAACTGCTCACACGCGCAACAACGAAAAACAGGAATAGCACAGAGATGCACAATGCTATATTCTCATACTCGCAGGCAGCAGCTCTGCACTCTCAATCTGCACTCTCAATCTGCACTCTCAATCTGCACTCTCAATCTGCACTCTCTGCACTACCACTCTGCACTACCACTCTGCACTACCACTCTGCACTACCACTCTGCACTACCACTCTGCACTACCACTCTGCACTCTGCACTACCAAACTGCACTCTGCACTACCAAACTGCACTCTGCACTCACTCTGCACTCTGCACTCTGCACTCTGCACTCTGCACTACCACTCTGCACTACCACTCTGCACTACCACTCTGCACTACCAGTCTGCACTACCAATCTGCACTCTGCACTACCAATCTGCACTCTGCACTACCAAACTGCACTCTGCACTACCACTCTGCACTACCACTCTGCACTACCACTCTGCACTACCACTCTGCACTACCACTCTGCACTACCAAACTGCACTCTGCACTCTCACTCTGCACTCTGCACTACCACTCTGCACTACCACTCTGCACTACCACTCTGCACTCTGCACTACCACTCTGCACTCTGCACTACCACTCTGCACTCCCACTCTGCACTCTGCACTACCACTCTGCACTACCACTCTGCACTCCCACTCTGCACTCTGCACTACCACTCTGCACGGAGTGCTAGAGAGTGCAGAGTGAGTGAGGGCAGAGTAGTGAGTGGAGAGTAGTGAGTGAAGAGTAGTAAGTGCAGAGCTCACAAGGAGACCACAGGCAGCAGAGGTGCAAGCTTCTCACACTCACAAGAAGGACATCACAGGCAGTAACGGTGCAATATTCTCACACTCACAAGGAGATCACTGGCAGTACACACCACATGAACACACTCCATAACACATAGCAACAATACATTGGCATTTACAATGCCATTAGCTCAAACTCAAATAAATCCGAGCCCGATTGCATTTCTAATGCTTGTTAATAAAGCAGTGAGCCATGCTATAAAAATTTTGTTTAATGGACTCTACTGACTTTTTTTAAGACTTCACTCACGCTCACTATTGCACTTTTTTAGGCCCCTCACACTCACACACCCACTGGCAAGGAATAAAAGAACTCCGCCAAAGTGCAGCCTTCCGTGCTGCCCGACGGGCATTGCACCGCCAGCCTGTCGCAGGAGCAGGAAACCAATGATGACGCTGGAGGGTCATCGGATGGGATAACAGTAGTTGTCCAACCGGTAACCTGTGTGAGGTATCCTTAAATTCCGCAAAGGGTTCACATCATGCACTTCCCCCGTCAGACATTATGAGAGAAAGGTTAGCTTGAGCCAATCAGTCGGCTCCCTCTGGGGAACTTCGTACATTTACTTTGTTTACTACTTCATAGGACAAGTACATTGGACCCCATTAAAAATCGTCCACTTTTATTCCCCCTCTTTGATACTATTACAACATGTTATCATTTACCACAACCTACCATTGCATCGCATACTTTTATCACGAATATGCCTTTACCATGCATGCCATTACAATGCAAAGGCATGCGTGGTAAAGGTATACTCTTGGTAAAAGTCTCTAAGGTAAGTTAAACCCTAATTCAGTACCCCTGCACGACCCTCTGCCAACCCCCATTCCTCTCCCTACCCTACACACTACCCTCCACGACCCAAAACTACCCTAAACCCTAAAACACTACCCCCTGCACGACCCTCCCCCGGCCCCCAGTCCTCTCCCTACCCTAAAACACTACCCTGCACGACCCCCGACACTACCCTAAACCCTAAAGTACAACCCTGTACGACCCCCGACCTTACCCGAAAACAGCACACTGCACTACACACACATCCCAACCGACCCCTTTTAATCCCAAAAAAGTAACTCCCACCCAAGGCCCAATCCCCCTTACCTCTCTCTCCTCGTGATTCCCCTCGCCTCCTGGTTCCTTCTGCACGTGGGGTCTGAGGGGCGGTGAACGTCGTTGGGAGGAAACGGAAGAGCCTCTGTTTCCTCAAAACGAGGTGCATCGCCAATATTTTATTACATTGCATGCATGGTAAAAGCACATGCGATGTAAAAAAATGCATAGTAATGACTACCCTTTGTTACATCGCATGCATGGTAACGCTTGCAATGCAATGGTATGTAGGGAAACAGCTGCGTTGTAATGGCTGTTTCCCATCATAAGTCCTTATTAGTTTCCAGGGACAATCCAAAGTATGGTGTAAATCTTGCTGTTCCTAGGGTTATCAGCCGGGCTCTGCCGTCAGCTCTCTATTTCAAGGGTTAAGCAGACCCTCCAGGATTTCACGATTTGCAAAATAATTGTGAAATCTGCACTTTTGTAAATAAGCTCTGCTTTTTACAAAAGTGCCCGCGAAATCAGGTGTTGGAAGCTCCTCAGGGGCTAATTAGTGATAATCGGCGTCAATTGTTAACATACCTCAGACCCAGCGCCTCGAGTTCATATCAAAGAGATAGAGCACTGTGAAAGGAGGGCACACAGGAGTCACCGGGAGCAGGAAGGATTACATATTGTTAGTTTTAAACTGCTCTTAAATGGCATGTGGCATTGTGGATGTAATCCGGGCACGGTGTAGGTGCCCACCCTGTCCTTTTAAAGTCTGGTTGGATGCTGCTTTCATAATATTCTGAGATGAGAAAGTTGAGTTTTTGACATTTCTAGGAAGGTTTTTTTTTTGTTTGCTCCTTGCTATGTGTGTTTCATTGAGGCAGTTTTGGAAAGACATTCAGGGTCTTATTTACAAGCCCCTTGCGCAACCCTTACGTCATTTTCCCATGTGAGAAATGATGCAAAAGTGACGCAAGGGGCTTGTAAATCTGCCCCTCAGTCTTTACATAAATCATTTGAGGTTAGCCGTGCATTCAGAAAATCAACCATCTTTCGCCCACCTATCGGCATTGCCAGTTGCAGTGCTTCTGCATCCGTTATGAACTGGTCAGTTTATGGCCGCCACATTTCTAGTAAGCAAAGTATGGACCTTATATGTTTAGTTAAGTAATATTAGGGATTATTCATTTTTCACTTTTCTGCAGGCGTAGCGATCGTGGTCGCGTTCTGGACATTTGGCTCTTTCAGTGCGGAATTATTGAAGGGCTGGTGAGTTTTCACATGGTTGCATCTAATTCACTCAGAATGTTTTTTTTGCGACGCTTAGCAAATATCTCTCTCAGAATAATGTATGATCTTGTTGACCCGTGGACCTCCTTTCCTACTTTATATAATTTCAATCAGTTTACCTTCCTGTTTCCTTTCATACAGTGTCCGTCTCCACTGCCTTACATCAGTCTGCTCCTGTGCGTTCTGCTGCTCTTATACAATGTTAATTTTCACAGGCTCTTTGCCGGCACGGTTATTAAGAATAATAGGCATCTGGGATATTTCTACGAATGCCAGACATTATAGACAATTTACCCCACCAAAGTGCCTTGTGTCATTAGTTCCCTTCAGAGTGGCGATCTTGTTGTTGAGTCGGTGAGTCTTTTTTTCGGTTTTGAATAACTGTATTTAGTCTGTCCTCTCATATTTCGTAATGTTCATGTAATGTTCATGTTCACAGGCATTCTGCTGGCGTCCCATGATCCATTACAGTGGGCATTTGGAACATTAGCACACATCTCTATGAAGTGGCTTATGTCTGCTACAGTAAATTATTAGCCAGCAGCTTGCTTATGCAGGGCCTCTCTTATTATTTCTTAACAAGCAAGTGCATTTGACACAACATGTGTGTGGTCCCTTTTCTGCTGATTGTCTCTTTCATCAGTAATCTGTATTATGATTGGGCTACTTGCTTCTTACCAGTGTATAAGAGCTTTATTTAGCTCAATTTGTTTCCATCTCCACAAGGCCATCCTACTATCGCTAGGATGGCCACCAGCGTCCACTCCCTATCATCCTTGGCGATCCCAGACTGGGATCTTTCACTATTTTACTCTGCATTGGACCCGGTGCAGCTGCCAATCAGTAGCTGAAGAATACTGAGAGATCAGGTGAAGCTGCCAATGAGGAGCAGCGCAGGGCTGTGAGGCATGGCTCTGCGTCAATCTGCCTCGGGTCCGGTGAAACCCTCAGGTCAGAAGGGAGAAGTTCACTCTGACTCCAGTCAAGGGTCCAGGACCCTTTGGGGTCAGGACTCAGTCCCAGAGATGCAGCCGGATGACCAGCAACCCTATGCTATTGTGCTTGGCTTAACCTATGCTCCAAAATGTTACCACAAAGGAGAATATAGCAAACAAACACTTTAAACATGCTTATTTCAAAGTGGAATATTCTGCTAAAACAGAGCCCTTGATTTATGGCTGAAAAGGATTGATTAGGAGTAAAATAAAGTGCTGCAATAATGCCGCTAAATTTCCATTTTTGTGGTACAAAGTTCCCATTTTTGTGCAGCAAAATTTGCAAATCTATGCCACAATATCCTGGGGGGTCTGGTTAAGGCTTTGTCCTGCTATAATCCCCACTGGTTACAAGTAAGCATGGGCGAATTTTGCGGATCTCGCGTTCGCGAATTTTGCGGATTTGCGGATTCGCAATCCGCAAAATCCGCGAATTCCCGCGAATTTGCGGATTTTTTTTTTTTTTTGTGTTCGCCCGTGTTTCTGCCAGTTCGCGAGGGTTTTTACAATTTCGCAATTTGCGAACTTACCTGTCGGGTCGCAAGTTTTGCGAACTTGTTGTTTCTACATGTCCAGCCTGTTTGGGACACTCTTCTTCATCACTGCCACTCTCTGTCACCACTGCCACTCTCTGACTACTCATGCCACCCTCTGGCCCACCCATGCCACCCTCTGTTTCATCACCACACCCTCTGGTTGTCCAGTGTACATTATTTTCGGCAAAGCAAAGCACACCTTCCCTGCCTCAAGTGACCTGAATTAATTTGGGGCTGATTAATGTGTCACAGAATATTTTTTTAGCTGGCACCTGCTTCCTTAGTGCGCCCTGATTAGTGATCTTTTGCACTTGCTAAGTGCTTTCATTGTTGCAAAATTAGTTACAACACCTGCCCTGCCCCAACTGACAATAATGAATTAGGGGCTAATTAATGTGTCACTGAAAGAATTTAAAGTTCCAGCCTGGCACCTGCTTGTCTGCTCCTTTAGCTGTAAATCAGGACCTTTGTGGCATACAGTTAAGGTCAGAGCAGGGTCACACAATAGTTGCAAGCAGGCAACCGAATTCTGGAGGGCCCCCTCAGGAAGCAATACAAAGAATCGTTACAAATCATGAGGTTGACCTTTTGCACCTGCTCATTGCTTTTGCTTTTGCTGAAATCGTTTTGCGGTTTTTTTCGCACTATTCGCGGGGCGCGGCGTCGTGCGAAACCGACCGCGGAAGCCGCCAATTCGTGCGAATGAGCATTTTATTTTTTTGCGGCTTGTTGTTTCGCGAGTTTTTTTGCAGTATTCGCGAGCCGCTTGCAGCGCAACACGCGAATTTACCCCAAGGTCGAGTACGGGCGCGGCCATTTTGTTTGCGTGACGTATTTCCGTTTCCGCCCGCTATGTATAATCTCGCGCAGTAAGCGCATTGCGAGTAGAGGTTCGCACGAGATCGCGCGGGAAATCTAGAGGTTCGCACGAGATCGCGAGGAAAATCTCGCGCGAACTGACTTTCGCGCTCGGAAACGGGCGCCGGCCATCTTGTTTTTCATTCATTTCCTGTGTCTGGGCATGGTGTTTAATCCTCTTGATATCTTTCCCATCCTTTGCTTGTTTTCAGTTTTTTTTTTACGATTTTGCTTCTTATCTATCCCTCTCTTTTCCTAGCTGTATATTTTTGTCTTTTCTGCTATTTTTCTTTACTTTTAAACTACTTTTGTAAACTCTTTTCTTTTCTTCTTCCCTATCCTATTCTTTCTTAATTTTCTACTTCTTCCTACCTTACCTGCCCAGACCATGGTCAAGCCAGGCGCCGTGAAGCTGCCCAGGCACTTGAGGGCCGCAGCGGCGGCGGGGAGTAGTGCTGGACCCAGTGGCAGGACAGCAGGCGTGAGATCGAGGGGGGAGCAGGTGACGCGCCGGGAGATATTCAGCCCGGAGGAAGTGGGCGCGCTGGTCTACTTCGTCCAGCGCCGCCTGCCCAGGACCATCGCGGGAGGCGGCAGGATCGCGGCCGGCGGCTACAACATGCGGGAGCGCCGGAAGCGGTGGGAGAAGGTGTGCTGGGCCATATCCCACCTCTACGGGGTCCAGCGCACCTACAGCCAGGTCACCCATCGCTGGACGGACCTCCTGGACCGCGAGCGCGACCTGCTGGACCAGCTCGGCTTGGAGATCCCCGGGCTTGGTGAGTAGTAGTAGCCATTGGCATTTAATCACTCACTACTATGATGTTTTCTCCTGCTCTGTGTTGTTGTATTGCAAATATTTGTTTTTTACATGGAGCAAGCCAATAATGCCGCTGATGACGATTACATTGTAGTTAAATTATATTTCAAAATCTTCTGTGCATTTCAGGTGCACTGCTCTCCTTCTCAGTGGGGTTGCTACTATGCTTATTTGTTTTCTATTTCGTGGTCTCATTGGCCTGAGTAACTATTATGTATGAGTGTACTTAACAGAACTGCGTAATGCTAGACACTAGGGGGCAGATTACATTTACAAGCCCCTTGCGCCACGTTTACGTTGCCTTGCGTGACGCAACAGCGGCGTAAACGTGCCGCATCCCTGCAAGTCATTTACAGCATGACGCATCTAGGGAGATGCGTCACGTTATAAAGCCATGGGCCTGCACCACAATGGGTGCGTTCCTAGTACGCAGGGTGGGCGGTCCAGCGGCTGTGCGCCTCGCAAAATTGCCTGCGTGAAATCTACAAGATTTAACGCAGGCACTTCTGCGACGCTGCTACGTCAATTCAATTCCTTATGTCTGCTCGAAGCAGGCGAAAGGACTGACACAGCATGTAAAGTATTGGGTGGCCCTGAGCATTACTGGAGTTGCATTGCGTTGGCGACGTGACTCCAGCGATGCGCCGCTCTTACGTGACGAGATGCGTCACGCAAGTGCCTACCCTTGCGCCAGGGCGCGCCGCATTGTAAATGAGGCACATCTGCCGTGTCGCAAGGGTAGTTTTGCGTGACGCATTTGATCTGGCGCATCTCTGGAGATGCGCCAGAACGCGTAAGTAAGTATGCCCCTAAGGGGCAGAATTGCAATTACCGTCGCATCCCTGCAAAGTAGCAGGGATGCGCCATTAATTGTGCGGCCCGCTACCACCACCAAACATGGTGCGCCGTATTTGCAATGCGGCGCCCCATGGGCCCAAAACGTCACCGAAGCTTTACTGCTGGAGTTGCGTCGCAACGATGGCGCAGCTCCATCAATGCTCTGGGGTACCCTATCTCCCCAATGCTGGGTCAAGCCGTACGTCTGCTTCAAGCAGGTGCAGGGTTTGTGTGACGCATCATTGTCCTAAAGGTGACTGATTGATATTTTGTAGATTTCCCTCAGCCACTATTAGGATGTGTTCCAGCGCAGGAATGCCCTCCCTTGCGCCGGAACGCCCCCTGATGGCGCAGGGCTTTATAACGGGATGCATCTCCCAAATGCGTCACGTTGTTATAATATTATACGCCGCACCATGGCGCCCTTTTTTGTTTAGCTGCTGCGTCACAAAAGTCACGCAAGAACGGCGCAAAAGAGCCGCAAGGGCTTAAATCTGCCCCTTCCTTTGTAACCCTGACAATAAGAAAAATAGTGGCGGTGGATTGATAGTTTGACTATTTAAATGACTGGTAATGTAGCAGGCAACTGTTAGTGTTGTCACTGATCTGACTGAAATCACAATGGAGTTTGTCTGTCACTTTGCGTCTTGCCTGCGGACTGCTGCCTGCCAGTCCTAGGTGAACGTTTCAGTACTTTGTTTAGTGAGTTACGTGACTTTCGAAGTCACAGGTCCGCAAATAAATAAAAAGTAACCATAATCAATATAATTTCGCGGAAATATTTTGTTATTGTTCTTTTGAAATGTTTGATTTGGTTGACATTGACAAGCAACAATCATCCATGTTTTCTGTTCTTTCTTTCATGTTGTACGTCAGCTCCCCCCAGGGGCGAGAGGAGGACACAGGAGCAGCAGGCGGCGGATGCTGTTCAACAGGGCCAGGATCGGGCAGGCGAGGGCTCCTCTGCTGGCCCCAGTAAGTTTTCATTTTAGACTAGTACCTATTTTTCCTAGCGTTCCTCATTTGAATTTTTTCAAAATTGTCTTTGCTCTTCTTGTAGACTGTATCTGGTGGCGGCCAAAGGTAAGCTCTTATATATTCCTTACTTATTGAGATTGAAGACTAGCTGGGAAGGCAAGAATATGAGATGCATGGCTGGGTGAATGATGAAGCATTGATGGGTGGAAGGACAACAGCCTGGGTGGGTGACACAGAAACTGTATGTGTCCATATACCTGGATCATGCTACTATCTGACTCTTAGATAGCATATGTGTATCTAGAGCAGGGGTACTCATAGTACGGCCCGCGGGCCGGTGGTGGCCCGGCAAGCCTTCCTTGGCGGTGCGCAGACCTTGCAGACAATCACTGCTCCCCCGGCCCCCACAGAGCAGAGGCTTTTTTGTATTTCACCTGTTAGCGCCCCTGCATCTCCACTCTGACAATCACTGCTCCCCCGGCCCCCACAGAGCAGAGTGGAGATGCAAGGCCACAAAGAGGTGAAATAGAACAAAGCCTCTGCTCTGTGGGGCCGGGCAAGCAGTGATTGTCAGGGTGGAGAAGCAGGGGCGCTAAAACAAACAAAGCCTCAATAATATGTTAATGGTCTTTTAAAGACCTGTTAAGTACTTTGGTGTTGTTGTCTGTGTGTGCGCGTTGAGGAAGCGGTCTCAACCCGGGCTGAAGGCTGACACAGATAGACACACACACAGTGAGATGACAGAGGGAGAGGGAGGGCAGGAGGGAGAGAGAGATGGAAGGAGGGCAGGAGGGACAGCAGGAGGGAGAGAGATGTATGTAAATGCTGGGTCTGGTGGCTCAGTGGATGAGGGCATCTGCTGCAGGGACCTGTGTGCAACCTCATGGTCACAAGTTATCGTTTTGCTTTAGCCCCGCCCCCTCTGACTCCGCCCCCACCAGTGCGGCCCTCGGCCCCAAACTACACTGTAAATGTAGCCCCTGAGAGAAAGTTTGTGAGTACCCATGATCTAGAGAGAGTAGATGGTCAGTGGATGAACTAAGTGTAACTTTGAAGAGCATGTAACACTGCACCCGCACGTCCGTTCCAGTGTAGGAAAGGCAAGGAAAAGAACTTTTAATTTTGTCCAAATACTACCATAAATAGTAGCAGTAGTTTGTATTGCAAGCACTGCATAGATCCGGTTATTATGGTGGCCACTCCCTACCTCTCTTAATAAGTTTAGTAGTACTCAGTCATTCATGTGTGGATGTATCACTGCCTGTCACTCAATAAAAAGCAAAGCACCTAAAGTCATCCCATATATAAGCAAAAACATCCCATGTGAAGTGATAGATAATCAGATTATTTATCTTCTTCAATTTTCCATTTCTAGTACTCATTTCCACTGTAGGGTGAAAGTTAAATTAATTAAGCAGTAGCCCTTGAGTTGTAACAGAGTATTCTCAGTGCCACCCGTAATAGAAAAGTAAGAGATTCACCACCTGCATGTACTGGACGGGTACAGTAACGCAACGGCAACGCAAGTCTAGGTCACTCCTCATGGCGTGCGTCTCTTTTTCTCGGGTGCAAGTTTACCGCGCTGGCATTATGCCGGCTTGCAGAAAATAACGTACCAATTTTCCAAAACAAGAGACAAGAAGAAGAATAAGACTGGTGTACTTTCATAGTCGACTCCAATGGAAGTCCACAGTGCTCATAGAATTTGTTCCTTAAACTCCCACTAATGTTAGAGCAAGGATGAAGAAGTGTGAGGTTAGATAGATACTGGCCTCAATAGTTATGTAATGGGCTTGCAAGTTGCTAGTTGTACTGCAGCACACATTTCTGCTGAATGATTGAGTTAATCTTAAAGAGCATTGGTTACAGACTATGTCTTTCTTTCTTCATATAGGTTCTCCTTCCAAACGAACAAGGAGGAAGGAGCTGGCTAGAGCGGCCCGGCAACGGAGAATCGAGGCCACTGTTGCGGAATATCGGCGGCTGGTGGCCCTGGAGGACGAGGAAAGTGTGCGGTCGACAACAACGACAACGTCGTCTGCATCGGCCTCCGTGGCCCCACCGGCTGCCACCCAGCACAGTGGTCCACCGAGACTGAGCCGGGCTGCCAAAGGCAAACGCCACCGCCGAGCAGCAAGGCCAACAGCTGCTTCTCACAGGCCTTGCACCTGCAAGGCAGTGAAGGCACGCCTGCGCCGCACTACCCTGATGGTGTCCCGCCTTCAGCAGGAGCTCGCCTTGCTCCGCGAGGAGCATGATGCCCTGGCCCAAAAAGTTAACAGCATCCACCCATAGTGTCCCTTGCCCCTTTTTTAGAGACTTTTGGGGGGTGGGAATTGGGAGTTGGGTTTTTGGGGACTTTTGAAGGACAATCGTTGGGGTTAGGGAGGGTCTTGCGGGAGATTATTTTGTTAGGGATATAAATATACTTTTTCAAACTTTATCTGAGCATACCTGTTTTTTACTGCTTGCCTGGTGGGTGGGGGTTTAACGTTGACTGTTTTCCTGAAAGTTTAGTTCCATTTTCTTCCTTTAAGTGTAAATGCCCAAATGTTTTCAACACTAAGTGCCTCTCACAGACTAAGTGAAGTGAATCCAAGAGTCCTAGGACTTTAGTAGTACTACCTTCAGTCTCTCGTCTCTCGTACTAATACTCCATTATACCCCCAAACCACCAAACGCTTATCTTACCTGTAATTTGTGTTTGAAAGTAGGGCTAGGCCCAGGGCTGGCTCCACGGGAAACACCGAATAACGTTGGCAATCTTGGTCGGATAAAATTTCCTCATAGCGGTGGTACTAGTGGTGTGACACAGTGGCAGTTGCATGCCTATGAAAAAAAAGAAAATGAAATCTGGTTTGTCCTCCTGAGCAATTCAACGGTACAACTGAGAATATAGCAGGTGACAGAAGTACAGTAGAGCAGTGCCACATTGTAGCCTAACAAATGGTAAAGTATAACTACTAATTCGGTTGAAGTTCTTTCACATTAGCAATGGTTCTTTGTCAAGCAGAGTAAGAATATATCATCGACAACTGTGGAAAGAAAGAATGCGACAGTACAGGGCCTGTGTGGAATTATTGATAACTATATTCAACATAAGGTCTCTGTAGCCAGATACCCGAGAGCCTTGCTGGTCACTATAAATCCATTCACAACAACACTCAATGGGGTTGGTCTGGAAGGTGTCACGTTTACTCCCCGTGATCCAGTCGATGCAAATATGGTTCCACCTCCAAATGTCACCAACACCCAGAAGTGTAAACACAGGGTGTTCGAGGCATTAGGCGAGGGAGAAAAATAACAAACTAAAATAAAAAATGTGGGATGGGTAAAGGTAGGGTCAGCAGGGAAAGGATACCTGTAAGAGAAGACAAGACAGGCATCAGTGAAGTGATGTCCTAACATACAAGGGTACTCTCATATAGTCTCACTAAATAGTCTGCAAGTCTCCCGCCTACTCATGGGAAATGTAGTTTCATAGTACGGTAGGCGCTTAGGGGCTGCGTAACCTGACAGAAGGTATAGTAGATAGAAAAGGAGAAATTGCTTTTTTTCTAGGTGTCCCCTCACTCACCAGGGTTGCCCCTTGGTGACATGCTTCATCATTGGGGCCATCCCAGTCCTCTACGGCCTGGGGCATGCTGCGACTTGCGAATTACGTAGGAGCACTTACAAATGACTATGTGTGGTGCAGATAGTGGAGTGGACTAAGTGATGTGTTAAGGGATCAATGTAGAAGCCGAGAGAGAGCAAAGAAATGCAGTCACAGTCAGAGAAAAAGGCAAGGGATACTGTATCTATGTGGTTGTAGTGGTCCTGTTGGAAGTGGTAAGTAAGTTGCCCGCAGAAAAAAAATCCTCCTATTAGCGGCACTCCTCCATTGCAGCCGACGCTTCGTCCACCGATGTTGGTCACCAGAAGACACCCTGTCCACTGCCTGCCTGATGCTGAATTGTGGCTCGCTACTGTGAAGCCTGACTCCATCCTTTTTTCCCCATTGCAGAGACTGAAACCCGGCCTGTAATTATTCAACGAAAAACAGGAAGTGATATAATATTACAACACCACTGATAAATAAATATAAGGTATGTAGGCTGTGGAGTGCAAAAAGTCACAATTTGTTTTTCCTAGTAGACAGACAGTACAATGTTTTTGAAAGTGCGTACTCTGAGTCACCTTTTGAAGGATAAATAAGTATGGGCAAATTAATGTAGCGGATCTTGCCCCTCAAGCTAGGTGTACTGTAAACTGTGTTTTAGAACAAAAATAGATCTTCCTAGCAGTGCTCCCACCCAAAAAACGAGGCCTAGCAGAAAACTGGAGACAAAACTTACTTTGAAAGTAAAAGTAGGCCGAAGTACCCTAATTACCCATTACCCCCCGTGGATTGCATTCAAACCACTTGCAAGCAACCAAGCAAAAGTAGCCATAGCCAGCATCGCTCCAAGACTCGAAATCCCCCCCACTCAAACACATGCAATAGAAATACTGCTAACCCTAACGAACCCTAAGTTAAGAATAGTGGCAAAGGCTTTCTTTAACTATGCCAAATCCCCCCTTTCCCACCATGGATTTTCTTCAAATGACTTGCAACCAAAATTACACATTCTCACGAGTGCTCTAAGACCCCAGAACTCAGTTTGAAAAATCTAGAACACCCCGATACACATGCAATCCTGCTGCTAGGGCTAACCCTAACGAACCCTAAGTTACAAAAAGTGCCAAAACTAAAGGCTTTTCCGCGCGGATTTTGTCCCAACCACTTCTACCCGGTATTAGACCTTCCCAGGAATGCCCCAAGACCCGGCAACCCACCCGCCAAGAAGCATAACACCCCCAAACAGGCCAAAAGCAAAATCTCATACTTGCAATATTTCTGGGCCTTCGGTCCAAACGCGCTGCGTAGCTAGGCCATAAGTCGGGGTTGGCACGACGGATTTCCTGAAAAGCAAATGCAATCAAGATTAGAGTGTCCCAGCAGTGCTCCCAGACCACGAAACTCACCCAGAAACACCAGGAAGCCCCCCAAACAGGCCCCCGAAAACGCTACATAGAGCAAAATGTCAGAAATAGCCCAAAAAAAAATCGGCCTGGATTTAGTCCCAACCACTTCTACCCGGTATTAGACCTTCCCAGGAATGCCCCAAGACCCGGCAACCCACCCGCCAAGAAGTATAACACCCCCAAACAGGCCAAAAGCAAACTCTCATACTTGCAATATTTCTGGGCCTTCGGTCCAAACGCGCTGCGTAGCTGGGCCATAAGTCGGGGTTGGCACGACGGATTTCCTGAAAAGCAAATGCAATCAAGATTAGAGTGTCCCAGCAATGCTCCCAGACCACGAAACTCACCCACAAACAGACGGAACCCCCCCTAAGAGCACCTCAAAGGCAAGCAAGTCATCAAAAACACAAAAAAATTTCCGCCTGGGATTTGGTCCAAAACACTTTTATCCGGTATTAGAGCTTCCCAGCAATGGCCCCAGAGCCGTCAACCCAGGAGAAAACGAGTAGAAGACCCCCAAACAGCCAAAGAGCAAAAGTACAAAAATGGGGACTTAGTCAATTTTTCACAAATTTCCCAAATCACTCCGCGCGCGCTCTGCAGCTAGGCCCTAAGTCCCCTCTGCCACCATGGATTTGCTTCAAACCTCTTGCAAAGTAAAGTAGATATAGCCAGCAGTGCTCCCAGACCACGAAACTCACCCAGAAACACCAGGAAGCCCCCCAAACAGGCCCCCGAAAACGCTACATAGAGCAAAATGTCAGAAATAGCCCAAAAAAAAATCGGCCTGGATTTAGTCCCAACCACTTCTACCCGGTATTAGACCTTCCCAGGAATGCCCCAAGACCCGGCAACCCACCCGCCAAGAAGCATAACACCCCCAAACAGGCCAAAAGCAAAATCTCATACTTGCAATATTTCTGGGCCTTCGGTCCAAACGCGCTGCGTAGCTAGGCCATAAGTCGGGGTTGGCACGACGGATTTCCTGAAAAGCAAATGCAATCAAGATTAGAGTGTCCCAGCAGTGCTCCCAGACCACGAAACTCACCCAGAAACACCAGGAAGCCCCCCAAACAGGCCCCCGAAAACGCTACATAGAGCAAAATGTCAGAAATAGCCCAAAAAAAAATCGGCCTGGATTTAGTCCCAACCACTTCTACCCGGTATTAGACCTTCCCAGGAATGCCCCAAGACCCGGCAACCCACCCGCCAAGAAGTATAACACCCCCAAACAGGCCAAAAGCAAACTCTCATACTTGCAATATTTCTGGGCCTTCGGTCCAAACGCGCTGCGTAGCTGGGCCATAAGTCGGGGTTGGCACGACGGATTTCCTGAAAAGCAAATGCAATCAAGATTAGAGTGTCCCAGCAATGCTCCCAGACCACGAAACTCACCCACAAACAGACGGAACCCCCCCTAAGAGCACCTCAAAGGCAAGCAAGTCATCAAAAACACAAAAAATTTTCCGCCTGGGATTTGGTCCAAAACACTTTTATCCGGTATTAGAGCTTCCCAGCAATGGCCCCAGAGCCGTCAACCCAGGAGAAAACGAGTAGAAGACCCCCAAACAGCCAAAGAGCAAAAGTACAAAAATGGGGACTTAGTCAATTTTTCACAAATTTCCCAAATCACTCCGCGCGCGCTCTGCAGCTAGGCCCTAAGTCCCCTCTGCCACCATGGATTTGCTTCAAACCTCTTGCAAAGTAAAGTAGATATAGCCAGCAGTGCTCCCAGACCACGAAACTCACCCAGAAACACCAGGAAGCCCCCCAAACAGGCCCCCGAAAACGCTACATAGAGCAAAATGTCAGAAATAGCCCAAAAAAAAATCGGCCTGGATTTAGTCCCAACCACTTCTACCCGGTATTAGACCTTCCCAGGAATGCCCCAAGACCCGGCAACCCACCCGCCAAGAAGTATAACACCCCCAAACAGGCCAAAAGCAAACTCTCATACTTGCAATATTTCTGGGCCTTCGGTCCAAACGCGCTGCGTAGCTAGGCCATAAGTCGGGGTTGGCACGACGGATTTCCTGAAAAGCAAATGCAATCAAGATTAGAGTGTCCCAGCAGTGCTCCCAGACCACGAAACTCACCCGCAAACACCAGGAAGCCCCCCAAACAGGCCCCCGAAAACGCTACATAGAGCAAAATGTCTGAAATAGCCCAAAAAAAATCGGCCTGGATTTTGTCCCAACCACTTCTACCCGGTATTAGACCTTCCCAGGAATGCCCCAAGACCCGGCAACCCACCCGCCAAGAAGCATAACACCCCCAAACAGGACAAAAGCAAAATCTCATACTTGCAATATTTCTGGGCCTTCGGTCCAAACGCGCTGCGTAGCTAGGCCATAAGTCGGGGTTGGCACGACGGATTTCCTGAAAAGCAAATGCAATCAAGATTAGAGTGTCCCAGCAATGCTCTCAGACCACGAAACTCACCCACAAACAGACGGAACCCCCCCTAAGAGCACCTCAAAGGCAAGCAAGTCATCAAAAACACAAAAAAATTTCCGCCTCGGATTTGGCACAAACCACTTTTAGTGCTTCCCAGCAATGGCCCCAGACCCGTCAACTCACCTGCAAAGAGGTAGAACAACACCCCCACAAGTGCTGAGTCTTTCTTCATTGGGCGTAAACCAGCCCTCTGCTTTGATGGAAATAGGAGTCTGGAGAAGGAGGATAGAGGAGCATGTTCTTCTGAACTTGTGAACCTGAGGAATGCAGACTGCGGCACCTTCAAATAAATTAGCAAACAAGTGAAGACAGTTCTGCTGATGGGCTTGTCTTTGTGATTATCTGATTAAAGTTTGAATTATATTAACTGTGCACAACAAAGAAAGACAGACACACAGGAATAAAAGTGAATAAGGATGAAAAAGAAAGTTATTGATTCGTTGTCTCATTTTCAGGGCTCGAAGTCGGAATCACGGTCCAGGAATAAGAATAAGGCTTCGTCATCATACTCTGCGAATTCAGCCCGGGTGAGGTCAGTGCCACCTGACAGAGTAGAAATTCCCTCATCTATGGTGCTGGCCACCTCCTCTTCATCCGGCACGCTCTCTCGTACTCTTATATCTGGTGGTATGAGGTGCTGATTCATCTTGATCATTGTTAACCTCTCCACATTTTTGGGCGAGAGGCGGCTCCGTTTGGGAGTTACAATCCCACCAGCCGCACTGAAAACCCGTTCAGAAGACACACTTGCGAGTGGGCAAGACAAGTAGTTTAAAGCCAGGTTGGTGAGCTGTGGCCACAATTCTTTTTTCCCATGCCAATACGCCAATGGGTCAGAATTAACATAGACCTCTGTGGAGTCATTCAGATAGTCCTTCACCATCGACTCAAGGTCCTCCTCCAAGGTTCCTCCACTTTGCGTAGCTCTTGCTGTGCCTCTGACCTTTTGAGAACCAAACCCACGCAGAGCTAGCCAATCCTCTTCAGCCTCCAATGTTTCTGCTGTCTTTCGTGCAGATGATGCGGTTGCCGGTGTCTTTAACGGCTGAGAGGTCACTTGTGCCACAGCCACAGGTGCAGAAGTGGATTGTTTTGACTGGGGATGGCCTGCTGATGTACTGCCATTTCCTTCAATTTCCAGCCGTTCTGTTTCAAACTTCTTGGCTGACAAGGCTAGCCAACGTTTGTACTTTGTAACATCTTCATCAGCAAAAGGAAAGAATGCTCTGCCTGCCAGCGCCTTTTTGTAGCGTGGATCCAGAATAGTAGCACAAATGTAATGCTGTTCTGAGTGGATCTTTTGAAGACGTTCATCACCTTGTAGGAGCTCTAATAATTTCTCAGCCAGAAGCAAAGAGTCTTTCTTTTTGTCATCTTTTCGAAACACAGAACACACCTCCTTCAGTTGGTCCTCCAGCATGTACAACAATGGGATAGCTTTTCCCAAATTAGAGTCCTCCTTGCTGACTGCACGTGTGAAGACCTCAAAAGGACGAAGCATGCGTGTTAGGCTTTCAACTATGTTCCATTGCGGCCCACCCATCCTCAGCTCCTCTATACCCTCTTTCAAGAAATATTGATCGAGTTGCGTATACTGCTCATACAGACGCTCAAGCATGTAGAAGGTTGAGTTCCAACGTGTTACCACCTCCTGGATGAGTGCTTTCACTGGCATTTGACTTTGATATAGCATGCTCCTCAGCTGCTTGCGGGCCTTAAAAGAATGCCTGAAATGCTTGCATATTTTTCGGCAGTTCTCCAATACACTGTACGCTGCACTGCGTTTATTACCCAAGAATTTTTGGACAACCAGGTTTATACAGTGCGCCAAACATGGCACTCTGAAATAGTAACCGTCCCTCATGGCCTTAACTATATTGGAGCCATTGTCTGTGGAAACATAACCAACCTTGCGTTTTAGTGGGGACAGACAGTTAAGGACCTTTGTGTTAAAGACATCCAAAATGTTTTCTGCTGTGTGACGTTTCTCCAAACCAAACATGGCTAGTGTTGCATGTTTCCGAGCACCTTTAAAAACAATGTTAGTGTCAACACCTGAGTTTAGCTTTGCTTTAGCCCCTGAAAAAGAGACCCAGTGTGCAGTGATGCACATGTAATCAGCGCCTGCGCCACTGGTCCACATGTCTGTTGTCAGATGTATAGTGTGAACAGCACTCTTCTGCAAAGCTGCCCCAATCACCTTCAGAACATCTTCATGTAGTGCTGGAACCGCAACTCGGGCAAAATAGAACCGGCTAGGAACCTTCCATTTAGGGCAGAGCGCTGTCACTAATTCTAGAAAACCAACCCCTTCTACAAAAGAAAAAGGGAGAAGGTCCAGAGCTAGCATTTTAGCCAGCTTAGTGTTATACAGACGGGTCATTGGGTGGTTGCGTTCATATTGCGCTTCTGTAAACAACATCTTTTTAATGTTGCCCTGGACCAATGATTTACGGGATGATGATGATCTCTTCGACCCAGTTACGCTCGCTGATGAACTTTTCCGCATTGATGTCTCACTCTCTCCCACACTCTTAGTGTGGCTCCCATGGGGTGTGCTGCTGACATGGGAACTGGGTGTAAGTGAAGTGTTTGAATCGTCTTCTACCTCGTCATCAGCAGATGACAAATCAACGTTTTCATTACGTGCAATTCCGGCTTTCTTGACCGCCTCTAGGTGCGGAAACCATTCGACAGGGTGCCTTCTCTCAAGATGACCTCTCTGGCCTCCGGTACCATAGTTAGAACCAAGCTTACCACGACTAAATCGAAGCTTACAAAGGCTACAAATGGCTACGTTTTCCTTTTTTGGGCAAACACTAAAGAAGTCCCAAACTGGAGACTTGAAATGTCTTCGGGGGCCGGAGGAGGCGGCGATACTGGTGGTGGTGGTCCTGCTGCTAATGACAGATGAAGTGGAGGATGTGGATTGCCGAACTTCAGTACGTTTTGCACTTTCACCACCACGAATTGAGGTCGAGGACGAGGTGGGTACCTTCTTGCGAAGAAATATGGAAGCGGTAGGTTTTGGTGTACTACTTAACTCCAAATCTAATGATTCCATTTCCATTGCCTCCTCGCCGACATCGTCATCACGCTCAGCAGCTTCTCGGGATAGGGTCAAAATGTCTCTTTGCTGCATGCCCGGTGGGGCTGCAGTGACCTTTGTGATGACTGGCTCGTCGTCATCGTGAGAGGCTTCATCACCAGCAGTATCTGTCACTTCTTGTTGAGCCTCATCACACTCCATAGGTTTGAGTTTTTGGACGACCTTCCTTTTACGCTTAGGTAACGGTGTCAGATCATGGTGTGCCTCTGCCTCACTGTCAGACCGCAGTTGTGGTTCCCAAGACAGATCACTTGCACCAGAACGAGGTGGGCTTGAAGAAGATGTAGACACCCCCCTTGATCTTTTCCTTGCTAGGGATGTGGAAGACAATGAATGATCATCAGGAGGAGTGGCTTCCAATGATACCTCAGCTTCATTGTCGATTTCCAAATGTGCCCCTACTTCGGGAGGAACAACTATTGTGGGCACTTGTGAACGTCCATGCACCTTTGCTTGCGCATCTCCTTTTGCTGCCTCTCCTTCCACATGTACTTGGGCGTGTACTTGCACATGGTGTTGTTGTTGCGGCTGTGGTTGTTCAACACTTGTCAGATGAGTTACAACAACCTGTGTTGATTCAGGGACATTGCTGCTACTTTCTTGCGATGAGCCAACATCACTGGTCGATGGTGATTGGAGAAGTACACTGACTGCCTCTGAAGCACTCAAGGGCTTTGACTTAAGTTGGCGTGGTGGTGGAGGCACTGAACCCAATGGAGCAGGGGTGCTGCTCTCAGGTTGGTCCCTAGCAGATCCTGCTGCTGCAGGCGTACTTTTTTTTTTGCTCCCAAAAAAAGTGGCGGGTGGCACACCAGCCTCCTTGGTAACTTGCTTCTTCTGCTCCTTACTAGCAACTTTCTTGCTAGAGGAGCTACGGAGAACTTTCTTTGGGGCCATCTTCTTCAGAGCAGGTCAGACAGCAGGCCGCAGTTGCACGAATTGTAGAGTTGTCTGAGGCCAGACGTGACGTCGCGTGACGTTATGCTGCACACACACACCGCTGCAGGACTTCTTCCTGGCACTGGTGGTTCTCTTGAGTCTTGTGCACCTAAAAAAAATGGAAGACAGAGGAACATCAGTTCAGTTATAGAGCACAAAAAAATCGAAAAACACTGCAAAATCAGCACAATCCCAATCCATCCATGCCCTCCATAATGTTTAAATTCAAGACAACCCACAGAAAGACTAGGCCCATGCAAGACTCACTACCCCTGGCATAAATAAAGGTTGAAAAGTAGGCAAAATGGTTGGAGGCCTAACAACAAAGCCTGCATTCAAAATGGCCACTTGCCTGCCAGCACATGGCCAGTGCCTGTAGCTGCACTCAAAATGGCCACCAGCCACATGGCATGTCCCTCCCCATGAACACCCCCAAAAATCGAAAAACACTGCAAAATCAGCACAATCCCATTCCATCCATGGCCTCCATGATGTTTAAATTCAAGACAGCCCACATAAAGACTAGGCCCATGCTAGACTCAAATACCCCTGGTGAAAAGGCCACAAGTACAGGCCCAAAAATCGAAAAACACTGCAAAATCAGCACAATCCCATTCCATCCATGGCCTCTCCATGATGTTTAAATTCAAGACAGCCCACAGAAAGACTAGGCCCATGCTAGACTCAAATACCCCTGGTGAAAAGGCCACAAGTACAGGCCCAAAAATCGAAAAACACTGCAAAATCAGCACAATCCCATTCCATCCATGGCCTCCATGATGTTTAAATTCAAGACAGCCCACAGAAAGACTAGGCCCATGCTAGACTCAAATACCCCTGGTGAAAAGGCCACAAGTACAGGCCCAAAAATCGAAAAACACTGCAAAATCAGCACAATCCCATTCCATCCATGGCCTCTCCATGATGTTTAAATTCAAGACAGCCCACAGAAAGACTAGGCCCATGCTAGACTCAAATACCCCTGGTGAAAAGGCCACAAGTACAGGCCCAAAAATCGAAAAACACTGCAAAATCAGCACAATCCCATTCCATCCGTGGCCTCTCCATGATGTTTAAATTCAAGACAGCCCACAGAAAGACTAGGCCCATGCTAGACTCAAATACCCCTGGTGAAAAGGCCACAAGTACAGGCCCAAAAATCGAAAAACACTGCAAAATCATCACAATCCCATTCAATCCATGGCCTCCATGATGTTTAAATTCAAGACAACCCACAGAAATACTAGGCCCATGCAAGACTCACTACCCCTGGCATAAATAAAGGTTGAAAAGTAGGCAAAATGGTTGGAGGCCTAACAACAAAGCCTGCATTCAAAATGGCCACTTGCCTGCCAGCACATGGCCAGTGCCTGTAGCTGCACTCAAAATGGCCACCAGCCACATGGCATGTCCCTCCCCATGAACACCCCCAAAAATCGAAAAACACTGCAAAATCAGCACAATCCCATTCCATCCATGGCCTCCATGATGTTTAAATTCAAGACAGCCCACAGAAAGACTAGGCCCATGCTAGACTCAAATACCCCTGGTGAAAAGGCCACAAGTACAGGCCCAAAAATCGAAAAACACTGCAAAATCAGCACAATCCCATTCCATCCATGGCCTCTCCATGATGTTTAAATTCAAGACAGCCCACAGAAAGACTAGGCCCATGCTAGACTCAAATACCCCTGGTGAAAAGGCCACAAGTACAGGCCCAAAAATCGAAAAACACTGCAAAATCAGCACAATCCCATTCCATCCATGGCCTCCATGATGTTTAAATTCATGACAGCCCACAGAAAGACTAGGCCCATGCTAGACTCAAATACCCCTGGTGAAAAGGCCACAAGTACAGGCCCAAAAATCGAAAAACACTGCAAAATCAGCACAATCCCATTCCATCCATGGCCTCTCCATGATGTTTAAATTCAAGACAGCCCACAGAAAGACTAGGCCCATGCTAGACTCAAATACCCCTGGTGAAAAGGCCACAAGTACAGGCCCAAAAATCGAAAAACACTGCAAAATCAGCACAATCCCATTCCATCCGTGGCCTCTCCATGATGTTTAAATTCAAGACAGCCCACAGAAAGACTAGGCCCATGCTAGACTCAAATACCCCTGGTGAAAAGGCCACAAGTACAGGCCCAAAAATCGAAAAACACTGCAAAATCATCACAATCCCATTCAATCCATGGCCTCCATGATGTTTAAATTCAAGACAACCCACAGAAATACTAGGCCCATGCAAGACTCACTACCCCTGGCATAAATAAAGGTTGAAAAGTAGGCAAAATGGTTGGAGGCCTAACAACAAAGCCTGCATTCAAAATGGCCACTTGCCTGCCAGCACATGGCCAGTGCCTGTAGCTGCACTCAAAATGGCCACCAGCCACATGGCATGTCCCTCCCCATGAACACCCCCAAAAATCGAAAAACACTGCAAAATCAGCACAATCCCATTCCATCCATGGCCTCCATGATGTTTAAATTCAAGACAGCCCACAGAAAGACTAGGCCCATGCTAGACTCAAATACCCCTGGTGAAAAGGCCACAAGTACAGGCCCAAAAATCGAAAAACACTGCAAAATCAGCACAATCCCATTCCATCCATGGCCTCTCCATGATGTTTAAATTCAAGACAGCCCACAGAAAGACTAGGCCCATGCTAGACTCAAATACCCCTGGTGAAAAGGCCACAAGTACAGGCCCAAAAATCGAAAAACACTGCAAAATCAGCACAATCCCATTCCATCCATGGCCTCCATGATGTTTAAATTCAAGACAGCCCACAGAAAGACTAGGCCCATGCTAGACTCAAATACCCCTGGTGAAAAGGCCACAAGTACAGGCCCAAAAATCGAAAAACACTGCAAAATCAGCACAATCCCATTCCATCCATGGCCTCTCCATGATGTTTAAATTCAAGACAGCCCACAGAAAGACTAGGCCCATGCTAGACTCAAATACCCCTGGTGAAAAGGCCACAAGTACAGGCCCAAAAATCGAAAAACACTGCAAAATCAGCACAATCCCATTCCATCCGTGGCCTCTCCATGATGTTTAAATTCAAGACAGCCCACAGAAAGACTAGGCCCATGCTAGACTCAAATACCCCTGGTGAAAAGGCCACAAGTACAGGCCCAAAAATCGAAAAACACTGCAAAATCATCACAATCCCATTCAATCCATGGCCTCCATGATGTTTAAATTCAAGACAACCCACAGAAATACTAGGCCCATGCAAGACTCACTACCCCTGGCATAAATAAAGGTTGAAAAGTAGGCAAAATGGTTGGAGGCCTAACAACAAAGCCTGCATTCAAAATGGCCACTTGCCTGCCAGCACATGGCCAGTGCCTGTAGCTGCACTCAAAATGGCCACCAGCCACATGGCATGTCCCTCCCCATGAACACCCCCAAAAATCGAAACACACTGCAAAATCAGCACAATCCCATTCCATCCATGGCCTCCATGATGTTTAAATTCAAGACAGCCCACAGAAAGACTAGGCCCATGCACCACTCACTACCCCTGGTCAAGGCCCCAACAACAGGTCAAAAATCGAAAAACACAAAATTTTACAAAAAAAAAAAATCGAAAAACACAGAAAAATCAGCACAATCCCAATTCATCTATGGCCTCCATGATGTTTAAGTTCAAGACAACCCACAGAAAGAATCAGTCCACCCACCACTGAGTACCCCTGGGAAAAGGCCCCAAAACAGCCCAAAAATCGAAAATCCCAAAATTTTAGTTGCAGCAACTGTAATGCCCCAAACAAACTTACTTGTAAAATTTCTAATCCAACAGTGATCCAAAGAAAGTCAAAAAGGCCTCAAATCCAAAGATCCAGCAGCATCCACAAAAGGTAATCCTTCCAGGTCCACATCCGAATGAAAAGTGACCAGGAGATGGACAAAGCACTGGGAGGAGCCTGCTGAACAGGAACAGGAAGTTGAAGACTATGGGGCACTTCCTTCCTCCCACCCCCCTGCCCCCCTCCCCAAAATGGACTCCTCGCTAAAAAAGTGCAGGCAAATGTCAAACTAAGGAGTTATTCACATAAAAATCATCATTTCTAGAAGGTTTATGCTGCTTGCTGGTGGATTTCTTGTGCAGAATTGCAAATTTATATTTTCGCGCGCCGCATCTCAAATCTCGCAATTGCGAAGTACCGCGAGACGTGATCTCGTCGTACTCGCGTTGACAAACTATCGCTGGCAAGCCGCGATGACGTAATCGCGCTCGCCAATTCCCGCGGGATCACACAGCAAGATCCAAAATGGCGCAGCACTCGCAAACTATCGAAAAAAACAACTCGGCAAACGATGATAAACGCCGCGCGCCGCAAAAATTGTATCACCAACGCCGCGCGCCGCCAAAAAAATCCGCTGCGTGCGAATTTGCGGATTTTGCGGGAAATCCGCAAATCTCGCGGATTGCGGATTTCCCGAAAATCCGCAAAATCCGCGAGCGGAACGGATTTTCCGCCCACGCCTGGTTACAAGGGCACAATTATGGACCCTGAGTGAACCCCTCTGTTTCAGAATTTAGGGGCTAACCCTCAGAAATATCCCCTCTTTGTGTTTGGGGGATTGCACTAGGATTTCAGAGTTAATGACTATAGACATTTTTATAGTGTACTCTACCAACCTGGATCCCTTGGACTCATACCCATGGCCAGGGTCCGAGAACAAAAGGTCTGAACTGCAGATATCTGGTTGAGTTATTGTCTGGTTTTAAATACTGGTTCATGTCTAAATGCGGGCTCTGTATAATTTGCAGTCTGACATGTTTAAGCACAAACAAAGGAGTATTTCTAGCTTGGGTCTATGGATTTAGTGGTGGCCTCAATTTACTAAGCATCATTTAGGGGTTACATGGATGCGCAAAGTAATGAACGGACTGTATTTACCTTCAGCTCTATGGAAATTCAGTTTAAAGATAACTGGCAATTAAAGGCTAAGGGTACTTTGGCATGGATTAGTAACAGTCTCAAGGTGTGAGAAAAATGAAACACCAGACTTTTGTGAGGTGGGTTGGCTCAGACTTGTCACCTTTCAGAAAATGGCCCAATGTCATGGCTTAGAAAAGCCTTTTCTGTGGCAGGCTCACTGCTCTAGTCCATAGTTTATTCCAGTATCAGACCTGATCTACGAAACATTCAGGGGTTAGTGGGTCCCAACTGTAACAAATGTAGTGGTTTACCTCTGAAGACCTGGGCCTATGTACTATTGGACACATATTAAATGCCAACCCTCCCCCACCCGCACTCCTTTGCACATGACCATAGAACAATGCAATAGAGCAGTCCAAGGCTTTCTAAGAAAGGTGATGTGGGATAGACACAAAAAACTAAAAACTGAAAAGCACAGCAACGGCACCTAGGGAGTCATTTAGAGCTTGGCAGAATGAGAGCACTGCTGAAAATCAGCAGAAAACCCGCGATTTCCCTCACTCTATTTTGGTTCGCAAGAGTAGCTCGGCTAAATACTTGATCTGGTGGCCCTTCTGTGAAGGACCACCAAGTGTAGGACCGTTTCCAACCCTGGACCACCATGTTTGGCAGTAGTGGCCGGCACGGATCAGAGTGCAGGGGTGGAGGGGTAAAGGGGTGTAAAAAAAGAAAAAACCTTAACTCCTCGCTGCATCTCCCCTCCATCGTCTCTCCCAGCCGGAACAACAGGAAGCACCAAGACTCCCCATAGCCAATCACAACACTGCAATGCAGCATTGTGATTGGTCTGAGCACCGTGGTTGGGCGCTCAGCAAGGGAATGGGAACCCGGGTATGTTCTCCACCCAGGCTATAATGCAGGCTGGGTGAAGAACATGCAAAGTTGGTATGACTGTTGGACTTGCTCCAGACGGCCGGCCAAACAGTCATGGGCACTGGCAGTGTGCCACCTCTCATTCCCCTGCTCCTCTGTCACCAGAGCAGCCCCGCCCGCAGCAGGAAAAAATAAAATGATAATAAACTCGAGTTATTATAATTTTATTTTTCCTTTTCTCCACTGCTGCAAAGCAGTGGGGCGACACTCCTCTGCCTTAGCGGAGGAGCCACCACTGACAATTGGAATGGTGGCCCTATGGAGACTCATGCACAGGAAGGAAATTCCCTGCCTATCAGAGACATATTTTTTGTCGAGCAGATGCATCAAACCTGTCAACCGCTCAGCAAAGAATCAATACCTTCAGTGGAGCTGCCTCCATGTGGACTCTGTTGAATGCACCAAGGTCCATGTCTACCTGGTTGGGATCCCTATATCCTGGTTTCAGCCCTGCTTGATGGGGGCTGAGGCCACATCCTTTGTTTATGTGAAGGGCAGCGGGACGCCTTATGAAAAATATGTCAATGTTCAGACAGCTAAATGCTAGACTTAATATACAGTTGAGATGCCCGAATTTTGTAGACCTTTTCCTCCTAAAGTTCTGTGCAAACAAATGTCTCTTTCTTGAAGTCAAACACCACAACTAATGTAGAGAATAATGTAAAGGTAAAAGGCAATCATTATACATGCAGATAGGCGATTCAGGAGGGAGACTCATGATTTTTTAGACCCAAAACAGCTTTATTTCACGGGGTTCCCATCTAAAATCGCCTCTGCTTCAATATAAACCAATGGGGAAAAATATATTCCACTAATTTGTTTTCAAATATCCCAATTCCTCGTTTGAAAATGTAGACATGTATGAAACATCTCGGTTTTGTTGCTCAAGAAAACCCAATGCTGTCCTGCACTGCGCCCCTTCAATGTGCAATGCTAAGATAGGTGCTGACCTCAGCCCGCAGGCCCTGGCGCGCATGCGTGCAGACAATTTCCTTCAGTTGTAGCTCTCTGGTAGCAGGGGACAGTTTCGGTCAAATGAAAGGTGACTGTCTCTGAGTGAAGCGTTGAGATGGGCGGTCCACACCATCAACTTTATACTCCTGCATGGTTTTGGAGGAGTCAAGCTGGCTCACAAAATCAAAAAACGGGGCAAAAGAGCTCACGCCCAAGGCATGGCATGAAAAGGGTCAAGGGGGTAAAGATGGGCACAGTCATGGAGTTTGCATATAAGGGGGATGAAGGTAATCCTGATGCCCGATCACCTGTACATTATTTCTTCGAAAGGTATTATCAACTTTTTAATGCACCGATGGGTGCACACCGCTCGAGGGACATGGTGGGGTGGGGGGGTATGGTGGGGCTAAGGGGGAGGGATAGTAAAGCAGTCATGAGGTGGGTCATCAATAGCTCATAACAATACACCACTGCATGGATTTTGCTACATCTTAGTGCAGTCCTATCTACCTACCTCTCATTTCTGCAGGCAAGAAGAGAGGACCAATGGGCCAAGGTCCTCTTGAGGTACCTAGGGGAACACTTGAGTGCCAGGGATGAAGGATGATCACCATGGTCTCCGAGCTCACTGGTTCTTCAAATAAGATGGAGGCAGTGTCGATGAAGGTGGTTTCTTGCCCTTTTTGCACAGCTCCCACATTTTCCAAGCAGCCGAGCGGCTGGTCGTATCTTCCTGGCAGGCTCTCCTCTGCGGGAGCACACTCCACCAACCCTCTCCGAGCAGGGATGGCTCCCCTTCTCTCAAGGAAGCCCAGGAGATTCAGGACCCAGGCTCAGTTCACAGTATGAAGGAGAGAGGTGTATTGGAGACTGTAGCCCTAGATCACAGCAGCCTCCTCGCCCAAACTGGTGTGTGGTTCCTCTGTGACCACTCTGGGAATTCTGCAACAGCGACCTGGGCAAACTGGCCATATGAGGCACCAGAGCTGACTAATCACTTCTGGTGCATATTTATTCTTCAATCAAATCCTGCATGATCTGTGCCTGTTCTAGATGTGCAAAGGTGAGGTTCAAAAGGAGCCTCTTCTTGTGCTGGTTCCAACCAGTCCAGTTCAGGTGCTGATGGATATTCTGGCACCGATTGATGCAAGTAAGAGGTTCTCAGTTAGGAGCACTCTTCGGGGTAACAGGAGACAAATACAAAGACGGATACACCTGTTACCGAAACCCTTCACAGTGAAACTCTGGGGAAGAGGTTACATTTTACAGTGAAGGCTTCCAGGCAGTAAAAGTGAAGGCTAACCTCTCTTAAGACCTTTCACCATGCTGTATTCTCATTCACCTAAGGAACGCCCAATCGAATCTGTGCTGCGCCAAGCCAAACATGTTTTCTGATTTGCCTATATCTTTCGCGCCGTTTGACGAATATTCAACATTTTTTTTTCAATAGGGTACCAGTCATTCTAGTTGTGCATGGAACATTTTGGGGTTATCCTTCAAGTGGAGGTCGAGAAAAAGCAGGGGAAAAAAAAGCACATTACCCATGATAATTCCCTTGAGGGCTCTGAACACGACTACAGCCTTAACTGCTGAACGGAATTACACCAAATTTGGCAGAAAGGTAGCTTTTGGTTCACAGATCATGCTTTCAGTTATCTGATGTACATTTGTTCAGTAGTTTTCCAGAAATTAAAGAAAAAACAAATTTGTATATCTACGACCACAAAGCCTTTGCAAATATTGAGGGGCTTGTGCAGAGATCTGCAGAGCTCTGATTGGCTACCAACACTTCAACCAGGAAGTGTTGGTAGCCATCTTGGGCTTCAGCTGAATCCCACAAAACACAGCAAAAAAATAGAAAAGGGGGCAGTGTAGGAATACCCTAACCCCCTCCCCCCCACCCCGGGCTTGGTCCTGGGGCCCAAGAGGGACCCTGCTAGGACAAAACTGCAATATTAAAACAATACACTGTGAAATTTGCATATATTTGCAAATATCACTATGAATGTAAAAAAAAAAAAACAGCAACCCCGGTCTCCCTTGCATACAAGGATTTGAAAAACACAGATCCCCCAAAGGGCCCCCCTCCAAGTGACTATTTATGACCTGGTGCCACTACCTTCCGGGCTTATGTAAATTTAAATCAGGGGGCCTTGCGGACCCCCACCCCCCTAGGCCCCGGGGACCACCATCTTCCTGGGGCTAACTTAAAAAAAATAGACAGGAACCCCCCCATCCCTGCCGGGGTCATAGACAAAATTAAAGAGTGGATCTGCGTGGAACCCTGGCCCTGGGGACCACCACCTCCCTGGGACCAAATATTTATCTAAAATGAAGGAGAGGGGCCTCGCGCCCCCCCTCTCTCAGGCCATTTACAGCCCCTCGGACCACCACTTCCCAAGGGCCAGACAATGCACAACAAAAAGAGGGGTGCAGTGCAACCCCCTCATGTAGCCACATATGGCTCCTGCTATGTCCCAGGGCGCCTACCCCTGGGCCATAGCTATTTGCTTTTGCTTGGAGCTGACAGTTCCCGCCAAGCAAAAGCAAACACTCCACTTCTAGCAAGCGGAAGCTGTCAGACTGCTTCCTCTTGCTGAAAGCAGGATTTTCATCTCTTTCCCTGCCCGCAGACATGCAGGCAGGGAATGAGATCTAAATATTCCTCTCACACAGAGGGAACAGAATTTCTAGATTGCTTAGTTTTCTGCTCATAGAGATATTACTGGGATCAAGCACATTCCTCCTCATTCAAATAGGAACTTTTACCTGGTTCTTCTTGCGAAGATGTATTTGCTGACGGCCTGCCCACTACCTTTACTTAGTATTAGGGAGTTTTTTTTATGGAAACAGGACTTTGCCTCAATTTGCATATGTTGCCTTTAATAATGAAATATTCACATTACTAACTGTACCACTTGAGTTATATTCATGTATGCTGTATTCAGGTGAATTTCGTTTTATGTTTAATTGATTTGATTGGAGTTTGCAACTTTACTAATTACACCTCTCTTTTGCTAAAGGCAGGCAAAATGTGTTTTACTGTCAATGTAATGTCAAGACATGTGTGATTTCAACCTCAGTTTGAGGTAAAGGTCCACCCTGGTGCAGCAATTTAGCTTTGTGCAAATACTATCCTTATCTAATCCATTATCAGGAGTTACACTATTCCCACCCACTACCTTAGGGAAATTGAGATATTGTCTGCCAGTCCAATGGTGTAAAAGCACACAATAAGAAAACATGATTGTACAAGAATTTCCAAGGTCTACCATATACTTGTCATAAACATGGCAGGGGCAGCTGGAAAACCTAAAACAGTTTGGAAAGCTGTCCTGCAGGAAATATCTGTCAAAGATTGGAAGGGTGCACTCAGGGCACCAAGAGAAATAGCTATTTCAGAACATGCCCAACAAGCCAATTTACACATAATAACTCATAGTATGTTGTACTAGACAGAAACTATGATGCATGACATATGATCACTCTCCAATTTGCTTAGGGTGCCTTTCAAAGACGAGTGACTTTTTAAATACGGTTTAGGAATGCCAAGTAGTCTAAATTATTTTTTGAGCTTGGGTTCTGTTGAGGGCCCTGGGTTGGAGGCTATTTTTGACCCAAAAGATGACATTAGTAGGCATCATAGAAGATGGCATTACTAGGCACCTTAGAAGGGTACGAGGTGACCTGATAGACCAACATGGCCCTGAACTTCGGGCGTATCATAACTGATGCGCCAAAGAAGCATCGGATATTTGGAGCTTGGACCGGAGCATGGACAAATGAATGGTCATTGCAGAACACAAGAGTTGCCCTTACAAGAAAGAATTTGGGGTTTCTTAATATTCCAATTGATTATAAACATACCTACCCATGACCTCATAATGTACTTGATCTTGATTACATTTTTTTGGGCACTTTTTGTACTGCGGCGCCCCTGCTCAGTATATTACATTCTGTGCTCATTCTCCAAACAATATGCTGCTGTGCAACAATTATAAACTAGGCAAGAGGGCACATTAGTACTTGCTGGACTGACCATGTATTGACACCTATGTAAGCATAGGACTACTGAACTAGCAACAATATGTACACAAAACATAATGAATGAATGTCGTACTTTTTACCTGAGCATGCTCCAGCTGATTTGTCCTATATATATTATATTCTGTAAACAAACGTGAGTATTAGATATATGCGTAGTTTACACTTTTTGTAGATAAAGAGCACGTATAACTACTGAGTCACGTTTATCATCCATCTCTTTGCACAGTTATTATACAGTTCTAGTACCTGTTCAAGTGAAGCTTTCCGACATATCATCACGTTTGTTAAATCACCATATATGTTTGTATTGTTGATAATCCCTGTTTATTGTAGTAAGTCAACAGGACCTGATGAAGTAGATGTTGTATCATGTGTATATTAAGCAAAGCATAGTACTAGGTTGGTGACTTTGGTTGACATCTTAATATTTTGTATACATGATGCAATGGTAGTTTAGATAGGCTGATTTATAGACCTACAGCATGGATAATGCTACCTATATTTGATTTTCATCTCGACACTAAGTAGAATTTTCGAGTTGGGTTTCTTGCTGAACTACATTTCCCATCAGCACTCCTAGATGCATTCCCCTTGGAGAACTCTTTAAATTCCCGTATGGTATCCTTGCGCGAAGAGTTGAGAGCACAAATTCGACACATGGGAATCGAAGCAACGTTACGCATTACCACGAAGGTAACAAACTAGTTCTAGCCGCTGTTATTCTAACGATTTGCTAAGCTAGACGTTAAGTTCCCCTATTCTCTGAATTTTTGCATACGACTGTGCAGTGCACGATTTTAATATTTTGTCGTTGTTCCTTTCAGCAACTAATCGCCTTTAAACCTCCATGTAATACTGGGACCACGAAACTTACAGATTAGAACGACATTGCTTCATACTATGGAGGTACATTCTGTTCAGCATATTTTTGTGTTAGTTTTTACTACAGCCGTGTAGATAGGAAAACAGGCCTCTATGACCAGCCTTACATACTTCTGTTCCCCAGCTTAAGAGGTCCGTTGAGACCACCGATACTGGCGTCTAAAACGACTCCGATGTTTTTGTGCAGCACGTTATTATTGCAGACTCCGTTTGCTTCTCTAGCAACATTGTTTCAGGTATGGGGCCACTTCGGAAACGTACACGATGCGAGTGGTTTTCAGTAATAGCTAGCCTCACTCTATTTTTAGGTCTCGGCTAAAAGACGCGCGTAAGCGCGTCTCCGCCGAGATCTTATGTCAGCGAGTAGCAGTCCCAGGAGACAGTCCTGGCCACGCGCATCCTTCCAGGCGATTTGTAACTGGAACGCGCGCTGTGGCCAGGCGCTGTCTCCTGGGAAGCGCAAGCACCACACACGCATGCGCATACACACACACACGCGCCCATGCACGCACGCACATACATACATACAGAGACACCACCCCTGACTCATACACACACGCGCGCACACACACACAAGTGCACCGAGGCCCCCCCCTCCCCCTGCACCGAGCCCCCCCCTCCCCCGCCGTCACCGTCGCACACATACATACACACACACACACACACACACACACACACACACACACACACACACACAAGCACACACGAGCACACACACACAAGCATACACACACGTTTACCTACCTTACCTCAGCACGCGGCGCCCAACCTCCTGCTGGCGCGGCCCCGGGGCTCTACACCGCTCACAGGAGCCCCGGGCCGCGAGACGCTACGACTCCGCCTGCCTCCTCTTCCGGTGTGAACGTGGCCCCGCCCCCGTCACAGGCGACCGTGCCTGACTTCCGGGGCGGCCGCGCAAGAAAACTGCAAACAGGTTGGGCTTAAGCAGGGCTTTCACTTATCTGCCCCCACACCAAAAAAAATTTAAAAAATTGCAGCCACAATAATTTATTTTAGATATTTACTAACTATATTAATTCATGGAAAACGTATGGCCTATTGGGAATTTCTCTTTAAAAACTTATCGGGATTTTTTTTCTTTAAAACTCTTGAGCATTTTGCGTCACATTAAAATGCGTTAAGGTATTTCTCCAGCACATTTAATGCTTTTGTCCATGTGAAACAAGGGCTTCTGTGTTTTCCCACGTTCTGCACCACGTGTGCCAGTTACTTTAGGGGTGAATTTAAAACGGCGTTGAGCGTGGGAAAGGCATGGCGAATATTCACATAGCCGTGGTGTTTTCCCACGTTCTGCACCACGTGTGCCAGTTACTTTAGGGGTGAATTTAAAACGGCGTTGAGCGTGGGAAAGGCATGGCGAATATTCACGTAGCCGTGACCCTTTGTGGCGTGTCCAACACAAGCCCAGGAGAGCGGGATGCAGGCTGCATTTTAACGCTGTCCACTTAAGGCACATACAACCAACCTGTTGTGCGAGTGGCCTTTTATGTTTAAAGTTTGGACTAGATCCGCCCCCGGGCCTGCTGTGCTCGACACCCCACCCATAGTGCCTCAGGACCTCTGCACACTTCAATTTATACTTATTTTAGCGTTTTGCAATCATGCTGAAGTCGAACTCATAGCTACAATGGAAGCATTTGGCCCGACGAAAAAGTACGTCTGCTCTGTGCAGTTTGTATGCAACATGCGCAGTTAATTGAGGGGGTGGGTGGGGGGCGAGGGGAACGGTGGATAAGTGGTGAGTGCAGAGTGGTGAGTGCAGAGTGGTGAGTGCAGAGTGGTGAGTGCAGAGTGGTGAGTGCAGAGTGGTGAGTGCGCAGAGTGGTGAGTGCGCAGAGTGGTGAGTGCGCAGAGTGGTGAGTGCGCAGAGTGGTGAGTGCGCAGAGTGGTGAGTGCGCAGAGTGGTGAGGGTGCAGAGTGGTGAGGGTGCAGAGTAGTGAGGGTGCAGAGTAGTGAGGGTGCAGAGCAAGTGTGCAGAGCATTGTGTGCTGTTGAGTGCAGAGTGCTGTGTATTGGCAATGTTAATGACAATGCCCATTTATTTTTGATTTAAAGAAAAAAAATGTCATGAGCAATGCCAATAGCTCTACCTTTAATGATGCCGAGACCATTGCATTGCAAATGCTTGTTTATTTATTGTTTCATACAGTCCTTTTCGGACGGGATTGCACGGCACTGCGAGTAACGTTCATGAATGAAAAAGCCGCACATAAGGTAGTCTTCCTCATCTCAGAGATTCATAGCGATTTAAGCAAACCCTTGAATACCTAGGGGCATATTATCAAGGGGGTTTATCTCCGCTTTTTTGGCTTTAAAAGCCAAGAAAGCGGAGATAAAATTATCTCCCTATTACCAAGCTGTCGCTAACACCAGTTAGCGACAGCTAGTAGGAGATAGCGACCATCTTGGGCCCCACTTTGCATGTCAGTGATATTTATCACTAATGAGATGCAAAGTGGGCGTGCCAAGATGTTAGAGACTGAAAACAGTCGCTAACATCGCTATCTCCTATTACCAACTTTTGGAGATATTCGCGCTAAGCGGGAATATCTCCAAAAGCTAACACCTGCCCTGAGCAGTTCTTAGCCATGTTATCCAATGGGAGGTGGATAACATGGCTAAGAGCATTTGTTCGATAATGCATGAATATCGCTGACTTTTCAGCGATATTCATGCATTTCGGCCGTTTTTTATCGCATTTGCGATAAACCTTGTTAATAGCAAGGTTTATCTGCGATAAAAATCGCCGATGTGCGGCGATAATTTTTGACTCTAAACAAGTTAGAGACAAAAATTATCGCTAGTTGTTGGTAATATGCCCCCTAGTTCTGAAATACCTTCCTGTATACTCGGTAAAGGTGTGTTCTCAACATCGATTTTTTTCATTCATTTTTTGTAGTCATTGCAAGCACACGTTCCCGGGATCGACATACAGAATACGTGTGGTCCAAATACTTTCAACCTGAATATAGGACTTTATTTACACGTTATGTATTAGAACAGAGGTAGGCGCATGTTGCACCAATTATTCTATCTCGTGGATATATAGAACAAAATAGGAGGGGATGGTTTCCGAAGTGATTATCCCACCATCAGGTTTAGTGCTGACAGTAATAGATAGGCAACCACATAATTTGAGGTCAGATATTAACGGACTAGTATCTTTCCATTCTGGGATGATCATACGACCCTAACCTGTTAGCTTATTTCTATGTGTTTTTCATAGATTACTAAGAATGGAATTCAAATAAGTGCTTTAATACGTGTTAGTCAGGTGTATATATATACGAGGCAGGATGTTATGCGAGTCTATTTGTATATAATTTTTATCATTGTATTATATGAATATGAAGTTACTGTGATTTGCCTTTTTCTCCCCCTAAAGTGTCTGAAATATCACTGTGTCTCTTGATAATTTGATGTTTATGTATATAGAGCATTCTTATCTAATGTACTGATGAGTTGTTTGCATATTTTAGGATTTTTCCCCTGACGAAGGACACCGTCAGGTCCCGAAATGCATTGGGCATCATGTTCTCAGAAAACTCAGCAATCTGATTTATGAGCAACAATCAACTATGTTTTTTTATTTTATAAGACATGTGTAAATAGAATAAGTGTGTTGTCACCAAACTCTATTTTGAAAACACAATGATTGTTGTTTCTTATGCTATATGTATATTAGGATTCACAACAATGATGCTTCTGTTTGTATGAAAAGTTACATTATAATTTCTCAATGAGAATTAAACAATAGAACGTGAAATCTTATACTGTCTAGTGTTTTGAACTATTGGCTTAATAATTACTATTATTTTGGAAAAGGGACTCTTTTCCCATAGGAACAGTGCACACTACAAGTAGGTTTTTTCCTACTTAGTTATTCCTTTACAATTCTTGTGCTAGCCAACACTTTTATGTAGTGTAGCACCCTTGTATAAAAGATTGATTAATCTAGATTACATTTGACGCTTGAGTGCTCCTCTGTTCCCCTTTTTGTGCTCTGCAACAATGACCGTATACTCATGCTCTTATTTATCTTTTTATATTCACACAGATGCAAAATGAGAATTGTAAAAAAGAGGCAAGCAAGTGACAGCTTTGGTCCATCTTGGGGACCTGGTGGATGGCAGAAAAGCCAGGATTCAGACCACCTTGGATTGGAAACCCGATAAATCTAGGTCAAAGTGCGGTTATTCTCGAGTCTCACTTGGCACTATGAAAATGACATGCAGCTCTAGAGTTCCAAAGAGGCACCTACGGGAAGTAACCCCAAATTGTAAAATTGTCTGCTAAGTGTGATAGCTTTTGACCAAACCTTAAGGTCTTTGTGAGGCTTGAGTCTTGAAGGCATTGGACCTTTGCCAGGTCTTCATTGGGATGAATTACACCATTGGTCGCCTTTGGACTGGCCCAACTCAAAGAGAAATGTCAATAGTGTCCCGTGGTTGTCATTAGCCACAGGTTCCTGAGCAGAATGGGACCTTAATCAGCAAATAATGTTTTGCAATGGTTTGGGCTTGCCTCTGGAAAAAGTCTGTCCATACTTGCCTAGGAATATCTTTATTGTCACAACAGATTTCACACCCTTATGCTGGTTGATGGGCATGAAAGAGGACAATGCCAAGGTGCTCCAGCGAGCCAATACATTTAAACACAGAACTTACAATGACATTGCAGGTGGACTTTGAGGAATTTCCAACAATTAGATGAATGGGCTTCTTCTGGTGGGAAATAGGTGCTCTATTCATTCTGGAAATGGTAAAGTGTATGGTGGAAAGTCTGCTGAAGCATTTTCCAGCATGTGCCTTTGTTTATCTAATGTTCTCCTCTACGTTTCCTATTTTTGCTATGCTTGGGGAAGCCTAATTTAAGCACTTCCCTAGACATTGACCTCAGTGCTCTCCAGGGACACTTTTGGAACACTTTGGGATATTATAAATCCCAAAATGCCTCTTACCACATGATTTGCTCTCAATGTTGAGAGGATGTGGCGCTATCAATCAATCAATCAATGACATTTATAGAGCGCACTACCTACCCGTAGGGTCTCAAGGCGCTTAGGGGGAGGGGGGTGCCGTTACTGCTCGAACAGCCAGGTCTTGAGCTTCTTCCTGAAGGAGAGGTGGTCTTGGGTCAGGCGCAGGTCGGCCGGGAGGGAGTTCCAGGTCTTGGCGGCCAGGTAGGAGAAGGACCTTCCTCCTTTTGCGGCTCTACGGATGCGTGGAACGGCGGCGAGGGCGTGGCTGGCAGATCGGAGGTGGCGCTTGGGAGCGTAGAAGTTGATTCGGTTGTTGAGGTAGCTCGGGCCTTGGTCGTGTAGGGCTTTGTGTGCGTGGGTGAGGAGCCGGAAGGTGATTCTTTTGTTGACGGGGAGCCAGTGCAGGTCTCTCAGGTGTCCGGAGATGTGGCTGTTCCGTGGGATGTCGAGGATGAGTCTGGCTGAGGCGTTCTGGATCCGCTGGAGTCTCTTCTGGAGCTTGGCGGTGGTTCCGGCGTAGAGTGCGTTGCCGTAGTCCAGTCGGCTGGTGACGAGGGCCTGGGTGACGGTCTTCCTGGTCTCCGTGGGGATCCACCAGAAGATCTTCCGAAGCATGCGCAGGATGTTGAAGCACGACGAGGAGACGGCGTTGACTTGCCTGGTCATGGAGAGGGAGGAGTCCAGGATGAAGCCCAGGTTGCGTGCGTGGTTCGTCGGTTTGGGTGCGGTGCCCAGGGCGGGGGGCCACCAGGAGTCGTCCCAGGCGGAGGGCGAGGAGCCCAGGATGAGGACCTCCGTCTTGTCTGAGTTCAGTTTCAGGCGGCTCGTCGTCATCCACTCGGCTACCTCTTTCATCCCTTTGTGCAGGTTGGCTCTGGCGGCGGCGGGGTCGTTGGTCAGGGAGAGGATCAGCTGGGTGTCGTCGGCGTAGGAGATTATGTTGAGGTTGTGTTGGCGTGCGATGGCCGCGAGGGGGCTCATGTAGACGTTGAAGAGGGTAGGGCTCAGCGAGGATCCTTGAGGGACGCCGCAGATGACTTCGGTGGCCTCTGACTTGTACGGTGGTAGGCGGACTCTCTGTGTTCTTCCGTCGAGGAAGGAGACGATCCATTCCAGTGCCTTCTCCTGGATTCCGACGTTGCTGAGGCGCTGCACTAGGGTGCGGTTGCAGACCGTGTCGAAAGCCGCGGAGAGGTCTAGGAGGATGAGGGCCGCTGTTTCTCCGTTGTCCATCAGGGCTCGGATGTCGTCGGTGGCGGCGATGAGGGCGGTCTCGGTGCTGTGGTTGGCACGGAAGCCAGACTGCGAGGGGTCGAGGGATCCATTCGTCTCGAGGAAGGCGGCCAGCTGTTTGTTGACGGTCTTCTCGATGACTTTGGCTGGACACGGGAGTAGTGAGATGGGGCGGTAATTCTTGAGTTCGGTGGGGTCTGCCGTAGGTTTCTTGAGTAGAGCGCTGAGTTCGGCGTGCTTCCAGCTCTCGGGGAAGGTGGCGGTGTTGAATGAGGTGTTGATAATGTCCCGCAGGTGGGGTGCGATGACAGCGTCGGCTTTGTTGAAGACGTGGTGAGGGCAGGGGTCGGTCGGAGATCCGGAGTGGACGGAGTTCATCATGCGGACGGTGTCTTCGGTGCTGATCGGGGTCCAGGCTCGGAGGGTGGTGGTGGGCGGCGTTGCTGTGGTCGTGGCGTGGGTCGGATGGGTGCTAAAGCTGTTGTGTATGTCCGCGATCTTGTTGTGGAAGTAGGAGCCGAGGGAGTTGCAGAGGTCTTGCAATGGGGTGATGTCGTTGTTTCCGGCGTTGGGGTTGGAGAGCTCTTTCACGATGTTGAAGAGTTCCTTGCAGTTCTGTGCGTTGTTGTCCAGTCGGTTCTTGAAAGCCGTTTTCTTGGCGGTGCGGATCAGTTGGTGGTGTTTCCGGGTGGCGAGCTTGAGGGTGGTCCTGTTGTCCGGTGTGGGTTCCTTTCTCCAGACATTCTCGAGGGCTCGGCAGTTCTTCTTGGAGCTCTTCAGTTCGTCGGTGAACCATGGGGCTTTCTTACTGCCGGGTCTGCTGGGCGGGGTCCTCAGAGGGGCGAGTTCGTCCGCGCAGTTGCTGATCCACTTCGTGAGGTTGTCGGCGGCCTGGCTGGGGTTCGCTGAGCTGGCCGGAGGGTGCCTGCTCAGGGAAGCGGCGAGCTGGTCGGCTGTGATCTTGTTCCAGCTTCTTCGAGCAACCTGTTGCTGGTGGTGGTGGATCGTCGTTCTTCTGAAGGTGAAGTGGACGCATCTGTGGTCCGTCCAGTGGAGTTCTGTGGCGTGGCTGAAAGCGATGTCTTTGCTGGATGAGAAGATGGCGTCGAGTGTGTGTCCGGCGAGGTGGGTGGGGGTGCTCACCAGTTGCTTGAGTCCAAGGTTGGCGAGGTTGTCGAGCAGGGTGCTGGTGTTGCAGTCGTTGTTGTTCTCCAGGTGGAAGTTGAAGTCCCCCAGGAGGATGTAGTCAGCGGAGGGGAGGGCATGCGGGCTGACGAAGTCGGCGATGTCCTCGCTGAATTGAGTGCGTGGTCCCGGAGGTCGGTAGATCAGGGTGCCTCTGAGGATGGTCTTCGGGTCGGTGTGGATCTGGAAATGCAGGTGTTCGGCGGAGGGTGGGGTGTTGTCGGTGCTGGTCGTGATACGGATGGTGTTCCTGTGGATGATGGCGATGCCTCCTCCCACCTGGTTGGCGTTGCGGTCCCTCCGGGTGATCTTGTAGCCCTTTGGGATGGCGATGGCAATGTCGGGCGCTGAGGAGGCGTTCATCCAGGTCTCCGTGAGGAAGGCAACATCAGGAGCTGTGGTGTCGAGGAGGTTCCAGAGTTCGATGGCGTGTCTGTGGACGGAGCGGGTGTTGAGCAGGATGCACTTGAGGTGGTTGCTGCTGGTGTTCGGCTTGGCGGGTGCTGGTGCCGGGCAGGTCCGGATGCAGGTGAACTTGCAGGCGTGGCAGCTGAAGGGTCCGTGGGAGCGTTGTGGGGTGGCTCGGTAGCATCCTGGGATTCGGCCGGTGTTGAGTGCGATGAGTGTTGCGGCGTCGTAGGTCCGGCGGGTCGTCTTGCTTCGGCTATGGTAACCAGGTTTGAATCTCTCAGTCGGCTCAACATCCTGTGATTCTGGACAAATCACTTAATCTCCCGGTACCTAAAAGAATGAATGTGACCTTGCGTAATGCAACTGGTGCTAACATAAAGAGTTCCAATACCTCTGGCTTACGTTTTTGCTTAAAAAATGGTTAAACTAGTTCTTGCCCCCCTTATCACAGATTTCAATTCTTTTTTTGTTGCTGCATCAGTGGAGATGTATACTGCCCCTTAAGTAAAATCCATATATACACCCATTATTTGGAACTACTTTCTCCTAGAAAAGATCCCTTGGTGTAAGAGGTATGATAAAATGGTGGGTGGATATTGCTCCATGGGAAACAACAGAGTCGGCCCAGTCTACGTTAATTCCTCTTTTCCTACTGCAGTGAGCTGTCAGGTTGATGTAGGCAAATCTTCCAGTCAAAACACTTGTCAGGAGCAATACCTTCTTTGTGCTATAAAGCCATGGCAACATCCAGTGTTTGATTGGATAAGATGTGCCGGCTCTGGCCAGTAACACCTTTTGTGCTGGGTTAGCGTCACAAAAGTGTTGCTAATCAGCACAAAATGTATTTTTACCAATTTACTTTCCAGCGCAAAACATTTGCGTTGGAAAATACCCTACAAGTAACGCAAAGCATTGCATTACTTCGTGCAAAAGGGGCTTTACGTGGGCAGTACATAGGCGTTCCCATGCAGCCACCCTTGCCTTTTGACGCAAGACCCTATCTACAAACAATTGTAGACAAGGTTAAGCACCAAAAGTTAATGCCACCTGAAAGGAGGCATTAAGAGGAGAAATGTTTTCATTTCTCCTTTCTTTTCCTACTTCGTATGCGTGCTGGTATGTGCAACACACATACCAAGGGGCCCATTAGGATGGCGGGCGGATTGCCATCCGCACCTAAATTCCCCCCGCTATATTAGCATGGCAGGGGGGACCGTGGCGGACGGAAAGACTGTCTGCCGCTTTTCCGCCCTGGTCGCCTTGCCGCCCGGGGCGGAAAGGAATTAATATGGTGTCGGTGTCTATTAGACACCGCCAGCCATATTACAATGGGCTCAGTTAGATGCCTTTCCGTGGCGGCATCGAAGGCATGCGGTCTTCACTCTGGGGGTCCCATGTGGGCCCCCAGAGTGAAGGAGAGGTGGGGGTGCACACGGGGGGTACCTGTGGTACCCCCCAGCATTTGCATACACGAAGCAGCAGGCACCGTACTGTGTCTGCCGCTTCGTGTATGCAAATGCATACATGCATTTTTAACATTGTGGCGGGCGGTGCAGAGAGCACCACCCGCCACAATGTTAAAAATGAGGGATGCGCCCGCCACTGTGGCGGGCGCATCCTAATCCCCACCACGGGACCCCCGCCCTTATGGCGGGCGGTCCCAATCCCCGCCCGCCATCCTAATGACCTCCAAGGTGAGAACATTTTTTTACTTGTCCTGGCATAGTAGTTTGTAGCATAACCTATGCTGGACTCAGGCATGCACCTCAGCACTATGGCGCTAGGGTGTGTGCCTTGTACACAGCAGCTGAAATCAACGCCAGGGCTAGGGAGAGGGGAGGAAAGGGCCATATCTCTGTGAATATGTCGCTCTCCTTCTCCCTCCCTGTCACACAATACAGCGTGCTCTCGGGGGTTTTGCTACGTTGTGTGCCTTTTTAAAAAATCTGACCCTCTGTCTTACCACAGTGTTGGAAAATCCATACCCCCTCCCCTCTCGCTCTGATTGGCTGGGACCTCTGAGTTTGTAAATGGTATTTTCTGCGCTTTATGCTATTGTCCAGCTTCTCTTACTGCAGATAAAAGTTGGTAGAGCTCACTAGTTCGCCGAAGAATGTCATTGTCAGCACCCCTGGGTCAACCTTGCATCAGATTGTAAATAGTATTCGAGGCATTGTGGTTGCCCTAGCAAAGGGCAGCCTTCCTTGGGGTATTGTGGGGGTTCTACATAGTAAGACGACCTGCATGATGTTGTAATTAAGATGGTGATAGATGACAGTATACTTCTAGTGGATTACATGTAGATTTATTATAGGACACAGCTGAGTACAAAACCTCGCCAGCTGACCAGACCATCAATTGACACAGATAGAACACTCTGGTACAGGTTAGAACACCAACAGGTATTCTGGGAAGCTGAGAAGGTGAAAACACTGAGGAAGGGCTAATGACTACTGTCAGCCATATTACAAGAAGAATCAATATACAACACATGACATACTGGCTTTACAGTCGGGCCGCCCTGGCACAGGCATAATGCAGGAATTCCAGGCGTGAAGGTTGCCCTGCTGTAAGGTTTTCCTCTTTGGTATATTGTGATTTTGTGGGTATTATAGAGCCCATGGCTTGAGACAGCTTGCCTTGTCCCATGTGGAGCATTCAGGTTATTATTGTTCCTTTAACATAAGGTGGCTCAATAGGGTACTCTACCCATCATCCGGGCCATCCTGGAAAACATGGTCACGCTTAGCATATTAGGTTGCTGATATCTCCGTGCACTCTTTAATCCAAGTTGAGAATTACAACTAGTTCGTGTTGCGCAGTCCTTGACGCACTGTGTCTGGCAGTGCCTTTAATAATGAAGATAATGTGTGATGTGGATATCACTAAGGACGCGTCATTTAACATGAAACTTAAAGGGTTTCTTCACTCATTTAACATTAAATCGTTGTCATACATTAAACCAATCTTCTCATGTTTGTTTTCATCTTCTATTTATTCATAGTTGAATCATCATATTTGCTTTTAGTAGATCAAAATTCATTTCCAAACATAAGCCAATATATTGCATTACTTCATGCTTGCCCAATGCATTTCGGGTTAGGGGTTAACCCTTCGTCAGGAGCCTAGAAAAAGGGGAGACATACAGGACCTTAGCGATCAGAGGGTGCACCATAGTCATATAAAGTAACCAAAATTGATAAATTATAACACATTTTCATCCAGTATAGCTTATTACATGCTATTCGAATCGAACTAAAGCTAACCCAAAGATAACAATAGAACACATGTATATACATTACAAGTTAACATTCGTTGTATTAACCATGGAAGATCAATAGATCGATATAGAGTAATAAGTACTGCTTGAGTATCATGTTGAGTTGCATAATATGGGATAACGACCAGAAAATAATCTAATGTGTCCATGTTAGTTCGGAGGAGCAAACTTACTTGGTGCAGAAGCATGCGGTGTTCTCGGCGTCTAAATGCGGAAGCGGTCTGGAATATTCAGGACCCTATCAGATCTTAGGTTATAGCTCTGTGGTCGTCACGTGATATTGGCGTTTGTGATAAAGTGTATAACTAACGAATATACGTGTGATATATCCGTATAGGGGGGAGTTAACCGAATATGTAAATAAAATTGAACTAGTGTGATATGATTAAACAAAACGGTGAAAACCGTAAAGTGTAAGACAGTGGGATATATGACGTAACGATGAAGGAGGTCACATGACACGGAAGTGAACGCACTGAAAATGGCGAGTGTTTGTTTACATAATCTCATGTTGGAAAGCAGGGAAGGCTAGAAAGCGCTATGTGTAATGGATTGTTAGAGCTAGAGTGTACGCGTAATTAAATCACGGAAAAACAAATACATACTCATATTAAGTATAATGACTACACATATTAAGAATAATGAGGATAACCATAGAGGTTGAAAAAAATTAAATTAATTGATATTTTTAAATAATAACAATAGTTCATTTCAGACCGTTGTGATACTGTCGCAGTTTATCGATAGTGGGACAATTCAAGAAGTACTTTGGCAATAGGGGAGGAAAGGTCCCCAAAGTTCCAAGTTGAGCAATGGTATCTTACAGAAAACATGCGTATTCAATTCTGTTGTTAATTCCAATCGGTTGAAGGGCGTTCAATTTTTTGATCCAGAAAAATTCTGCCTGTAAACGCTGTTTAACAGGATCCATGTCACAGCGTTGTGGGAGTATCTCCAGTATGGTAAATTTAAGTTGGGTTATTTGGTGATTGTTTTCAAGCCAATGGGTTGCGACTGCTGATTTCGTATTTTTAGTCCGGATATTGCTTTTGTGTTCTGATATTCTAGTCTTTATTTTTCTCTCAGTTTGTCCGACGTACACTTTTCCACATGGGCATTTGATGGCATATATTACATTTTTGGAATCACATGTGCCCGTATAGTGTAGATTGATTTTATGGCCTTTAGTGGGATGCATAAATATGTTTCCAGTTATTACGTTGTTACATTGAATGCAATTGTAGCATTTGGACATTCCCTTGTGTTGACTTTTTTTGATTTTAGTAGTGGTTAAGATTTCTTTCAAATTTTTAGATCTTTTGAATGCGAATGTCACTCGGTCACTATAAAGATGTTGTAAATCCGGTTCATCTTTGATCAACATCCAATGACGCGTGATAAGTCTTTTAATTTGTTTTGCTGCTGTGGAAAATTTTAAGACACATACAGTTTTTTGTTCTTTAGTTTGTGAAACTGGTGTAAGTAAATTCTCTCTGGGTTGTTTGGTCACTTTTTCAAGAGCTTGTTTTAGGATTTCTTCGGGGTAACCACGAGAGAGGTACTGATTTTGTTGTTCTTCGATGGTTTGTTCCAAGATGCGAGTGTCTGAGGTGATTCTTTTAAGTCTTATGAATTGAGATGTTGGCAAATATTTCTTAAGTGTTTCAGGATAAAAGCTTTGAAACAGTAGGCAGGAGTTGCGATCTGTGGTCTTTTTATATACTCGAGTTTGTAGCTGTTGATTAATGATGGTAATTTGCACATCTAGGAAGGAAATTGTTTCTTTATCCATGGTATGAGTGAATTTGATTCTTGGGTTCAATTGATTCAGTTCGATGATATTGGCAAGTAGCTTCTCGTTATTTCCTTTCCAGATTAGAAATATATCGTCGATATATCTCTGAAAGATCACCAGATGATCTGTCCAATCATTGTTGTGAAGTATGTTGTCGTGTTCGAATTTAGACATGAATAAATTAGCATATGAGGGAGCCCCCCCAAAGCCCATTGCGGTGCCATTGCATTGATTGTAATACTTGTTGTACCATTCAAAGTAGCTATGATATAGCGCAAATTGCATCAGTTTGATAAGAAAAACTTTGTTGGCTTCACATCTTTCATCTTGCAATAAGTTCCACTCAATTGCTTCGAGGCCTTCGTTGTGAGGTATAGATGTGTACAGTGACACAACGTCCACTGTACATAACCAATATTCAAGATTTGCATCTAGTTGAATGGTTCGAAGCATGTTAAGAAAAGCTGTTGTGTCTTTGATGTATGTTTGACCTTTTTGCACAATTGGCTGCAGATGACAATCTAGGTATTTACCAATACTGTCTGAAATAGACCCACAGGCTGATACGATGGGTCTAAACGGTGGTTTCTCAATGTCTTTATGAATTTTAGGTAGCATATACAGTTTTGGTCTCCGTGGATATTTGGTTTCAAGAAATTTCATAGTTTTTTCGTCAATCCATTTCATTTGCAGGGCATGATCCAGAATTTGTGAAAGAATCCGTTGGTATTCTTCAGTTGGATCTGTTTCCAAAAGTATATATATGTTAGTGTCATTCACATGTTGATTAACATTGTCTTTGTAAAAGGAGGTGTCCATAACGACGAGAGCTCCTCCCTTGTCTGCTCTCTGGAATGTGAGGTCTGTATCAGCAGATAAGTTCATCAATGTGCTTAATTCTGTTTTTGACAGGTTGCTTTTGCATTTTTTGCTGAAGTTGAGTTTTTGTATATCAGAGAGAAGCGATCTTTCAAATACATCGATGGTCTTGTGCGAGTATGGTGCACAAAATGTACTCTTGGGTTTAAAGGAAAAACTTGAACAGTGCGATTTCAGTTTCTGCGAGATTCGTCCTATAGGTGGGGACGAATGATGTGCCTTTGTTCAATATGGACATCTGAGCAGTGTTTAGATGTTTAGATGAAATATTAATCACTAAGTCGTTTTGGATGTTTTCTGACTTCTTGTTCTTTTTGCTATTTCTTCCGGTGATTCGTCTGCCCCTCCTATTGTGACAATGGGTGGTTCGTTGGCTGCTGGGCTGATGTCTAAAAAAGGCTGCTTCTTAGAAGTGCTTGGTTGTTGGTTTTTTTCAATTGGTTGGTTTGTTTTTTTGATTGGTTGTCGTGTTTGAGAAGTGTCTGATTCAGAAACTAAACTTTCTTGAGATGAGTTGTCCGATCGTTTCGATTTAGGTTGTTGCCATTTCCTTTGATTATATATTTCTGCCCAAGTGTATACTTCGTCGTATTTATAATCGATCGTATCTCTTTTATATTTTCTCACTTTACGATCGTTTACTTCCTTGGCATATTTGTCCAATTTTTTGTTGACATCTTCCAAGAGTGTTTGCAGATCTGGGAGTTTTTCAAGTTCCTTTTTCATGTTATTTAAATCTGATTCTATTTCTTTTAGTACTTTGGATAGTTCTTGTATGATTAGAAGTATTAAATCCAACGAGCATTTATTTAAGATTTGGTACCACTTTTCAACAAATTGTTTATTATTTTTGCACAACATTGGTTTGAGGGCGATTCTCAATCCCCTAGGGATTCTTCTGTTCTTGTGGTAATGTATCAATGTCGTAGCATGTAATCTTTGGTTAATTTCCTTTTTGCTTAGAAATTCGAATTGTCTAATTAGTTGGGCTGTAGTTGAAACATTTGGACTGAAAGCTCTGGTCTCCTGTATGAGTCCGTATATCTCTTCAGCTGCCTCTGTTGAAAAAGCTAAAAGTTCGGCTTGGTTTGTCGTGATTTGAGCGATATCATCGAATTGCATCTTTGTCAGTTATGTGGGTGCACAGGGAGATGGGGTAGACAGAAGTTCGAAAGTATCAGGTTGCTGATATCTCCGTGCACTCTTTAATCCAAGTTGAGAATTACAACTAGTTCGTGTTGCGCAGTCCTTGACGCACTGTGTCTGGCAGTGCCTTTAATAATGAAGATAATGTGTGATGTGGATATCACTAAGGACGCGTCATTTAACATGAAACTCAAAGGGTTTCTTCACTCATTTAACATTAAATCGTTGTCATACATTAAATCAATCTTCTCATGTTTGTTTTCATCTTCTATTTATTCATAGTTGAATCATCATATTTGCTTTTAGTAGATCAAAATTCATTTCCAAACATAAGCCAATATATTGCATTACTTCATGCTTGCCCAATGAATTTCGCTTAGCATATTGTCAACATTTGTGTGGACAGGTGACGTGGCGGTGCTCCCACCCAGGCTTTCTGAGGACCCCCTTAACAATTAAGATTGGTGGATCCCACAAGCATTTGATGGGTTTCACTGGCATATGGGTTTACACGTGTCCATATGAGGTAGTTTCGGTCTCCGTCAAGCACTAGCATATTTAAATAATTTTAAAAAATGGCAAGCTCCAATTTGTGGACCAATCTGATGAATATAATGCAAAAACGCTGGTATTTAGGTGAGAAAAATTTATTTCTTGAAAACTGAAATCTTATGTTTGGGTGCTGTCATTTATTTACCCACAATTATACGTTGGAATTTGGAAACAGAATATGTGTGTTTTCAGAAGATGTGAAGCTGAGGTTTAGTGACAAAATGCTTATGCTTCAATCATACATTAAATGTGTTCTATGAATGATAATGTGTGTAACGTTGCCTTGGTGTCTGGGCCTATGAAGCTTGTCAGGCCTGATGGACAGTTGTGCTGTCAACTGAGATTATGAGATGTGTGTATCGGTTCTCATCTTCCCACACTATGCACAGCAAGAGGCTTGGCAGCCCTCATGGATGACTGACAATCTACTTGGAAGGAGCAGGCTGGGGAAAACAAATGGAGTTTGGGCTAGGTGTAAGTGAGGAAAAATGTAAAATTCCTTGCCAAGATTATTTGAACTTCCTGTACAAATTATAGAGTTAGGAAATGTAACTCTAATTCATTTACCTGCTCTTGAGGAAGAATCCAATTCCCACTCCTCCCACTGAACACTTCTTTAGAGGGTGAGGCGTGCTCACTCTGTGCTATTGGAGTAAGACTCAGAATGTGGTGTGTTCAGATGTCCCGGCTGTACAGATGTCTCAGTGCACTGGTGTGCAAAGGAAATAAGACTGGGATGAGAGTCGGCCTGGGCAACATTTTAATTACACTGGCTAATTCAAATAATATCAGGAATTTCGCATTTCGCTTGTTACTCGAAATTAGCAAATTGACATAACTTCATGTTATTAAATTTGTGGTTAACATTTACTGAGAAACATGTCATTCATGGTAAACATTTACAGTGAATGCACGGGAGCAACAGAACCCAAGCGGCTGTTGTTTGCAGTACTTTGGTTTACATGCATCCTTGCACCAAAAATTGACGCGAGGACGCATGTCACGCTAAAATATACAACAAAATGATGGATTTTCATTTTGCATAATTTTGCAGAAAATCCTTGTTATTACCCAAAAGAAAATTCTGCTAATTTCACACACCCATTGATGACAGGGGAGAGAAGGTAACTGAGAAAGGGAAGACCGCATGGGGCTAATGGTAGTAGAGGAAGCGAATAATGATTTAGGAAGTGAGAATGAAAGAGAGAGGAAATTAGGAAAATCAAAGAGAAGGAAAGACAAAGACAAAAAAACAGGCATGAGAAATTGGATGGGGATTGGGAAGGTAAACAAGCAAAGCAGGGAAAGAGGCGAGTAGGGGGGGCATGGAGAGGGAGAGGAGGATTGCTCAGGTGTGAGCGTCACTGTGTCAGAGGCCCCCAGGGGCTACGAAACAATACAGAACATCTAGGGCAGTCTGCCACCGCTTCACAGGCTACACATTAAGGTATCTTCATCCATCAGAGCCACAGCAGCATCAACTGGAAGAGCTCTGAGCGGGAGAGGGGAGGAGGACAGAAGAGAGGGGAGGAGGACAGGAGAGACTGAAAGAGGACACAGGAGAGGGAGGATGACAGAAGAGAGGGGAGGAGGACAGGAGAGACTGAAAGAGGACACAGGAGAGGAGAGGAAGACACAAGAGGGGAGGAGGACACAAGAGAGGGGAGGAGGACAGAAGCGGAGGGAGGAGGAGAAGAGCGACTGAAAGAGGACACACGAGAGGGGAGGAAAACACAAGAGAGGGGAAGAGGGCAGGAGAGACTGGAAGAGGACACACGAGAGGAGAGGAAGACACAAGAGAGGGGAGGAGGACATAAGCGGAGGGAGGAGGAGAAGAGCGACTGAAGAGGACACACGAGAGGGGAGGAGGACACAAGAGAGTGGAGGAGGATACGCAAGAGGGGAGGAGGGCACGAGAGACTGGAAGAGGACACGAGAGGCTGGAAGAGGACACACAAGAGGGGGGGAGGATACAAGAGAGTGGAGGAGGACTGGAGAGGTTGGAAGAGGAGGCACAGGAGGGGAAGAGAACACAAGAGAAGGGAGGAGGACACAAGAGAGTGGAGGATAGAGGAGGGGTTTAGGGCACAACAGACTGGAGGAGGGACAAGAGAGAGAAAGAAGGAGGACACGCGAGAGGGGAGAAGGACAGGAGCGGAGGGAGGAGGACAGGAGAGACTGGAAGAGGACACACAAGAGGGGAGGAGGGCACACAAGAGGAGAGGAAGACACAAGAGAGGGGAGGAGGACACAAGAGAGGGGAGGAGGACACAAGAGAGGGGAGGAGGACAGAAGCTGAGGGAGGAGGAGAAGAGTGACTGAAGAGGACACACGTGAGGGAAGGAGGACACAAGAGAGGGGAAGAGGGCAGGAGAGACTGGAAGAGGAGACACGAGAGGGGAGGAGGACACAAGAGAGGGGAGGAGGACACAAGAGAGGGGAGGAGGACACAAGAGAGGGGAAGAGGGCAGGAGAGACTGGAAGAGGAGACACGAGAGGGGAGGAGGACACAAGAGAGGGGAGGAGGACACAAGAGAGGGGAGGAGGACACAAGAGAGGGGAGGAGGACAGAAGCTGAGGGAGGAGGAGAAGAGTGACTGAAGAGGACACACGTGAGGGAAGGAGGACACAAGAGAGGGGAGGAGGACATCAGCGGAAGAAGGAGGAGAGGAGAGACTGAAGAGGACACATGAGAGGGGAGGAGGGCACAAGAGAGGGGAAGAGGGCAGGAGAGACTGGAAGAGGAGACACGAGAGGGGAGGAGGACACGCGTGAGGAGAGGAGGGCACGCGAGAGGGGAGGCGGACACACAAGAGGGGAGGAGGACAGGAGAGACTTGGAAAGGACACAGGAGAGGGGAGGAGGATACGCGAGAGGGGAGGAGGGCACAAGAGACTGGAAGAGGACACACGAGAGGGGATAGGACACACGAGAGGGGAGGAGGACACGAGAGAGGGGAGGAGGGCACAAGAGACTGGAAGAGGACACACGAGAGGGGATAGGACACACGAGAGGGGAGGAGGACACGAGAGACTGGAAGAGGACACACGAGAGGGGAGGAGTACGCAAGAGAGGGGAGGAGGACACACGAGAGGGGAGGAGGACACGAGAGTGGAGGACACAAGAGAGGTGTAGGTCAAAAGAAACTGGAGGAGGAACAAGAGAGAGAAAGAAGGAGGACACAAGAGAAGGGAGGAGGACAGAAGTGGAGGGAGGAGGACAGGAGAGACTGGAAGAGGACAGACAAGAGGGGAGGAGGACATACGAGAGGGAGGAGGACACAGGACACTGGAAGAGGACACACGAGAAGAGACGAAGACACAAGAGAGGGGATGAGGACATAAGAGATGGGAGGAGGACTGGAAAGACTGGAAGAGGATGCACCGGAGGGGAAGAAATCACAAGAGAAGGGAGGAGGACACAAGAGAGTGGAGGACAGAGGAGGGGTGTAGGGCATAACAGACTGGAGGAGGGACAAGAGAGAGAAAGAAGGAGGACACGCGAGAGGGGAGAAGGACAGGAGCGGAGGGAGGAGGACAGGAGAGACTGGAAGAGGACACACAAGAGGGTAGAAGGACACAAGAGAGTGGAGGAGGATACACAAAAGGGGAGGAGGACACAAGAGAGTGGAGGACAGAAGAGGGGTGTAGGGCACAACAGACTGGAGGAGGGACAAGAGAGAGAAAGAAGGACGACACGCGAGAGGGGAGAAGGACAGGAGCGGAGGGAGGAGGACAGGAGAGACTGGAAGAGGACACACAAGAGGGTAGAAGGACACAAGAGAGTGGAGGAGGATACACAAAAGGGGAGGAGGACACAAGAGAGTGGAGGACAGAAGAGGGGTGTAGGGCACAACAGACTGGAGGAGGGACAAGAGAGAGAAAGAAGGACGACACGCGAGAGGGGAGAAGGACAGGAGCGGAGGGAGAAGGACAGGCGAGACTGGAAGAGGACACATGAGAGGAGAGGAAGACACAAGAGAGGGGAGGAGGACACAAGAGAGGGGAGGAGGACAGGAGAGACTGGAAGAGGACACACAAGAGGGTAGAAGGACACAAGAGAGTGGAGGAGGATACACAAAAGGGGAGGAGGACACAAGAGAGTGGAGGACAGAAGAGGGGTTTAGGGCACAACTGACTGGAGGAGAAACATGAGAGCGAAAGAAGGAGGATACAAGAGAGTGGCGGAGGACACAATAAGGGAGGAGCACACTAGAGTGGGAAGCAATTATAAAGAGAAAGAGAGGACAAGTGAGAGGTGGAGGGCACAACAGACTGAAGAAGGAATGAGAGAGAGGAGGAGCAGCACACAAGAGAGGAGGAGGAACAAAAGAGATGAGAAGAAGACAGGAGAGGGGTTGAGGGCACAACAGACTGGAGGAGGAACAAGAAAGAGAAAGGAGGACACAAGAGGGGGATGAGGAGACAAGAGACTGGAAGAAGACACATGAGAGGGGAGGTGGGAACGAGAGACTGGAAGAGGACACAAGAGACTAGAAGAGGACACACGAGAGGGGAGGAGGGCACAAGAGACTCGACGAGGACACAAGAGATGGGAGGAGGACAGGAGAGACTGGAAGAGGACACGAGAGACTGGAAGAGGATACACAAGAGGGGAGGAGGGCACGAGAGACTGGAAGAAAACACGAGAGACTGGAAGGGGACACACAAGAGGGGAGGAGGACACAAGAGAGGGGAGGAGGACACAAGAGACTTGAAGGGGACACACGAGAGGGGAGGAGGGCACGAGAGACTGTAAGGGGACATGAGAGACTGTAAGAGGACACACGAGAGGGGAAGAGGGCACGAGAGACTGGAAGAGGACACAAGAGACTGGAAGAGGACACACAAGAGGGGAGGAAGGCACAAGAGACTGGAAGAGGACACGAGAGACTGGAAGAGGACACACAAGAGGGGAGGACACAAGAGAGTGGAGGAGGACACAAGAGAGTGGAGGAGGACACAAGAGACTGGAAGAGGACACCCAAGGGGAGAGGAAGACACAAGAGAGGGGAGGAAGACAGGAGAGACTGGAAGAGGACACACAAGAGGGGAGGAGGACACAAGAGAGTGGAGGAGGACACAAGAGACTGGAAGAGGGCACACAAGGGGAGACGAAGACACAAGAGAGGGGAGGAAGACAGGAGAGACTGGAAGAGGACACACGAAAGGGGAGGAGGACACGAGAGTGGAGGACAGAAGACAGGTGTAGGGCACAATGACTGGAGGAGAAACATGAGAGAGAAAGAAGGAGGATACAGGAGAGTGGCGGAGGACACTATAAGGGAGGAGCACACTAGAGTGGGGAGCAATTATAAAGAGAAAGAGAGCACAAGAGAGAGGTGGAGGGCACAACAGACTGAAGAAGGAATGAGAGAGAGGAGGAGCAGCACACAAGAGAGGAGGAGGAACAAAAGAGAGGAGAAGAAGACAGGAGAGGGGTTGAGGGCACATCAGACTGGAGGAGGAACAAGAGAGAAAGGAGGAGGACACAAGAGATGGGAGGAGGACACAAGAGAGTGGAGGATGACACAAGAGTGGGAGTCGGACACAAGAGGGGGAGGAACAAGAGAGAAGAAGAGAACACAAGACAGGTGGAGGGCACAACAGACTGCAGGAGGAACAAGAGAGAGAAAGGAGCGGGATACAAGAGGGGGGATGAGGAGACAAGAGACTGAAAGAGGACACATGAGAGAAGAGAAGGGCACAAGAGACAGGAAGAGGACACACAAGAGGGAAGGAGGGCACGAGAGACTGCAGGAGGAACAAGAGAGAGAAAGGTGGGGCATACAAGAGGGGTATGAGGAACGAGAGAGAAGGAGAAGCCAGGAGAGGGTGGAGGGCACAACAGACTGGAGGAGGAACAAGAGAGAGAAAGAAGGAGGACAGAAGAGGGGGGATGAGGAGACAAGAGACTGGAAGAGGACACATGAGAGGGGAGAAGGGCACGAGAGACTGGAAGAGGACACAAGAGACTGGAAGAGGACACACAAGAGGGGAGGAGGATACAAGAGAGTGGAGGAGGATACACGAGAGGGGAGGAGGGCACGAGAGACTGGAAGAGAACACGAGAGACTGGAAGAGGACACATGAGAGGGGAGGAGGATACAAGAGAGTAGAGGAGGATATACAAGAGGGGAGGAGGGCACGAGAGACTGGAAGAGGACACGAGAGACTGGAAGAGGAAACACGAGAGGAGAGGAAGGCACAAGAGACTGGACAAGGACACAAGAGATGGGAGGAGGACAGGAGAGACTGGAAGAGGACACAAGATATTGGAAGAGGAAACACAAGAGGGGAGGAGGGCACACGAGACTGGAAGAGGACACAAAAGACTGGAAGAGGACACACAAGAGGGGAGGAGGACATAAGAGACTGGAAGAGGTCACACAAGAGGGGAGGAGGGCCCACAAGACTGTAAGAGGACACAAGAGACTGGAAGAGGACATACGAGAGTGGAGGAGGGCACGAGAGACTGGAAGAGGACCATGAGAGACTGGAAGAGGACACACAAGTGGGGAGGACACAAGAGAGGGGAGGAGGACACAAGAGAGGGGAGGAGGACAGGAGAGATTGGAAGAGGACACACAAGAGGGGAGGAGGACACATGAGAGGGTAGGAGGACACAAGAGAGCAGAGGAGGACACACGAGAGGGGAGGAGGAACAAGAGAGAGAAAGGAGGATATGAGAGAGGGGAGCAGGACACAAGAGAGTGAAGGAAGGAGGACACAAGAAGGAGAGGAGGACACTGTAGGAAGGTGGATATCTGACTATATGGTTACCCCAACCTTTTGCCTAGTGTTTAGCTGGTTTTTGACTTAGTTGACCTGGGATCCTGCTAATCAGGGCCCCAGGCTATCTGCTCTTACTGTAAAATGGACTCCATGTACTTTAGGTACATCTCCAATTGGGTGTTGTGTCACTTTGTGAGCCCCTGTATATTGTACCATAGGTACCCAGGGCATAGGTGCATCCAAGGCCTACCAGGGGCTGCAACATGTATTATGCCACCCCTGGCTGGCTGTCCAAACTGACACCACAGGCTGAACACTCAGCTTGGGCAATGTGGTGTAATCACCCCTTGCTTAGATATAGTATTCCTATATCTACCCTTATATATAGACACATATATACCTATAAGTCACTCCTATGACAGGCCTTAACAATCCTGAAGGCAGAGTGTTTTATCTGAGATGGTGCTCTAGCATGAGCTGAGCCTGTCTGCAGCTTTTGGAACCATGTCCTTATAGCTGTTCTATGGTACAGCCATACCATATACTCTTAAGTGCATTATAATCCTCGCAGTTAATGCTAACTTTGGGTTGGCTTTATCAAAACATGTCGTGTAAGGTGTCAAGCAATTGGGAATACTACCACCCTGCCAGTTCTGGCAGTGGGGGTAGCATTCCACCCTTCTAGAGAGAGAAGACATGTAGTTACTGCTTTACTCGGTTAAAGTTAAACAGAGCCTCAGCATCACAAAATGGATGCTGCTGCCACAGACATGAGTCTGACCTCCTGCTGCTGGACGAAACTCCAGCAGGGGAGGCCTGGACAATAGGTTTCCTGTCAAGGGAGGTGCTGGCACCTCCCCAGACAGCCTGTAGCGGATTGGGGCAGGGTGGGTTCAATGGAAACTGCCGTTTCCAGACACTGCCTGGGGCACACAAGGTGCTCCATGCATAGCCCGGTTCAAACCAGTTGCCGGGGCACTCCAGCCCCAGATCTGGTGCGAAACTGGACAAAGAAAAAGGGGTGTAACCACCCTCTTCTCAGGTTCCACCCATAGGAGGGACCTAGCAGGTAATCCAGCCTCTTAGTGTGGTATCAAGTTAGGAGCTGTGTCTAGAGACATTAGATTATCCTGGATAAAAAACTCTGAAACGAACTATTAGACCTTCGACGTTCCATTTCGACTGGAAGACTGAAGACATCTCCCTTGTGGTCAAGGAGTGACCACCCTGTGCAAACAGGCACCACCAGTAACTTGCTGGTTTGCTTTGTCAACATTCCCGTCGGAACCCTAAGACTTAGTGATGCAGAATCTGGACTTCCAGACTTTTCTGACTTCGACCCACATCCACAGCAAGGCTGAGACCAGTGGCGGACACGAGAGGCGTGGGACCGGACATCCTGCAGTACCTGCTTTTTGCTGCCTGTGCAGCTTCTGAGGCACCCTTAAAGTTGTGCATTGGGGTTTGAGAAGCCCCAGACCTGAGCAGCATTTGCACCAAAGCACAGCCCTCCACACTCCACGAGTGCCACGTGGGGCCTGCGCCTGCATTTCATCTCAACGTGTCTTTGTGGTTGCTAGCTCGTTGGCTAGTGGCCCCTCTGAAGACATCCTTTTGAAACAACACTACTTGCCTGGTTGCTGCGGGCGTGATCCTGCTTCCCTGCAAAGGAGAAGCGCCCCAGACTTTGCTGGTCTGAACAGAAGCCAATCTTCTAATCCTGCGTGGATTGCATTTGCCAAGGTTTGTTGGGTCCAATCCAGATACCGACACTGCCAACAGCTAGACCTATTATGGGACAGCTCGACTCCAGCTCTTGGTCATCTGCAACGCCTCCTGGACATCGTGGCTGTGGAGACAAGCTTTACCTCTTTACCTGATTGCATCTTGACATCGCCTGGTTCCTTCCTGGTCACCGGCTAGTGACCCAGACTCTGTCTCCTCTGCTTTCAGGTTCTTCACTGCTCCGATCCATCTTTGGATTCATCCGGACACTTTCCTCTTGGTTGCTTGCAGCACTTTCTTGCAGCTCTCCATAGGATTCATAGACGAAACCCCACACGAAACAACACCTATGCACCCGGCTTCCCTGGGTGAATTAACTCGAATACTCCAGTGCTCTCATGGGTAATAACTATCCAAGTGTCCTAGTTTAACAGAGTTTTCCCCTACTCCACCTGGAAGTGTCCGAAATCTACTACTTTGTAACTTTGACGTTCCCATTGAAACTCTATGGTAACCCGCGTGTGTGTTTAGACACTGCACACGCATCCTGTGGGACTCCTACTTCCTAGCCTTTGGTTGTTCAGTGTAGCCCCAGCGATTCTCTAGTCCCTAGGTCTATTCACCTTTCCTGAAGTGGTTCTTATACCACTTACTTAGTATATGGTTCGTGAGGCCCCTAGGGCAGAATTGTATTTGTGCAACTTATAGTATGCTTATTGAGTAACTAGTGCTGTATCCCGAACTCTGACCTCATAAAGAGTGCAGAGTGGTTGTGTTAGTAAGAAATACATATATATTTGATATATACCTTGTGTGGTGTGGGACTATTATTGGTAAAACAGCTGGCTTCACATGCTCTCTGAAGTTTTAGCCTAAGACTGCTTTGTCCATGCCACCACTAAGATAGCTGGTCTATAAGGTTGAGTTTACAACCATCACCATTAGGGTTGTTTGGACTGGTGCAAGGTGCCCACTAGAATAGTGGACATCATATACCAGGCCAACTTCTCACAGACACAAGAGAGCGGAGGAGGACAGAAGAGGGGTGAAGGGCACCACGGACTGGAGGAGCAACAAGAGAGCAAAAGAAGGAGGACACGAGCGATGGGAGGAGGACACAAGAGGGTGGAGGAGGATACAAGATGGGGAAGAGGACACAAGAAGGGGGAGGAACAAGAGAGTGGAAGAGAACACAAGAGAGGGTTGAAGGGCACAACAGACTGCAGGAGGAACAAGAGAGAGAAAGGAGGAGGACACAAGAGGGGGAGAAGAAGACAACGACGGAGAACAAAGGAGGGGGAGGAACAAGAGGAAGGAGGAGGACACAAGAGGGGGATGAGGAACGAGAAAGAGGAGGAGAAGACAGGAGAGGGCTGGAGGGCACAACTGAGTGGAGGAGGAACAAGAGAGAGGAAGAAGGAAGATACAAGAGGGGGGATGAGGAGACAAGAAAATGGAGGAGGAGGAACGAGAGAGAGGAGGATAATACAAGAGAATGGAGGACACAGAAGTGGTGAGAACTCAATGGAGTGGAGGACATGAGAGAGGGGAGGATGAATGACAAAGAGGAGACCACAAGCGATGGGAGGAGGAAACAAGAGAGAGGAGGAGGATATCAAGAATGAAGGGGGAACAAGAGAGAGGATCAGGACAAAAGAGCAGAGTGGAGGTCACATAAAAGAGGTGGAGGACACAACAGACTGGAAGAGGAACAAGAGAGGAGAACGACACAAGAGTGGGTGGGGGACTTGAGAGCAGAGGAGGACTTGAGAGAAGAGGATCATAGAGGGTTGGGGAGGCAAGCAAAATTGAGGAGTTCATAAGCGAAGAAAGAAAGGCGCAAGAGAGGAGAACACAAGAGAGGGGTTGAGGTCACAAAAGTGTGGAGCAGGGCATAAGAGAGGGGAGGATGAGATGGACATTTCAGTACACTAAACGGACTCCCCCATATTCACCCAATGTTCCATTACTTGGAATCCCCACTATAATGAGGCTAATTAGCAGACGAAGAATTTCTCAATGGGCACAAGAAGGAGTAATAACAGTAGGAACCTTGTTTATAGACGGTATACTAGATGACCATGACAATTTCACACACACTCAGGGAGTGCCACAAACACTGTTCATATTACACACTACCATGGCTCATTACATTAAGAAACACTGGTCCCTGAACGGGAACAAACCCTCCACACAAGAACTGGTACATGCAGTGTATCTGATGGGAGCTTCCAAGTTGGATCTATTTTGCTAGAGTTGCGGTTCCAGTGCTGCATACCAATGTGCTGCAATTGGTTGGACAAGGTTTGCACCAAAGTTTTGTTTACACTATCCACCTGACAACAGATATGGACCAGTTGTTAGCTGCCTTATTATTTGTGCTGAGGTAATATGAATTTTTATGGTCAATTGTGTCCCCTAACGTAGACCCCAACGGCTCCATGTACGTGCTTCAAGTACATGTATGTTCCCTCCACTTCCAGCTATGAAGACGCAAATACATTTGCGTCCAACGTTAACATGTCCTCTTTCAGACCCACCATGAATGGGTCGAATATTCAGTTCCTAAGTATGCCTTGCCACCGTCTTTACATGGTGCACTTTCACGTTTTCCTGGCTCTGGCGAGTTAGGCCCTGATTCCTGCCATTGAGCATTTTCTGCCTTCTGCCTCTGGAAGCTGCAGCCTGGACCTGCATCTGTATCCCTGACCTTTGTCTTACTCCCTGCGCGGCTAGCGGTGCCTGGCCCGGCCTGCTTGCCTGCCAAAACAGTATTCAGCCTTCAAGTTATCTGCTCCGCTCCTCGAAAATACATTCCTGTCTAGTAATTTAGGTAAACATCCTTCTCAGCTGCAGAGCAAAGGGCCCGGCCTTTCTGTCTCCATGCAAGTAATTCATAGCTCCCGTTACCATGGTAGGCCCATGGCCCCTTGCTTTACACGTAGACACGTAGTCGCATATGCACGCACTAGCAGTCAGTATAGAATAGCCTCTGCCCGAGAGACCTTTCCTTCTAGATAATACAGTTCCTCAAACACAAGATACCAGATATGATTTGGGATTAGGTTGTTCTGACACGCCAGACTTCTGTCTCCCCGTATAGCGCAAATGTCAAGTCCCCTTCACCCTCCAGTTCCACGTCATTCCCACGTGATGCTGCTGCGCGCGCATCTCTGCCTCATATTTCTGCTGACTCTGCAGGATTCTTCTATGGATCCACCCACCTGTGACACTTCTCTATGACGTTTCTAGCACACACCTCCGTGTACGCCCTTGTGCACGCCTTCTGTTACGCATGTGTGTTCTTATCTCGTTTCTCTCAGCTGTTACGCCTTCTGCATTCATCACCACTGTATGCATTGACTATATATATGATATTCTGTTAATAAAGCATTGTACATGTCCATGTCCATTCCCTTCCTGAACCCTTGTGGTGATGGAACATGATACCTGGTTCGAACCAATTCCTTTTTAAGGAATAAAACCCTTATAAACTCAGATGCCACAGACTCTGCCTCTCATTTATTTGACTGAGTTATTCTTATTGAACTTTACCGCATAGAAATTAAGCATAGGTAATTTTAATTTACCACATAATTGGCGCCCGAACAGGGACCCCTCCCCCACCTTACGCGCCGGCGGTGCGTTGCAGGCCTGGTCCCCTGCCACAGCCGTGACGGACAACTACGCGTACCCGCAGGATTTCCTGTATCTCCCTCAGGCCAACGGAGGTGACTGAGGCTGCGATCGACACCCAGACGAGGCGGTGAGGAGTGCGGAAGATCCCGACCAGAGCCTAGCTGAGAGAGCAAGGTCCGAGGTGTTCAGAGGCCCACCAGTTCCGAAGTTCCGAAGTACCTACGTCACGAATCGAGTCGAGTCCAGTCCGGTCCAGTCCAGTGTCGAGTTTCCGAGGCCTTCCGTTCCGTGCTTCCCGGTGAGTACCGTTGCTGGGGACGCATCTAGACGGGTGCATTAATTTGTGTCCGGTCAAGACGGGTTTGGGTACATAGACCCGGTCTGCACTGTTTAGCAGTGTATCTGTACTGTTTAGCAGTATATCCAGTATTCCGCTATCAAGTTATTGTTCGTTTTCCGAAATGTTTTAATGTGTTTTAATGTCGTGGTATGAGTGATTGTTTGATTTTCATTACTGTGTTTATTGTATTAGTGGTGTCCAAATCCGAGTAAGTATCAAGTATCAAGTACCACGGCTCAAAATGCAGCTGTTTTCTAAACTGAAACAGATAGGAACTAGGAAAGGAATACTCGAGGAAGCTGTTCCCATCCCACCCAGGGACACTCCCGGATATTTTATGTACCACAAACACGGCTTAGATGCTGTATTATATCTCGACTTTTGGGTGGACTACACCAAAGATCTAGCAGAGAATCAGAGATGGCCCGTTACAGGGACATGGGATGCTGAGTGCATCTTGAGAGTAGAAGAAGCATTATGGAAAAAGAAAGCCAGACAGTCACAGAAAGATGCCATTGAATTATGGCATAAAGAATCGCATAGACGCACAGAGAAAGCACTCAGAAAAGCAGAAAGAAGTAAAGAGGATTCCGAAAAAGCCAAAGAAAAAGAACTACTAGAAGAAGGAGAACGAGTTAGGATAGAACAACACGATAGACGTAGAAATGCTATTATGACAGGATTGTATCCAGTCCTGGCCGAGGGCCTGCCCAAGGCGACCCCGGAAGTACCGAAAGATCTGCCCCCTCCATTGGCTCCGACTAAATCATGTCACAAGACCGCAGCAGAGATTTTCCTTTCTTCCTATTTAGACGATGTAGCACCTGCATACACCAATGTCCCACCTGCACCTATACCACCCACTAATAACCTTCCCCAACGACAGACCACTCCTCCACCACTTCCTGCATCCCCCATTAACCCTATTAATCCGCTTAATCCTTTCGGGTCTGACACGACCCTACAGACAGATCATGCTCAAGCCTCCGCCTTAGGAGGTGCATCAGGGGGTTATCATACCCGCCACCAACACACCGATTAACTACTAGAGAACTAGCAATGGAACGTACTCCGAAACCAGCCATAATAGAAAAGCTTAAAGAGCTTCTTACATACTGTAGATATGACCCAGTACCAGGCAAAGACGATTGCATGATATTAGCCTCAATACGTATAAGACGTGCTGCAAACTTTTTGGTTTTATTTCCAGGAATGCAAGATTATCTAGACAGGATATATCATTTTGTTCAGACAGGGGAGGGTCAGGAATGTATTCACGAGGCTATGGCACATCAGAAAGTAGACCTTCAAAGTATACTATTAAGATTCCTCATAAACTGTTTCATAAGAGAACGAGACCAGCCTGGTGTAAATAAAGAAGAGATGGAGGTACTAACTACGTGGGGTCAGAATATTTCAGAGGGAAAACATGATAGAAAAGCATGTATAGAGGCCATGTACAGGAAAATTCGTAAAGAAATAGTAGTATTTCATGCAAAAGAGAAAGCTGAAAGGGAAGCAGAATCAGACGCGAATAAATCCTCAGAGGATGAGCCAGAGACATAGCCAGAAGATAGAGGAACGATAGCATATGTAGGAAAGGGTAGATCCTTTAATAAACCGATACGCCCAGAAAGCAAGAGACTTTTTCACTCCGCTATGTCAAACCCGAAGACTCCTGAACATCTATTTCAGGCTACCGATAAAATACTCCAAGAACGAATGGGGTACCATGTACTCGATTCCATGGATGAACAAGAATTAGCCAGGTCAGCAGTACAATGGGCTGACAATTCTGATAAATATAGTGATGACGCATTAGCGCAGACCTTTTTGAATCTTTCCCCAGACGAACAGCGACTAGCTAGTATGTATATGATACAACACCTCCTTATATTGTATTAGAGCCAATATTCTGATCCAGGTCCCTTACCTGATGTACTAATAGAGTTACTCATGAATAAATGGAGAGGCCTGGGTACCGATTTAATTAAGGTAATTCTAGAACATCGACACAGATATAGTGCTTTCCTGAATCCACAGTTTGTTTCAGCTCCACCCCCAGAAAGAAAAATGTTTTACATAGACAGACAGAATCCCTTGCGAGAAGTGCATCCAGTCAGGAATGCTGATAATACCTTTAGACGTATGTTTGTGTACACGCCCATAACTAAAATGGAATTATTGGAAATGAAGAAACTAGTGCCCAGTCACGATAAAGACCCTGCAGGTTTCCACCGTGAAATAAAAGACATGTTACTCATGGGTGATTATACCTATCCCGACATCATGAAAATATTGAAAGTATTATTGCCTGCCGGTATTTACGAGAAACTCAAAGAAAAAGAATGGGAGGTGGGAGAGCAAAAGATTGATTGGGCTGCATTAGAGAACGAAGAAAATACTCGAACCCCAGGCCTAGGGCTTGGGGATAAAACTAAAGCATTACCAGGATTGTTAGTACAAGTATTGCCACGTTTATTAGCAACGAAAAAGGAGGACTGGGATGCAATCTCAGCCTGCAAACAGAAACCCGATGAAGACACTAGTGATTTTTATTCCCGATTTGAGAAATGTTTTATTATTAATAGTGGCCTGAAAGCAAGTAGCGAGTCATATCCACACCTTTTTGTATCCAAGTTAGTCGAGAATTTCCTGCCCCAAGTTAAGAATCGGGTACTGAAAGTCGAGAGCACCTGGCAAGCAAACACGCCTTCGCAAATGTTACAAATGTTACAGTACCACCAGAACAGAATTAGAAAAGAACATGATCACGAACAAAGACGTATGAAAGACACGAAAATGAAAATGCTAGTTGCTCAGTCAGTTCCAGCTGACGGTCAGAAAAAGGGCGTGACACAGTCCAATAATTCAGCAGCTCCTGTTAAAGGGACATGCAACTATTGTAAACAGCCAGGCCACTATATAAACGATTGTGCAGTTTTGAAACACAATATAGCTACAGGTAAAACTAAAGAAAGACCGCGTCAACCTAGACTGGACCAGGTCCAACAACAAGTACCACAGAATATCCAGCCTATGCAGGCTCCACAACAAACAGTACAGACCGTAGCGGTACCACAGCCACAACCGATTGCCGCAACACAACATGCAACGCAGCAGATGTACCAGTATGCCCAAACTGATTATCCCGATTATCAGCGATACACATGAAACAGCCTAGAGAGGGAAGTTGGCTTGCCTCTTATTGAGGTTCCTGTAGATCAAGAGGGTCCTTACGTACATAGCCAAGTGTTAGGAAAAGATAGAAAGTTTTTGATTGATACAGGGGCAAGCAGGACGACAATAAGTCACGACGAGGTTCCAGGGGCACCCCTCTGAGGCTCACAGAATGTTTCCCTTGGATTTTCAGGCAAGCCTATTGTAAATGATGTATCGAAACCAGTACCTCTTTTAGTTGGTCCGTTGTCTCGCACTACAGATTTGTTATTAACGAAATCATGTCCAGAAAACTTGTTAGGTATCAAGACACTGAAAGCTCTAGGAGCTGTGATATGTTGTTCTCCGGAAGGAGTAAGACTGTTTTTACGTGACTTCAAGGGTCACTATGCGTTGAGAGATATTGATCCCAGATTACAGAATGTTCCTGCACATTTATGGGCACAAGGCCCCACTGATGTAGGTTGTATGCACATTACACCATATCGAGTCACACTCAGGCCAGGGGTGGTATTACCACGAATCCGACAATACAAGTTACCTCCAGATGCTGTAGTGGCTTTGCTGAAAATCATTGACGAGCTCATTGCACAAGGAGTGGTTGTAGAAACCGACTCAAATTTATGTAATTCCCCTATCATTCCAATTCTTAAACGCACTGATCCAAATGCACCTCCAGTTTATCGATTGGTGATCGATTTACGCGAATTAAATAAATGCATTGTACCACAGTATCCTGTGGTCCCAGATATCTCCTCACTACTGACAGCTATTGATTCCGAGGCAACGTTCTTTACAGTAATTGATCTGAAGAACGCCTTCTTTAGTGTCCCCATTGATCCGGAAAGCCAATATCTCTTCGGATTCTGTTTAAATGGCCGAAGCTTCAAATTTGCACGCGCACCTCAAGGATTCACAGAAAGCCCCAGCATCTATAGCCAAGCACTGAAAAGACAACTTGACAGTATTCACATGCCTGACGACACTGCCCTACTTCAGTATGTCGATGATCTATTGATCACCGCCCGAAGTGAACCTGAATGTGAGCAAGCATCACTGACGGTTTTGCATTTCTTGGCTGACAAGGGACACAAGGTGTCTCCTTCGAAGCTGCAATTCTGTGTTCAGCAAGTGGTTTACCTTGGGCACTTGCTGTCCAAAGGGGGGAGACAGCTAACACCTGACCGTATCCAGTTAATCGTAAACATGTCACAACCCAAGACACAAAAGGAGGTACGGGCTTTTATATGCCTCACTTCTTACTGTAGACAATGGATTCCTCAGTATGCATTTCTAGCCAAACCACTCATACAGTTGACAACCCAGGAGGCAGCGACATCGACTGTCCTCCCTTGGACTCAGGAACATACACAAGCTTTTGACGACTTAAAGAAAGCCTTATGTCAAGCACCAGTTTTAGCGACACCATGTTACAGCAAGCCTTTTACACTTTTTGTCACAGAACGCGAAGGTACTGCATTGTCAGTACTCACCCAGGATCAAGCAGGTTCACACAAACCGTGTGCTTATTTTTCTAGTACATTGGATCCCGTAGCCCAGGCGCTGCCTGCGTGCTTGAAATCTGTAGCAGCGACAGCTCTAGCAATCAGACAAAGCGATTCCATAGTGTTAGGACATCAATTGACAGTACAGGTTCCACACTCCGTGGAAGTTCTTTTAAACCGAACACAGACTCAGCACTTGACTATAGCACGACTGACAGGTTATGAATTGACATTGTTTCAGCCACACGTAGAAATCAGACGTTGTAATACATTGAATCCTGCTACACTTCTGACATTAAGTGAGACAGATCCATTGGCGCATGATTGTATTGAAGTCATTACCATCACGACGAAACCCAGACAAGACTTGACAGACACGGCATTACCAGATCCAGACCTGACACTTTATGTGGATGGTTCATGTATGAGAACAAGTACAGGAGAGTTAGTGGCCGCATATGCAGTCACGACAGAAACTGAAGTCATAGAAACGAATTGTATTGACACCCTGTCAGCTCAAGCAGCAGAGCTCATCGCTCTGACACAAGCCTGTAGTCGAGCACAGAACAAGAGAGTTAACATATACACAGATTCACGTTATGCATTCGGAGTTGTACACGACTTCGGAGTACTCTGGCGAGAAAGAGGTTTTTTGACTTCTCACGGTGCCAAGATCCAACACGGACCCCTCATTCAAGCTCTGTTAGACGCAATACATCTGCCTACTGCGATATCCATCATGAAGTGCAAGGCACATACGAAAGTCACAGATATCATTTCCCAGGGTAACGACCTGGCAGACCGAACAGCCAAACATACAGCTCAGACTCAGACTCACGCAACTGACCTGACAAAGACAATAGTCCCGACACCGACACATTGCATGACAGTTAAGGATCCCGCCCTAGTTGTAATTGACATACAGACACATGCTACACCAGACGAAATCAAGAAATGGACTGAACTAGGAGGGATCCAGACAGAACAGGGATGGATGACGAAGGGAAAATCTACATGGTTTCTCCCCGACTCTATGGTTCAAGTCATCATTAACACAGTACACAGTCCAGCACATTTAGGAGAAAAAGCCATGTTAGACAGTATTCAAAACCTTTGGTTCAATAAACATTTACGAGCAGCAGCAAAACAGAAAGTGCGTACTTGCATGATCTGTTGTCAGTTCAACCCAGGTAAAAGCATTCCCGTAGAGCAAGGTGGATTTCATCCTCCCGATCATCCTTTTGAAGTCCTCCAGATGGATTATATCCAGATGGAACGCTGTCGAGGATTCAAATATGTCCTCGTAGTTGTATGTGCACTCTCCCGTTGGACAGAAGCATATCCAGTCCCAGATTACACTGCTCCGACCACTGCCAAACAGCTGGTTCGTGAATTCTTCCCCAGGTATGGTTTGCCCCGTATCGTATACTCAGATAACGGTCAGCCATTCTCGTCCGAGCTTATGAAGCAGGTATCACTCCTGCTAGGCTATCGATGGAAGTTCCACTGTGTCCGACATCCCGAGGCAGCAGGTCTTGTGGAACGTCATAATCAGACTCTGAAAATTCACCTTGCCAAGATCTGTAGAGAGAAAGGCGTCGACTGGATAGTAGCTTTACCAGTTGCACTCTTTTACATGAGAATGATCGCACACTCTCGAACAGGGCTATCCCCGTACGAGGTGGTCTTTGGTAGGCCACCGAATATGTGGGGGACGCCTCTGCCTCGTAAAATCACTGATGTTGACTGTAATATGCTGACAGATTACCTTGCTTCCTTGATGTCTGCACTACAATCATGTCGTTCACAGGTTGCTGCAGCCTTTCCCGACAACACCGAGGTGAAGCCACATGAGGTTGTTCCGGGGGACCTGGTGTTCGTGAGGAACTTCGACAGGAGAAGTCCGCTGGAGCCCCGTTGGCAGGCGCCGAAGCTAGTACTATTGACTACAAGGACTGCGATTAAGGTGGAGGGCCGTAAGGGCTGGCTTCACTCGAGTCATGTTAAAAAATGCCATGGACTGCCGCCAGACTTAGACTCCCAGCCCTGCCCTCCTACACAGACTGACTCAAACCTCCCCCTGGTAGAGAAAACTTCTTCTCAGGAGTATAAATTAAAGTTGAGGTCTAGCAAGTCAGACAGTTTAATTGTTTAAGTCCTCCCCTAGGTGAATCGGTTAGACAAGTTTCTGACATGTATCCCCTAGACCCCAATAGAGAGAGAGATAGACAGAAACAGCTCAAGAAACGTGAATATTGTAAATCACTTCATAGTCACTGTATTGTGACACTATTGGTTATGTTTTTTCTGAGTCTTATGATTATTGCTGCATGTATACTGCTACATGTATATTTTCCTATTTTCAAACGTGCACATTTTCTCCAAATGACACTGTCGAGCACACTTTCAGTGAACTGCCCCCGCATGAGTTGTCTTACCGACTTGCGCTGCGCAACAATACATTCATTAGTATGTTACATCATTCCCATCAGACCAGCAATGCTACTAATTGTTGGATATGTGGCCGACTCCCTCCCTATCAGAAGTACAAGGGAGTTCTGCCCCTTTTTCCGTACCCGTTCACACACAATGGTACCTGTGGAGCATGGTTTAGTTTGATTAATTCCTTAAATTCTGATTTCGTGGTTTACCAGGGCAATTGGGTATGGGGAAATCTGAACACAGTTTTGCATAAAGTATGTTTCCCTGACAAGGAGGGTCTTCCCCAAAGGACAGGGACTGATCTAGAAAACGAAGTATATGGATTAGGTAACTTTACACTTAACCTCATGATTCTGAATGTTGAATCCGAAACCGAACCAGTCTTGCCCGCTATGTCCGTATTACCAGTCAAAGGTGAATTATGTGTCAGAAAGAATGGTTCAGTACACCTAGGTCATAGCACATGTACTACTGTGATTGAATTCAGTGATAAAGGCAAGTCTACATTCAAGGCTTCCCGTCATTCCTATTTTGTTTGTGGTCATACAGCATATATACGCTTACCTTTAGATTGGGATGGCACCTGTTACATTGCATTCCTTCTGCCACCTGTTTTCCTAGCCCCTCCTGATTATCATAGGGACTCCCATCTAGTACACATTAGACCCAAGAGAGATCTCCCGATTGTCGACTACACTGAAACGGCATGGGAACAGTATACAGACTTCAATAAAGGTTTCTTTCCCTACTTAGGTGCTGTCTTTAATAGTAAACTGATACGTAAATTAACAAGAACGCTCGAAGCAGTAGTGAATGAAACTACTTCCGCCCTAGGTAACTTAACGGAGGAGCAGTCTGCTATGCGGATTGTTGTTCTTCAAAATCGTCTTGTCCTTGACGTCATCCTGGCCGATAGGGGCGGAGCTTGTAGAGTCATCGGATCGAGCTGCTGTGTTTTCATTCCAGAAAACGCGCCATCAGTATATAGAGCCATAACCCGTCTTCACAAGATTGCAAGTCAGATACACCAGAATCCAGGCACCTGGACTTGGTCCGGTTGGTTCTGGAGCGTGTTATCAGCCTGGGGATGGAAGGTCCTATCCTTCCTCGGAATAGCCCTTCTCATAGTGTTCAGTTGTTGCCTATGTTTACAATGTGGGCCAGCGATTTGCGGCTTGTGCGCCACATCATGTATTCCTCATTCAAGTCCACGTTCAAAATACCGTAAGAAGAAAGAAGAGCAAATGATGTTACATGAACAGATTGATAGATTAATGAGGATTGATATATCATGAAGGGTCCGTAGGGGACAAGGAGGGAATGAGGTAATATGAATTTTTATGGTCAATTGTGTCCCCTAACGTAGACCCCAACGGCTCCATGTACGTGCTTCAAGTACATGTATGTTCCCTCCACTTCCAGCTATGAAGACGCAAATACATTTGCGTCCAACGTTAACATGTCCTCTTTCAGACCCACCATGAATGGGTCGAATATTCAGTTCCTAAGTATGCCTTGCCACCGTCTTTACATGGTGCACTTTCACGTTTTCCTGGCTCTGGCGAGTTAGGCCCTGATTCCTGCCATCGAGCATTTTCTGCCTTCTGCCTCTGGAAGCTGCAGCCTTGACCTGCATCTGTATCCCTGACCTTTGTCTTACTCCCTGCGCGGCTAGCGGTGCCTGGCCCGGCCTGCTTGCCTGCCAAAACAGTATTCAGCCTTCAAGTTATCTGCTCCGCTCCTCGAAAATACATTCCTGTCTAGTAATTTAGGTAAACATCCTTCTCAGCTGCAGAGCAAAGGGCCCGGCCTTTCTGTCTCCATGCAAGTAATTCATAGCTCCCGTTACCATGGTAGGCCCATGGCCCCTTGCTTTACACGTAGACACGTAGTCGCATATGCACGCACTAGCAGTCAGTATAGAATAGCCTCTGCCCGAGAGACCTTTCCTTCTAGATAATACAGTTCCTCAAACACAAGATACCAGATATGATTTGGGATTAGGTTGTTCTGACACGCCAGACTTCTGTCTCCCCGTATAGCGCAAATGTCAAGTCCCCTTCACCCTCCAGTTCCACGTCATTCACACGTCATGCTGCTGCGCGCGCATCTCTGCCACATATTTCTGCTGACTCTGTAGGATTCTTCTATGGATCCACCCACCTGTGACACTTCTCTATGACGTTTCTAGCACACACCTCCGTGTACGCCCTTGTGCACGCCTTCTGTTACGCATGTGTGTTCTTATCTCGTTTCTCTCAGCTGTTACGCCTTCTGCATTCATCACCACTGTATGCATTGACTATATATATGATATTCTGTTAATAAAGCATTGTACATGTCCATGTCCATTCCCTTCCTGAACCCTTGTGGTGATGGAACATGATACCTGGTTCGAACCAATTCCTTTTTAAGGAATAAAACCCTTATAAACTCAGATGTCACGGACTCTGCCTCTCATTTATTTGACTGAGTTATTCTTATTGAACTTTACCGCATAGAAATTAAGCATAGGTAATTTTAATTTACCACAGTGCACCACTGCACACTGGATCTCTTTTGGAGGAGTAAAGCAAAAGATATCTACATGTCCTGGCCCTGAAGAAAGTTTTAAGAGCGTTCAGCGGCATGCACAAGTGGCCATGTTCGCCATGAAGGAATCACATTCAGCTGCCAACCTCTTGGATGAATTTAATAGCAAGGTGTTTGAATGGCTGAGACCCAGGTGCTTCAGAATTGGATTTGTTGCCACTGATAATGGCAGTGACATAGTCAAAGCGATGGCAGACGATGGCTATTGTAGGGTCCTGTGTTTGACCTACTGCATCAACCTGGTGGTGCAAGACTTTTCCCAAAAAAGAAGATACAGTCAGTAACATACTGACCACCTGCAAAAGAATTTGCACTCATTTCAGTCATTCTTTTAAAGCCCGGAAGCAGTTGCGGATTATTCAGCATGCTAATAGAGTACCAGTTAAAGCACTGATACAGGAGGTGCCTACACGTTGGAACTCAACCTATTACATGATGCAACGTCCGTTTGAGCAGTACGAACAGATCAATGATTAAGTTATTCAAAGAGGCTGGGATGCAGTTGGGAAAGCTATGACTATGGATGCGGAGAAATGGGGCCTTTTTAAATGCCCAACACAGGTGCTACTTTCTTTTGAGGTTTCCACACGGGAAGCAACGATAACAGTACGATGGGCACCGTTGTTGCATCTGCTACAGGACCAGCCACAGAAGGTGTACGAAAGGTTTGCTCTCGCGGGTGTAAATAAAAAAACAGAAGTGAATGTCTTGGTTGAGAGCTTACTTTTTCAATTGGCTTCCAATGCAAGGCTGCAAGACGACATCATCTCATCCAAACAGTACATCAATGACACACTACTTGATCCATGTTACAAAAATATTGTGTCAACTTTTATTCCATTTTCTGAAGGGGCTGTTTAAAAATTCAAGAGGTGGACTGATGTGGAAGTCAGCGACCTCTAAGAACAATGGCTGGAACTTAGATTCCCACCCTACAGTTCTCAGGTACCACCTGCAACTTACAGAGAGAGCAGTCTTATCTCACAGCAACCATCAACACCAACAATCAGAACAACAGCAACAGAAGGACCGGACCCAACTTTTGCATTGCATTGGTATCAATCGGCAGGGCTTAAGTCCAGTGCAGGGACAATGGCAAAAAAGATTGAGCAAGTAGCAACACCAATGACGATACAGATGATGTTCCAGGCGAATCTGGATGATCCAAAAGAAGTCTATGTGAATCAAAACCCATTGTTGTATTAGTATGGGAAGATGAGCTAACGGCCAAAGCTCAGCAGGATGGCAAAAAAATATGTGGCTGTCCTGTAGCCAGTGTGTCTGCTGAGCAGGTGTTCAGTGCAGCTGGTTCCGTTGGTACCGGACCAGTCTCTTGCCTCAAAATGTGGAGAGATTAGCTATGTTCAAAATGAATCAGCATTCACATTACACAATTACACCATTCCTGAAACAGCACAGGAGGAGGAGGACTGGTCAAAATCAAGTGTTTCGCTGACCAACTTCTGGATGAACCACCTGAGTTTCAGCAAAAACTCTGTTTTCCAGACTGAGTATGCCAGTGCCACCAAGTAACTTTTTATTTACATCTTTCTTTGCAACAGCAACAAAAGTACCTAGTGGAACATCATGTTTGTGTCAGGTTTATGCTGCCTCACCATTGTTTAGTCACATATGTTGCTGGAGTGCAATTGGACCAGTGTCACATGAAAAAGCCTCCAAAATTCCTTTATGACATTTGAGGCAATGCTTGCCTCCCTCGCATGCCTATCCTTTTTGCATAACTTAGCAGGGCTGCCCCAAAAGATCTTTGATTTACAAGAGTGTCAATAACAAATTCCAATGTGTAGCCTGCGTCAAAGATACAATTGTGTACCTACTACCCAACCTACTCATGCTTGGATTGGAAGAGGTAACTACAATTATTACAATGGAGAGTGAGTGACTGTGAGTGATGATTGATGATTTATTTGGTGACAGACAGTGAGGAAGGGTGTTCAACTATAATTTGTAAACTTGGTTGAGATAATTTGCGATGTTTGGGGTCTGATTGAAAGGTGGTCATTTTCCCGGGGGGGGGGGGGGGGGGTTGGGGGAGGTGGGTGATTGGCCTATCAAACTTTCTTAGTGAAAATTAACCTGTATGGCCCACTCCCATGATTCTTTTTTTCATCACCTAGAAGGGCTGCCCCAGAGGATCATTTGATTTACATGACTGCCAAATTCCAATCTGTTGCTTGAATCAAAAAGGAGATAGAAACCTGTACCTACTACAGTCCTTGGCTTGGAACAGGTAAGTATTGCAGCATTGAGTAATATATTATTGAGTGATTGTGAATGATGATTCATGTGGTGGCAAGGATGGAGGGTGTTCAACAGTAATTTGTAAACTTTATTGAGAGGATTTGCAATGTTTTGGGCCTGTATAATAGATGATAATTTTTCTTGGAGGTGATTGGCCCTTTCACCCACAGCCGGATTTACTTGCAAGGTCCACTCGTTTTTCCTGGTTCTTCAGAGACCAGACCAGTCACTTTAGTTAACAAACAAAAACCTATACGAAATAGTGCAATTCTGGGGGCATTGCCTGCTAAGATGGCCGTGTAGATGTGTCTGACGGCACTCCCGTTGTTGGCAGGGAAATCCGCCAGCATCCTGACGGTGTTTTCTAACACGACCCCTCAAAACATGTTGGGAAATTATAGATTCTCTCCCGATATACTGAGGCAGCATTGACGGTCGTCAGGAATGGCAGTCGAGCTCTGGTAAATCAAAGGCCCTGAAGGCCACCAGCGCCATCTTTATTAGGCTACCGGAGACAATATGAAAGGACTTTGCAATGGAGAGACGATGCTGGAAGAAGTTGTGACAGGGTGGAGAAGGCGGCTTACGGTGACGAACGCCACTGTGGTATGCTGCCGAAGAGTGTCTCCCAGGGAGAGTGGAGGCCCTACGTGATAGACAGCGGAGGAACTGAAGGAGGGCCAGGGCAGCGGTCGGAGGAGAACGGAACCCCGGAGGCCCATCTGGTTGAGACCAGGAGAGAGAGTCCAGGGGTAAACCGGCAGCCAGCCTGAAAAGTGAGGTGAGGACCTACTTCAAGGAGCATTGCGGAGCCCCTGAAGCGCTGAGCCAATTAGGATTGTGGTGGTGAGGGGCCGCGTTTCCTCTGCCAATGGGATACATGAGAGAGGAGTAGTGGAGGAGCCTTGACAGTTGGAGGCCACAGGAGTGGCCTGCCTACATGAGGGGAACACGATCACAGTGAGTACCTGGTGATGAACTTGGTTGCAGTCCTTCTAGGGCAGCAAACAAAACAGGTGATGGACAGAATGTGGATCAATGTCACACATTCACCCCAGTCCAAAGATCTGGGCCCAAATCCATCGTTTTTTTGCACTCCACACCACCCTGGGTTAGACAATGGCGATATGCAAATCAGCTCTGACCCTGTGCCCCATGGGAACAGTCCAGTCCGAACTACAAAAGCCATGTCCTTCCCAGAACGGAATCAAGCATCCGAGGACCGGACCGGTTTCGAGGTAACACCTCTCATCAGCCCGGCTAGCTTGACTCCAGTGGTGTGGAGTGCCTGGGACCCACGTCTGAGCATCCCCAGCGCACTTATGGCGGTAATTGCAAACAAAACAGGTGATGGACAGAATGTGGATCAATGTCACACATTCACCCCAGTCCAAAGATCTGGGCCCAAATCCATCGTTTTTTTGCACTCCACACCACCCTGGGTTAGATAATGGCGATATGCAAATCAGCTCTGACCCTGTGCCCCATGGGAACAGTCCAGTCCGAACTACAAAAGCCATGTCCTTCCCAGAACGGAATCAAGCATCCGAGGACCGGACCGGTTTCGAGGTAACACCTCTCATCAGCCCGGCTAGCTTGACTCCAGTGGTGTGGAGTGCCTGGGACCCACGTCTGAGCATCCCCAGCGCACTTATGGCGGTAATTGCAAACAAAACAGGTGATGGACAGAATGTGGATCAATGTCACACATTCACCCCAGTCCAAAGATCTGGGCCCAAATCCATCGTTTTTTTGCACTCCACACCACCCTGGGTTAGACAATGGCGATATGCAAATCAGCTCTGACCCTGTGCCCCATGGGAACAGTCCAGTCCGAACTACAAAAGCCATGTCCTTCCCAGAACGGAATCAAGCATCCGAGGACCGGACCGGTTTCGAGGTAACACCTCTCATCAGCCCGGCTAGCTTGACTCCAGTGGTGTGGAGTGCCTGGGACCCACGTCTGAGCATCCCCAGCGCACTTATGGCGGTAATTGCAAACAAAACAGGTGATGGACAGAATGTGGATCAATGTCACACATTCACCCCAGTCCAAAGATCTGGGCCCAAATCCATCCAGATCATTGTACTGGGGTGAATGTAAGACATTGATCTACATTCTGTCCATCAAATTGTTTTTTGTAATTTTCTCCCTGAGTGTACTGGGGTAGCTCAGACGTGGGTCCCAGAGCCTCCACACCACTGGAGTCAAGCTAGCCGGGCTGATGAGAGGTGTTACCTCGAAACCGGTCCGGTCCTCGGATGCTTGATTCCGGTCTGGGAAAGATATGGCTGTGTAGTTCGGACTGGACTGTTCCCATGGGGCACAGGGTCAGAGCTGATTTGCATAAAGCCATTATCTATCCCAGGGTGGTGTGGAGTGCAAAAAACGATGGATTTAGGCCCAGATCATTGTACTGGGGTGAATGTAAGACATTGATCTACATTCTGTCCATCAAATTGTTTTTTGTAATTTTCTCCCTGAGTGTACTGGGGTAGCTCAGACGTGGGTCCCAGAGCCTCCACACCACTGGAGTCAAGCTAGCCGGGCTGATGAGAGGTGTTACCTCGAAACCGGTCCGGTCCTCGGATGCTTGATTCCGGTCTGGGAAAGATATGGCTGTGTAGTTCGGACTGGACTGTTCCCATGGGGCACAGGGTCAGAGCTGATTTGCATAAAGCCATTATCTAACCCAGGGTGGTGTGGAGTGCAAAAAACGATGGATTTAGGCCCAGATCATTGTACTGGGGTGAATGTAAGACATTGATCTACATTCTGTCCATCAAATTGTTTTTTGTAATTTTCTCCCTGAGTGTACTGGGGTAGCTCAGACGTGGGTCCCAGAGCCTCCACACCACTGGAGTCAAGCTAGCCGGGCTGATGAGAGGTGTTACCTCGAAACCGGTCCTGTCCTCGGATGCTTGATTCCGGTCTGGGAAAGATATGGCTGTGTAGTTCGGACTGGACTGTTCCCATGGGGCACAGGGTCAGAGCTGATTTGCATAAAGCCATTATCTAACCCAGGGTGGTGTGGAGTGCAAAAAACGATGGATTTAGGCCCAGATCATTGTACTGGGGTGAATGTAAGACATTGATCTACATTCTGTCCATCAAATTGTTTTTTGTAATTTTCTCCCTGAGTGTACTGGGGTAGCTCAGACGTGGGTCCCAGAGCCTCCACACCACTGGAGTCAAGCTAGCCGGGCTGATGAGAGGTGTTACCTCGAAACCGGTCCGGTCCTCGGATGCTTGATTCCGGTCTGGGAAAGATATGGCTGTGTAGTTCGGACTGGACTGTTCCCATGGGGCACAGGGTCAGAGCTGATTTGCATAAAGCCATTATCTAACCCAGGGTGGTGTGGAGTGCAAAAAACGATGGATTTAGGCCCAGATCATTGTACTGGGGTGAATGTAAGACATTGATCTACATTCTGTCCATCAAATTGTTTTTTGTAATTTTCTCCCTGAGTGTACTGGGGTAGCTCAGACGTGGGTCCCAGAGCCTCCACACCACTGGAGTCAAGCTAGCCGGGCTGATGAGAGGTGTTACCTCGAAACCGGTCCGGTCCTCGGATGCTTTATTCCGGTCTGGGAAAGATATGGCTGTGTAGTTCGGACTGGACTGTTCCCATGGGGCACAGGGTCAGAGCTGATTTGCATAAAGCCATTATCTAACCCAGGGTGGTGTGGAGTGCAAAAAACGATGGATTTAAGCCCAGATCATTGTACTGGGGTGAATGTAAGACATTGATCTACATTCTGTCCATCAAATTGTTTTTTGTAATTTTCTTCTAGGGCAGCAGGCAGCAAGTCCAGTGAGTCCAGCGTAGCCTGTGAGATGTAGGCTCCCATCCTGGTGGGGGGTATAGCTCAGTACGAAATACAAATGCTGCGAGGGGGCTGCCTATAGCACTGGGAGCCACAGGAGAGTGTGGCGACTACAGAGAGGGCCACCGGAGACTCCCCTTGGCCCCGGATGGTGAGATCATGCTAATTGAGAATGCCCGAAGGTGGAGTCCGGCCTAAAACGCAGGATCAGATTCTGCTAAGTGGAGGAGCATTGAGTTGCTGAGACACAGGGCTATGAAGGCCTGAGATGGAGTGTAGCGGTGATTTCCCCCAAGGATCGAGGAGCAGATGAGCGAGATTCATGAGAGAGGCACGGAGGGACTCCGAGGAGTCTGAGGCTGCAGGGAGGTGGTCCCGCATCCCACAGAACCAGACCCCTCTCTCACAGATATACTGGCGGCGATCCAGACCACCCAGGACGAAATGGTCACAGAATAGATGCTGTGGTCATTGATATGAAATTGCTGAGATGTGATCTGCGTAAGGTATCTCACAGAGTAACTACCCATGAACGGAATGTGGATACACTCCAAACAGAGATCTGCACCCTTAGTCATTGATTTGCTGAAAAAAGTGGTAAAACTTGATGACCAAGTGAAGAATTGAGGGGTTCCCTGAGAGAGCCAAGGGACCTTCTGCCAAACTATTCCTGAAGAACTGGCTTGTCAATGACCTAGCCCCCAAACAACTCTCCAAGTTTTTTAATGTAGAAAGAACGCTTGGACTGCTGGTCCCTCCACCTGGACATGGTGTGCCGCCATGGGGCCCATTATAGACACATTTTTTAATTACCGGGATAGAGAAGCTATCCTGGAAGCCACCCTTACTAGAAGACCACAACTGTTCAAAGGCCACCCCATTGCAATCTACCCCGACTATAAACAGCGTGAAAAAGACCAAAGGAAGACATTCTTGGAAGTTAAATGATGGCTGGAAGACATCAGTATAAAGTATAGCCCCATCTTTCCGGCCTAGCTTTGTGTTAAGCACAATGGAAAAATCCTGTTCTTCTTCTCTGCTGCAGGAATGAGCAACTGGTCGGATTCCAAAGGGTGACCAGACTCCTGCCTGGTGCCCCCTATGGGGTCCTCCAGGCCATCTGAGATGGCCTGGGGTGAATACCTCAAATTCAGAAGAGATTCTGTGATGTCACTGGAAGCACCGGGCAGATCCAGGTGGGCCCTGTTGGGGCTTTGCAGGTTACGGATATTGTATCGGACTCAGAAGAAGTTACCCAGGATGTAATCATAGACTCCAAATGTATCAAATTACACTACTATCTGATTGCAGTGAGGACGGCTGTACCTGAGTGATCCAGATAAGTGCATTGTTGTATCTTGTTCATAATTGATGTGAATGTGGGGAGTCTATTTATTGTATGGAAACCTCTTCTGTCAATGGCGGGCCCCACCCCCTTCACAGATTGAGCCCCGAGTGGGGAGCTGGAGGTTCCAGCCTAGCACCCCACCGGCTGCTCAGCCTCTGGCATTGCACTAAGAACTGGGGAATGAGACACTACGCACTGAAAGATGGAACAGGAAAAGTACATAAAATGTGAACGATGGTGCAGTGGATTCTTGTTTTGTACAGTTTGAGGGTTAATTGGGCGATGGGGCAGCTTATTCAAGTCCTAGCTCTCCGCACAAGGGAGATGGACTGGCAATACTGCCGAAGGGGATGGTGGTTGGGAGATTTGACAAAGTTGATTATGTTATGCAACGGTTGGGGATGTTTATTGTGTTTGCGTTTCTGGGTGTCATGTTCACGTCACAGAACGCACCCTCCGGGTGGGTGAACGGTGAGAGGATGAGAAAGGGGGATGAAAGGCATCAAAGGTAAGTTTTTATGGCTTCCTCCATGACAAAATTGCTCACCTGGAGTGTCCGGGCATGGCAGGATTTGAAAAGCGTAGGTGAGTATTTGCTTATCTAAAAAGATATAGATTGTCAATTGCATGCCTGCAGGAAACTCACATGTGGGGTGACTCATTACCTTGTATGAGGCGGAGATAGAGAGGGCAGCTATACGCACCCTTTTATTTGGGCTTTACAAGGTGGGGCGCTCATATGGGTGGTACCCTAGGTACCATGCCAACATTTGCACCATGTAGCAGACTAAGATCAACGAAATGTGATAGTACATGGTAAGCTGGAGGGATGGGAAATATGCTGTATTAATGTATATTTTTATTATTAGAAATAGAGGGGTCCCAGACTGGGAATAGATTTAGATTCATAGAAAACTTCACTTACAAAATTAATGAATATACAAGAAATATATCTCAGTGGTATGGTTGTTTTATTCACAACATACCCACAACCTACTATTGGTTATAAAAGTATTCAATCAATTACATTAATTGGTTAATTAAGTATTAAGTATAATTAACCAATGAATGTAATTGATTGAATACTTTTATAACCAATAGTAGGTTGTGGGTATGTTGTGAATAAAACAACCATACCACTGAGATATATTTCTTGTATATTCATTAATTTTGTAAGTGAAGTTTTCTATGAATCTAAATCTATTCCCAGTCTAGGACCCCTCTATTTCTAATACTCAATTACCCAGGTCCCTTTGACTAATTGGGTTAACCCTTTCTTATATACCGTATTAATGTATATGCCCTGCAACTTGGACTGTGTTAACCGCGTCTTTGACGGAACACTGGACTGTGAGCCCCCCTGATTGAACACAAAACCTCATATGACATAGACCCGTAACGACACTGTGCAGGGCATGCAGTCGTGTGATAGTTGGAGAATACGATAACCATGGCAAACGTCTTTTTCTTGTCACATCCCGGCGTCTAATACATTTAGTCAACTAGACTATTGCTTCCTTTCGTTGCAATTGGTTCCGGATGTAGAAGGGATAACATATTTGCCCAGGTACCTCTCAGCTCATTTGCCGGTTCTAATTAGTTTCGAGACACAAGGATCAGTCCGGCAATGCCCATGTTGAGGCTTTGGGCTGATGAGATGTCAGATTCCCACTTTGCCATGGCAGTTTCAAATGGTCTGCATTGGTATTTTGAGGAGAATTGGGGGTCGGACTCCAGTAGGGCATTTGAGTGGGATGCCATGAAGGTTGTACTTAGAGGGGTCTGTATACAAACAACATATGGGGTGAGGCGTCAACTAGTGCAGCATTTACGAGTGCAGGAGCAAAAGGTGGACAAGCTGGAGGCAGATCTCCCTACAGCTCCCCACATAATGGGAGAGTGGTACGCTGCCCATGAAGAACTATTAGTCTTGGCAACATATGGAAAAGTTCACTTATACCGTATATTCGCTAGGTTTGCATATGGAGGGGGATAAGAAAGGGGCTTTGCTCGCCCGGTTGATGAAAAAAGAGACATCCACATGCCTATATTGCAAATTCAAGATGGGGATGGAGGTATGGTGTACAACCAAATGGCGATCCTTGACATCCTTGCCAAACACTTGGAAAATGTTTAAAAGAAACAATGCTTCCCGCCACAGGAAGTTATCCGGGAATTCTTGGCTTTGATAGAATTGCCTCGATTGGATCAAGATATGGAAGAGACGGTTGGAGCCACGTTCACTAAAGAAGAATTACTGCTGTGGTTCTGTGAAAACGGGCCTTGTTATGTAAGGTCATGGTTCCGTCACGATTTTGGTGATGTCGAACCGTATTTAGCGAGTACGTCTAATGTGGAGTGAATTTGTCACGTTAGCTAGCGAGTTCGCCATGTATTTGAAGATTTCGTCTCGAACATGGGTTCGATTTTGGTTAAGCCTCCATTTTGTCTTGCCATCACGCAGGCCGACGAGTATGGTCGAACGAACGAAGCAGTCTGGCCTTCATGTACTGGTATACATTAACAGGGTCTTTCTTGACTTCGAGGTGAATTGCAAGGATCTGATTCCTTCACCTGAAGCTGACCCTGCCGAGTCAATTTCCCTGGTTTGATCGTTGTCTGAGACTGCCAATCATTGTTCAGGACATCGTTAACTTTTAGTCTCCTTACACATTCCTTATCTTGCTCACTATCAGACATTGTTTCCTTTTCTATGTTCTTTATTACATGCATTGTGCCTTTCAATTATGGGTTTGTCCTGCTTGTGGAAATTGGATTCGGGACATTCCTAATGGTTAACTTTGGGTTGGGACGTTGCAAATTGAGCTTTTCGTCATGTGATACTTTGTTTGATAATGTACTTCATTGGTTAACTTTTTGCGCAGTGGGAGTGTATGCTTGTAAATGTGAATATTGTGTATAAAAGGAGATGTCTTGCTCTACGAATTTGAGCAGTCTCCTGAAATATTCCATGCTTTGTTTCTAGGATCACTGTTACTGGCTGCAGCTAATAAACTTGGTCTCTGATGCCACCCAGAAGTATTCCGTGTCTTTGTAAACCAAGACAGGTGAATCTGAAGACTTATGCGTGCCCCTGATGCCGCTGGGTTCTAAAAGCCCGGTTCTTCCCTGCCGGCTACCCATGTCTTACGCAAGCAAAAAAGTCCAGGAAGCTATGGTTTCTTGGTCAAGTTTTATCAGCGGTCTGCCCCTCTGCTGGTAGAGCACCATCTGCAGGTATATAATGAGGCCTTGCAGGAACAGTCTCTACTGCCCTGCATGATGGAAGCAGTAGTAATTATGATTCCAAAACCTGACAGGGACCCCCAATTGCCAGGTTCCTACGAACAGATTTCTCCTTTGAACCTAGATGTGAAATTACTGAGCGGAATTTCGGAAGCCCGGATCCTTATGCGCATGCTCCACCTAATCCACCTGGATCAAGCGGGATTTATACCAAAATGAAGCACCACTCATAATCTGCGTCACTTGTCGCATTCACCAATACTTGAGAAAGAGGACTATGCCCTAGCACTGCTCAATATAGAGCAGGCCTTCGATTCGGTGGATTGGTCCTATTTTGGGGCAGTTTTACAGCAGATGGGAGCGTCAGGTTGGGGTTCCTTAAATGGGTCCAATTGCTTCATAAGGCCTCTCACACCCAAATTTGTGTCAGGGCATGGTGTCAAAAGCATTTTTAATGGGATAAGGCACTTGTTAGGGTTGCCCATTGTCACCGCTCATATTTGCGAAGAACCTTTCGTGGCAGCCCTGAGAGAAAGGCTCAGTGCATGGGGGATGCCCGTAGGGTATACTAACCATGTAATTTCCTCATATGCGGATGATTCCTTGGTATATACCCACACCCAACGCAGTCAATACCTATTCTTCTCGGAGTACTGTAGAAATTTGAAGAGATATCCCACCTCTGAACAAATCCCAGGAAGACCGAACTGGTCCCGTGGAGAAGATTGGCAAAGAGGCAGAGGGACATACTCCCAGAAGTGGGGCTTCCATGGGTGACCACCGAACCTAAATACCTGGGGATCAGATTGGCACTGGCACCCTCGGCTCAGTACGCTTCTGGAGGAAATTGCCTCTGTCTCTTATGGGCATGATTGCAATCACAAAAATGATCGCCCTTACCTCATGCCTTTACGCCCTACAACACTCATTGTATATAATTCCCGATCATTTCTTTAAAACATATCGTAAACCCACAACTCTGTTGAAGAGGGCTAATGGAGTTTGGGAAACTCAAAAACATGAAGGAATACCTCTACTAACATAAGCAGCTCAAATAAAAGAAAACAATTTGAGGGTGTGCGAGATTATAAAATAGAATTTGGCTAAAACACAATCAGACTATCAAAAACCATATAACCAAAGGAGAAAGTAGAGGTAATTTCAAATAGATGCTTTATTGCTACTGTACTCTTCTGAAAATAAGATGTTGTGTCATTGGTAAGGTTCTTATAGGGTAATAGAAAAATAAAAAAGTACTCATGCTGAGAAAATGCAGTGAGTGGTACAAGAAAAAATAGTTTGTGCAAGAGACATATAGTGCCCTAATTTTCAAGTAAATAAGGTGGGAAAACCACTGTTAAAAAGTCAGTCATTAGAGGAACAACAACAAGAGCTTCAGAGCATTTTATAATAGTTTTACAATCTATTGTCTGAAAAGCCCAAATTACCCCACTAAGGGGCCGATTCCAATCTGGGTCAGAGGGGCACCGAACGCGATCTGTCCGGAAAAACTACGAGCCGTACTTGTGTTTTCCGCCCGACTCGTACAGCTGTACGAGCGAGCAAGTATGATGCGAGCTACGTGAAATTCGCCGACCAAGTCGTTTCCGGGTCTGAACCACTCCGTACGTCTCGGCCGTAAGCTAACCATGGCGTGCAATGGATGCGATTTACGACCGAACCAGTACGATGCACGCGTCGGACAGCCGGTGCGAGCCGGTGTGTCCGGCTCGCAACTAGTCCGGGAAGTTGCCTTTGGGGGTCCACTTTGGACCCCCTGTCACCCACAGCCCTATGACTCGGACACAGGGGGAGACCCAAGGGTCTCCCCAACACAGGCATGTACGGTACGGATGGCACCGACGCGTACCCACTGTAGGAGGGCCCTTGTGTGAGACGTACCAATTTAGTCAGTGGGAACCCATGTACGCATCGTACGACCGGCTCCCGTTGACTTCTTTGAGAGTCCGACAGAACCAAGACCGGCAGCATACGGTCGCATCGTACTCGCTCGGTTGTACTGCAGGAGTCTGGCTCGGTCGGAAAACACTCCAGATCCGGCTCGGTAGGAGAGCTTTCCGACCCGGATCGGAATCGGCCCCTTAGTAGAACAGAACGGGTCACTGACACAATATCAACGAGCAGAATATCGAGCTACAGGAATATCAAGTCTAGAATATCGATGAACAGAATATCAACAGCCTATCTCTACAATGGTAAGTACAAAAATATCTAAACCAAAATATCATAGTTTTAAATATCGTTGTAAAAAAATATTGTATTTCAAAAATATGTTAAAAATAGTATTAAAAAAAGTAATAATAAATATAATTAATAAAAACAGTTAAAATTATTTAAAAATGTTAAAAACTGATAAAAGATAAATATAATATAAAAAATTAAACATACATAGTTCTTTTTAAAAATATATATTAACTTAATAATATTAATAAATATTAACCAATAATATTAATAAATAATGATTGTATTTAATTATAAAATGTTAGAAGCATAACACAAGTTATAAATACATGTATTTTTCTATACATAAACATGTAATATGAAAATATTATATATATATAATAAATTAAAATATTAAAATTCATATATATATATATTTTAAATTACACCACATTTACTATAAAAGTAGGGAAATGTTGGGTAACGTAAGGGATAAAATTACTATTCCCACTACAGAAAATACAACAATAGGGAATGTATTGGATAGCCGAGGGGAATCATTTACTATTTCCACTCCACTGAGTGCAACAGTAGGGAAAGTGTTGGATAGTTGGTGGGTAAAAATTACTATTCCCACCGATACTAAAAAAAACAGCGGCTAATCCATTAGTGCTGAGTAACTATCGGCCTATATCGCTGCTTCCTCTCCTAGGCAAAGCACTCAAGAGCATGATCAACCAACAATTGAACCGTTACCTGGAATCAAATTGCATTTTGGACGCCTCGCAGTCCGGCTTCCGTAGGGGTTTCAGTACTGAAACAGCACTTCTAGCTGTAACTGACTCCCTGCGGATGACGGTAGATGCTAGAGGATCGGCAATCTTGATTCTTCTTGACCTCTCCGCGGCCTTTGATACCATCTCACATGTTAGGCTGCTGGAGAGGTTAAGTGCTATTGGTATCCAGGGGCTAGCCCTCAAGTGGCTACAAAACTTCCTGAGAAATAGATCCCAGACGGTCATCATGGGTCCCGATCAGGCAGAGAAAATGCCGTTGGATAAAGGCGGGCTCCAGGGTTCCTGCCTTAACCCTACCCTTTTTAACATCTATATGGCACCTCTGGCTGGGGTAGTGGAATCCCTGGGGTTCGAAACTATTTCATACGCCGACAATACACAATTCTTGTTTAACATCAGCCCCAATCTGGAGGCAGACAGACTCCGCTTCTCAACTGGGTTTCTGGACATCTCCAACTGGATGACTAACAACTTCCTCCAGTTGAACCCAGGAAAGATGGAAGTCATGCTGCTGGGTAAGGCGGCGACTGTCTGGTCCAAGGATTGGTGGCCCTCTCAGTTGGGTACCCCTCCTATACCGAAAGAATGTGTTAATAACTTAGGTATCAAAATTGACCACGCTCTCTCAATGCAGGACCATGTCGCGGCCGTTGCTGGATCTTGTTATTTCAGGTTAAGATTGCTCAGGAAGATCCTTCCTTTCATTCCATCAGAACATCGTAGAACCCTGACACAAGCCATGGTTATTAGCAGCTTGGATTACGGCAATGCCCTCTTAGCAGAAGTAGGGCTGACCTCCCTTAAGAAATTACAAGTGATCCAAAATACAGCGGCCAGGCTGGTTTTGAATATGCCTGCTAGATCTTCTTCGCTACCATTACTGAGAAAACTACACTGGCTACCCGTAAGGCAAAGATCTATTTTTAAAATCTGTTGTTTGACATTTAATGCCCTACAGGGTCAGGGCCCTAGATACCTGCAACATAAATTGACAAAACACATCCCGAGCCGAACTCTTAGATCTAGCTCGCAATTACTATTACACATCCCCTGAATCAGACGTCAGAGGTCTGGTGGGCTGGCTTTTTCTTACCTAGCACCTGTCTACTGGAACAGTCTTCCCATCTCCTTGCGAGAAATTCCATCCTATCAAATTTTCAGGAAACATTTAAAATCCTTCCTTTATTAAGGCCTCCCCTTTTTAGTTTTCTCCTAGGGCTGTGTTCTTAGTAAGCGCCGAGATGCCTCACGGTGATTCGTTGCGCTATAAAATAAAGTATGGCATAACAACAAGTGTAACAGTAGGGAAAGTGTTGGATAGCGGGGAGTTATATTTACTATTCCCACTCCAGTGAGTGCAACAGTAGGGAAAGTGTTGGATAGCAGGTGGGTAAAATTTACTATTCCCACCCCAGTGAGTGCAACAGTAGGGAAAGTGTTGGATAGCCGGAGGGTCAAAATTACTATACCCACTCCAGCGAGTGCAACAGTAGAGAATGTGTTTGATAGCGGGTGGGTAAAAGTCTCCAGTGAGTGCAACAGTAGAGAAAGTGTTAGATAGCGGGTGGGTAAAAACTACTATTCCCACTCCAGTGAGTGCAACAGTAGGGAAAGTGTTGGATAGCCGGTGGGAATAATTTACTCTTCCCACTCCTGCAAAATAATTAACATTAATTAACAAATATTTAATTTTTAAAAAATAATTTACCTCCCACTATATTCCCCTATAATCTTCACCACCAATATTGTAAAATATTACACAATTTACATAATTATTTAACAATTATTTAATTAAGTATTAACAATTAACAAACACATTTAAAAAATAAGAAAATAAATTAGTTCACACAATTAACACTATAAAATAACTTTAAATAAATATTTTATATAATTTTTTTTAAATATTACAATTAAATTACCTCCCACTCTACTCCCCCAGCAACACACAACAAAAACTCATCAAAAAATTACAAAATTCTCATATGTATCAATTACTAATTAATAATTAATATCCAATTAAGAACTCATTATTAACATTTTTAACATAAATAACAATAGTAATTATTAATTACATAAATATTAATTAATACAAGTATTAATTAATTATAATTAAATTACTTCCCACCCTACTCCCCTATACAACCACAACCAGCCCCTCAAAAAATTGCACAATTAACATATTTACCAATGAATTATTAATAACCAATTCGTAATTAATTAATAACAAAGCAATTAGCACAATTGACAATATTAATGAATACAATTATTAATTCATTCATTATAAATAAATTACTTCCCACCATATTCCCCTATAAACCCACAACCCACTACAGAACTAAAATGCAATAATTATGTTTTTTTTAATTAATAACTTCTACAAAATTATTATTAATTAAATTATAATTAGATTACTACCCACCCTATTACCCTATAAACCCACAACCCGCTAAGGAACGAAAATACGCACAATTTAAATAACATAAAATTAATTACTTGCACAAAATTCAAACATACATTACAAAAATAAGCTATACTTTTAACACATATACTACTATGCAAAACACAAAAAAATGATAATATTAACAACAATATTTTTACTGACGATATTACTAACATCGATATTTATTAAAACGATATTTCTTACCTGCATGTCGATATTCTGGTCAACTGTATTCTTGATGGTGTATTGATATTTAAAACTCAATATTATGCCTGCATACCAAACAGAACATAGGATAATACCTGAACACCAAAGGGTAGTACACCAGAGAACTTGTTGCATCCCTGAAGCTAGAATAAAAGCAATACAGGAAGAAATAGAGACAATGTTAAAAATGGGAACAATAGAACATTTTACGAGTGGAATTCCTCAATTGTACTTACCCAAATCCTGACGGAAATATACGGTTTGCATTGATTTCTGTAAGTGAATGTTATTCCACAGTTAAACTCTTACCCTATGCTTATGATTGATGAGCTGTTCAAACAACTAGGGACTGCCAAATTTCTATCAACAATCAATCTGACTGAAGGATATTGACAGGCACTATTGGCTGTGCTTGATAAAATGAAACGTAATCATAATCATCAACATTTTACCATTCAGACTACGTGGAGCTGCTGCTACATTCTAGAAGTTGATGAACTTTTTTGCTAGGACTACAAAGGGTTTATGCTGAAGCTTACATAGCTGATATTGTGGTTCACAGTTCTGAAAGGAAGTCTTGTCTCCAACATTTAACCAAAGTGTACATCCTTGGAACAAGTAGATATACACACCAACCCTAAAACAAACCCTTTTCTGGCATTAGCTGATAGGAAATGTGAAAACAAAACCACAAATTGATATTGAAGTTGAAATGTAAAATGCCTACCTTCCATCTCATGACTTTTTGTGTACTACAGATATCTTCACCGGAAATTTTCTATTATAGTGACTAGATTAATAGATCTTCAACAATAGAAAAGCCAACAAGATTTTATCTTCAAATTCCGAAGCCCTATAGGCTTTTGAAATATTGAAAAAATCGATTAATTCTGTGTTGTCCTGCCCCAGCTTTATGAATACTTTTATTTGCAAGCCAATGCCCCTGAAGTGGTCTGGGAGCTGTTTTGTCCCATGCTGACACTATCGGTGTGGACAAACCTATTCTATTCACCAGCTGTAAGCTTTTTGCCACAAAAACAAATACTTTACAATACAAAGTGAGTGGTAGCAAAATGGGCCATTGGATTATTTGCACTGTATACTAATCACCCACCCTTAATAAGGCTTTAGAGAAAGAATCTTGAAATGGTTCTTGGCCTTACAACCATTTTATTTCAACTGTTACATCAGTTAGGAAACTACAAAGCACTGCTAAATTTGTTTGCCAAAATTAATGGTTGATTTGCCTTAGTGGATACATCCTAGGGAGGAGTACTGAAAGGTGGCTCTTGTAATGTTAAGTAAGAAAAAATCTGGGAATTGTAGTCAAAACCTTGAAAGCAAATTCTGCAAGGAAGAAGTGATGAATGTGGAAATAAAATTCCCTTAGGAATCTGCAATGGATGTCGAAGATGGGCTGGATTGTGAATTCTGAAGAGTGTAGTGGATAGAACTGAAGCATCATTTAAAGGTACTGGCTTTTTACTGGATGGATGATCCTGAACCACTTCCAGAAATGAGCTCTGTAACACCAAGTAATACGGATAAAGCACAAGGGAGCAAGAGGTATGCTCTGTGCTTATCCATGTGGACCAAAGTTTGTAGGAGTAAAGGATGCATCACAAAAGGTGGGTGCCATGTTCCCAATCATGAGCTAAGAAATGGTCCATAACCGGCGGGAAATCAGACGTTTTCAGAAGAGGTATCTAATTTCTGATGACAAAGAACCAGCAAAAAGACAAAATTGAGAAAACTAATGTAAACCACTGAGAAGTGATGTAACTTAGAAAGGAAGAGAAAATTGCAGTTTAAATTTCCTTTATCCATATTGATGAATAAAGAATATGGTAGAGGAACAATTCTATTTTTGTGATCCTTAAAAGAAATGGTACTTCTTTTATCTTTAAATCACCTTTTGTAGCTTTATATTAACAAATGTACTAAAACTTGTGGGGTAAAAAGTAAAGGACAACCCCAAATTTACTTTAATTTCCTGCAACATCTAAAGGCAACTGAGTTACAACAGTTGTGAATACTAAGTACAAAAGTGTTTTTCCCATTTCCACTTCTTGTCTACTACTACCCGCCCACACTACGCCATTGTCTTCCAATGCTGGTGTTCTTCAAGATGTTACTAATGTTCCACTTCTAGTCAATGCTTATATCAGCTCAACTTTTGCACATCATCAAACCTTCAATCTCACCCACTGAACATACACTGACAGCACTTAGCTAGATCATCCTCAACCTGGAATATTGCTCAGACTTGGAATCCTGTGTGTTACACTGTCTCCTAATAGTGGACCACTTGATGTTGCAAACCATTTTACGCCTAACTTCTTAACAACCAAGGTCCTTACATGTGACAACTGGACATAGCAACATCCCACTAATCTTTACCCTATTAACATGGAGTGCCACCAAACACTACAAAAGAAGTAAGGAACCTCCGATGTAGGTGCCCTAATACCGGTCGGAAACGGCCGAATTCGGCCGTTTCCGAACGGTATTAGGGTTTTTAGATGTAGGGCATGCATTTACAGAATCGGTATTTTACCGATTCTGTATTTACCGATTCGGTAAAATTACCGAATCGGTAAATACAGACTCGGTAAAATACCGATTCTGTAAATGCAGATGTAGCTGGCACATGTCAGAGTGCCACAGGGCTTTAAGATTCGGTATTTTACCACCCAATCCAATTGGGTGGTAAAATACCGAATACAGGTGTGCATGCACATCTGTGCATGCACACCTGTGCAATGTGACACACAGACATGCCCTTAGAGCATGTCTGTGTGCCACATGGCACACAAGTTCGGAATTGGGGTGCTAGAGGGTGTCAAAGTGACACCCCCTGCACCCTTGCAAAAATCGGTAATTACCGAATCGGTAAATACCAATTCGGTAATGACCATTGATTCCTATGGGCTTCAATGCCCATAGGAATCAATGGGCTTTACTGATTCGGTATTTACAGAATCGGTAAATACCGAATCTTAACGATTCGGTATTTACCGAATCTGAAATACCTACATCCCCCCCCCCACCATTTTACTACTTCTTAAATACCGAATCGGTATGATTCGGTATTTAAGAAGTGGTAAAATGAACTTACCTACATCGGGCCCCTTGGAGGGATCATGGACTCCAACCTCACCTTTCTTCCACCGTTAAATTAAGCAGTTAAATCTTCCTTCTTGATGATAAAAATACAGCGTCACATTGTCCTGCACCCTGGTTTACTACAGATGGTATCGCCCGCCATTGCACTGGTCTTCTCCCATCTATACTACCTACCTAGTCTATGCTAGTGTCTCCTGCCTTTGTTCTCCAAAGGATCAGCGCACCCAGAACCCCAATTATTAGGCATCTTCTAGACCTTTAGACCACTTTTGCCCATTAAACTCTTCACCTGCTGCCAGTTGCAAAACACATGGCTTCCAAGACACTCATCAGCACCCACTGGGCAATCAATGGCACTGCACCAAGCACCCACAAAGGATATTGAGATACAGAATGGATCTTATTCTGACCATCCTCAGGTTATGAAAATCCAGCACTGACAGAGCATCATTTGCATTATAATGGGAAAACTCTGCAGTTCGCTTCCCAGCAATATTAAGAAACCTCCACAACCATCTGGGGTTCCAAAAAATGTGTTAATTAACACTTGACCCTGTTGTCCATCTTTGATCATTCTATCACAAACTCGGTCCCCAGTCTGACACTGAATGCTCATCTGTCAGACAAGTGACAGGTGTATGTATCAACATGTGCTGCCCTACATACCTCCAACCATTCGGTATTACTGATATGCTTTCAAGCAAGACAATTGGACCACCTTCTAAGACTAACCCGAAAGCTTTTCTAAAGAAGTCAAAAGCATCCTCTCAGTAAGAGGCACACACCAAGCGGAATAGCCTCTTACCTAACCATCCAAAACTGCTTTTAGAGAGCCATGTCAGAGGTATAAAGTACAATAAACATGCAGCAATACAATACAATAGACTGATGACACACACAAAAAGATCTTTTCAAATGCTTAGAGGCAGTCTGAACTGTCCAGAGTTTAGCCTAAGCTCATACACAACCAAGAAGTGCACAGTAAGATGAAGAGGAAATGCATGTTGCTGATAGGCAATTACTGAGTGAAGACCCAAGAGGTCAAAATGGTGCATTCTCTGCAATGCTATCCCAAATTGTAGACAACAAGGACACAAAGCTATGTTTATGATGGTCTTTAGCACCTTCTGCTGAAAGAGGTCTGCAAGAGGGAAAAACTGAAAGTAAGCTAGATCAACTTTTGAACTGCTAGCATCTCTCTGACAGTGTTGTATTCTGTTCCATATTCAGAATCAATTGAGGCAAACATGACAGAATCTTCAGAATATGGACATCATTGGTCCTCCGCCATGGATGACTCCAATAATTGTTCACAAGAATGCAAAATAGATTGGCCAGGTGTCTGCTGGAACATGCACCTACCAAATCGTACGATAAAGCGGGAAATACACCTGACACCCACCACAGGTGACTTAAGAGCTGATCGTAACAGGGTGAGGTGGTTATCCAAGCTAGTCTTGAATGCTGGATATTATAAACTATAGATTGATGAAGTTTCAGGTTCATAACAACATTCTCCAATCATATGGGACACCAGTGGTACAAGCACCTAAATGTTGGGTCTCCTAAAAAAGATACTGGCAACTGACAGGTTGTTTCAACAACAGCAAGGGCAGATTGAATTATGGCTGCACCAAAAACAAACACAAAAGAAAATACAAGCCACTCTCCAGTGTCTATAAGAAAGTTCCTCACAAAACATATTGAGAAATGTGAGTTACTCAAATCGAATCTGGTTGTTTTTTTGGGGCTATGTGGCCTCCTCAGGAAGCGTGAAAGTTGATCCCAGCATGAAAAGGGACCTGAAATCAGCTCAGGCCCATCTAAATTGTCCCGGGGCTCTGCAGCCTGTTTAGGATGGCCCCCTACCTTGAATGCTTCTTTCCGAGCAGAGGCACTGAAACTCTGCCTGAGCTACTTCAGCACAGCAGTAGTGGCTGTGAAATGAAAGACATGAGCAAGCATTTTAGGGCACTAAAGATGCTTTTAGTGTCAAAGTTTGACACTGACACATAGCCCCAGTGCAAGGACTATTCGAGTGCCAGGCAAAACAACATTTTGCCATTTGGGTTTGTCAAAGTAGAACCCAATAATTCGAACTGTACCCCAATACTCATATCTTACAATTTACCTCAGGAAGTTCCACTTCGGGTTGAGCTTGTGTAAAAGACCATCTTACAAAACATCAGTTTAGCGGAGTATCATTAATAAGTAATTAAGGCCACTCAATAATTGATTCCTAGATCAGGGGAAAGGCTAAAGGGTTTTATTATACAGATCTCGAAATCAGGTGGTAAAGAATAACTGATGCCACGATGGCTCAAAAAGTCTTAAATGAGCAGCAACATCAAGAAAAGTTCAGGGCACCTCTCTAGTAGTAAGGGAAAGTATTTTAGAATCTTCTAAATCAAGGGGTTCTTATGCACAATTTTTGCACAGAAAATGAGCTAAAACCGCAGATTCAGCATGGTATGATCCCATGTATCACTAATTTGGCATATCAGAGTAATCCACACAAACGGCATTATACGTTAACACTATCACATTTTTTAAGGAAGCATTCTATTTTTCCACGTCATTGTCATCCAGACTGCTGCTAGCATTCTATTGGTTGCCCTCTGAATATATATTCTCTCATAAAGCATCTTATGGATCATCACCAAGTGAAAGCCACCCAAAAGAGGAATACTTTTTGCAGAACTAACTGCCAACAAATCATCCATTGGTGAAGAGAGCCTGTTAAAACTCAAGGAGCACAAGCACAGAAGCAAATTCTAAATAGCTTTTGAACCTCAAACAGTGATCACCAACTGAGTAAAGAGGATAATGGCATCTCCCACCTGGGGTCTCGTCTACCTCACTGAAATAAGTCATCTTTCAAATGCTTATGGGGTGCTTGAAACCTGGTACCTGACTTCTCTCAGCTCTCCAAGAACCTCTTCAACTCAAATGTAGACAAGATGAATGAGTAGCCAGAGAAGGTACAACAATCCCAACAGGCCCCTGACTGCAGCAAAAAGTCTTAATTTCAGGTCAGTGCCCTTAGTGCTAAACGATCACTGAGAGATGGGTTATGCCGTCTAAGTTCTTCTCCTGGTGCTTCCAGTGTGTTGAAGGACTATGTGGTGGGACAACTGTGCACTGTGATACCATTGGTTACATTCAATTAATCATTATGCTTACCTAGATTGATTTCTATGATTTGGAATTAGGGATATTTTGCTCTGTAATAGAGACAAAGCGGCCATTTTAGATTGGGCCATCGCTCCACAGTCCATATCAGTGGCACCTATGGCACCAGGCATGGAAACACAGATGTAACAAAAGGAATTTTCAATGCTGCGGTAAGCTGTTTCAGACCATGCCTGTGTGCCACTCTTTAATGGTGCGTCCTTGTTCGTACCAAAAATTTGGCTTGCTCCCTTGAAGCAGCTCCAAGCATGCAATAGGTGCCAGTGATGTACAATGGGTGACTGACAAAGGGCAATGAAAATGGAAGAGAATCACACTCAGACAGTAAAGCATCTAAAGTTCTTCATCAGTGGTAGATACAATTAGAATACTAGCCAGATCATTCACAGGAAGAATTGGATGACCAAAAAAGAAGGTGTATCAGGCTACCACCTACTCCATGTCATGATAGTCACTGTGTATCGTGCCCTGGCTTTTTAGTTACAAATCATTGATCACATGTGTTAGGCTAATTGGTTTAATAGAAGCAGACTTTGACTACAATATCCAGAATGCAGTGGGTTGTCGCACAAACGTTCAAGACTGGAAACACGGTCCATCAAGATCCATTATGGCCCACTGGGAGGTGGCCACCCTAGCATGTCTACAGCAATCTAAATCATGCTTTTACACAAAACAAAGTGCTGTGCTTACATGAGATACACAAAAGACACACAAATGATGGACGGAATGCGGAACAAATTAAACATTCACCCCCAGTCAAGAGATCTGGGCTAAACCCATCGTTCTTTTGCTCACTGTGCCACCCCAGTTTGGACCCAGCCATATGCAATTCAGTCATGACTATGCTCCTCAAGGGAACAGTCCAGCCCAGACTGAGATACACAGCCGAGGAGACAGCAGAAGTGCCAACTACACAGGCACTTGATGAATTCCCCAAATTAAACACCTGGAGCCTAACGAGGAAGTAAGGAAACATCGCTGGAATAGATGGTAGCTGCCAAATTACCTTATGTCACACCTGCGCCAGTCCAGGCTTTATAGCCCAAACCTTGCTGCACTGTTGGACCTGGAGTTTCATTTTTAATATTGTACATATGGGCTCAAGATGTGCAGCACACTAACTGCTATTAGCTTACAAGTAAGGACTGGATGAAGGTTTTACATATGATTACAGGCTACAGGGTAACTATGACAGACAACTACCTCCAACTTAATGCCGGGAAAACCGAGGTGCTACTCCTCGGCCGTAACACCTGCCTATGGAATGAGCACTGGTGGCCGTCATCCCTTGGTACCATTCCATCCCCTAAAAACTGTGTAAAAAATTTGGGAGTTTGGATGGATGCCAACCTCAGCTTCCAGTCACATACTAAAAAGGTGGCAGCCACCTGCATAGGGCTCCTAAGAAACCTCCGGCCTATACTCGGGCTATTTGACTCTAAAGCTCGCCAGCTAATTATCCAGGCAACCATCTTGTCTCGCCTGGACTATGCCAACGTCCTTCTATTGGGAGCAAACAAAGCTGAAACGGCCAGGTTCCAACGTATCCAGAACACGGCGGCCAGAACTCTGGTCGGTCTCCCACGTAGATGCTCAGCCAGACCCACCATCCGCAAACTACACTGGCTGCCCGTAGAACAGAGAGTGAAATTCAAAGCTCTTATCACGATCTTCAAGATCGTCAAACAGGGAAATCCCCCTCTGTTGCGAAAGCTGGCCCGACTCTATGTCCCTGGCCGTGACCTTCGCTCCTCTAATCAACTTCTTCTGACAGTCCCCAGAATCAGACTTAGTCGCACTGGTGGCCGCTCCTTTAGTGTCCTAGGGCCCAAACTATGGAACGATCTCCCCCCCAGCATCCGCTCCATAGACTGTCTCCCAGTCTTTCGCAAAGCTATCAAGACCCACCTCTTCCCCGCTCCCTAGGGTTCTTGGCCTTCCCTCCCCCGTTCAGTAGGAGTTTGCTTGTTTGCTAGCGCCGGGACACCCCATTGCTGGGGTAGCTGTTGCGCTTTACCAAACCTAGAAATTATGAAAAATCCTGCAAGGAAACTGCAAAAAGTCATGGAAAAGGAAGCAAAGTTGCAGAAATTCAGGCAGAGCCGGCCCAACTGCAAGACATTTGCAAGAATCAAGTACATGTAATCCACTTTGGTCTTCGCAGCGGCTAAAGGACCACATGTCAAATGTGACTCCTGTAGTCGGTACTGGGTGGGAAATCAACAGTACTTCGCATGCTGGGATGTTTTTTGGCCTACACTAACGATATCAAACACGAGACTGCAAGCTCTGAAATTCAGTGTCCTTTTGGTTAAAAGTCAGGACCGTCTAAAGATGTCCCACTTGACATGGCCGACTTCAGCAACAGCTATGTTATATTATGTTAAAAGAGATTACTGTAGTCATTGTCCATTAGTGTAGACTGCACAGTGGGCTTTGGGCCAGCCTATTGCTTAACATATGCTGGCCTACCTGTCACCTTCATTTACTTCCTTCTTATTCAAAGTCTCTCCTTCCTGTTCTTGTCTTTGTCCCTCCACTGCAGCAAATCCACTTTACCACCCTTTCAAATGGATGCTTCCACTGCTAATGTTCAATGTGTGAACTTCCTTTTTTACTTTTCTTTCACCACTCCTTGGGGTGCACATGTTCTTACTGTCTCCTTCATGCACTGCTTCCCCCATCCTCCTCGCGTGCTCCTATTTCCACCCTCCGCCCCAATGTACAGATCGTCCACTGCTTCCTCTAGCCCTCCCTGGCTTTCTTATTTGCTCTTTTCTAATATTATTGTTTCTACCCCCCTCCTTTCCTGATGTGCTACCTTTGCTTCTCTACTCCTGCCTGCTCCCTGGTGCTGACTCACGTAGACTTCTCCACCATGTGTGCCTCCTTAGCTTCCCACCATTCTCATCGCTTCTTTAAAAAAATGCTTATTTTTTTTAACATTTTTTGGAGACCCGACCATTGCCATCTGCTGCTAGTAAGGTTTTTTTTCAAATGTGCTTTGGTGCACATTTAAATTATTATTTTATTGTCTGCTCCGAGATTGACATCCACCATCTTCCAACGGTAAGAATAAACAAGATGGCGGCAGCGTCATGCTGTATGCATGTACGTGTTGTGATGCATGCCATCAAGGTAGGTTGCACTGACATAACAAAGGAGCCCTGGGCCTTAATACAAGCAAGGACTATGGGCCCTGGTTTGGCAGGAGAAAAAAATATATATATGGGGACCAATGGAACCCCTACACCGTGTGTGCTTGTGCTACTGCACTAGCAGCACTATTGATAGCTGCACCCCGGCTGTGTTGCAGGTAACATCATGAAGCATGCACGAGCGCCAGTCATTACATGGGGGTGAGGGTGGGTGGTGTGGGGAGTTGGCCAATGCTGTATAGCCTTCGCAAACATAATTTCCTTTTGCCTATGCTGTTCGTTATAGGCAAAACGCATTGGCAAGAGCAATAGGTTGAAATGTCAGGACCTTTTATCTGCGCCAATGCTTGTTTTTTTGGTTGGTATTGTGATGAACTTAGCGATAACCATCTATTGGCTACATGTACTAAGATACTTGTTGAAAAAAGTGGCCATAAATAGCGACGCTACTTTTTATGACCAGTATCTTATTTTGCAAACTGACCTGCGCACTAGTAGGTTGGTTTGCAAAATACCGATTCGAAAGGGGTCGCAGAATTGCCCGCCTAATTCATATTTATTAGGCTGGTTGCAATTTCAAATTGTGTCCCTCCAGGTGCTTACCTTCATTGGTACGGTGGCCTGCACAGGTCAGCAGACCGCCATTCCTGGGAAAGTATTTCAAAAATGAAAACTTAAAAAAAAAAGAAACTGCCCAGTGCCCACTTCCTTTAAAGCAGATAGGGCTGTTTAAACACTTCACTGAGAACCGATGGGTGGGAGAACAGAATGGAGGAAGCCAAGAACAGGGGTGGAAGAGCAGATCAACGGGAGGAACTGGTGAGAGACTGGACAGGAGAACGAGAAACAAGGAAAGAGGACACGCGAGGGAATGAAGAGGGCATATGAGAGTGGGGGAAATGTGTGTTTCTGAAAAGAATGAGGAAGGTAAGAGGGGCGGCAGGGGGTACAAAAGTGCATGTGCGAGACTGCAAGTCAATCAAAAACCTGGCCCTTGGTTCACCAGCTGTCACAGCCTGCTTGGCGCGGAGTATGCCATCTACAAAATCCCTGTCAGCCCAGGACACGGGGCATCAGGTGCAGTCCAGCACTGCCCACCTGGCACCCAGCACAGCAAGGGAAGGGGTGCTTCATCTCCAGCCCGTCCCTCTCAGCCTGGCACACTGTGTACCATCCACAGTCTTTAGCTGACAGCCTGGCGCATGGTTCACCAGCCACAGTCTGTCACTGCCAGCCTCGTGCTGACTGCAGCATCTCCAGTCTGTCACTGCCACCCTGGCAGAGGGTAGACTGTAAGTCAATTACCGCCAGCAGGTACAAGGTGCATGGTCTGCAGCACTCCACTGCTCCCAAACAACAGCCCCTCCCCTCGGAAGAGGTAGGGGGGGTAAGTATCCACACTTAGCCCCACCCCAACCAGTGCCAGCCTAGGCTTGGGGCTCCTCTAAAGGACCCCTTGAGGCGGGTGTTTGAGCCCTAACTAGTCCTCTGGACACGCCAAACAAAGGTAAAGTACTGCAGAAACACAGCGAGTGCATCAGGGGTGCCCTGTGTGAACCTGACGATCTACCCCTTTCAAAGCTTCCTGATGTCTGATGGATTCAAACTCTTAAACAAGGTGCAGGATGTTGTTGTTACTGGCATTTGAATAGCTCACAAAAGGCTATTAGGCGCTATTTGTTTTTATAATCATAGGATGACGTGTAGAGGAGGCTTCAAATGAATGGTCTTTTCATGGACAGTTAGGGATAGCATTTCTGAAGTACGGGAGGCACTTCAGGTCTGGCCACTCCTCTTCCAAGCATAGATTTCACATAGCGCCTTCAAGCTTGCAGCGCTAGCAGCGCCGCTTAACATATATAAGTGTGGAGAAGCGACCCAACATGGCCCCGAACATGGTCATAGGTCTGAGGCTCAAGACAGGAACAGTAGTAGGACTTCTGTACAGGGCCACTAGTATAGAGTAACAAGCATGCCGGGAAATATCCTTTACAACGCAACTGTTACTCCGCACTGCCATTACGCCGCAACTTTTACAACGCAAGTCATTACAACGACTTGCGCTGGGGGACGCTCCAGGATAGGGAATAGGTTAATTTACTATCCAACACCTTCCCTACTATCCACGGGGACTGGAGTTGGAATAGTAAATTAAACTATTCACTATCCAGCACCCCCCAACGCAAGTCGTTGTAACGACTTGCGTTGTAAAAGTTGCGTTGTAATGGCATGCGTTGTAACAGCATGCGTTGTAACGACGTACATCCCTTATCAGTTGGCAATCCGTACACTCTGAGGCCTGCTGAACATTGATGCCTGAGTGACAGCCAACCATACACCTGTGTATGCTGGTCCCATGCCGTGGGAAGCCGAGGATGCATGTAGAGTTGAAGATGTCCATATCACTATTTCCGAAACATCTTCTATGAGAGAGTGTACGGATTGCCAACTGATAAGCCTTGAGTTCCTATGTTAAAGGCTAAAGCCTCTAAAATGTGTCTCAGAGATCGACAGGCCCTGGGATGTTATTCGAGCAGGGGCAGGGATTGTGAGATACATCAATTGCCAATGGGATGCACACACCCAGTCCTACTCAGGTCTTTTTTTATTTATTTAAGAGCTTTATATAGTGCTATGCGTCTCCTCATGGTCACACTAGGTCCTTGGAATAAACATTCTAGTTACCGGGCTAGTTGGAGTCCAAGCAACTTTGGAGGATGTCCTTTGTTCGGTGTTTCTCACTCACAAACACCACATGGAATGATATGGTATGTTAAGGTGAGCTGTTCGAAGCTGTGCCAGGAATGATATGGTATTTTAAGGTGAGCTAATCTATGCTGTACCATGTTTGGTGTTCCTCGCTCACTAACACCACATGGAATGATATGGTATGTTAAGGTGAGCTGTTCTATGCTGTGCCAGGAATGATATGGTATGTTAAGGTGAGCTAATCTATGCTGTACCATGTTTGGTGTTGCTCGCTCACTAACACCACATGGAATGATATGGTATGTTAAGGTGAGCTATTCTATACTGTGCCAGGAATAATATGGTATGTTAAGGTGAGCTGTTCTAGGATGTGCCATGTTTGGTGTTCCTCGCTCACTAACACCACATGGAATGATATGGTATGTTAAGGTGAGCTATTCAATGCTATGCTGTGCTATGTTTGGTGTTCCTCGCTCGCCATCACAATGTGGAATGATGTGGTATGTTAAGGTGAACTATTCAATGCTATGCTATGTTCGGTGTTCCTTGTGCACCAACACAATATGGAATGATATGATATGTTAAGGTGAGCTGTTCAGTGCTATGGTATGTTCGGTGTTCCTCACTCGCCAACACCATACGGAATGATGCAGTATGTTTAGGTGAGATATTCTATGCTGTGCCAGGAATGATATGGTATGTTAAGGTGAGCTATTCAATGCTATGCTGTGCCATGTTTAGTGTTCCTCGCTCGCCATCACAATGTGGAATGATGTGGTATGTTAAGGTGAGCTATTCAATGCTATGCTATGTTCGGTGTTCCTTGTGCACCAACACAATATGGAATGATATGATATGTTAAGGTGAGCTGTTCAGTGCTATGGTATGTTCGGTATTCCTCACTCGCCAACACCATACGGAATGATGCGGTATGTTAAGGTGAGCTATTCTATGCTGTGCCAGGAATTATATGGTATGTTAAGGTGAACTGTTCTATGCTGTGCCATGTTTGTTGTTCATGTTCCTCGCTCACCAACACCACACGGAATGATATGGTATGTTAAGGTGAGCTATTCCATGCTGTACCGTGTTTGGTATTCCTTGCTCACTAACACCACAAAATGGCATGATATGTTATGGTAAACTATTCTATGCTGTACCATGTTTGGTGTTCCTCGCTTACTATCACCACAAGGAATGATAAGATATGTTATAGCGAGCTATTCTATGCTGTACCATGGTTGGTGATCCTCGCTCACTGACACCTCACAGAATGATATGATATGTTCTGGTGAGCTAGTCTATGCTGTACCATGTGTGGTGTTCCTTGCTCACGAACACCACACTAAATCATATGGTATTTTAAGATGAGCTATTAAATATTATGATATGTTCTGAGTTCCTCGCTCGCCAACATCATACGGAATGATACGGTATGTTAAGGTGAGCTATTCTATTATGTCCCAGGAATGATATGATATGTTATGATGAGCTATTCTATAATGTACCATGTTTGGTGTTCATGTTCCTCGCTCACTAACACCACACGGAATGATATGGTATTTTAAGGTGAGCTAATCTATGCTGTACCATGTTTGATGTTCTTCACTCACTAACACCACAAGGAATTATATGGTATTTTATCGGTAAGCTATACAATACTATGCTATGTTCCGTGTTCCTCGCTTGCCAACACCATACGGTATGATACAGTATGTTAAGGTGAGCTTTTCTGTGCTGTACCATGTTTGGTGTTCCTCGCTCATTAACACCACACTGAATGATCTGATATATTATGGTGAGCTATTCTATGCTGTACCATGTTTGGTGTTCCTCACTCACTAACACCACCCAGAATTATATTGTATGTTAAGGTGAGCTATTCAATACTATGCTATGTTTGGCTTTCGTCGCTCTCCATCCAACACCATACGGAAGATACGGTATGTTAAGGTGAGTTATTCTATGCTGGGCCAGGAACAATACGGTATGCTAAGGTGAGCTATTTAATGCTATGCTATGTTCGGTGTTCCTTGTGCACCAACACAATATGGAATGATATGATATGTTAAGGTGAGCTGTTCAGTGATATGGTATGTTCGGTGTTCCTCACTCGCCAACACTATACGGAATGATGCGGTATGTTAAGGTGAGCTATTCTATGCTGTGCCAGGAATGATATGGTATGTTAAGGTGAGCTATTCAATACTTTGCTATGTTTGGCTTTCGTCGCTCTCCATCCAACACCATACGGAAGATACGGTATGTTAAGGTGAGCTATTCTATGCTGGGCCAGGAATAATACGGTATGTTAAGGTGAGCTATTTAATGCTATGCTATGTTCGGTGTTCCTTGTGCACCAACACAATATGAAATGATATGATATGTTAAGGTGAGCTGTTCAGTGCTATGGTATGTTCGGTGTTCCTCACTCGCCAACACTATACGGAATGATGCGGTATTTTAAGGTGAGCTATTCTATGCTGTGCCAGGAATGATATGGTATGTTAAGGTGAGCTGTTCTATGCTGTGCCATGTTTGGTATTCCTCGCTCAATAACATCACACAATGATATGATATGTTATGAGGAGCTATTTCTATGCTGTACCATGTTTGGAGTTCATCTCCCAATAACACCACACGGAATGAAATGATATGTTATGTTGAGCTATTCTATTCTGTACCATGTTTGGTGTTTGTATTCTTCGCTCACTAACACCACAGGAAATTATATGGTATGTTAAGGTGAGCTATTCTATGCTGTACCATGTTTGGTGTTCCTCGCTCACTAACACCACACGGAATGATGTGATAAGTTAGGGTGAGCTATTCTATTCTGTACCATGTTTGGTGTTCCTCGCTCACTAACACCCCACGGAATGATGTGTTAAGTTATGGTGAGCTATTCTATGCTGTACCGTGTTTGGTTTTCCACGCTCACTAATATCACAGGGAATGATATGGTCTGTTAAGGTAAGCTGTTCAATGCTGTGCCATGTTTGGTGTTCCTCTGTCATTAACCCCATATGGAATGATACAGTATGTTAAGGTGAGCTGTTCAATACTATGCTATGTTCGGTGTTCCTCGCTAGCCAACACCACACGGAATGATACGGTATGTTAAGGGGAGCTAATCTATGCTGTGCCGGGAATGATATGATATGTTAAGGTGAGCTATTCAATGCTATGATATCTTTGGTGTACCCTCATGCACCAACACAATATGGAATGATATGTTAAGGTGATCTATTCAATACTATGCTATGTTTTGTGTTCCCTGCTCGCCAACACCATACAGAATGATACAGTATGTATTGTCTCCACGATGACAATGCAGGACCCTGTGTCGCTGCCTCACAGCTCCCCAGAACCGACTCTGCGCAATGCATCTCTGACCTGGACCTCCCATCGCATCAGCTGCACAACGCATTAGTGCCGTAGGAACTCGCAACACTCCGCAACCAGAATTTAAGATACTCTTGTTTAGCATGCCTAACTGGGGCCTTGTAGCCAGAGTGTGCTCCATTGCAGTCAGCCTGAACTTGTGACTTTGTCCCGGTTAAGGGCGACTAGATATCCACCGTTGGCGCTTTGTGATTTTTTGGTGCTATTTTCATTTACATTTTTAAACCTGCATATCTCCGTTTCTATTGATTGTTTTTTTGTTGTTTTGGTCTTGTTTATGTTATTAAAAATTACTCTATTTGTCTAACTTAGTGTTGGATTTGTTTTTGTATGGTGTTTTCTCATTGATACTGTTTGAAGTGTTACACAAACACTTTACACATTGCCTGAGTTAAGCCTGAGTGCTCTGTGCCAAGCTACCCGAGGTTGAGCACAGGTTAACTTAATGTTTGCTTGTGACTTAACCGTGACACAGATTGTGGTTGCTGCTTGAGTACAATTTCACCCCCCCTCAACCAGTAACCCAATTTCTTACATTGATTCCATGGTACATTGGGGTGTGCTATGCTATGCAGTGCTATGTTGTAAAATGCCAAAACATGCAAATCAGTCAGGAGTTCTCGCCAGGTCCTTGCTCTTAGTAATGGGAAGCAGGATATCAGAAAGTGTCTACGAAAGTGTTAAGAGCAAGATGCTCATCTCACCATGATCTGGAGAGATGCCAGTGGAAAGACGGCAAGAAACTCAAGTTCTCCAAGCATTTAGAATCTAATGCAGAAAGGGCTATCAGAGCTTGTTAATATGCAATGTGGAGGTTTATACTCATAAAGGTGGTAGTTGTTTCATCCAGAAGAATGAATCTCATGGGTCATGGGACCCATCACTGTCCATGGTGTTCATGAGACTCCTGGTGAAGAAGCTAGGCGCTTGTGACATTTGGTTGGCTACATGTCACTGTGAAACATATGGGGAGCGGTCTCAGAAAAGAGTGTTGAATTTTTATCCTGTGATGTCACAGACAAGGACTGAGAGTGGACCTTCAGAAAGGGTCAGCCCCTATACCTCCTAGCCTGAGTCAATATCTGCGGGGTCTGTCAGTGTAACTCGAAGGTCAAAAGATATACGGGGCTGACACCTATTGATAGAAACAGCAAAGTTATCCACTAAGTAGATACCCCACGTGACTCTATTGTATAAGGGGGTGAGGTCTCCCAAAAGGGTATTGTTAGCTAGCATGTAGATTCTCTACAAACCTGATTCTTTATTGTGGGGTGTGGACTCTCACAAGACGGTGCTGACTGGTGGGCAGGTGCATGGTCCAGTAATGGGTGTGGTCATGGACTAGAAGAAGTATGTTCATGAGTTGGGCTAAATCCACAATGATTCGGCGAACACGTGGTTTGGGGTGGCAGACGTGGCAGTCAAAGGTTAAAACTTAGCCCAGCTGGACATATATGGAGACGTTGGACATGTTGGGCAACGTTTTCTTACTTCACCAATGCAAGGTTTTCCCATCCCCACATTTTCAACAAAGCCAGCACAGCCATCGCCCCCCATCTCCGGAAAACGATCAACATCTCCTTCGAGACAGCTACCTTTCCGGAAAGCTGGAAGCCTGCCGAGATCAACGCCTTACTGAAGAAACCCAAGGCGACCCCAAGGACCTCAAGAATTTCCGACCCATCTCCCTGCTCCCATTCCCGGCGAAAGTCATGGAGAAAATCGTCAACAGACAACTGACCCGATACCTTGGAGACAACAACATCCTGGACCCATCCCAGTCCGGCTTCCGCAGCAACCACAGCATCGAAACGGCCCTCATCGCCGCCACCAACGACATCAGGGCACTAATGGACAAAGGAGAAACAGCAGCCCTCATCCTCCTGGACCTCTCAGCCGCCTTCGACACGGTCTGCCATTGCACCCTAACAGTGCACCTCCACGACGCCAGAAGCCAAGAGGAGGCCCTGGCCTGGACCACTTCCTTCCTCTCCGGCAGAACCCAGAGCGTCCGCCTCCCACCGTTTCGTTCCAAGACCACCGAGATCATCTGTGGTGTACCGCAAGGATCCTCTTTCAGCCCAACGCTGTTAAATATCTACATGCTCCACTCGCCCACGTCGCCTGCCAGCACAGCCTCAACATCATCTCCTACGCCGACGACACCCAGCTGATCATCTTCCTCACAAAAGACCCTCTCACCGCCAAAGCCAACCTCCACAGGGGAATGAAGGGCGTCGCCGAATGGATGAAGGACAGCAGGCTGAAGCTGAATTCAGACAAGACGGAGGTCCTCATCCTCGGCTCCACCCCCTCAGCCTGGGACGACTCCTGGTGGCCTACCTCAATGGGAACAGCCCCAGCACCCACCAACCACGCACGCAACCTGGGGGTCATCCTCGACTCCACCCTCTCCATGACGAAGCAGGTCAACACCATCTCTGAATCCTGCTTCAACACCCTCCGAATGTTCCGCAGGATCTTCAAGTGGATCCCCTCCGAAACGAGAAAACCCGTCACCCAGGCTCTCGTCACCAGCAGGCTGGACTACGGAAACGCCCTCTACGCAGGAACAACAACCAAGCTCCTGAGATGGCTGCAACGCATCCAGAACGCCTCGGCACGACTGGTCCCCGACATCCCCCGACGCAGCCACATCACTCCCCACCTGAGAGACGTACACTGGCTCCCCATCAACAAGAGGATAACCTTCGAACTCCTCATCCACGCACACAAAGCCCTACACAACACCGGACTAGCATACCTCAACGGACGACTCAGCTTCTACACCCCCACCAGCAGCCTCCGCTCAGCCAGCCTCGCCCTTGCCACGGTCCCACGCCTCCAGAAAATGACCACCGGCGGCAGATCCTTCTCCCACCTCACCGCCAAGACCTGGAACACCCTCCCCACCAACCGCGACAGACTCAAGACCTTTTGACCTTCAGAAGACTTCTCAAGACCTAGCTCTTCGATCAGTAGCGGCTCCCCCCCCCCCACCTCCAGCGCCTTGAGACCCTCACAGGTATGTAGTGCGCTCTACAAATTCCTTGATTGATTGATTGATTGCACCACTAGGCTGCTTTCCAGCCACAGGATGTTGAGCCATGCACAGCAGGACATTCAGCAATGGGAAACCAGCCAAGAGAACCGAAGGTATGGCAGGGACAGGAGGGGTAAAGCTGACACGGGGATCAAGAACTCTGGAAATGATGTGTGGGAGATGGAATTACCGAGGTGCACCCCTCACAGGAGATGAAGGATGCTTGCAGCCCTCTTTTCCGAAAATAAAATCTTTTTGAGCACCACAAATGTTTTCTAATAAAATCACAAATTTAAGATTCGAGAGACTTTGTAACTTCACACTCTTAACTCAGCCTTTATCACTTTGGCTGTACATCACTAGTTGGCTAATGGTGGCTCTTGGCAGCAAGTTCCACGTCATTGCTGCTTCAAATAAACATTCTTGTGAGCCATGAGATTCAGATGTTATATGCCACTTTTGGGATTTTTATGTGAAGCATAGGGGAACTACTTTAGTAAAAAGTTACCCGAGTAAAGGAAAGAGTCTTCAACAAAATAAGGGTTTAAGAGGCAACCCATGCAGCGATACCAATAGAGAGGGTATCATTTTGCATCCCATCAATTTTGTTTGAAGCCCAGCTGGCATTTTGCAGCCATTGTAGTCTGCCATGACAGAAACAACGTCAGTTTGAACTAAGTTCGGGACTTTCCAATGAGTGAAGCCATTGCTGACCACTGTCCACTGCACTGACTGAGTGTATTTTATTTCTTGTCGACACTAAACATCTCAAGATTCCTCTGAATTTATACTGAATTCTTACAAAGGCATCGGATCGGAGTGAGACATTGTAGAAAATACAAATCCAACACGGCAAAGATCATAAAGATATGCGTTTGACAGGTCAGGATTCTAAGTTTGGCTCATCCACTTCTGGGTAGTAAGCAGGTAAGACTGGAAATTAACACTTGGGCATTGCAGTGTTGATCCAAAACTGAGCAGAATGCATTTTCCACCAGCTCAGAGGTAGAATAAAAAGATACCGCCTTGATGAGGTTGTCCAATGAAAAGAAGGGGAGTTGTTCTGCATGACGTCCTTTGTCCGGGAGCTATCGACTATACCTCACCCAGTAGGTTTTAGCTAGGCGTGTTGAGGGCTGGGGAACTGAATGGACTTCAAGATAAAGTTCCAGCTGAGTTGTAGTGACACTCTTTATGAGCACAAAGGTCAGAGCTGGTTGAACAGTATATCTGTATTTGACCAGATCCAATGGATCAATGCATGCCTTTCTTTGAACAGAGAGCTTTTTTAAGGCAAGATGGTATAAACCCCCGAAGTCAGTAAAGTGTTCACCCGTTAAAGACACATCTGACTAATCTGTGAGTCAGAGATGGTGCCGACAGAGTTAAAGATGGCAGAAGAGCTGGGACCTTTATGGAATCTGTTATCGCTGCAGTTAGGAGATAGACCACAGGATGGAAAAGCACTATACATTTTGTAGCTAAAATGATTCCATTATATGTACCAGATGGTGCAGGCTAGATGCTACATCAGGTGGATGCACAAAAAGGCTGTTTCATGGACATCAAAGTGGAATTTCCAGCTGGAGTTCTCAAGGTTTGTGGATAAAAGATGACAGATTAGGAAACAGGACACATGCGTTCTCTATCACCATTGTTGACATAGACGGTCCAGAGAGCTTCTTGCAAAAAATACGTTTGGACTGAGCTTGTAGCGGGAACTCTTACAATGAATCAGAGGCGCTTTGCCTTCACGACTGTGGATATGAATGTCCTGACCTTCAGTGCATAGAGAATCAGACAATTTGGGCCATAGAACCCACTGTAAGGGCTATCACTCCTGCGAGCTGGGAGGACCCCTTCTCTTCAGGCTCGCCTTCTTAGGTGCTCCAGTTGCATCCCACACTTGACGCTGGTGGGACACCGACACTCCTAACGCTGCTAACACAGCAGCATGGCGGGTCAGCGGCAGAGGCAGCCAGGCCTCCTCTAATCACCATGATGCTGGTAGTCCAGGTCTAAGGTGGCAGCTGCCATACACTGGTATGGTGCATTCAGTTCTGTGGCAAACCCGATGAAGTCAATTTATGAAGAGGCCTGACTAATCGGTCCATGCCTTTCAACCCCGCGTGCTGCTGAGGGCTTGATCTTTGTAGAACCAAGCGTCCTTTCCCGGGACTTGTCTTTCTTGACTCACTTGTACCGTTTGTGAGGAGCCTCTCCCTGGATCCATGTTCCTTTCTAAAATCATGTGCGCCCTTTGGCCAGGCTATGGAGGCAGAGAGATGGGTTTGGTAAATGCACTTATTGTGGACTAGCACTGCATTTCTCTCCAGCAAAGGCCTCCTGCCTCTCCAGAGCCTTCCCTTTTCCCTCATACATCCCATGATACTGATCCTGTGTTTTGTTCCATCTAGCAGGGATGGGGCTCAGCCTGGAGCCATCTGGTACCAGCCAGTCCACCAGCCATTCGCATCTCCCTGGCACGGGCGTGGTGTCAACGCTGGGTGTTTTACTACCTTATCGAGAAGTTTTATCGACCTGCTAAATTTTATAGTCAGAATATCCTCTACACTGTATCATCAATGGAAGTCTATACAGGTAAGTATAGATTTATTGTTCTTAACATCACATCAACATACATTAAAGATACTTATTTGGTCAAGGAAAGTAGATGTATAGTTAAGATGTGTAATGTCAAGGTAGCTCAAGCGGAGTTAAGACTAGTAAATCTATATTTCCCTGTATATAACTTACTTTAATGATATGTTGCCAGTCGATATTCTGGGCACAATATTATTTCAGGTCGATAAAAAAGCACTCAGCATTTTGACATAGAGCCAGTGCCGGCCCCTTGCAGTCCACAGGGCAGGTCATTTGAACATGGAAGCTCGCCAGGCAGGAAGGACTTTACCACTGGATGAAATAAACAAAGCACGGCGGGTATCGACCCGGCCTGCACCTATTGTCTCTCGCGCCGCTCCCTGCGCCAGTCAATGCTGCTGCGGATGATAAGATGCGCGGCTCTAATAACTTAGCTCGCATGGCCGCCCCTCGCAGCCTCAGCATCACACAGATGGCAGCACCTGAGGATGCATTGATGAGCATGCTAGAATTGCCCGATGATTTTGGCACCTTGCCAGTTTCGTTTAGATCTAGTTAATGCTAGGGGTGTGTGTCTTATTATTTGTGCCCAGGGTTTTGGAACAGAGTACAGGGTTGTCTGATTAAGAAGACACATTTGTAGGAAAGGTTCATGGGTTTGACCCAAGACAGGAAGGGAGGACTTGCTTTTGTGCATTGCTAACATTCAGCAGTTGTTATCTGAGATCTCTTAGACTGGCTGATCTGTAGCAGTGAGAGCAGCAGAACTAGCAGTAGTAGCAGCAATATCAGCAGTAGAGCAGCAATAGCAGCAGTAGCAGCAAAAGCATCAGTAGTAGCAGCAACAGTAGCAGGAGCAGCAGGAGCAGCAGTGGCAGAAGTATTAGTATCAGTAGCAGCAGTTGCAGTAGTAGTAGTAGCAGCAATTGCAGTAGCAGCAGTAGCAGCAGAGCAGCAGCAGAAGCCGGCTGCAGACGTAGTAGCAGCAGCATTGCAGTACCAGCAGTAGCAGCAGCAGCAGAGCAGCAGCACCAGCAGCAGAGCAAAAGCAGAAGCCGTTTGCAGAAGTAGTAGTAGCAGCAGCATTGCAGAGGTAGCAGTACCAGCAGTAGCAGTAGTAGCAGCAGTAGCAGCAGTAACAGCAGCAGCAGTAGTAGTAGTAGTCGTAGCAGCAGCAGTAGGAGTAGCAGCAGGAGCATCAGTATCAGCAGTAGTAGCAGTAGAATCAGCTGTAGTAGTAGCAGCAGCAGTAGCAGCAACAGCAGTAGTAATAACAGAAGCAGTAGTAGCAGCAGCAGAACAGCAGTAGCAGCATTAGCAGCAGCAGTTTCAGCAGAAACAGCAGTACTAGTAGCAGCAGCAGTAGCAGTAGATACAGCAGTAGCAACAGTAGTAGCAGCAGTAGTAGCAGCAGCAGTAGTTGTAGCAGCAGGAGTAGTATCAGCAGCAGTTGTTTGTAGTAGCACTAGCAGTAGGAGCAGCATCAGTGGTAGCAGCAGCACTCGCAGTAGTAGCAGCAGTATATGCAGCAGCAGAGTAGCAGCAGAGTAGCAGTGGCAGCAGGAATAGCAGCAGCAGTAGCAGCATTAGTAGCAGCAGCAGAGCAGCAGTAGCAGCAGCAGCAGTCGCAGCAGAAGCAGCAGTATTAGCAGCAGTGTCAGCAGTAGTAGCAGCAGCATTAGCAGCAGCAGCAGGCTTCTTCCACGGCCGGAGTGATGATCTGAAAGGCACACAATGAAGGTGGATCATCAACTGGAAGAGTGTAGTGTAAAGAGACATGATTCCCGATGAACTTCTGAAGGTTCTCCTGTGCTCTCTGAGATCCCTCGTATCCACCAGACAGAGCACATCCAAATTGGTAACAAGAAGCATTTAGTTTTGCAAGTAGAAATCAAGCATTGACACAGCCAATAGGTTTGGCTTTTGCATGGTGCAATGTCACAGGAGATCAATCCATCCATGCACACATTAACATAAATCAAACATACGTGCACACATGTACATAAATCAGCACACCTATAAACACCCATGCACATTCACTCACATTTACAGACACAGCCTTGCACGCAGGCAAAGCACAGGCGCCCATATATACAGTCCAGCAGGCAGACAGTCACCTCCACTTAAAGATCTACGCACAATAAGGATCCCAGCCATAAGGATCAATAGCCCTAAGCACATAGATCTCCATACTTACTTAAAACTAATCACATAGACCATCAGGCGTTAGCTTTCAGAGCACGCCAACCGACAGACCAGTACACAAAGGCTCAGACAAACAGATACATACAAACAGAGAACAAGCATTTGCAATGCAATAGGTCTCGCATTTGCGAGAGTTGGAGCTATTGGCATTGTAAATGACAATGCCTTTTATTCATTTGTTTTGAAAACCTGCAAGCGGCGCATAAACACACACTCTGTACGTATAGTCCTTGCTTACGAGAAGCAAGGCTGGCAGTAAAAGAGACTGCCAGCTCTGCTTCTCATAAGCAAGGGCTATAAATACAAAGGGCTTGATTACGTACAGCTTGCAGGTTTTTAAACGCATAAATAAAAGGCATTGTCATTTACAATGCCAATAGCTCAAACTCTCGCAAATCGAGACCTATTGCATTGCAAATGCTTGTTACAGCCTGATATAAACAAACAACGGTCCGAGACCTATATCTTTCAAACAAGCAATTAATCAAAACTTATTCGATTAGAAGGCATATGTTATTTAAACAGCCCTGTTCAATCAATGAAGAACATAAAAGAGATAAGCAACAGCAACAGACTTCAAGTATATATGCAATATTTTTAATCTATTGTCATATTCAAATATTGAAAGCGAAATCACAGTATTATATACATTCAATTATATACATTGCCCCGTATATAGAGCGTGCAGTAAAGCATAGGGTGTAAAAAGAGCGTGAAGGTGATAAGGTGAAAAAGAAAGGAAATCACACAAAATTATAAAGGTAATTTAAATAATTCAAAAAACCAGTCAATAAAAGCCGGAACAGTGTATCCTGGCCACTTCAATTAGTCCGCATATAATCCCTATTTATTATTCTGAGACATAGGATGTAAAGAATGTCTGCACTATATCACAGAGGGAGATATAGTTAGTGGTCCAGGTTTTTTAATAAGTGTCGACGTTTCGACTCGTCTGGCGGCCTTGGGGTTGATTATGCCTGGGCCATGCGAGTCTTCTTCAGGACATATTGGACGGGGCAACACAGGGATCTCATTGATGACCCTATGAAAGATATAGATAACCATAAGTATTGGGGCTGTTGCCTAATCATTAAAACAAGGGTAGAGGTCCAAGCGCGCTTACCCGTCTCGAAATGTAATGGTCGTTATTCCCACTCAGATTGGCTCTGTCCTTATGAATCCAGAATAAGTCTTATTGTCCAGGTATTCTGGAAAACCAATGAGGAGCCTATGTATAATTTAATGTATTTTATGTGGGGTCCATAACAAATTCAGAAAAAATCACATCAGAGCAAAAATATTGAATAATTACCTCTTCAATGATTTAGGGTTTTTATCCTAACTGGATGTACATGTTCCGCTTACATGTCTTGAAAAGCAGGAGGCTGTAATAATTAACAGCGAGTGTAAAAGAATCGTAAAACAATTAGATCAAGTTGTAACTCATCATTGATTTCAAAAAAGAGGTAGGAACGGGGGGGGGGGCTCACCTTATATATTAGATTCCAATCATAAGTATTGGGCAGTATCAGTATATAATTTTAGGTAAGGCAACTCCTCACGTAATGAAAACCTGAGGAATGAAGGAACGAGAGGATGAGGAACCCACACAGTGTTATGGTGCTTCAAAATTAGGTAGTTAATTACACACAACACCGAGGGTCATTAACTGAATAATCAATTCAGTAGCTCAGCCGAGGAGCTAAAGTTGGTCACTTGTCGATATTTTGGAAAACTTCCAGGCACCTGGAATAGAAAACCCATTGTGAGGGCCTGTTGTTAGAGCTCGGGGTGCGTATGTATGACGAGTAAACGGAGTCCTCGTAAGGTTCTTACCGTATTGTATAGCGCGGAGTTTCTAGGACAGAGAACGCGTCTTTCGGAAAACTGGGGGCAACTGCTCGCGGATGAGCCGCGGTGTTGCCTAACCCCTTGTTTATGTTCAAGTCGGTGTCCTTCCTGTTAGTAGGCAGCAAGGAAGGACTACGCCGATCTACTTAGCAAGCTCAGTTTTTCGTCATTCAAACCCCACAATGACTGAAGACCACATTATTTTAGGTTCTAAAAGAGTACTGGAGTTATTTTCGCCAACATTACCGATTATTACACAAGCACACTAAATCAGCCTTAATTTTGGATATTGTAGAGAACCAAACCCAAACCACTCCTAAATAGATGTAAACATAAGTATACGTATTCACAAGTTATACACAATGAATTCATGAGGTAGTATCCAACATTGATCGAAAATATGGCGGCCATCTTAGTTTGGGAATGCAATTGTAGTCCAACAATTCCCATTCGTATAGACAGTTAAAAAAATATATATCAATGTACATATTTACAAGGACATTATAACACAAAACACTATAGCACAGTATTTACAAGTTAATAAGGACATTTTTTCAAAGCACTTTTCACAGTATTTACTTGACACAAAAACAAACATATAACAGTGTTCCATATAGTCATGAGTTGCAACGGCCAGGGAGTAAAATTAGAGAATTCCCACCTGTCTGTTAATTTCCTCCAATTCATTTAGACCCCTATTAGCCGTGTCTAGAAGGTATATCCAACGACATTCCCTTCTACTCAGAATACTTTGGAGATCACCTCCTCTTGGGTTTACTTGTACCTTTTCAACCACCCACCATTTGATACTTTCAGGTGGATGTGCGAATGTAATGAAATGCTGCACGAGTGAAGCTCCCACTGTTTTACACCGTATCCGACTGACATGTTGGAGAATCCTGCACTTTATTCGCTGTATTGTTTGTCCAACATACATAAAACCACAGGGGCACAAGATGGCATAGATCACCCCTGTGGTGTTACAGTTACTGTGTACCTTCAACGTGTGTGTCTGATCGTTGTGTGAGAAGGTGGTACATTCCACAGTCAAGGGGCATGCTTTACAATTCCCACATTTTTTATGTCCCATTACTGGCGGTAGGCCCCACAGTGTGGTTTGGGAGGGGACTGTCGTTACTGGAAGGAGTGATTTAATTAAGTGGTCCCTGATGCTTTTCCCTTTTCTGAAGGCGTGTAAGGGTGTTGGAAGACCACCCACTTCGTCTTGTACCAGATGCCAATGCCGATTTATGGCTTTTTTAATCTGATTGCTTCTGGTATTAAACGTTGTTACACAAACCAGCCTTTCTTCACTTTTATCCTTCTCTTGTACGATAAGCAATTGGTCCCTGTGATTGTGCCAAGCTCGCTTACGTGCCTTCTTGAGTAGGCGCATGGGGTAACCTCTCTCACTCAGTCTAGCTATCAAGAGAGATGACTCGTCAAAGAAGTCTTCCTTCCTAGTACAATTCCTTCGGAGCCTCAGGAACTGCCCGAAGGGCAGATTGTCCCTGAGGTTCCGAGGATGGTGACTCGAATGCCTGAGGAGCGTATTACGCTCGCTACTCTTCCTGTATAGAGTAGTGTACAGATATCCACCATCGGACCTTATTTGTATGTCCAAAAAGCTAATCGTATGGTTATCACATTCCAGGGTAAATTGAATATCGGCCAGTTGTTGGTTAAGCCAGTTGTGGAATTCATTCAGGGATAATTTACTACCATTCCAGATAAGAAGGACATCATCGATGTACCTGGCCCAGAGTTGGATTTGGTCTCTATATGGGTTTATTTGGCTCAGCACAAACATGTGTTCATATTCGTTCATGAATATAATAGCTAGATTGGGTGCAAAGCTCGCCCCCATAGCCACGCCCTTGGTCTGTATATAGAATTTACCTTGGAATGTGAAAAAGTTCTCTGTCATGGCTATACTTAAGAGTTTAAGAATAAACTCGGTAGGAACCCTGTGTGGGGCCGGTCTGCGGTTCAAAACAGTCTCTATACAATCTAATGCTGCCTGCTGAGGAATGTTAGTGTATAGGGCAGTAATGTCCATTGTTGCAAGCAGGCTAGTTTCCGGATCATACTGGAGTCCGTCTACCAACTGTATAGTTGCCGTGGTGTCACGTAAGTAGGTGGGGGTAGAGATCGCTATAGGTTTTAGAAATATATCAATATATTTACACAATGGTTCCAAAACGGAACCACACCCTGAAATAATGGGTCTCCCCGGTGGATCTTCTAAGCGTTTGTGCACCTTAGGGAGCGTGTAAATCGTTGGCATGTGTGGGTACCTGTTGTTAAGAAAATCAAATTCCTGTTTGGTGATGTACCCTTCCTGTAATGCAAGGCTGGTCACAGTACCAACAGTTTGGCAGATCATCTTAGTTGGGTCTTTTTTAAGGAGCTTATAATTGCCCTCAACATGCAATTGAGATAGTATCTCACTCCTATATTTCTCAACGTTTTGGATAACAATTGCCCCCCCCTTGTCGGCGGGCTTCACTACAATATTATTGTTATTTTTCAAACTGTAGAGGGCCGTTTTTTCCTGTTTGCTCATGTTGTATGGCACATCCCGTGTGACCACCTGTTCATAAGCTAGGATCTTGCTATCAACCATGTGTGAAGGTGGATTAAACTTGGAGGGGGGTCTCAGTCCACTAGCAGAAAAAGTAGGATTGTGGGGGGCCTTCAGGAAGTAGTGTTTAAGGCGAACCTTCCTGAAAAATTGCTGTAACTCAATCTTTAAGTTGAAATCGTTGGGCATGGCTGTGGGGACAAAGGAGAGCCCTTTTGAGAGCACACTCTGTTCATGTTGAGTCAATAAATGATCAGACAGATTTATGACCGGATTTTCTGGTCTATGTACTACCATCTGTAGTGTTGGCGTCTCGTCCTGATCTCGCCATGGGAGTCCGACTGAAATGTTTTCTTGCCCCTGCCTGTTCCTCTGTTCCATGTCACACCTCGTGTTCCCCTGGGTCGTCCCCAGGGGCGGCCTCTGCCGCGTGGTCCCCACCATTGGTCCTCGGCTAAAAAAGGTTGTTGGTCTTGAAAATTCTGGGCCGAGGAGTTTGACCCTGTGCTAGTACCTGGGCGTTCTAGATCACTATCCGAGCCACTACTGGCTGATGAGCCCGAGAAGGTGTTGTAACGTCTGTACCCTCCGCGGCCTCGGCTAGAGAAACCTCCTCTCTGATCCTGTGTGTAATATCCTTCCTGCAAATAGGGATATGTCACCTTTTTGTCGTAAGCCTTTATATCTTTTGCCACTTTTTCCAATTTAGTTCCCTGTGTGTATATGTCAAATTCCCGGATGGTTTTTTCTAACCTTTCTAGGGCTTCTTTGGCATTAACTAAGGCTTTGTCATCAATAATTTCCTTTCTCAGAGCAGCTATCTCACTGGTAAGCCTTTCTACTTCAGCTACTGCGGTTTCAATGCCCAAGACCATCCAATGTCTTGAGCACGTATTGGATATAAAGCTGAAACCTTCCTTAACCCCTTCGATGCTGATGACGAGCTCAGTTCGTCATCACCCACGGGGGTCGTGTGCTGATGACGAGCTGAGCTCGTCATGAATATATGGCAAGAGGAGTTTTCCAGCACTGGGGGGGAAAACGCCTAGCATCCAAGTGGTTAAACTTTGGGTTTTCCAGGAAGATAGCCGGTTCGTTACGGACTTGAAGTCCGATTGGGATGACGTTTGATCTTAAATACTTAGCCAAAGTGTGCCCATGTAACCTGGTACGTATTAACTTTTTTTCCAAGCGTTCCAATTTCGTGATCTTTGTACATCCAGTTATGATAAAAACCTTAAATCATTGAAGAGGTAATTATTCAATATTTCTGCTCTGATGTGATTTTTTCTGAATTTATTATGGACCCCACATAAAATACATTAAATTATACATAGGCTCCTCATTGGTTTTCCAGAATACCTGGACAATAAGACTTATTCTGGATTCATAAGGACAGAGCCAATCTGAGTGGGAATAACGACCTTTACATTTCGAGAAGGGTAAGCGCGCTTGGACCTCTACCCTTGTTTTAATGATTAGGCAACAGCCCCAATACTTATGGTTATCTATATCTTTCATAGGGTCATCAATGAGATCCCTGTGTTGCCCCGTCCAATATGTCCTGAAGAAGACTCGCATGGCCCAGGCATAATCAACCGCAAGGCCGCAAGACGAGTCGAAACGTCGACACTTATTAAAAAACCTGGACCACTAACTATATCTCCCTCTGTGATATAGTGCAGACATTCTTTACATCCTATGTCTCAGAATAATAAATAGGGATTATATGCGGACTAATTGAAGTGGCCAGGATACACTGTTCCGGCTTTTATTGGCTGGTTTTTTGAATTATTTAAATTACCTTCTATAATTTTGTGTGATTTCCTTTCTTTTTCACCTTATCACCTTCACGCTCTTTTGACACCCTTTGCTTTACTGCACGCTCTATATACGGGGCAATGTATATAATTGAATGTATATAATACTGTGATTTCGCTTTCAATATTTGAATATGACAATAGATTAAAAATATTGCATATATACTTGAAGTCTGTTGCTGTTGCTTATCTCTTTTATGTTCTTCATTGATTGAACAGGGCTGTTTAAATAACATATGCCTTCTAATCGAATAAGTTTTGATTAATTGCTTGTTTGAAAGATATAGGTCTCGGACCGTTGTTTGTTTATATTAGTACAATACCCAGGTCCAGTACCTTTTGGGTTACCCCATTTCTTTCATTGTTACAGCCTGAGGCAGGACCGACAGTGTCACAATAATGACACGTTTCCTTGTTCACGCCCCACCGGAAGTCCCCTCCCACCTGAGGGCTCGGTTTTTAGATTCTTTCCGCCATTAAATGATAGAGCGCCACTAATACCCTGCGTATCTGGTGGGACTTCACCGATCACTGCTTATGAGGTCGTGACTGGAGGTGCGCGTTATGCTCTAGTGACAGATAGTGCAGCACGTGTGCATTGCACGCCGCTTACAACAAATGTTTCCAGGGCACCATTGGTAATTTTCAAAGGATGAAAGGATAAGCTGCTCACAGAGTGGAAAGTGACCCTCGCACAGGCGTCTTCCCATGATAGCAGTGTTGATCGCTATACATCACCATGCTTTCGGTTTGACCTCAACGCAATAAATACTATCACAAGTTATTTTTTTGTGTTCAGCACAACTATGTGGCCCCTGCCACGTCTAATTCACTGCACATAGAGAACCATCTAAACTAAGCATGCTATAGGGGCTTATGATGCAGATATGCCCTCCACAAAAAAATGTAATACACTAACTCATGAGGCAGATGTTGCTTTCCACCAAACATAAGATAGGTCATAGAGTTCATTGTCACCCATGGAAGTGTTCAGTCCAAATGTCCAAAGTATTCAGTCTAAATAAACACTAAAGGGGTTCCTCTTAAGGGTCCCTTTAGGGTCTGTGCTCCCTCTCACTGTAATCAATACATATCTCCATGGGCAAGTGTTCATCTGAAAGCAATCTAGGTCCAGGTAGGTGAGCTGTTCCCTCTCACTTAACACAATGGAGGTCCCATTCGCTCAGGTGCCCCCTCTAACTACAATATAGGTCTATATGGAGCAACTGTTTCTTCACAGGTAGGATCGATCCCTAAAGTGCGAGTGTGCCATTTGACTGGAAGACAAATATGGGGTATTTGTTCCCTCCCACCCAAAACAAAGAAAATGTAAAGGACAGGTATTTTGGCCCAAGGAAAATAAAGGGTCCCTTATAGGGCACACATCACCCGATTTTTAAGAAAATATAGGCCCTTATGGGACAAGTGCTCACCCCACTAACACAATGTAGATCCCTGTAGAAGAAGCTAATCCCGCCTTCTGAACACACTAGTTGGCACCAAGATTTTGCTATAAAAGTCTATAATGGTTCTCCATCTGTAGTAACAACTCAGGCCACAGACAGGAAGCAGTTGTCAACTGATATGCCTTTCGGTTCACTAATGGCATAGTTGTTTCTAAGTTAATGTTTAGAAATTATTACTTCTAATGAATGCCCCTCAATGCAGTCACAGAATCTAATGTATTAAAGTGAAATACGGGTTAAAGAAACAAACCGATCTAAATTTTAAGGAGTCCTTATCTTATCTTTAGTTGCGTTTGGTGCACGATTTACATGCTAAATATGTTGGCGGCTTGACTCGTGGCATGGCTGTAGGAGCCAAACCAGACCCTTGGCTAGGCTCTTCATATCAATTGGCAGGGTATCGATGCCCACCTCTACTTGGAGGCCCCCCGTCCCAAACGTTGAGAAGCATTACTTTAGTAGGAGCCCAGGCCTACATTCACCCATACAGCATTAACACACACAGGATAATACCTCTTTGGTGCTTTTAGGAAGACAGCCTCCACAGCTTCCACAGCACAGCGTGAAGAGTGACACATAGAGGGACTTCACGTGAGACCCAAATTAAGGAAGATTGAGGGGGAGGGTTCCAGCGGTCCAATACTCAAAAGGAGACATTCCATTAAGATGGCTGACTGCCGACCTGTCACCACGCTCACTACTTTGAAAGAGTCTTGTTCCATCCATATAACCTAACAACAGACCCTTGCCCGGGCTATGTCTGCGACCCCTGAATACAAGTTCTTAAATCACCCACCAGTGCCTTCCTCAGATGGACGACTTCACGGCGCTAAGTGGAACTCTCTGAAATCTGCTTTGGTCTTTAGCATTACTCTTTTCCCTACAATGTCTCTAAGCACATCAAAGCCATCAAAGCAGCAGGCTAGCACTACCTGAAAACACCCAAATGGACAAACGCTGTACGGAAGCCGCTAGCCCTTGCTGCTCTGCGGTTGCGGAAAAATAAAGCAAATTCAGATAGAAAAACCAGAACCCCGAGAAACAACGCCTCAGTTTTATTAAATCCTGAGAAAAGAGTCAGCCTCATCAAGCAGCCAGCCCCCTGTACCTCAGGTATGACATGCCAAAGCCCTGCTACTACTGGCCTGACAGGTTTCCTCAAAGTTCTCTGTAGATAGGCCTTTCATTGCCGCTGCAGCGGGGATCCCCGTGGATGGACGCGATGCTGCTGCAGACGAGTCCAGTCCGGAGGCCTTTCACTGCCGTGGCAGCGGGGATCCCCGTGGGTGGACGTGATTCTGCTGCAGACGGCGAGTCCAGTCCGGAGGCCTTTCACTGCCACGGCAGCGGGGATCCCCGTGGGTGGACGCGATGCTGCTGCAGACAACTAGTCCAGTCCGGGTGGGAGTTGGTGACCCACTGAGAAGCAAGAGAGAGAGCCACATGCGTGCGTTGTGCCTTGCACACTGATACAATGCCTGAAACACTGAAAGCAAAAGAGACGACGTGCACGTGCACATCTCCTGTCCGGGCAGGCACGGCAACAAGGAGACAGAGGGGGAACAAACATGCCTTCCTTGCAATCAAAAGCAAGGATTTGTCACGCGCGCCAATGAAAAGCATGGGTGAAGCTTCCACATCGCTTCTGAAGCAAAACCGACGACAATAGTCTTGCAAGCGAGCTACGCATGTGCTGCATCACTAGGCGAGACCTAAAAAAACCATTTAGTGTCACACAACATATATGGAACCAGACTGTAAACAGGCCCCCATACAGGGCCAGACAGTGAAACAGAGCGTGAGAGAGTTGAATGGACAGAAGAGCAGATGGATGAATGGGTAGATGCTTAATTGGTGTCAGGGCAAATCAGGCTCCATACTTTCTTACACTTACAATTCTTGACCTCCCTTGTAAAAATAATGCTGTATTTATTTATGTACATGGTTTTCTATATCGCAGAACACACCTCACGTGTTTCAGAGCGATGTAGATAAAGTGGTATTGAAATTATAAGAAACATGTAATGTTATGAACAAAGGCAGGGGTAAAGCAAAAAACATTTTTTTAAAGGTGAAGTCAAATTAACCATCAGGTGTTTAGTATAAAGAATGAGTCTGCACCATTGGCCAATCGGAAATGAGTACCTGCCTGGAGTTGGATAATTCATTCAAAATATCATGACTTATTTACCTACACCAGACCTTGTTAAGGCTGGGAGTGCCGGAATACTTTTACAACCCTGAGGTTATCCAGAGGGATAGTAAATTGAGGATTAAAAATCTATTTTTTTTAAATCAGTGTACAAAGAAAAGAGCTGAACAAATATATTCTTTGCAGTGGATGGTCATGTACCATCCCTTAATTACTGCCTTTAGTTTTGAATTAGTTTTGCGGTAATAAATTTCATCCACGCAGCTTTAGTAATCAGGAGAAGATGTGAACTTGTAATGTGATTACTTTCCATCTGTGTAATTTATTAATTTAATTATGCTTGGAAATTATTGAACATTGCTCTGATGATCTACTCACACACTTGATTTGATATGTACTGCACACTTTGGTTGGACGAGCTGTATCATGTATTGCATGTACATTTGGCAATCTGTAAAGCTTTTGCTTGACATATTATGTATTTTAGTGTAACTTTTATGATATTTTACAGAATAACGTTTTTGATGATCATAATGATTACTAGCCTATTTTGTGCTTCAGAATTGTAATTGTAATTCCATTTTTATATCGCTTCATGCTCATGTCAAAGTGTCAGAACGCATTACGCAGATGTCCCCCGCATCCAACGTACGACCGCCGGCGGCAGATCCTTCTCTTACCTCGCCGCCAAAACCTGGAACACCCTCCCAACCCACCTATGCCAGACCCAAGACCTACTTGCCTTCAGAAGACTCCTCAAGACCTATCTCTTCGAGCGGTAGCGCCCCCCCCCCTAGCACCCCCTTCCCTCAGCGCCTTGAGACCCTCACGGGTATGTAGCGCGCTTTACAAGTACCCCGATTGATTGATTGATTACTGGATGGGTAGCACACCACTCCTTGAGGGGATGCTGGTTAGAAGGGTGTTTTCCGTGTGGGATGTGTTTTAATGCTGTGTTTAGTGACCCGCGTGGTGCTCTTATCCTGTTTTGGCGTGCAGAGATTAATAGTGTAGTGGTGGGAAGCAGAATGGGAGAAAGAGTGCACGCAGTTTACAGCAATGAGTTTCTGGGTGTTGCTCTGCAGATCCCTCATAGAATTCTTGGGTTACAGCTGATACCACCTACCCACATCCTGTGATGGGAACAGAACTCCAGACAGCCTTCTAACCTTGGAAGGACTGGTGAGGGACAGGAGAGATTTAAAAGAATGTACTGCATTAGAGTCATCCCTAATGCAAGCTGTCACTGTAAAGGTTGTAAGGTTTTAAAGTGTCCAGTCGAGGGACTGGAGAGTGGCAGTGCTGGGACACCTGGGAATGCACTGCCGTAAAGCCAGGACTCAAGCCTTTCTTGTAGAGTTTATTGTACTTTAAAGTACCCAATGCTTGTAACAGACGGCAGATCTCTTTGAGCCTTGGTTACATGCCCTCTTAGTAATGAGTAGGATTGGTTTCGGAGGGTTGATGGGCGCTACAACAATATGTGTCTATGTATATGTTATTTCTAAAGCGCAAACTTATCTAAAAGTAACGGAGCACTGTGCATGGTCAGAGAGAAGCATAATGTCACTGAAGAAGACGAGAAGAACCTGCGTATGAACGGTTAAAGCGTCTCTTTCCTAAATTGGAGCAGCGTTGGTGCGGTCATGACGAATATGGGGATATGTTCCAAATTCTGGGTGCATGGAATCAATCAATCAATCAATCAATCAATCAATCATTGCATTTATATAGCGCACTACTTACCCAGAGGGTCTCAAGGCGCTGGGGGGGGGGGGGATCTGCTACTGCTCGAACAACCAGGTCTTGAGTTGCTTCCTGAAGGCGAGGTGGTCCTGGGTCAGGCGGAGGTGGGTCGGGAGGGAGTTCCAAGTCTTGGCGGCCAGGTAGGAGAAGGACCGTCCTCCTGTGGTGGCTCTTCGGATGCGGGGGACGGCGGCGAGGGCCTGGCTGGTCGATCGAAGCTGGCGTTTGGGAGCGTAGAAGTTGAGGCGGCTGTTGAGGTATCCTGGGCCTTGGCTGTGTAGGGCTTTGTGTGAGTGGGTGAGGAGACGGAAGGTGATTCTCTTGTTGACCGGGAGCCAATGCAGATCCCTCAGGTGTCCGGAGATGTGGCTGCAACGGGGGATGTCCAGGATGAGTCGTGCTGAGGCGTTCTGGATCTGCTGGAGTCTCTTCTGGAGTTTGGCGGTGGTTCCGGCGTAGAGGGTGTTGCCGTAGTCCAGACGGCTGGTGACGAGGGCCTGGGTGACTGTCTTCCTGGTCTCGGTGGTGATCCACCGGAAGATCTTACGTAGCATGCGCAGGATGTTGAAGCACGACGAGGAGACCACGTTGACTTGTCTTGTCATGGAGAGGGAGGAGTCCAGGATGAAGCCCAGGTTGCGTGCGTGGTCTGTTGGTTTGGTGCGCTGCCTAGGGCGGGGGGCCACCAGGAGTCGTCCCAAGCGGCGGGTGAGGATCCCAGGATGAGGACTTCCGTCTTATCTGAGTTCAGTTTCAGGCGGCTGTTCTTCATCCTGTGGAATTTTAGTTTGCGATCTGAACATCATCTGCGCCAACTTGTCACCTATGTATTACGTGCACGGCAGCCATTTTAGATATCATGGTCTCCCTGTCCACGATCGATCGCCAGCACGCCCCTCTGACCCAGCAAGCATCCTCCGCGCACCCTGGCTCCCCCTCCCTCCCCCTCATGAGCATGACCCTTCTGCATGACCCTGTCCTTGGGAGTCACGCCAGCGCCTGACCAACACCTCCTCTCCTCCCATGAATGCCCCTCAGTTGATAAACCTTCCCTCCGCACTGGATTGTCCACGCGGCATGAATACCACTCCTTTGATGACCCCTTCCCCCGTGTCCAGCTGACCACACAGGTCCGAGGCCATCGCCTAAGCCGGCAGATATCATTTACTGCCCCTTATTGTATGAGGTCGCTCTCCTTCAAAGGACCCTCTATTGATCCAGGCCTCCCCACCCCCTGCGACATGATCAGGCGCACACATCCTAAGACTCGACGGAACACTCAGCTGCGTGATGACCCCCTCCTTTTATCAGCAGGTTGAGGACCTCTATTGTGAAGGTATATGGGGGTGGGATTGACACGAGGATTACGGGGATGTCTTTTCCTTGCTTTACAAAGTTCTGATTGTAATAAAGAAAGGTCACATGCCATAAACCAGTGTATAAGAGGCCAGGCCTCCGAGAGGCTGTTAGAGCACCTCGAGACGATACCTTGTTGTCTGATCTGATGTGTTCTGCTCCGTCGGAATAAAACTTCTGTTTCCTGCCTTCTGGTCTCCGGCGCCTGCCTCATTGCTTGGTAAACTTGAATGGTACAAGGGCGGTTAGCGCCGGGCAAATCTTGAGAAAGGTCCTAGCCCTACCTTTTTCCACAATTGGCGTCCCAAAGCGTGGGGCCCATCAGCGACACGTGGATCCAGTGGGAGAGGTCCCGATGACAGAGTGAACGACTGCAACGATCGGGAAGAGCTCGTGTCCGATAGACCCTCGTCTGACAGCCGATCATCCGACCTTCACTAGTTCTGAACAGACCTCTCTCGAGTGATCTACGGTCCTGACTGGGAACCATCAGGAGTGCCACGGGCATCACGAAGGAGAGAGGACGATCCGGCGCTGGATCCAGAGGACAGGAAACCGTCCATGCGGTCCGGGTAAGGTCGTGTAAACACGACGAACTGAGAAAAATTGTTTTGTTTGGATAATACTAGTATTACGCTTTGTTGAAACCTCTGGAGATTCGCTGTCTGCAAACGGAGAAAACAACAGGCTCTCTCTTTGCAAACAGTGAAGGATAGGTAACGCAGACTTTTGTCCCCGTTGTAATCCGTCGTGCCTATCTTCCTCCCCCACTGTTTCCCGAACTGTCGTTCGTGGATTATTGTCTGGAGATTCTTTGTCTGCAAACAGGGAAGAACAAGGTCTCTCTTTGCAGGTAGAGAAAGAGTGGGTAACGATAACTTTTCGTGCCCACTTATTCTCCCCACTGAATTGTTTTGATTGACCGATTATTCGGTATTGGTTCGTTTGAGGTATTCACCGCCGGCAAACAACGGAGAATAGAAATATTCTGTCTAGTCTTTGCCCGCCGTGATAAGATAGGTAGTGCAGACTTTTGTCCCCGTTGTAATCCGTCATGCCTATCTTCTCCCCACTGGTTGGTAGCCTGTTTAGCCCGGACCGCTTATTAGAGATGAACCATCCGGCTCCACTGGAGGGCACCCCTAATAAGGACATGTTCACTAAGTATGGACTAGTCGCTATAGCTTACACTAAACTATGGCATAAATATACGAAAAAGAACCCTGAAAGTCAGTGGCCACTGATAGGTTCCTTTAATGAAAATAAAATAAGAACATTAGAAATAGCGCTCCAGAAGAATAAGACCACGCCCACTATGCTCGACAGTATCGGCATGTGGCGCAAAGAAACGGAACAACGAAAGAAAAGAGAGGAAGCAAAAATAGGGAAAGAATTACGAAAGGCAGCCCACCTAGCCGCAAAGCAACTAGAAGAGGAAATAAAAGAAAGAAAAGAAGCTACACAAAACCAAGAATCAGGGTCGACAGGCCAATGTCCTGTTAGGACCCCCTCTGCACTCTACCCTGAATTGCCCTCCAAACAACGGGCAAACGATGAGTTACTGCTAGGTCCCCCAATCATCTACATGCCCCCTCCATATGCCCCCAGCCAACAAAGCCTGCGAGCCCCGAGTGTGAGTGAAAGTGACCCTAGCGCTAGTGCACCAGCCCTCACGGCCTCTGCACCAGCCACATTAACAACTTCGTCAGACGATCCCGAGGCTAGCAAACAATCACCAGCTAGGCTAACTAGGTTGAGCAAAGATGAGCGGGATGGGATCGACAAAATAGCAAAGACATTAGTAGAACGAAGGGAGAGCGAAGATTATGCAATGAGCGTGTATAATTCACATGCCGACAGCCACAGACGGCATTTCATCTTACGATTCAGCTATTACACCCTGAACGCATATGAAGATAGGTATCAGAGTAAGGGTCCTGCTAAACTAACAACGCTGTATAGGAAAATTGATGTTGGAGATGGGACTGAACGTGAGGCGACGGAGCTCTTCATGCAGATGCTTGAGGTCTTCCGCCACCTCACGGAACAAAAACCAGAAGCCAAGGCTACAGTCCCTGAAACGACCTCGGTAGAAGTAGCCAATACTATGATGCCTATCAGAGAAGCGGCCCCTTACTGGATCCCGCCACGGGGCCAGGGAACAAGCGATGATATTAATAATGAAAATGCGAAAGGGAGGGTTGTGTACAATTGGGTTTACCAACCATGGGACCGACAAGATATCCTAACCTTTAAGCAAACCCTGCCCGATTTAAGAAAGAACCCGACGGCATTTTATACCGAATTAGGCACAGCCTTGGGTTCGACAATAATGACTTTAGCAGATATTGACTTGTTCTTTGGGTTATGCCTGCCAGCTGATGTGTGGAAGCAAATCCGGAAGGCTGACCACACGGATCTGTTTGGACATACCTGGGACCAACTCGGTAAACTAGATAGACAGCGAGAGCCAGGAAGGAAACCAGTGAAGGACATACTGGAACTCCCAGACAAACTAGTTCAGAAGTTAAAAACACTGGTCCCGGAAAGAAAGGTAGACTGGTCGATAGTCACGGCCTGTCGACAGAAACCCCAGGAAGATGTGTCAGAATACTTCTCCCGATTCGAGACAGTGTTCTCCGACTACAGTGGCCAAGACATGACCACCGCAACCGGACAGCACCTGTTTGTACAAAATTATGTAAAGGGCCTAACACAAGAAGTCTCCCAAAAACTGCAGACGAGTGAGAGTAGTTGGGGGGCCTCCAAACCCGCAGCTATCCTTCAGATGGCTCAGTATTACGAACACCAAAAGAATGAGAATGATAGGGCGTCCGAGAAAAAGAAGAAAGATTTAAAGGAAAGGGTAATGATAGCCCAGATACAGGGTATAGCGGTAGGACGGGAACATCAAAGGGGGAACTACCAATCAACCGCCCCCAGAGATCTACCTCCTAAAGATCACACCCCAACATCCCACACTGGACGTAGAGACATTAGCAATGACCAATGCGCCTTCTGTAAAGGGTTCGGCCATTGGAAATCCCAGTGTCCGGTTTTGCTAGAAGTGAATAGAAATAGGGACTCCAGGGATGTGGCAGGTGGTCCGAGAAATAGAGTACAAGGACGAGGGAGCACCAACGACACCAGCAATGACAGATCAGGGAGACTGAACACATTTGACCGTCCCCGACAGAACCAATATCAGCTGTCCGAAGGTGAAAATGCCCCCGACTTTGCATAGGACTGCCAGGGGCAAGGGAGGGATCCAGTCGAGCTCTGTGTTGACCAGCAAGGTCCTTATGTCACCGCTAAGGTCCTGGGTACAGAGTCCCCATTCTTGATAGACACTGGGGCGACACGTAGTGTGTTATCAAAACGACTGATTCCAAGGGCACCCTTGTCTGGCTCACACATAACGTCGATAGGTTTCGATGGAACGCCCTCCACTAACCCCCTGTCCGTACCTATTACCTTTGACCTCGAAAACAACACCACTGACGCGACATTTCTGCTCTCCTCCAACTCCCCTGACGCCATTATGGGCATTGACTTACTGAAACATTTTCGAGCTACCATTAGGTGTTCCCCAGATGGAATACGAGTCATCCTGTACGACAACCCAGACATGCCCAGATCCCGTCCCCCACGACACATGTGCTCCATAACGGACGCTGACCTGTCCCTGCTTGACACCCTGCCTCCATACCTGTGGGCCAAGAATGACTCTGATGTGGGGCGAATGATGATTGATCCTATTCACATAACTGTACGACAGGACGCTAGACTCCCGAAACTCCCGCAATATCGGATATCGCCAGAGGGTGAGAAGGCACTGGTAGCGATCATTCAGTCTCTGGTAGATGCAGGAGTGGTTGAAGAGGTGGTTAGCAACGTCTGCAACAGCCCAATCCTACCTATTGTTAAGAAGCAAGGTGAAGGAGATGAGAAAGCGTACCGCTTCATCATCGACTTACGAGAGATCAACAAAGTGGTTGTACCCCAATATCCCGTAGTCTCCGATATCACCACCATTTTGACCCTCATCCCGTCCACTGCCACCACCTTCACTGTTATCGACCTTAAGAACGCGTTTTTCTCTATCCCCATCCATCCAGACAGCCGTTATCTCTTCGGCTTCACTTTAAAATACCGCTCGTACCGATTTTGTAGAGCTCCCCAGGGGTACACTGAAAGTCCCAGCATTTACAGCCAGGCCCTCAAAAGGCAGCTAGATGCCTTCCGGCTACCAGATGGAGTGGTGTTGATCCAATATGTTGACGATATCCTTTTGGCGGCCGACACCACCCCACTTGCAACGACAGCCACCGTCCAACTCCTACACTTTCTTGCAGAAAATGGCCACAAGGTCTCCAAAAAGAAGTTGCAGTTCTGCCAGCCACAAGTGACTTACCTAGGCCATCTCCTGTCCAAAGAAGGGAGGAAACTTACACCCGACCGAATCCAAACCATCCTAGACACCCCCATCCCAAAAACACAAAAACAGGTCCGCTCTTTGGTTGGCCTAACATCTTTTTGCAGACAGTGGTTGCCTAATTATAGCCTCATTGTGAAACCATTACTTGCCCTGCTGACCAAAGATGTCCCCTCCCCGCTTCCTTGGACCACTGAGTGTCAAGCCTCCTTTAAAGAATTACGGGATGCACTCTGCTCAGCACCCGTCCTCGGAACGCCGGACTACTCCAAACCCTTCTCCCTCTTCACCCACGAAAGGGAGGGGTGTGCATTGTCTGTCCTAACGCAATCAATTGGTCCTAAGCAACGCCCTTGTGCCTACTTCTCCGCCACTCTTGATCCTGTAGCCAGAGCTTTACCTGCCTGCCTTCGAGCGGTAGCTGCCGCTGCTGTCTCTATCCGCCAGAGCGAGGGAATTGTACTTTCAAACTCCCTCACTGTGTTAGTACCCCAAGCAGTTGACACCCTCTTGAACCAGACAAAGACCCAACACCTGACTAGCGCACGACTGACAGGGTACGAGTTGACTCTGCTTGCACCCCACATCACACTAAAGAGATGCACGACTTTGAATCCCGCCACATTGTTACCCCTGCCTGAAAATGACCCCGACATTCCTCCCATCCGCGACTGTGTGACCCTCACGGACGAACAAACTAGGAGTAGGGTTGACCTCCGAGACACTGCTTTTACTGACCCCGATGGAGAGCTATGGGTAGACGGCTCATGCATCAAACTCGCAGATGGCACCACTTCAGCTGCCTATGCAGTAACGACAGCCCGAACAGTAGTCGAGACAGCCTGCATCACACAACGATCTGCCCAGGCAGCAGAGCTGATAGCCCTCACACGAGCATGCATCATAGCCGCAGGGACCACTGCGAACGTATATACGGACAGCCAGTATGCCTTCGGAGTGGTCCACCATTTTGGGCTCCTGTGGAGAGAGAGGGGATTCCTGACATCCCACGGTACCCCAATCCTCCACGGAGACCTAGTTTCCGCTCTGATCGAAGCAGTTCTCCTCCCCAAACGATTAGCGGTGATCAAATGTCAGGCACACAAAAGGGTGACAGACTTAGTCGGACAAGGGAATGCATTAGCCGACATTACTGCACGAACCACTGCTGAGAATAGGACGGTGACACGCATGTACGTGACCAGGTCACAAGCAGAAACATGGAGTGACACAAGGGTAATGATCAGAGACATACAGTCGGCCAGCACCCCTCACGAGCTGACAAAGTGGGCAAGGGTGGGTTTGAAGGACGAAGAGGGCTGCTGGCGAACGAAGGATGCAAGCAAATGGCTGCTGCCCGACTCATATCTGATCCCCATACTGACAATGGCTCACTCCCCCGCACACATAGGATCTGCACCCATGATCGAACTCATTTCCAAAGTCTGGCACAACGACAAAATCCCTGACTCAGCCAGACGCCTAGTTCAGCAGTGCCTTATCTGTCTGCAACACAACCCCGGGAAAGGAACTGTAGTACCCCGGGGAGGGTTTGGGACCCCCAATCACCCCTTTGAGGTCCTTCAGATGGACTACATCCAACTAGAGAGATGCCGAAACCTGAAGTATGTACTAGTCATCGTATGTGCCTTCAGCAAATGGGTAGAGGCCTATCCAACCCGTGACAACACTGCCATGACTACTGCCAAAGTACTACTGAAGGAATTCTTCCCTCGCTATGGCCTTTGTCGAATTTTATGGAGCGACAATGGCCCCCACTTCATAGCTGAGGTTATCCAACTTATACTAAAAGGGTTGGGGGTGAAGCAACGGTTTCATGCGGTCTTCCACCCCCAATCCGCCGGTCTAGTGGAACGCCATAATGCCACACTGAAGCTGAAATTGTCAAAAATAGTGGCCACCACTGGACTTAACTGGCCGGATGCCCTCCCACTGGCCTTGTTATCGATGCGCTCCACTCCCACCAAGCACCATTTGACCCCCTACGAGGTCGTGTTTGGGCGACCGATGAATCTCTGGACTGCTCCCAAACCGACCTCCATTCATGACGTCCCAGACGTCCTACTATCTGATTATTTGTGCAAGTTAACTAAAACGTTGTCTGTCATTCATCAACAGGTGCAGCAGGCCATCCCCGATGCCTCCAGGGGCCCCGGCCACGACATCCAACCGGGAGATTTCGTGTTGATACGAAATTTCCAGCGGACCAAGAGTCTGGAACCGCGGTGGACGGGCCCCTGGCAAGTGCTGATTACCACCCGAACGGCTCTTCGAGTGGAGGGGAAGAAGCACTGGCTGCATGCACATCATTGCCGGAAGGTCTCTGCGAACTTGGCCACGACAGAAAACGTCAACACCCAAGAAGAGCTCCTGAGCAAAGATCGACCGATATTGGACTGTTATTCCGATACTGAGGCACTCGAACTTGCAAAATTCTCTGATCCCACTGTGCCATCCGGAGAAGGGTATTTCCTGCGACGAAAGGAGGGAGTTTCGGCTAAGTAGGCCACGGACTAAGTTAAATCTCAGAACGGTGACCTAAACACAATCAAGGGTTACCGGGAGAGAAGCTAAACGAAGTCTGTGGTTCTGCCCACTACCGAGCCCCTTGAAGGTGATGGAAGCGCCAGATAAGAAGATGATGGAAGCGCCAGATAAGAAGATGATGGAAGTAACAGGAAATACCCAGTATAGAAATCCAAAGACTGACAACCTGCACAAATCAAAGACAATCGCACTCTTCATTGTCTTCCTCTTCTGCCTCCTCCTCATGACCTCCTTCTGGATTCTGGAGGAAAGCACACCGGCCCACAAGGCACTACTACCTACTGCACAACCGACACCCCTGAAAGAGCATCACCTAATCTCCCTGACGCCTCAGCTCCGAGAAAGGCGCAGGGAATTCTGGAACAATTCCTTCGTGCAACTGTTGCACCAACACAACCTTGCTGCAAATGCTACGAACTGTTGGATCTGCGGGTTGCTCCCGCATGCCACTGGACACTCCATCCCCTTCATCCCTTCACCCTTCTCAGTTCACGGCTCTTGCCTCGCCTGGTTGATCCTCATGCAAGAGAGCCACAAGGACAACGCCACCTCCAGCCGGACAGTGTCACACTTCTACTCTGGGTTCTGGCTGAACAAAACAGGAAAGACCCCTGCTGCCCTGTGTCCTGCGCTCGCAGGCGCCACCTTCCTCAAAGACATTCCAGCCAAAGAACGAGTCGAAGTACAGGTGCTCCACAATCCAGCCAGAACCACCTTCACTCATCTGCAAAAACAAACTACCGCCACTCTGACTGTGGCCCTGTCTGTTATCAATGTCACAGGCCTCGTGTGTCTCGAAGGCCATGGAACGCAGCTGGTGGGTCACAGCGCCTGCCGAATCACCAGAACATTGGACTCAGCTGACCCCCCTTCCTTTGTTGCTTCTCCGAATATGTACTTTGTGTGTGGCACCAAAGCTTACACCTGGCTCCCGAGAGGTTGGAAAGGCGCCTGTTACATTGCCTTCGTTCTTCCACCCACGTATGTAGCCCCTGCCAACCACCACCGGCAGAGGCGTGCAGACGACATTGGACAAGCCGACTCCACCGGAGCACAGTTCCTTGATGCAGCAAAGGGACTTGTTCCCCTGTGGGGCCCAATGGCAAACAGCCGTGCTATCCGACACCTGACCCAGGCAGTGGAAACAACGATCAACATCACGGCTGGCATCCTCGCCAACAACACTGCGGAGCTTCAGGCGATCCGCCTTGTGACCCTTCAAAATCGTCTTGTCCTAGACGTGGTCCTAGCCGACCGAGGAGGAGCATGCCGCATCATCGGATCCAGCTGCTGCACCTACGTACCAGACAACTCGCCTTCAGTCTACAAAGCCATCGAACACCTCCACAGACTTTCCTCAGAGGTTCACCAAGAACAGGAAGGATGGTCGCTTGGGAACTGGTTCTGGGACACTTTGAAGAACTGGGGTTGGAAGTTGTTTTCCTTTGTGCTGATATCTGTTGTGATAATATGTGGGTGTTGCTTAGGTATCCAATGTCTGCCCCCTTTGTGCGGCCTTGTTTCTAACTGTATGTGCCCAAAGACTTTGGACTTCCGAAATGAGCACATGAGCCCCCTCTATGAAGTAGAAATACGTGGCCTTATGGGGATAAATCCAAACTGACAAGTTGGCGAGACATGTTAAAAGGGAGGACTGTGGAATTTTAGTTTGCGATCTGAACATCATCTGCGCCAACTTGTCACCTATGTATTACGTGCACGGCAGCCATTTTAGATATCATGGTCTCCCTGTCCACGATCGATCGCCAGCACGCCCCTCTGACCCAGCAAGCATCCTCCGCGCACCCTGGCTCCCACTCCCTCCCCCTCATGAGCATGACCCTTCTGCATGACCCTGTCCTTGGGAGTCACGCCAGCGCCTGACCAACACCTCCTCTCCTCCCATGAATGCCCCTCAGTTGATAAACCTTCCCTCCGCACTGGATTGTCCACGCGGCATGAATACCACTCCTTTGATGACCCCTTCCCCCGTGTCCAGCTGACCACACAGGTCCGAGGCCATCGCCTAAGCCGGCAGATATCATTTACTGCCCCTTATTGTATGAGGTCGCTCTCCTTCAAAGGACCCTCTATTGATCCAGGCCTCCCCACCCCCTGCGACATGATCAGGCGCACACATCCTAAGACTCGACGGAACACTCAGCTGCGTGATGACCCCCTCCTTTTATCAGCAGGTTGAGGACCTCTATTGTGAAGGTATATGGGGGTGGGATTGACACGAGGATTACGGGGATGTCTTTTCCTTGCTTTACAAAGTTCTGATTGTAATAAAGAAAGGTCACATGCCATAAACCAGTGTATAAGAGGCCAGGCCTCCGAGAGGCTGTTAGAGCACCTCGAGACGATACCTTGTTGTCTGATCTGATGTGTTCTGCTCCGTCGGAATAAAACTTCTGTTTCCTGCCTTCTGGTCTCCGGCGCCTGCCTCATTGCTTGGTAATCTTGAATGGTACAAGGGCGGTTAGCGCTGGGCAAATCTTGAGAAAGGTCCTAGCCCTACCTTTTTCCACAATCCATTCGGCTACCTCTTTCATCCCTTCGTGAAGGTTGGCTCTGGCGGTGGCGGGGTCGTTGGTAAGGGAGAGGATCAGCTGGGTGTCGTCGGCGTAGGAGATGATGTTGAGTTGGTGCTGGCGTGCGATGTCTGCGAGGGGGCTCATGTAGATGTTGAAGAGGGTTGGACTGAGCGAGGAGCCTTGAGGGACGCCGCAGATGACTTGGAATAGGCCTGCTGTCTTGTTTTTTTTCTTTTTTACACTTCTTAGTCTGCAGCCGGATGGTGTTGTGGTTGTGCTAAGATCCAATAGTGATGGTAAGCGCTTCAGTCGTTCTTGTGAATTTCCTTCAACTGATCTCCTTCCTGTGTTTTTCTTGGGACACTCTAGAGTGGACTGTTCTTGCCTTGCCTGACCTCCTGCAGATTTGACATTTTCGAACAATATTGTTGTGATTTCTAATGAAGCAAGGAAGTAGAGTCATCTGTGTCGCATTTAATTATCATACAGAGGGTATACAGAAAATACTCGTTTTTTGTTGGGGATGTCCTATGTTGCCATTGAGGCATCGGATATTTTAGTGTGTTTGGGATATTTTTAATAAATGAGACATACTCTAGAGAACTTATCCTAAGCTAAAGCTGAGTCAATGTATTGATGGTAGTCAAAACCAAGAACATTCAAGAGCTCAGTCAAAGGCTTCAGGTAAAGATTAAGGAGGAGGGTAATGAGGGCGGATCCTCGCCGGCAGCAGAAGCCAGCACAGATAAGCGCGGTGGGGCAGGGCAGGGCAGAAGCCGACGGACGACAGAATAGGTATTATTTATTTATTTAATTATACCTATTCCGTCTTCTGGTGTCTTCACCTTTGTGGGGTATTGATAAGAGTGGTGGATAGCCATGTGGATTTCCTATTGGCTGAGAGAAAAAGTGAAACAACTTAGCAAGGTATCTCTTATGCCAAGCCTATCACTACTAAATGGAACTAAATATTGGATACTAAATAGTATCTTATGGTCTATGTTGCAGAATGCTGCATAGAGGTCCAGAAGCACCAGCAGGATGGATTCAGTTTTCTCTTCAATACTTAGGGCATCATCGACAACATGCAGAGTTTGCAAAGCCCTGACTCTACCTCATACTTCTGTAATCCACTACCAGACACTAACTCTTGCAGGCTCCTGCTTTCTCCCTTTGGGACTTTTTTCTGTCTTTTTCTTGATCAGTCTTTTTGGTTTGCGTGTTTTTTTTTCTCTTGCTCTCTGTAAATGTCTGATGCTGGAAAATAAGTGCTGGTTCCCAAACATGAGTGCCAGTGGTCCCCACAAGCAACTATGAACTCAAATTAAGCACTGGGGTCACTTCTCAGTTTCTTGAGGAAGGACTTTACATAGGCTGTGTTTGTTGAGTTTGGAAAACTGCTATACCTGTAGCTAAAGGAGGCACCAATGTTAATAAACAAAGTGGCATATTGACAATAGAAAGAGTGAGGGCATGGCGTTAGCCTCCTTGGCTTAATGCCGAGCTCCGCTGCACCGTATTTACAACAATATGGTGCAGCCCTGCGTTTCCCCCTGCGCTGGCACAAAATGTAGCTGCCTACCGCCAATGCAGCCACCCTGCACCAGAGTGCAAAGGCGTCTGCGTTGAAGGGGAAGATTGTTTATGTGCAGGAAGGTGCCCCTTCCTACACATAAGCAATCTATAAATTGCGTTTTGTAACTTCTATGTTTGCCGCTTAATGCACACATCTAACTTCTATGTGTGCTGCTTAATGCAGTACACCTAGAAGTTTCAAAAGTTCATTTTTTAATGATTGTTTATGTGCAGGAAGGGACACCTTCCTTCGCATAAACAATAAGTTGTGTTTTGCTGTTTCCATGTACAATGCAGCACACATGGAAAGCATATACGAGGAAAAATTAATCATTTCAGTTTAGGACCAGGTTTTTCATGGTCTTATTTTTGGTGCTGCCCTATATTTACGCCACCCTTGTAAATAGGGGGCAGCACCAAAAAGTAACGGGTGTTGCGGCGGAACGCCCACTGCAACACCCTCTGCCTGCCCCTTTCACGCTAAGTGCTGAGTGAATAGGGGCATTATTTACAAAGGCAGAATTAAGCCACGTTAAGTGTCTTAACGTCACCTTGTAACTTAGGGGAAAGTGTTATCACCACTATAGCGTCAACAAAAAGTGACATTCTGGTGGTGATGACCCCTTGTAAATATGCCCCCAAGTGTACATGTTGATATATGGTGCTAGTCGCACGGCACAATTCCGATGGATTAAGGGGCATATTTACAAGCCCCTATCACCACAGGAACATCACTTTTCCGACGTACCTGTGGTGCTGGGAGCTTGTCTTATTTACAAGGCAGATTTAATCCCTTCGCTGCGGGGGTTAATCCCCCGCTGTGCTGGGGGGGAATGGGGGCGCGCACAGGGCCCGCATGCTCATGACGAGCTCGGCTCGTCACAGGTGTATTGCCTCCCGTGGAACGCTCAGCACAGCGGGGGAATTCTCCCCGCACCTGAGCGTTCCACGGGCAATGACGAGCTGAGCTCGTCATGAGCACCGGAGCGCCGTGGCTCATGACGAGCTCAGCTCGTCATGAGCATCCAAGAGGTTAAGCCACTTAAAGTGGCTTAACGCCGCCTTGTAAATAAGGTGCCCTTTCACTCTATACTTAGCATGAAAGGGGTGGGCAATGGGTGTTATGGTGGGCATTCCACCACAACACCCATTGGTTTTGAGGCTGACACATATTTACAAGGGTGGCTTAAATATGGAGCAGCGCCAATATTAAGACCAGGGAAAACCTGGCGAAACGACGAGAAATACTTTATTTCTTCTCGTATTTGCTGTTTCTATGTGTGCTGCATTGTGCAGCACACATAGAAACAGCAAAACGCCATGAATGATTTTTTATGTGGAGTAAGGTGTCCCTTCCTGCACATAAACAATCATTAAAAAATGACGATTTGCAACTTCTATGTGGGCTGCACAATGCAGCACACATAGAAACAGCAAAAACGCCTTTATGGCTTTTAAGCTTTTTGTTTGCCTTTCAGCAGAGACCTATCCCTGGCAATAAATATGCCTAATGGACAATAAAGAGCTGCAGAACATGGAAAGGGCTGATTTCTTTGGTTAGTCTGTGGACTAATACTGAAACACAAATGCACATGGACTGTTTTCCATTTTGCCTGCCTCAATGCTTTCTTTTCGTAATGCGATTTATTTCTAAAAGTGCGACCAATGAACCAGTGATACAAAATTAGAATGTGCACGGTCTACACTTCATTCCTGAAGCATAATACGTGCATTCCTCTCTTGTTCAGCCAATTGCAAAGCCTGGATTTCCAAAGGCCCTTATTATTCTTGTATTTCCCACAGGATGCACCATATGCAATTTGCAAGAACATAGCAAACTTAAAAAGAGAAATCAAACAGTTGCATTTAAATGGCATTATAGGTAGCGAAGTGCTAATTTAGTGGGCGGCAGAAATGGGATATTGACAAACAAAAATGGTAGATGTACTATCTGCCCGCCCTCCATTCCCAGCTCACTTCAAGGTCACGAGAACAGAGTTGTGCAGACAGAAGAGCTGCTACCAGTCCACCGTGAGGGACACTGTTGCATCGAATAGTATCCGTTCTTTCTGATGCTGTCATGTCAAGCATGGAAGCCCCAGACAGAAAAAAAAAACACAGAAGCAATCCTGCCCAGGACAGAAAAATTATATGAATTTGCCCCATGGGCTGGGAGAAATATCCCAGTGGGTGGGAAGCATTTATGTCTGGTATTTACAGAAAAAGACCCTTGCTTAGAGGATCTCTGGTGAGATGTCACACGTGACAGCAGGTCTGCCATGCTACCCCTGTGTTTTTACCTCTGATTGACTCCTACCACTGCCGCACGGCGCTTTGAGAGAACAAGGCTGCAAGCTTGGAGGAAAACAATGAGTGATCCATCCTTGGCTAGGTGGTGCCTGCCAAAATTTAAATGCCCACCTGTAATGGCCTTCACTAGTAGGTAAAGGCAGTGTTTGACCCTGAAAAACGTCTTCTGCAGCATACTCTAATTGCTTCTCTATAAACGAATAGGCTGGTTTGCTCTCATTGTTCCAGGATAATCTTCATCTTCATTAATGACACATTTGTCACAAAACATGGCTTACCCCATGGCTCCTAGAGCTGCGGCACAGTGGGTATAAGCTACTGATTGTACTTTGTGTGGAATATCAGGCAGAATCGATTGCACACGTCACCTAAGGTGAACATATTATGCCATCATTTTTTTAAAGTAATTGAGATTTTCTGACTACAAAGGGGACCTTGTGGATAAGGCATCAAAACCCCATAGTGAAGTGTGTCATGAATGAGACAACTTTAGACTGCTGTTCTTGTCGTAGGAGAGGCTAACAAACTCAAGAGGTCACTTTGACGCTTAGGGGCCCATTAGGATGTCGGGAGGATCGCCACTGCCATGAGGGCGGTGGCAATCCGCCCGACATCCGTGCCCGCCCGCCACCTATTTCCCCCCCCGCCATATTACTATGGCGGGGGGACAGCGGCGAACAGAAACACCGTCCGCCGCCGGCAGGGCGCAAAAGGGTTTATATGGTGGCGGTGTCTATCAGATTAGGATGGGCTTTAGAAGATGCCTTTCCGTGGCGGCAATGACGCCACGGAAAGGCATGCGGTCTTCTAGTTTGGGGGCCCGGGGTGGGGGAGGGTCATGGGGGGTACAGATGGTACCCCCCTACATGTGCATGCACAAAATGGCAGGCACGGCGCGGTGCCTGCCACATTGTGCATGCACATGCACAACATGCATTTTTAGCATTGTGGTGTGCAGTGCTGAGAGCACTGCCCGCCACAATGTTAAAAATGCTAGATGAGCCCGCCACTGTGGCGGGCGCATCCTAATTCCCAGAAAAACAACTTTCAGAGGAGGGTCAAAGGGAGTGTGTTTATAGACCATCCAAGTTAAAACCCCTACTGAGACTATAAAGAACAATAAAAAACTTGAAGGTCTGGAATTAAGCTAAGTCCTCTAGGTTCTCAATGAAAAAACTACAAACTGACCATGCCCTGAACCAGCCCCCAAGTGGACGAAAGACACTAAGGATTTGATGGAAGTCCTATCAGCCCACCCTCGTGGCGGAGCCTCATCATTTAGGACGTCTAGAACCAGACTGGTGTATCCGTGCCCAGATGTATCGGCTGGATATCACACTGCTATGGTTCAGAGAATGAAAGTGTCCACGCCACTGGCGGTGCTGATACAGTGCAGTATAGAGGACTTAGCTTAATTCCAGACCTTCAAGTTTAGCATCCTAATTCGCCCCACTGGGCCCCCGCCCTTATGGCGGCGGTCCCGTTATCCGATAGGATGGCGGGCGGACAAAGTCCGCCCATCATCCTAATGACCCCCTAAGAGTGGTCAGCGTGTTTTTGATATTGTCATTGTGCAGAAGGCAGAATGGAAACATCAGGAATTTAAGTAGCAGATTTCATAAAACCTAGCTAAAGGGTTTAGACCAGTCTTTCCTAACCTTCTGACTTCTGTAGACCCATATTTAATAATTACAGGAACCCGGGGACCCCCACTGCATCATTATTGGATTCTGGGGATCCCCGCTAAGTCATTACTGGAAGACAGGTATCCCAGCCTAAGCATTTTTTGATTATTGGAACCACAAAACAATAAACCAAAAATACATAAACAAGCATTGAAACAAATACAACAAGTATCTGCAATGCAATAGGTCTCGCATTTATGCAAGTTTGAGCTGTTAGCATTGTAAATAATAATGCCTTTTATTTATTTTAAAACATAGATAAAAGGCATTGTCATTTATAATGTTAATAACTTCAACTCTCACAAATGTGAGACCTATTACATTGCAAATGCGTGTTTATTATTCTGGTGTTTCGAAGATCAGTTGTCTCTACTTCATAGTGTTTGGTTGGTAGAGATGTGTTAAATGTATAGCTTAGTCACCATGTTGTTGTCCATTAATGTTAAAGGAAAATGCCCTTGCTCCTGCTAAAGATCTTTGTAGTGTCTTGTGCATATGGATGGACGTGCCGGAGAATGATCATATTTTTTGTTGAGCTGGGTGGCGAGATACCCGGTACCTGGCCTGAACAGAATGTTTTCCAGTAAGATGTATAGCTCTGATGAGATGCGGTGTGCAAGAGGATGTTGTATGTTTAGGTAAGCATTATCTGAATGGATCTAGATGTATGTTGTTTTGGTGCAGCAAGGTGCTGTTGGCCAACGGTGTGGATTCTTTTTGCTGATTTATGCACCTCATGGTGTGGGTGTCTGGCCTAGTCTGTTGAAATGTCAATTGTAAGTGTAATGGAAGAGGTATTGTGAAGTGGCTGTTGGTGGGTGGGGAGTGTCGTTTTGTGTCAGACAGTCGATTATGGCATTTGGTAGTCAGTTCAGCATGTGCAGTAAGATGTATCTACTGTGCACTGATTGAGTGTTTGTGTGGGGTACGAACCTTGGTCATGTTGTTTCATAGCAAATATATGTCAGATCTGAGTGGTGTTGAGTATATATTGGGTGGCAGTGGTAGGTAGAGTGAGGGTTTCTTTTAAAGGCATTTTTTAGCCAAATAGATCTAATCGGGTACCTGCAGAGACCAGGGCACCATTCTGACTGTTGGACGATGGACTTTAGACATGACAGAAAACGTTAGAAGAGAATGCCCACCCATGTACCTGCCTCTAGAGTTCCATGTCTGGTGGTGTTGGGGGTGGAGTAGTTGGGTGGACATTGTAGCTGGACCTGGGTGCGGTGCGGTGTGCTGGAGCCAGAGGGGAAATTGTTTTTTATTCAAGCTCCGGATTTCCCACTCGGCACTTCACCAGTGTCTGACCGTGGACTTCAAAGCCACACTACCCCTTCTCTGTGATTGCTGCCTGCTCGGTCCTGGTCCGAAGCACTTAGGACAACTTGCAGAAGCAGGATTCGGGAGAGGAACAGGGCGCCTAGAAGCTCCTCCGCATCCCAGGATGGAAAAGAGCGCGGACGCTCCCTGTTCTCCCTCCAGACAGCCCAATAAACAGGCTCATTGGAGACCTAAACCCACCTGCACGGAGGAGAAAGGGGCTGGTAAAAGGTAAGGGGCGGGGCTGGAGGAGGGGGTAAAGAAGTGGGCTCATGAGGAGCAAGGAGGAAAACAGCTCCGCTTCCATTAGAAGATTCTTCTACAAGACCATCTCATCCTTCTTTCGAGCTTTCATCGAAATCTTAAAATGTCATGATGTTACATTTGCAATCTCTGCCTTAAACTGGAGTCCTATACAAAGCCAAAGTGTTTGTTTCCCAGCGATGCATATCTGTTCATTACGCCTCTACGTGCACCCGCCTTGGAGAAAGGCACTTTAAACAACAAGCACGGAATCTAAACCAGTGGTGCGCGCGCACCACAGAGGAGCGGGTGCGAGGGAGAGCGGCAGCAAAGCGAAAACGCGCTAATTATAAACACATGTTTATAATTAAAACAAAATGCCGCTGCTGCGCGTAACAGACACTATGGGCCATGGGCGGTTACATTTCTAAAGGAAACTGGGACATGCACCGGCCTTTCACCAAGTGTGTGCTGTCTTTTTTAAAAAGACGCACGCAAAAGCCAATTGCAGCCGTCGAAAAAACAAAGGCACACGCACAAGCATGTGATCAGCTTTCAGAAGCCCCTACATGAAGTCTTTGCCAGAACAGCACATGCGCGCTGTTACAGGCTGGACCTAAAATTAATGAAATGTTTTATTTAATTCACAACATTTTTTAAAATCAACATTTTAATGAGAAGGTTGGAGCTTTTCTAAATTCAATTAAGTCCACTCATCATCCATACTATATTCTGCATATTCTGTCTCTCTGAGGAATTAATATGAGGATGCCAACTTAATGTTTGGCCTCCAATTTCAAAGTTCTTCATATTTACAGAACATTTAACATTTTTCAATTGTACAATTTGCTTCTTGATTTATATAGTCTTTAATATTCTGTTAATATTATCGAATTTCCTAAGCAGTTGTGGACCCCCTGAAAAGGCTTTGCACACCTCCAGGGGTCCCTGGACCACAGGTTAAGAACCACTAGTTTAGATGACACTTCGCCTCCACTTAAGATGTACACATTTTAAGCGCTAAGACTCTATTTGGAGATTAAACCTGGCTTTGCTTTAAAAGAATTGAATGTGATAACTGGCTGCCTGTGGCCCCTGCGGGTGCAATTTAAAGCCCTTACTCTTTCGCACAGGGCCCTTCATGGCCAAGGTCCTGTGTATCTCAGGAGGCACTTCGCTTTGTATGTGCCCAATCGATCTCTGCGGTCTGCCTCTCTACATCGGATGATCATTCCACGATTCCACAGATCAAGTTTGGGAGGCCAGTTTCTTTCTGTAAAAACAGCAGCGGCCTGGAATGCTCTCCACTCAGATTTACAGCACATTCAAGACTTCCGACTTTTTAAAAAACGCTTAAAGACGCATCTGTTCAGCCAGCTCTTCTAAATGGCTCTTGCTTGTTCCACCCCAGTTCACTCCCGCGCCAGGACACTCCAGAGTATTTTTGCGCGCTATAAGCTCTTTATAACATATAACATAACTAGTGAAAGCTCATATCAGCTCCCTTCGTTTTGCTCTACTAGATCAACTCCATTCTGCATGGAGCATTTTCAAGTTAGATCGATATGGACCATCCATCATGGTGTTGATACGCACTGGTGATGCATGGAAGAAAATAAGGTGGATTGTAACACCCCACATAGATATACTCAGAATATATATGAATATCTTATCATGTCACTTTGGTTATGCAACTCTCAGCCACCTTCCAGCACCTAATAAAAGGGGTATTCACCTGTTACAACGCATTTTTTACTCCGCACTACCACTACAACGCGGGCATTACAACGCATACCGTTACAACGCATTGCGCTGGGGGGCGCTCTAGGATAAGAGGTAAGTTTAATTTACTATCCAACACCTTCCCTAGGGTCCACGGGGACCTGGAGTTAGAATAGTAAATTATACTTACCACTATCCAGCACCCCAAAGCGCTATGCGTTGTAGCGGTATGCGTTGTAAATACCGCGTTGTAATGGTACGCGGAGTAAAAGTATGCGTTGTAACGACATACATCCAATAAAAGGCAATCCAGCATTGCCACATTCTGGTATATTTGAGCAACATCCTTGAGTTTTCTCATTATCGGGAAGCATTTTGTATATGACAAGTTGGCAATTGAATGTTTACTCTGTGGCCTACCTTGTGCTTACCCTCTGCTTCAAATGAGATAGGCTTGACTGAAAACAACAAGGTGACAGTAGTGAAATAATTTCCCACCATTCTGTGAAAGATGTGCCGCATCCATGTGGCACCTCAAATGTCTATACTCGTATCTTCTGTATGACTGAGATCACTCATAAAGACACCCCATTCATATGGTTGCAGACTTCGAAGTTGCATTTCAAATCCTCAAGGCAGGGTTTACCACAGCATCTATTCTGCACCATATTGATCTACCACCACCTTTAGTCATGGTATCTGCTGCAACCGCCACATCAACTGGAACTATATTCTAACAGGACAGACAGCCACATCTACTCTACGTTAATCACACCTCCTTGTTTTCAAACCCTACAGAAATGTGCATGTTCGTAGGATCCACGCCTTTTCGGTGACTCTGCTAAACAGTTCTCAGTGTGGCTGATCATCATCAGCTTGGTCTTCTGAGTTCTTTGAACTATCATGGTCACCACTAAGCAAATGGAAGCATTGTGTTTCATGATTTCAATGCAGTGATTAATTTGAGTGGGTGTCTTCCATAGCTCAGCACCAGAACTCATTTTAGAGCTCCACGACTTAAATGAGGAGCTTGCATTCATCATTGTGTTGTTCGTGCAGTGGTCACCCAGTAGTACATTTTGCAGGAAGAACTGCTCTGGTAGTGGCAGCAGTTCTAAATGGAAGCAAGCAACATATGCAGCTATTGTATCTTAAGAATTGCACTACTAGGCAAGAGGGAAGGATGCCAGTGCCACACGAGGTTTCCCCAAGGTCCCATCACACTGCAGTGTAGCGTCAATGGCTTGTCACCCATTGGCTGATCTGAGCCACGGCGAGTCAGGCCGAAGGTGTCCAACATGTCCATCCTATGTAGCCCCCAGCAAATCCGTTGACGATGTGGGACTGGGTGTCACATATGGCAGTGGCGGGCCAGGTTACTTTGGGAAGCCCAGCCAAAGCTAACAGGAGCTCTCAGGCTGGCTCATGGCAGGGATGTAACCTATCTAGGCTTGTTCACATGGTGACCTCTGATACTCGTAGTTTGTTTCGTGTAATAAATACTGGAATACAAATGTCAAAATTCAAAGGAAAATAGCAATGAAGTAACATCTCACACCAGACCTAAAACAGCTTGAGACTAATCAGTCTCTATAAATGAGGAATATTGCTAATCTGAAACAAATGGAAAAATGCAGAGCATTTATTGGTGTTGCTATGGTGCCGTGCAAACTTGGTTATGGACCAGGGAAGTGCTGCACATTATAACAGGGTTGGCATAGAAACTGTCAGGTAAAGAGATGCAGCAGTAGTTCTGGTACCAGCGGCGGCGAGTGGCCGTGCCAACAGTAGACATGCCAGGAGAAAATATTTCGGTCCTTTTTACAATGTTAGCACTTCCTGGCAAAACCGATGATCCCTCCTGTATTTCTACTCGTCTTTGCTTCTGTTCACTATTGTCGCCCCAAAATGATGGGCTTTGTTGGCAGTGATGGCATTGTCAAATAAAAGAGTGCATAAAGCTCTGCTCTCCATGAATTCCATCCAAGCATGTCTCCACCTCCTGCATCAGGTTGTTCTTTGGATGTGGTGTCCTTGGACTTCACATTGACCTGCCACCATTAGATGGCTTCACTGGGAGGGTGAAGGCCCAGAGTAGTGTTTCCTAGCTTGACAAAGATGCATTTTTAAAATTTTTCATGAAAAGATACTTGTTGGTCTCTGTCCCAAGTAAATGCCACTCAAACTGTAAACTCTGCTTAGAGAATGACGGTCTAAATTATGCCAGTCTGTTGCAGTTTGGGTGTAGCCTTGTTCATGCACCTGGAGGTAAGAAGAACCAGCCGCCTGGGTGAAATTTATGGTGTATTATTGAACTGGACCCTCCGCTCTGCCTCAAGTGTGAGGCAAGATGGCATTGACACATGGTTGGCATCCCACATTGGATGGACGCGTGCCTGCAGTGTTGGAAGCACCCTCTGGAGGGATATCACTTGGGCTCCTCCCCTCGGTAGTCACTATCAGGCTCACAGATTGCCATATGAGGAGTTGTTGTTGACAAGTCTTACATACGGCTAGGAGACACATTCCGCCAATCCAAGCCAGCTTATCCAAGTTTGCCTGCGAGAACACCATTTCAACATTTTCTCTTTAATGCGTGACTGCCGGTCTGTCTGCCTACATTTTCAAATTAATCTCCTTTCTGATTGACTTAAGAACCATCCGGTCACTGCAGTTAGTACTTTGAAGAGCTGCACTCTACAGATATGCACGGGAAAATGTTTGCTAGAAGTGACAGTGGCAGGCTGCCCACCTCTCTTCCCCCCAAAGCTGACACAAAGACAAAGATAGAGAAAGTCCTGCCTGAGCCCTGCACTGAAGCGCCTGGCTGCCTGAAGTGTTTAGCTGTGGACCTTAGTGCTTACAAGGGCCAGCCTGCTGCCCTTCTGATGTCAGGCTGTGGTCATGAAATGAGAACAGCCCTTCATCGGCAGAGACCTGATCTGTACGACCCAGCAAGCGTAGGTGATCAGTGAAGAAGTAACACTCCCAGGGAAGCGTACTCACCCAGCACCAATGACTTCCCTCTTCCGCTTCCCTGAGGAACCTTGTACAGCAGCACACTCGCTTCTCACATCGAGCCATAGCCTACAAGACACTTGAACTCTCCCTTTTGACTACTACCCAACAAGACTCTGAGGACCATCAACTGGTACCACTTGTCGCAGGATCTGGTGGTCAAAAACACTCTCTGCTCCTTGCTGACATTCTCTTTTCCCTGGAGCCCAGTATCCCTGTATGGCGCAGGCATCATGACAGCCGAAACCCTGCCGTAAAGTAAAGACCAGTGGGTTTTGAGATATCAGTACGTCTAGCTTCTCAAGTAGCCTCAAATTCGACCGAGAATCAAGGAATTTTGAAACCTGTGCCACCTTACGCCACCGATGAAGTAAGACAACATCCCTGAAATCCATGTTGTGGATATCCCAGCTCGCCCCCTCACTGAGGTTTACCACAGTACCCGATCAACAGGAAGGGCCTAATTTGTAAAAGAATGAGTGCCGTTTGCAGTACTTAGTTATATTATTTCACGTTATCATTCAGCACAAGAGTTTTCAATCAGCTTTTTAATTAATTACTTTCTTTTAAAAATGTCATATAACATATAACTCTATTATATTCAGCTCTATAGACAATCAGAACCACGATTAAATCGTAATACATATAACCAAAAGATATACAGACACCGGTGCATATAATAAAGAATGTTATCTTTCAAAAGTTCATAAAGGGTACTTCAATTTCAAACACACAATGTAACAAAAGGATATCATGAACATTTATATGGTCCTACAATGTCACAATTGTATACACTTTTCTTTTTAAGGATTATTTTCAGAAAAAAGTCTAAAAAGTCAACGTTTCGGTCTCTCATGCAATCGTCCGTGAGACCATCTTCAGGACTATTGTGTACAATATAGATGGCCCCTGGGATTGATTTCAACTGATCCTCTCAGCGGGACAGTTGTAGTAGTCAATATCAATGTATGAAGATGGAACTGATCTTTGTTTGGTTGCTGTTGTTTTAGGTGTGCGGATAATCATCACAGTATTAGTACAATTCTAAGGAGACTCGTGTATTTTTATCCAGAGTCCCTCGGTTTCCTTCTTTCACAATGAATTTGCGATTATGGATTAATCCACTATTAAGTGTCTCGCATCTAGGAATAGCAGTCTCTCCTATTGGACTATCTGTTAGTCCTCAAAAAAGGCTGCTCAAATTAAGCATTGATCTCAGCTGCTTCACACAGGTAATCTGGTGTTTCCCTCGTCATTTCCAGGACAGCAAGGCCTCACTGCACATGCCTCTACCCTGCAACTTTCCAATGACACTTCCACTGCCCATTAAACACTCTTTCAGACACATCTATCTGCCTGATGTCCCTGCAGCCTCCACCCACGTGCAGTCTCTTTAATATACAGGCCCAGCTATATATGCCTACAGGTTCTACCCCACAGCTGCCCATTGGTGCATTCAAAGATGAAAAATGAGAAGTACCTTTCATCTTTCATTGCTAGACACATCTGTATGCACCTGTTTTACACCCATGGGCATGAATCGGCACCCTGAGCCCTGTGGCTGCCCAGTCCTTCCTCTCTGTTGTCTATTCTCTGCGGTCAGCCAGTGCCACTGCATGCCCTTTGCTGGGATGAGAGCCCGAGGCAGGCCTGCCCCATCTCATTTCCCGCCTTGTGAAGTCCCGTCCCGGGATTTACACGACTGATCACGCAGGATGTGTCCCTCCGCCGCCCTCTGTAGCGAGCGGAGTCAAAACGCTTCATAATGAGATAGTAATGATAAAAGCATTTTGTTTCTCTGTCTAGAATCACATTTTCATTAAAATCAAAGCCCTGGAAAATCACCGTAAGTCTCGAGGAATGAGAAAATTTCCCATTCAGAGCCCGCGGCCTGTGCTTTTCAGGTGATGTGTCCGCGAGAAGGGGGCGCGAAGGCGACAAGGCGCCGGCGTGGGGGCAGGAAGCCAGGGGGAAAAGGAGCAGAGAGAGGGGAGTGAAGAGAAAGCTGCAAGGAGACAATGGGTGAAGGGCTAGAAAGGGAACTAAAAGCATCTCTGGGAAGTGGTTTAATGTGAGCTCCACCATATTACACAAAGCCAGACATTCTAGAATCTAGAGGATTCATGCTATACCATAAATTCCCAAATATACAAGTGGAAACTTGTGAAATATTCCCATAGTTTGGTGTCTTGCAAAGTAGCAAGAAGGAGGATTTCTCTGCAGACCATATAATTTAAGTGACCTTGAATAAAGTGCCCTCGAACTGCTGATGGGTTAGGGCCTTGGGGCCAGATTGGCTTTGGGACCAGATCCTCCGGACAGGCTCTAGGGTGGTGTGACAGGTGCCACCGCACCAGGCGCTGAGTTCTGGGTGGCGCAATGTTTGCAAGGCCATTATGGTTTTAAAAGCTGCCCTGTACCTTGCCTCCAGAAATTTCCAGGCAGCAATAAAAACGTCGAGGCTCTGGTGATGAATAGACCTGCTGCTGAGAGACCAGCGTTTTATCTGGTGGAAGTTTTGACTCATGATAAGGTAGCACAGAGGGTGAAAATGCCTGTTGCAAAGAACATGTAGGGAGCACTTGAGAAAGTGTATATAATGTAAATAGGTCAGTGGGTTACTGCTTTTGTCAGAGAAATCCTTTTGTTACTTGCAGTTTATTAGCTAAATTCCTAATATGTAACCGTGAGGTATTAGCTGTCATCTAAGAACTCCATGGAAACTGCAAGGTATACATCAGAGTGTTGTGATTCCCCCCACCCCTCAGTCTTTCATTATACTAGTGTTGTAAAAAGTGTTCATTTGAGTAGACACTGATTCTTATTATTAAAGAGAACCCATAAACCATTGTGCTCCGCTTTAAATTCAGAGTTTGTGCTTCTACAAACCAAGCACTCTTAAAATATACTGCCTACCAGTATGGATGTAATGTCACTTCTATACCTTGTAGTCCTCTGTCTTATTTAACATTTCTTGTACACTGATTAACACACGTATAATCATACATGATTGTCTCTGTGCAATGTATGTGTGATGCAAAGTGCTCTGACATCCACACTGGTATGTGTGGTGCTATAAAACGAATTAAATGCATCTGAAAGGGGGGTAATGGAGACTTGAGGGGCACATGTTAAAGGGTGGTAGTGAGGGAATACACACTGTCACACCAGGCACCACCAGCGCTAAAGTGGGCCCTGCCTCCTGCACCCAGTCCTCTAAGAGCTTCCTGCACTCGCCCCATCAGATTTTGTTAAACCCAGTCTGAATTGTTTTTAAATTCACACAAAAGTACACATGAAAAGCTCCAAAAAGGTAGGGGAGGGAATCTAACGGCCTAACTACGAGTGAACCCTATTTGATGCTGTAATAATATGACACCAAGGTGTTCGGAATTTATCACCTGCGATAATTATCACACATTCTGAGTTTCTGTGTACTAAAATGCTGATTTTTGTGCCCAACCCCATCCCTGAAATCAGCACATCTAGGCCTTTCCTCCTTCTTACATTTTGGCAGCTTTAACCTGCTGAAATATATCAGAGGGTATGATCTTTATCTCACCTAATAAACGTAGGGTGCAATAAACATTGAGCAGGGATCTCAATTTAATGGGCCACCTCTAATAAGGCCCCAAGATTGATGTCAGATGGAAGTACGGCTGATGGGTCTAGGCTCCAAATCTTGGCATTAGCGACATGTTGCATATTGAAACGGGCCCAAGGCAACTCACGCATTGAAAAAGGAAAGTAGCCCTAAGAACTAGGAGCAGACAAGGAAGAATCCAAAAAAGAATCCTGACAACAGTAACATGATCAACTCAAGAGGACAACTCATATGGACCTAGCGGAACTAGACTCGCACAGGTAAGAAGAAACACTGAGCACAAGAAGAGTGCCCGGCATTGACATGCATCCAACTGTGTGAAAATGTTGCATCTCCTGCATGCTTGGTTTGTCCCCCACTTGCACCACAACTCCTCCGGCAGAGCTATACTCAAAACATAGTTTGTTTTTAAGCTCCTGTGCAAAGGAGACAATCCGGTGGTCCTCTGTGATTCTAATTTAAACACTGCACCTTCTCCCTTGCCCTGCTCCCTATGGAGCCCACCATTGTACACTTACTTTCTGAGTGCAGCACAGTACTCCTCACCTTCCACATATATTAACCCTCTTTGTACAGAAAGGTTGGTTTGGCCGAATGCAAACAAGAAACAGGCATCCCCGATCACTAAACCAATTCACTGCAGAAGGTAAGGTTGCAAGTTTGATCGGCTCTCAACTATCTCACATATCAAGAGTGAACTTAAAGATGGGGCTATCTCAAGAGGGCTACACAAGCCTTAATGGTTTTCAGACAAGTACTCTGGCCTGATGATAATGGAATATCTTCTGACTTCTGGAGAAGGTCCTAAATCTGGAGTATAAACCACCAGTAGGATTCTTCCACCGTAGATCTCTATAATAATAGTAACAAGTTTTGTGCATAGAGCTTCACACCGTGCTTCTGGTCTATCTAAATTACAAGTGTTACTTTTTCCCAATTTGATGGTAAATAAGTCCACATTAGCGAAGGAACTCATCATCGGAAAGCCACTACCGATATCAGAGGCGAGAGTTTACTCAATGAACCACTTTGCTGACAATTTCACTGCAATTTTCACATGGACCCTGCTCCTGATTTAGCACTTTCTCCAAAAAATTGAGAATTGACCAATACTGCCACATCTATATAGAGCAGGCTCTTACACTGTAGGTCCAACTGTTAGGTTTCAAGGCACATGTAGCAGATGCTGTCACCTCCTCTTAAGGAAATACATTATCTGCTTCCTTTTCATTAAATAACCAGCTTGCAAATAAACCATCAATTTTATATTCCACACAATGTGCTTATTACGTATGTTTAAATGGTGTAAAAGCCCCAAGAACCCCACTATTTTGAAGCCTTAGTGTGTTGAGTAAAGTTTGCACCTTAGCTTTGAGGTCCTCGGTTACCAGGAGGCAATTTTTTTTAATTTGTTTTGGAAACTACCTCATTACTGTCTGGCCATTGAGATTGTGGACAGGGATAGGTGTGAAGCCCCTTACCGCTCTCTTCTCTGTCCACCCTCAAGTATGAAGCCTCTTAAAATGAATCTCTTACTGAAAGTGGCCCTTGGCACTCGATTGCCCCTCTGAGCCACCTGCTGTCAGGTTTGTATTACTCAGTGTGCGTACGACTGACTGAGTGCTGGTATTAAGGCTGTTTGCCCCAGTGAATAGCGGGCAGCAGGTACCTTGCTCTGCTGCCACAGTTCGTCTCTTAAGAATAAATGTATCACTTGATTTACACTGCAGTCACCCAATATGTGTGGTAACTGCTAATAAATAATTGCTTTAATTTTTAATTTAAACCTCTTTTTTTCTGGAGTTTTATATCTTCTTTCTTATAAAGTTCAAATTACAACATCAACAGTATCTTAATATTTCTAATTGACCAAATAATTAATTTAATACAAAAACATCCATTCCTTCAAATTACACATCAGTCCTTGAATTACTGCCTATAGCGCTCAATTTCCAGTTATTGCCTCCCTCTGATGACCGAGTCACCCACCAACAAACCTGGGGCCTTATCTTGAGTAACTGTAATGTAAACTGTACATATGTATCTTTCTATCCCTTATGTATCCAGCACCCCTCCTCCTCCCAATCGATTGTATACTCTGATGATTCCATGCCTTTTGTCCAACTCTACGATTCTATAAAGCATTCTGATACCCTAACGGGTCAAGTTTGCGCTTTATAAAACACAAAAATAAATAAATAAATAACAAAACACCGTTATTCCCGTGCCTTTACTTACACTATGAGGTGACCTTATCAGCCCATGGAATTATATTTGTTTTTTCTTAATTTATTTTTCCAATTAGGAGGCCGTTATTTAAGTTAATTAAATCCCCTTGTATTCCTCATGATTATGCTGGTGACGCATTTCAGCCTTGTTTTATTTTTACGCACATATGGGAGGGGCTGTTAGAATATTTTTACAAGGTCAGCTGGCTTATAAATCGTTCAGTACTTTATTAGGGACGTGAATATAATCATTCGACATGCTCAACGTGTTCATATTTGTTCTCTTTTTTTGCAATTTTATAAAGCCAAACTGGACCTTCAGGAACTGGAGTGTTTTACAAGCGCACCAGTTACGCTATACCTAGACACATTCACTTTTTGTTCTTTTTTCAGGAACTTGAGATTACGAGGTTTGTCCAGAATCGCACGATTTTTAGCCAGACACCCCGGGGCCTCATTTATGAAAAGTGACGCATCGCTGCGTGAAAACAGCGATGTGTCACTTTTCACTGCGCTCTCCCTGCGACACTAACGATGCGTCATATTTACAGTATGACGCATCATGTCGCAAGGAGTTAGAGATACGTCACTATTTCCGATGTATCTGTAGGCGCAAAAGTGACGCATTGCTGGAGTGTGTCACAAAAGGGCATATTTGGAAAAAGCTAATATTACATAGGAACCTGGATTGATGGGCTAGAGACTTTGGTGATTAATTAGTTGAGTCAGGCTGGATCATGGCTTGACATGCTTTGATACAACCTAGATCTGCTTAGTTGGCTCGAGCTCTGCCCTCTGCTTTTTGCCTTCAGTGACTTCTTATGAGCAGCAGAGGGGTTGTGCCTATGGAACATCTCATTTACTATTCTAACTGCAGCTGTAATCATGTTGGGAAGCATACAGTTTCCCACAAAAATATTCCAGGAGGCTTATTTACTTCTCAGTCCTGGAATATGTTGGGCAAAGTTAAAATCCTCTCACATATTTCAAAGCAGGGTTGAAATATAATTTAGCATGTTAGTGCGGAAAGGGCATAGCTGTAAGCAGAATTGGCAGGATTGGATCACGGGTGAATTGGGTGAAATGGGGCTCTTACAGATCACTGAGTGGAAAAGGCCGCTTTATTGAAACAAGTGAGTATTACATTGGCTCTATCATAGTATACGCACACAACAAACGGAGGCTCCCAGCACCGCCCATACACATTGGAATATGGAGCTAGGTAGGGAGGTGACTGATGACCAGTGGACATACTGCTGTCTCCAAACCTCGCAAATTTCCGCTAGTTGTAGACTGCTGGTCATACACTACAAACCTACAACGCCTATACTACACTCCCGCTAAAAAGTATTGATTCAAACTGGCAGATAATGATTGCTGTGAGAGATGTAAAAACCCTGGGGCCGGATTCATACATTTAGCATGGGAATGCCCGAAGATACAGGAGTATTGGGGGCAGATCTTCGAAGCACTTGAGAAAATGACAAATGTCACACTGGAAAGGGATCCCTTACTGGCGCTTTTGGGCCACACCGCACAAGTTCCCAAGCTGTATCGCAAGTTCATTGCCACGTCGCTCCTACTGTCCAAGCGTAGAGTAGCTTGCAGGTGGGGTATGGGACGGGCTCTGAAATTCAAGGACTGGCTGGACGACCTACTCTATTACCAGGAGAAGCTGACAACCTATGCTGAAACGCTCCTGTGTGCTTCCAGGCCCAAAGATATATGGGGTCCTCTCCTAAGCTATCTCCTAATGCAAGACCCGGAAGGAGCGGATACCTTCCCCCTGGGAAATGATGCTTAGTTGTTGCATGATCTTTTCTTTCGCTTGTCTTCCAAGCTCCCCTCTTCCATACCAAAGGTATAGGAAAGGATTTCAAATGTCACTGCTCTGTGCTCTACGGTTCCCTAATTCGTCACTGACGCTCAAGTCCTAGGGACCTGTGACTAATGTGATATGTAAGTAGTATGGTGCTACATGCCTGCCAAGACATACCCTTAGTGTGCCGAATGTTACTCTATTGTTACATACTTGAAGTGCGTAGCCTTACTCTATCTGTGTGCTACCGAGGACTTATTCACATGTTGTTCTTATTGTGCTATTTTTTTATAATTTTTTTCAGGGACAAGAGTGATCAATATGCAAGACTGGCGCATGTCTGTATTATGGTTACCAGATGCTGTAATGTTTGTTACAAAAAATGAAAAATATTAAATAAAAGGTTAAAAAAAAAGTGCGTATTACATCAAAAATCCTTGGCAAATGCCTTACAGAACTAAAACCTCACTATGCATTCAGTACTCTACCTTACTTCCCCCCCCTGCCCTAATCCTACCCTCCATATACATACCCTTCAAACTTTACCATGATAAATACTCTACTTCTGTGATTGATTCACTTTAAACTTCCCCTTCTGCCTAGTAATGAACTAATTAAACTGTGCTCAACTTGTTATTCCTAAAATGTAACATTTTAACTCCAGGACTTCAGGTGTAATCTCGTTGAAACCCTCCCTTTCTGCCTGCTTACCCTGTATTATCCGAAATAACCTTCATTGAAGGCCTGCAAACTTGTGGGCCGAGCGCCACCAGAAAAAAGGCACTGGCCTGACTTTTTCTGCCCTAACAGCAACAATTCACTCCAGTGTCTGCAAATTCCTTACCAAAAACTCCCTCAACTCCAACAAATACAATCTCATCCCATAGTTAGACAGATGTAACCCGTTGTCTCTAAAGAACTCAACGTCCTCATAATGCATGTCAACATGCTGCACGCTGTCTATCCTTCGTCCCATCAAAAACGCAGCATTTCCCTATTCACTTTCCACAGGGCCCTGTCTATGGTTGATGGTGTGGCTACACCTTTCCAACATCTCCCAGGCGTAAACTCAGTCCACACTACAATACAGCCTGTCTACAGTGCTCGTATTTCTGTGAGATCCCGTTTCATGAACCGTGAAAGTGCTAAAGCCTTCTCCACCACCATATCATTCTCTCCTAAGTGAATAATCAAAATGTCCGGGCAAGTATTGTTTGGCATAATCACATTAAACTTGAATACCAGCTCCTTCCACATCATGCCCCCCTTACCAAACCAGTTCATTGTCAAAGAGCTTCATTGAAAACCCAAATTCATGGTGAACAACCTTTACAACGAAACTTTTACAACGCACTACCATTACAACGCGGTCATTACAACGCCAACCATTACAACGCATTGCGCTGGGGGGCGCTCTAGGATAGGGAATAAGTTTAATTTATTATCCAACACCTTCCCTAGTGTCCACGGGGACTGGTGTTGGAATAGTAAATTAAACTTTTCACTATCCAGCACCCCAAAGCGCTATGCATTGTAATGGATTGCGATGTAAAAACCGCGTTGTAAAGGCAGGCGTTGTAATAGCCTGCGTTGTAACATCATACATCCCAAATTCATACCACCTGGACTCCTGCCTGCCACCCTGGCCGCCTACCTTATGACGGAGTGCCCAACAATTCACACAGTCAAGCTAGCAGCCAATGGGTCTGGTGCCAAACCTGAAAAAGGAAACAGAATGAACATGCCATTCAGCTAACAAACGCCCCCTTCCCCATCGCTATTCCCAACATATCTCAGAAGACAATCTGATGATCTCCTACCCAGCCCGGTTATATATTCCGTAGACCAACCCCTTTTTCTGACTTCTGTTGCTGCCCCAATCCTACAAGATTGTGTGCCAAAATCGATAGGCACCCACCCGCTTTATAATTGCCCTTCTCAGGACTGCTAGCAGTTGACAAGACGGGTCCCCCTGTTGGTGTTTGAAACCCCCCTACCAATGTCCCCACTTGTGGCTCTAGTATCTTGCCACTTCACAGAGCCAGTCACTTACTGCTGAGCCTGTAACACAACTGACTATCCCTTTGACCTCTGGGCTGTCTTTGACTATAGCAAACATATTTCAAAGCTATTGTGCCAAAAAGTAAAATCCTCCCATGCCACACCTGGGGTACCCCGACCATCTAAGAGGTCTGACATCCTGACAGTCCAAAAAAACATCCATGTCATCAGTGTGGAGAAAAAAACAACTTCAAAGTGCGAAAAGACAACCCTGGTAAACCATAAATCACCCTGCAAAAATTGATCAATAAAGAGGCTTCCTCTTAGGAACAAGCATGTAAATAGTCTGCACACGTAGACCCCGCCAAGGACCTGACTACCAGTTAGCACATCCTATGTCTCCCACTGTCTATAAGGCCAGCGGGATATGAATTCTGCCTCCGCCTTTCTCCCTGGCCAGCCCATGGAACCTCTCCCATTGCGAACAAGACAAAGCATCCGCAATGTCATTATCTACACCCCGTATTTGCTTAGCTTTTAACAAAATGTCCTGTCTCAAACACTCCAGCACAAACACACTCAGCAACTAGAGAACCTGGGCATCTTTTGCTGACTGCCTGCTGACCACTTCCACCACAGCCATGTTATCTATCTGGAAGAGGACTTTCTTATGTTGCAGTCAGGATCCCCACAATGTGACAGCTACAGCTAGTGGAAAGAACTCTAAAAATGCTATCCTCTTTCTCCCATGTTTCCAACATTTGGCTCATTCTTCTGCACACCATTGACCCGGCCATTAAAGAAAGAATCCTATCTCACCTGAGGCTTCAGAGAAAATCTGAACAGCCCAGTCAAACATCCGTGAAGCTGCAATCAAAATGACATGGAAGGAGTCTAAAAAGCTTCACCACATCTGCAGATCTCCCTTCACCCCTGCAGATAATCTCCCATGATGACATGGTAGGGAGAGCCCCGATAGCGCTAGAAACAATCTCTTGCAGAACGTCCAGCCAGCCGGTATCACCCTACATGCAAAGTTTAGGTGACCTAAAACACTAGAATCTCTCTGACAGTCACCTTCTGTTTTGTCAACATGGTGTCTAAAAGTACCTGCATCTTGCATTTTTTGGCCAATGGTTGGCGTGCCATTATGGCCACTGAATCCAACTCCATTCCTAGAAATGTGATGATATTTACTGGACCTACTGTTTTTTCTGGGGCCAATGGAACCCCCACGTCCTCCATGAGCTCCTGTAAACCTACCAACAGATGCTGGCAGTCCGCAGAACCGGAGTTCGTGACCAGAAAAAAATCATTGAGTTGCCATTAAGAGCCATGGCAGAAAGGTGCTGAAATGCTCAAAATGTGCACACCAAAATGAGCATCCCACTAGGAGTGCCTTGTTCACGTGCCATGAACCTTCAAACTGGATAGCCAGCAATTGAAAGCCGTCTGGTAGGGAAGCAACCTAAATACTGATTTTATTTCACATCTGGCCATGTAAGCACTTGCTCCTGCTTGTTCTGCCATGGCCACTGACACATCCACTGAGGAGTAAGATACAGAAGTTAACTCCTCTTCTATGAAGTCATTGATCAAGAGGCCTTCCGGCCATGACAAATGTTGGATGAGCCTAAAACACCCCACCTCTTTCTTGGGCACTACCCCAATAGGGGAAATAATTAGGTCATCCATTGGCAACTGTGAAAAGACCCTGCAATTCTCCCTTCATTTATTTCCTTGCATAGCTTGTTCCAGACCACCTGTGGGTGTGCCTTCACGGACTTCAAATTTTCTGCCCATCACCTCACTCTCAGACCTGTGTAACACAATCTGAAACCCCACGTAAAGCCCCCCTGCAATAAGCGAGCGTCCGCACTATTCGGGTGGGAGCCCAGCCAAAAAGTGAGTCTATCCAACTTAACCAGTGTAGCAGTTTTTTCCCTGACACCCCTGAATGCCCCTTCTCCTTCGATAGTCCCCTGATGGAGCTGCTCCCCAGAGTTCTGAGGCCATTGTGAACAGGGAGCATTCTGCTATGACCCATACATACTGCCTAAGTTTCCATAGCAGTTTACCAGGGGGTGCTTGGATCACTTGTGTCTGAAACTACAATATACCCTGGTGCACAAACCCTTTAATGTAATCCCAACAGGCGCCTTGGATTCCTCCTTGAACCTTATTGTAGGTACCATCCTTCCCCAGGTTGGACCAGCCTGAAAGAGCCAATGCACTATAGGCAGACTACTGGATGCATATATATTCTTGCCAAACTTCACTGAGCCCATTGTCTGATGCAACAGATCTGTATCTAACTCCCCCCACTTTGCTTCAGGGTCCCACGCCATGCATACCCTAAATTCCTCATCAAAGTAAGCCCATGCATTGCCACCAAATGAAATGTGTGCCTTATGTATCACATCCATGTATTTAAATAACCCTATACTCCGCTCAGGATATTTCTCACAGAAGACACTGATGTATATAAGGAATGCTGTCGTCTAATTCTCAATGGTCATGGGTACTCTCAGGCGTTTAGCCAACTCACATTCCTCCTCTTTTGAACCCTCTTTTGTCCTAAGCTCCCTATGCAGAAGCTTGAACATCTGGACATACTCACCTTTCCAAATTCTCTACCTAGCTAACAGCATCAAGTGAGCTCCTAATGGCTTTGTAACCCCCATATGGAGGAGTTTCCTTATCTTAAGGTCCTTACTCTCTTTTGCACCAGGTTCCTCTGCATTCTTCTTGACCCCTTATCTGTCATCATCCCCTATGCCCGAAGACATATCCTTACCCGTCTCTACCTCTGTGGGCTGCTCTTTCCTTGTCTATCCTCTCCCAGTGGCCCCTATTTCTTCAAATACTTTGCCCCCTGTTGTGTCATGTCCCCGGTACCTACCCCAGTGTCCTTGATGTACTTACCCTGTTGCAGTCGCCCTTCTTACCCCCCATCATACCTTGTGTCTACCCCTGTGGACACCCTGAGTGGACCTGTTACTTGTACCACATTCGCTTTCTTACTCGGCCATAAGGTCGGTGCCCGCTCCAAAGCCTGCCACCTTCCCAGTACGCAATGCTGCCTTGTCCCTTGATCAGTCTGTGCCCATCCTTACTCTCATCTGGGAACCTGCAAAATAGCACTAGATGGGGGATTAGAGTTACCCCCATCCACATAGTTCTTCTCTGCCCTTCTGGCAGCACCACTAGGTTTGGTACCTCCGTATCCACAATTTCCCCTTCCTCAAGACTATATCCCCCATAATCCAAAACATCATCATGCCATGCAAGCCCTACTGGGCCAGGACCCATATCCACCACTCTGTGTGGCTGCTGCTGCCCCTCATCAGGCTACCATACACCATCTCTTGAGGGGCCGTACCATACCCTCTCAGGCGATCCCCTGATGCAGGTCGCTTGGACCCATACTGCTCCCAAGATATAGAAGCTCTCCTTCACTCACATGTTCACCCTGTTAAGGCCATCAAAGACCTTCTTGCACCATCTGAGGCAGGGTCCCACGATGCCCTCCAGCTGTCCATTCTGGGCCACGTCTTCTCTTCCCCCTGGAGCAGATGAGCCGCACTGTGCTCTCCCAGGTCTGCTAAATGGCGAACTAAAGAAGAGGATAGGCCCTGTGTGCAGCCCCTTGAAAAAAATCCTGCTGGTCTCTGTCCCCAAGTGCCCCAAAACTACACTTTTACCCTTTATCTCCTACTAGGGTGACCAACCGTTGGTAAATTGAGCAGACCGTCCGTTATTTTTGTATGATGTCTGTAAGGCGTCCGTAATTTGGGGTCCCCAAATTACAGGTGCCTTACAGACATCATATTAAAATCAAATTGGGGAATTTCAGGAAGGTTTGCTGTTCTTCTGCATGAGGCCCCATGAGTTTAAAAGTTTCCACTCTGGCCTTTCACACTTATCTTTTAAATTGTAGACTGAGGCTGCCTGCAGCAGCCCCTCCCGAACCTCGCAAAGCCTGTGGACTGGCCCAATGTCATTCTGAGACTGCAGACGATTATCACAGATGGAATGACAATGGGCCCTATAATAGTGACAGCATGTGGTGTGCCTTCTCCTGCACAAATCTTGATTGCAGAAAGGGCCTGATGTCGCTTTGCAGAGCTGCGCGCATACTGAAAAACTGTGAAGTGCACGATTGTCTCAACCTTATATAAACTTATTTTGACTTGGACTTATTTGCTGGTCCATTTACTTATATACTATTGTGCGACCTCCTCTGATATGTCTGTAAAACGTATGTTTTGTCCAATATTTTTGTCCTGAATTTTGACCTTCTGCCCTGAATTTTTGTCCTGAATTTTGACTTTTTACACTGACTGTCCTGAACTTGCACCCATGCCAGTTGGTCACCCTACCTCCTGCTGACCCTTATGTACCAGCCTGTTATGTTATGTTAGTAAGCACTTGTAAAGCGCACGTACACCCGTAGGTTTCATGGCGCTGGCATATACCTTATGAGACTTACGCAAAGTGAAACCTACTCCCATGTCTGCCTCCTTGTCACTCCACCCCAGGATTGCTGTACAATGGTAGAAGCCCTGCCACGTGGCTCCACCTGCGTGGTTGGTGTCCCCTTCAGCTAGAAAACTATGTGATACATCTAACTGTTCAGCCTCTCCCGGCTCCACCCCCCTCCCCCATCCTTGCTCCGAAATCTGGGAGCTGCCTAATCCCAGGCCCACCTTCTGCCTCTGAATCCATCCAGCACCACCCCCCTTGAACCGTAGATTTATTTGACCCCAAAAAGCCCAGGTCATCAATCCAGTCATCTGTAAACTGCAAGGGGGTGCGAACGCCCCCCCTTCACCTGATTCATGACACCAAAATACTCTGATTCAGGGTCACCCTAAAGAGAGCCCCGCAAAACATGGCATCCTCTTCTGCTATCCCTTCCAGATCATTCTGATCAGGCAAATCAATGCCCTCCTCTTGCCCTGCCCCTCGCCGGCTCCGGGCTGATCCTACCACCTCCCAATTATGGGATATATATGCCCCACGCCCCCTCCCACTTGCTCTCTTGCAGACATTTTTCCCTTCAGGCCCCGTCCCCCAGGGGCCTTCCTTACTTGGCTCCTGGAGGATAAAAGGAGGGCTCCCACTGCCCCATTCCTCGTGCTGCTTCTGGCCAGCGCCCCACCTTCGATCCGCGCCCCTACTCATTTTAACATTGAGGCTGCACTGTGTGATGGTGTGTGGCCCCCAACACATACCTGTGCTGCTGCTGGGCCTCTCGAAGGTGAGCACGTGGGAACGGCAGCTGCCACACCCCTTGAGGTCTACACTTCCCCTGCCAATAGCTCCAAGTGCCCGGTCTCATTAAAGTAGTTTGGGGGCCTCAGACACAGGATCATCTTGCATGGTGGGATATAAACTATCAAACTTCCAGGCTGATAATATTAAAGCCTCGGGGGCGTGGCCAACAACATGGCCGAGTAGGACGTGTGCCTGCAGAGGTCCGGCTTGCTTCATTGATCTGACAGATAATATGGTGGCCCACAGCCTCGCAAACCGACGTGATTGACTCCACGGAGGTCCCTAATCCCTCCGGCGGTCTCGGTGGGCGGTCGGGAGCCGGGAGTCCGAGTAATACGTGGAAGAAAGGACGAGCTCTGAGCTCCTGGAACGTGGCCTAAGATGGCGCCGCAGTGACCCGGTCTGCATCGCGGAGCGCCACGTGACGCTGCAGCCTGTAGGGAGCCCGGCTTGCGGGAGCCTGTCACCCTGAGGACTGACTGTGGTGGCGGAGGAGGATAGGCGGCTGTAAAGATGGGTCTCAGTCAGTTACCATCTTAAGTACTTTATTGGCAACTCTGCTTCATGTAACAGGAAACGATCTCAGCAGGTAAACAGCTCCCCATCAACTGTCCCACCCTGGAACCCTACAAACACATTCCTATTCTAAGAACCTACCCACATTCCTAAGAAGAATACTACAACACAACACATCTTCCCCCTTACAAAAATGAAAAGAAAGGAAATTATATTCAACAACAAAAGGAAACAAAAAAACAAATATAAATAGGTCAGTTTAACATGTAATCTTTTAACCTGTGAGGAGTATGAATGACTCTTCCAAATCTCCCCAATCTCATTGCATCTGTACAAGTTTGTTCATCCAAATCTCCGCCTTCAATGCGATTCCCTTCTTCAATTCCCTCTTCACCTTCCATTGTATCCTCCACCTCATCTTCCCCCAAACATAGCTGCAGTTCCACCAACATCCTCCTCCTCTGCTTTTTTTTCATTTTTACATTTAGCGATTCGACTCATATGCCAAACCCGACCATCACTAAGTCTGGCAGAATTCTTCAAACACTCCACAACTTTACATGGCTTCGAATATACACTTTCTCCCTTTGCCACTTTACCCAACTTCTTAGTTTTAACCCAATCTCCCACCGCAAGCTCTTCCATTCTTGTCACATTTTTCTCATCATAGTTCCTTTTGTACACTTGTTGTGCTTCTATAATATTCTCTTTTACTTTCTGTGGTGACCATTCTACATGTTTAGCACTATTCATCCAACCAGTATTGTCCCTTGTGATCGGTTCCCTGCCCCTCATTATTACAAAAGGACTCAAACCAGTGAGAGAAGGCGTGAGACGATAACCCCACAACATTTTCCTTAGTTCCACCTCCCAATTCTTCTTATTCTGGCATGCAATTTGTATCGTTCCTTTGATTACGCGATTAAATCGCTCTACAGCTCCATTGCCAGAAGGATGATACACAGACGTCAACGCATGTGTGATACCATTCCTTTAAAAAAAATCTTCCACCTTTTTCGCTGTAAAGTGTGTGCCATTATCGCTGATAATTCTTTTAGGCAATCCCTCCCTTAAGAATATACTCTTGAGAAAATCGATCACAGTCTCTGCATCTGCTTTTTTGACAATTTCTAGTTCAACCCATTTACTGAAATAATCTATCAAAACTATGATAAACCTACTCTCAAGCTTATTCTGAACCGGACCAACAAAATCAATTGCTACCAAATCCCAAACCATCTCAGGACATTTAACAGGAGACAATGGTGGTTTTAACGTCGTCAAGTTTTTATCTGAATCAGCACACTCCCTGCATACCCTCACTACTCTTTCCACCTCAATATCTACACCTGGCCACCAATATGAGCTCTTAACTCTTTTCTTGGTCCTAACAATCCCAAAATGTCCTTCATGACACAAATCCACTATTATCTTCCTTAGTGTTTTCGGTGGTACAACCTTTCCTCCTCTGAAAATAGATCCTGACTCTACACTCAACTCACCTCTAACTTCCCAAAAACTCCTTTCTTCTTCCACATCTGGTTTCCTTCCACCCCAACCTTCCAAAATCCTCTCTTTTATTCTCTCTAGCAACTCATCTTTACCATAATGCTCAGACCATTCCTTTTCACCAATTAACTCCTCGAAGTCTTCCTCCACCACAGCAATTTGATAATCATCCCACTCACTTCTGGGTACTTCCTTTATTGGTAATGGCATCCTACTCAAACAGTCTGCAATCCTATTTTGCACCCCTGGAACATACTTTATCTTGTAATTGTAGTCTTGCAATCTCATTGAAAATCTTGCTATTCTCGCTGACGCCTTAATCATTCCTTTAGTAGTCAACAAACTCACCAGTGGTTTATGGTCAGTTCTCACATCAAACTCATTACCCCATAAATACGCTCTGAAATGCTCCATACCCCACACACAACCAAGGGTCTCCCTTTCAATTACTGAATACAGTTCCTCTGCAGGTGTTAAACTTCTCGAAGCAAATCCAATCACCACTTCTCTCTCTCCCCCTTCATTTTGCGTCAAGACTGCACCCAAGCTTTTTCCGCTCGCATCCACCGTTAACACACTCCTCAATTCTGGATCAAATCCCTTAATTGGTGCGGCACAACAAATTTCTCTTTTAAGGACTTCAAAACTTTTCTTACATCCTACACTCCATTCAAACATAGATCTTTGTTTCAACAACTGTCTTAAATCATAGGATTTTTCCGAAAAATTCTTCACAAATTTCGAATAATACTCCGTTAACCCCAAAAATGAACGGAGTTCATCCTTATTCTTAGGCTCCGGGGCCTCACTCACTGCCTGTAATAATTCTTTCTTTGGAGAGATACCATCTGCACCAATATTGTGACCTAAATAAGCTACTGTTTGTTTAGCAAACTTACACTTCCCATATTCTGCCGTCAGCCCCTTATCTCTCAGAACATTGAAAACATCCCTCAATCTCAGGTCATGAATCTCCCTCTTTTCTCCCATTACCAATATGTCGTCCTGAAAGAATAACGCCCCTGTGATCCCTCTTAATATCTCACTCATAATTCTTTGGAAAACTGCTGCCGCAGAGGCTAGCCAGAACGGCATCCTGACATACTGGAAACACCCAAAAGGTGTAATGAAAGACGTTATCTTCCTGCTTTCTTTGTGCAATTGAACCTGATGGTACGCTGACGATAGATCAACTGTGGAAAACCATTTCATTCCCTTCGTCTTTGCCAGTAACTCATTTATTTTAGGTAGGGGGTATTTGTCAACCAAGATCTCTTTGTTCACACCCCTCAAATCCACACAGAGTCTAATCTTCCCATTTGACTTCCTTGCCACCACAATCGGAGACATCCAAACAGACGACTCTATTCTCTCGATGATTCCAGATGTCTCCAATCTCTCCAACTCTTTCTCCAATTCATCCCTCACTGTGAACGGAACATTTCTCACTTTATAATTCACAGGAACAGCATTCTCTTTCAACTTTATCTCATGCTTGAACCCCTTAAGCACACCAATTTTCCCTGAGAATACATCACTGTACTCTTCTTTGATTTTTTTCTTAAACTCATCATCCTCTTCTAGCACCATAACCTGCTCTTTTGCATTTGGATTGAGAATTATGTCTAAACTGGCTTGATCTTTCCATCCTAAAACGCTTGGCCCATACTCCGCCACATACATCCTTCCTTCTGCTACTCTCCCTTTAAACACAAACGTAACATCTCTACACCCTAGAATGGGAATTCTTTTCCCAGTGAATCCTCTCGGATTTATGTCACTTTCCATTAGATCCATGCCGATTTCTTTCTCGAACATATCCAAATTAACAATTGTACAAGGCGATCCTGAATCAGCTACTAATATCACCATTACTCCCGCCACCTCAATTTCACACTTTGGTTTGTTCCTTCCATTACTCTTCACGTCCAGAATAAAATCCTTTATTATAAAAATGTCATCATCCGAGTCGTCTTCTTCATCCTGCTTCCTTTTCTCGTCTTCTGCCTTCGTCACATATTTTATTCTTGTAGACTTCTCCCTTCTGTAACAAACTCTAGCAAAGTGACCAACCAATCCACAAACTGTACATTTTTGATCTCTCGCTCTACACGCTTGACTGTTCGCCAAATGTGCATAACTTCCGCATCTATAACATGCCAAATTGGATCCGCCTTCTCTTTTGTATTAATTCCTTGCGCCTTGAAAATACTTCTCCGACTTTTTCTCATTAAATTTGTCTTTCTTATCTGCACCAACACTGCTCGCCCTTGTCGTTTTCCTTACAACACACACTTCTTCTTTTTCTTTTCCCTTCTCATCATCTAAGGCTGCTTTCGCACATCTGACTGATACTTTAGCTTTCCTTACCACGGCCAACACTTTGTTGAGTGTTCCATCTCCCATGGTCCATAATCTTTCTTGCACTCTCTTATTATTAGTCAACATAATAATCTGATCCCTTATTAACTCTTCCTCAATTTGTCCAAATCTGCATTTCTCCGCCATTCTTTTCAAAACTCCTAGATAGTCATCAATTTTTTCATCCTGTTCTTGCTTTCTTCTGAAAAACTTGTATCTGTCAATTGCCACACATACTGTCGGTGCATAGTACCTTTCCAAGTCGTCTAAAGCATTTTCATATACGTCTGTTTCTTCATCACTCCTCTCTTTTTTTTGCATCCTCTCATATTGCCTTATTCCTTCTGGTCCCAAGGAATGCAGTAATATTCCTTTCTTTATTTCCGGTGTCATTTCCTCATTTTTAATTGTGAACATGTAATTTTTAAAATATACTTTCCACTCTTGCCATCTTATTTTTGGTTCACCTGGCTCTGTTAAAAATGGTATAGGCGGTGTCAAAGTGAATGTCTGTGCTGCACACATGTTTCCTTTTATGCAACACTGTTTCCACTTCAATCAACTCCACTTCTTTCCTTTTAATCCTTTTTAAATCCTTTCTCCTTTCCTTTCTTTTTTTTTTTTTACAGCAGTACAGTTCCACCGCCCAGAAATCCACTAATGGGCATTTATTGTACTTTATTGCCACTTCTCGTTGTTTCCAACTTTATTGCCGCCTTCCGTTGCTTTTCCCCTTCAAAAACGAACAACTCGGTTTTACCAAAATGGCCGCCGACGTGATGATGTCACACGCTAGCCAATTAGCGCTTCTCCTCGCTTGCGCGTGACCACGCTGCCTCCTGAGCTGCTCTTCACGCGCCTCTCTTCGCGCGTCACAATCGTTCAGACGCTGCTGCCGGGCGCGACATGCCTCACAGAGTTCCACTGGCTGCGCGCTCCCCTTCTGACACCACGCGCTACTCTGAGCTTCACTCGTCGCACGCGCCTCCCAGCTGACACGCGCTACCTGAACGGTACACGATACTTTCTTCTTCCTTTCTCTCAAATTCGTCAATTACTTTTCTTTTCTTCACTCCGCCATACCGCTCACCTCAATTCTGTCCATTTCAAGGATCGTTTTTCTTTTCTTCCTGCCACTGTCAAGGATCGTTTTTCTTTTCTTCCTGCCACTGTACTGTATTCCTTTCCTTCTTCCTCAGTGGGTCCACACAGAGTTGCCCAATCCTCCGTCGCCAAAATTGTAAAGATGGGTCTCAGTCAGTTACCATCTTAAGTACTTTATTGGCAACTCTGCTTCATGTAACAGGAAACGATCTCAACAGGTAAACAGCTCCCCATCAACTGTCCCACCCTGGAACCCTACAAACACATTCCTATTCTAAGAACCTACCCACATTCCTAAGAAGAATACTACAACACAACAGCGGCCTGGCGGAGACCCGCGTCAGACCGGAGCAGCTGAGGTACTGACTGCGGAAGTGGTGGATATCGGGCGAGGACTTTCGGCCTCGCGGAGACCTGCGGCGGCCTAAAGTGAGGGCTGATGGCCGGGAGAGCTCAGCCGGCAGAGACACCGCTGACGGGCCTGGGGCCACGGCAGCCTGGCTGGGAGGGACGCCTGCTCTGCCTACCTGCTTGGATCGGGCGTGAGGGGGGAGACGGTCCGGCGCTGAACTGTGCCTGGACGCTGGCAGGTCCCACCCCCCATAATTGACTGTACAGAGCATCTGGGGCTCCGAAGGGTCCGGGAGGTGCAAGGTGAAGGCCTACATCGGAGCGGCCCTGCGGAGGGGGAGTCTGTGATCCCCCTCGGCTCCCCCCGCTACACGTTGCCTGAGGAGAGCAAGACTAGGCCAGGAGGAGGCCCCCAATCGGCCAGAGGGGCGGGCGAATGGACTAGTCTGGTCTGGAGGATAGGCCTGCACCCCCACGGGGATATGGGTGCCTGGTCAGGAGTGTGGTGCCAGAAGAGAGGGGCAGCAGCAAGGGGGTGCCGGCTGGGCCTCTGGAACCGGGTGTGGATTTCCTGGGACAGGGGTTGCTGGGCCAGTGCCCCAAGCTACAGAGGAGGTGAGCTCCGGGGGACTGTATGAATATTGCCAGCTGAGGAGGTGAGGTGCCCTTTCTGCCTCTGGTGCTTGGTTCCGCCCTCTACACCCCACTTGCCTGGCAATAGACCAACAAGGGGCTTTCTGGAGTGGCCAAGGGAGGGGCACCGTGTGGCGCCTGGTGTGAAGCTGATGGAGGGCTGCCCTGAAGGGAGATAGTGAGGACAGTGGGGGGCGGCAAGAACCAGAGGGGACTACGGATAGCACGGACACTGCCGAAGAACTGCCTGTGGACAGGGCAACATGGGCAAGAAAGATAGAGATCTCAAGACCCCCCAACAGGGTACTCTAGACCGTTACACCACTGCGCCCCTCCCCCCAGAGACCGACTCGCCGGTAGTGCGTACAGACACAGCCCTATTGATGGGGGCTATACAAGTGTCCCGAGAGGACATACAGGCATCCTGCGCGGCCCTGGAGACCAAGATCGGGGAGGTGGGCTCTGAGGTCACGCTCCTGCGGCAGGACTTTCAAAACTTAGCGGAGCGAGTGACAGTGGCTGAGACTAGACTGGGGGAGGCCGAAGACCCCATCCAAAACTTGAAGAAGGGCATGGCGGAGCTCCAATCCTCACATAAACAGCTCCTGTGAAAGGTGGACGATGCAGAAAACAGAGCCAGGTGCAATAACCTCCGTTTTGTGGGCTTTAGAGAGGGAATTGAAGGGGCCAATATGGCTGAGTTCCTGCACTCCTGGCTGCTGCGCACTTTTATGAAAGATAAGTTCTCGACCTGTTTTGTGATAGAGCGGGCCAATCGGGCGCTTTTGGTAAAGCCGCGAGTGGGTGCTAGGCCGCGGCCAGTCATTGCCCGCTTCCTGAATTTCTTGGATAGAGACATGATCTTAAGGGAAGCTAGAAAGCTAGGGGAAATCCGTTTGGAGAACGCACAGATCATGATATTTCCGGACTACATCCAGGAAGTGCAGAAGGCTAAACTGAGGGATCTCTGCATTCAGTACATGCTTCTCTTCCCTGCACAGTTAAAAGTAATCTACAAGGAGAAAACGTACTTCTTTCCAAACCCGGAAGACACATGGCAGTGGTTGGAGGAGCGCCCCCCCCCCCCCCCCCGACAAGACCTGCAGCAGGGGTTCAGAGGGCATCGGATGTGGGGAAACCCACAGAGGCCCCGAGGGGGTCGCCAAAGCCACAGGGACTGAGGCAGACACGTGGGAGTAGAAACGTGGCGACAACCCCTTACCTCATTAAAGGATCAGTACGGCGGCGGCGGCGGAGCTCGGCTTCCCTGGACCCCGGTCAGGTGATGGGTTCCAGGTTTCACTGCCTTGCTGCCAGCGCACGGTCAGAGGAGGAGGAAGAGCCTGGGTGGTACATCTTCGGAGAGTGAAGAAATGGAAGAGCAATCTCTGCATCCCCTGGTAGTGGCGATCAACAACTTGGAACAGGAACCGGTACAGGAAGCGGGGACATTGCAAGGGGACCCCCTGGATTCTAATTCGTGAAGCCGTGCCAAGTTGGGCTGACCGAGTATTGACTCAGTGGCCGGGGAGCACGCAAGTTGGATAACCCCCCAGAGTTTGCTTTGTTCTCTGGCCTAACGTTCTTTCTTGTTCTTACCTGCTTGCACGTATACTTGCGTATGTTTCTTGGTTGAAGGTTTCAGAGCGGGTTTCTTGGGGGTAAGACTGGGAGGGCAACAGACCTCCTTCACCTGGAAGGCCTAATCTCTGTCTTATGATGGCAATGGGACTGGAGGGGAGAGGGAGGTAGGGTGGGGGGTGCTGTTGGGGGGAAGTTACTCTTTTTCCGGGATTGGGAGGGGGGGGGCGGATCTAGATGAGTCTACACTCTGGTTGGGGTTCTTTGTTGGGGGGGGGTTTGTTTCAGCATGTCATGACTGGGACTGTCATTCTCGCCTGGGATCCCGGAGCCCAACTCCTACTGCAATTGAGAGTTTTGTGGTACGATGTACTGTACACTGCTAGATAGTCATGGGACAGAGGTCCAGGGGCGAGAGGGGGCTAAAATCCTCACCTGGACCGTGAACCGCATGGGCAACAAAGTTCAAAGGGTATTAGTACAAGCCTATGTGAAATGGGTGGGGCCTGATATTGTCCTGAAGCAGGAGACGCACCTTCAGGGCACCAAGTGTGGCTTCCTGGCGAGGGGTTCCTACAGAGTGCTAGCGCATGCGGGGTACAAAATGGTCTCCAGGGGGGTTGCCATGCTGATTAAGAAGACTCCTCCCTTTGTGGTCGCGCAGACTTGGACGGACCCACTGGGGACTTATGTGGGGGTGCGGGGAACATGGGGACAACAGGAGCTTACGATTATCTCCGTTTATGCACCGCCAAAAATGCAGCCCAGGATCCTGTCGGGTGTCACAGACATTCTACTGAACACATCGAATACCTTGCAGGTGGTGGGGGGGATTTTAATGATGTCATGTCTTCAGCACAGGATAGGTCAGGATGTAGACCTAGGGACTCGACCCCAACTCTACTGGCCAGAACTGTCTCCACCCTAGGACTAGTGGATGTACGGAGGTGGCTGCACTGAGACGCTATCATCTACTCGTATTTTTCAGGGGCCCATAGGGTGTACTCCAGACTAGACTACATTTTTATATCCAGACAGGCAAGTGTGGAGGATATGGCGGAGTACCAAGCAAGAGGTACCTCGGACCACTCACCTCTCCTGGTACAGGTGGGGGGGCGACGGGCGGTGGGGGCAAAGAATTGGTGGCTGACGGCCTGGGATTTACAAAATAAGGATCTAATGAAGGGCCTAAGAGTGGATGTGAAGGTCTACCTAGCGGAAAACGAGGGTTATGTCTTGTCAGGGGTAGTCCTCTGGGAAGCCCTTAAGGTGGTTTTGCGGGACAGAGCCCAGAACAGACTAGCATGGGAAAAGAGGAAGGTGCTGGAAGCTCAGATTTTGGACTTGTAGCGCGACCATGTGGTCAATAAAGAGCACCAGACTCTTAGGCGGCTTCTGGATGCGCAGCGACAATATAGGGATTTGGCGACGGGTGAAGCAAAAACGCAGGCGCTTGCGACTTTACATAGGATGTACGATGTAGGGGCTAGATCGGGGAGACTCTTGGCGTGGTTGAGTAGGAAAGAGAGAGATGCTAGGTGGGTGGAGCAGGTGAGGGACGAACAGGGGCAATTGCGGCAGACGGACACGCAGATAGCTCAGACCTTTGCCGCCTAGTACGGGGCCTTTTATGAGGCTAGGAACCTGGGTACACTAGATGACACGTTGGGATACATGGCCCAAATTGGCATCCTCGTTCTTTTGGATGTGGCCCAGTGGGACTTAGAGGGGGGGTATAACCTTAAATGAAATTAAGGAGGCCTTGACCAAACTTCGTCTGGGGAAGTCCCCTGGCCCTAACGGGTTTCCCCGCTGAATTCTTAAAAAAAACAGCAGATCTCCTTGCTCTCCACCTCTTGGCACTGTTTGAGGGAGCAACACAGGAGGGTATGCTGCCGCCCGACTTACTCATGGCCACAATTATCCCGATATATAAGGCGGGTAAACCCCCAGAGGACTGTGCGTCGTACCGCCCCATTGGGCTTCTGAACGTGGAGGTTAAACTCCTGGCAATAATCTTAGCTCTTCGATTACGGTGGGTGATCCCTGACCTGGTCCATTTGGACCAGACAGGTTTTCTGCCGGATAGGGCAACCAGACTGAATCTCGGAAAGACCCATAACTGGTTGATGGAGGTGCATACTCGGCGGACCCTCACTTGTTTTTATCCCTGGATGTTGAAAAGGCGTTTGACACGGTACATTGGCCCTTCCTCGAATGAGTGTTGTCCTTGTTCGGCTTCGGACCTAAGTTCCGGCAGTGGGTGCGGTTATTGTATACGGATCCAAGAGCCAGAGTTAAAGTCAACGGGGTGTTATCGAGGATTTCCCCATAAGAAGGGGGACCCGACAGGGGTGTCCTTGTCCCCATTGCGCTTTGCCCTAACCATAGAAGTAGTGGCATGCGAGATCCGACAGAAAGGGGATATTAGGGGCTTTAGAATCGACCAGTCTGACCCGCACAAAGAATGAATATCGTTATATGCGGACGACGTCCTCTTGTATATCACTCATCCTGTCACCACAATCCCGGCGTTGTTCACTGCACTGGGCCGTTATGGCACCCACGCGGGCTATCAGATACATTGGCATAAGTCAATTCTCTACAATCCCCCAGGGGGAGAGGACTGGTCCTACTTGCCTGGGGCGCTGAGAACTACGGACGAATGGTTTGTGTATCTGGGAGTGTATTTGACTCTGGATAAAAGCCTCTCCTACCAGAGGAACGTCAAGCGGGTGTTGGATAATTTCGCTGAGGATGCTGCTAGGTGGAAGGCGCTCCCCTCTCGATCTTGGGCCGTGCAGCCATGTTTAAAATGATTACGCTACCGAGGTTTTTGTACGCCTTACAGAATGAATACTTCCCGCTTCCTCACCAGGTTTTTACTGATATAAATGCAGAGTTAAGATCCTTGTTGTGGCTGGGGAAACAGTCTAGGGTAGCACTGGGAACTCTGCAGTGGAACCAGTATAATGGTGGAATTTCCCTGCCAAACATCGAAGTCTATTACTGGGCAGAACATCTCACCCCCATCAATTAATGGTTGCATGCCCCGGCAATGCATCCCGCATACGGCCTAGAGATGAGAACTATGGCGCGGCGCACCTGCCTATATTATATATATGGAGGCAAGGGGAAGGAACAACTGCATTCAGCTACCAGGGTCACGCTGGGGACATGGGAGAGGGCGACTAGGGCAATAGGCTGAAAGCACACACTGATGAAACAGACCCCAATATGGCACTGCACTTGGCTGAAGGAGTTGCACAAGCTGCGTGGGTTTAAGAGATGGGACGACATTGGTATCTCCGTATCGGGGGATCTGATGAAGAGAGGGGAACTAAAGTCCTTCCAAGTTTTAATGGGGGATATTGGGCTGCACCACACACAGTACTTTAGATATGCGCAGCTGCGACACGCGTGGCGGGCGGAGGAGCCTCTGGTGGGTGGGGCCCTTACCAGAGTATGCACCACTGGAGGGGCGACTGTTGCAGGAACATATCCCATGCAGGGCAGTCTCCCTGACTTATAAAACACTGATCAATAATACACCGGATGGGCTGGTAAAACTCAGAGAATCATGGGAGCAGGATGTGGGGAGATGGATACGGTCAATTGGGGCACTGCCCTGATGCACCCGAGGGAAGTTGCCATCAAGTCTACGACTTATCCAGTATAAAATCTTGCACAGGGTTTATTACGACAGGGTACACCTGCACCAAATGGGGAGGGCTAGCGACACACAGTGCCTCAGATGTGGTCAGGAGAGGGGGGATTTTTACCACATTATTTGGCTGTGCCCCGGCATACAGAAGTATTGGGTGGAGGTCCTGAGGGAATTGGGGGAGGTTCTATAGGTCACCCTACCACTGGATCCCAAATTGGTCCTACTAGGCATAACAAATGATATTGACCTGAGCCGCTCACTCCTGATCTTTGTAGTTCTGGCTATGGTGGTAGCTAAGAGGGATGTGGCGAAGGCGTGGGGGGCCTCTACCCCGCCAAGGCTGGATGAGTGGAGGAGGGGTATGGACCTATACATGGCTGCAGAGAGGGTCATGAACAAGGCAAGGGGGTGCCCTAAGAAGTTATATAGAGTGTGGGGGAAATGGCGCCAATATCATGGCTTGGATGGAGGACTGTGAACCAAGGAGGGAGGGGTGCTCGGCTGCTTTGGTTGGGAGGCGGGTTTAATTGGGACTGTGTTTCAGTATTCTGGGGTCCTCGGAGAAGCAATGTAAAACCCGACAGAGAGGGGGATGATAGTATGATTTTGTGGGAGGGGGAGGAGGGTGGGGGGATGAAGGGTGGTGGTTGATGGTCTTTTGTGACATGCCAGTTGTGTTTATGCACTCTAAAAAGCAAATAAAAATATTTGGGAAAAAAACAAAACATTAAAGCCTCCACTCAAAAACCAACGTTTACCTAAGGCTGCCTGAAGTCTCTATACTCACAACACAGACTTGACAAAAATGTTCTAAACTAAAATGGGCTGCTACCGTGTACACCTGATACAAAATGGCCTGTGGGAGGCCAAAGTGGCCACCTACATACTCTTGGGCTAGATCCTTTACCAGATGTAGCCCAAATCAAGCGCAGGCATCTAGTCTGTGCCTGATTCCCCCAATACGCCTGGGGGACAGACCTCCCTTCCGTCGGCAATCTTCCGTTAGGCCGGAAGGGGTGGGGGCCGGTTTGTTCACAGAGGGCCTGTTTTGTTACCGGGCCGATTTTTTAAAAATCGGCACCCAGCAACAAAATCAGGATTCCATCCTACCAGGTGCCCGTTACAGAGAGACAGAGCCAGACTCACTGCTCTGCACAGTGCACTCTGACCTCTGCTCTGCGGAGATAAAGCACAACTGCCAGCCATTGGTGAGGTGACCTCATCTCACGAATGATAGTGGTGCTTTTTACCCGCACAGACAGAGGTGCAGTAGTTGGGTTGAATTTAGTGGTGCATGTGCCGTGTCACACACGCACTACTAAATACAGCCCAAGTTACCATACCCAGCTACTGCACTGTGCATGCACACTGTGAAGGGGCAGGGTGTGCGCAGGCCGTGCCCACATACTCTTTCGCCGCCACACTGCCACCACCACTCATGACCAGGAACTGAGGCACCTGCCCTGCCTTAATGTAGGCAGCGACGTAAGAGGGGGATAAACAGCCATTACAACGCAGCTGATACCCCACAAGTCATTACATCGCATGCATTACAAAGCATGCGGTGTAACAACGCGTAGCAATTACTATGCATGCCATTACATCGCATGCGCTTATACAACGTATGTGATGTAATGGCAATCCACATCATTGTGAGGAAACTGAGCCTGTTGCGTTTCCTCACAACGACGTGCACCGTGCACCGCGCCTCAGACGACGATGGAACCAGGAGAGAGGAACCACGAGAAGAGATTGGTAAGGGGTATTGGGCTTGGTATGGGGGTTACTTTTTTAGGGTTTAGGGTAGTGTCAAAGTAGTGTTGTAATGTTTGTGTAGTGTGGGATAGTGTTTTAGGTGTAGGGTAGTGTTGGGGGTCGTGCAGGGTAATGTTACAGTGTAGGGACCGTACAGGGGTGGGGTGAGGGTCGAGCTGGGGGTAGTGTATTAGGGTTTAGGGTAGTGTTGTGGTGTTTGTGTAGTGTAGGGTAGTGTTTTAAGGTTTAGGGTAGTGTTGGTGAGTCATGCAGGGTAGTGTTTGAGTGTAGGGACCGGACTGGGGGTCGGGGGAGAGTCGTGCAAGGGGTAGTGTTTTAGGGTTTAGGGTAGTGTTGTGGTGTTTGTGTAGTGTAGGGCAGTGTTTTAGGATTTAGGGTAGTGTTGTGGTGTTTGTGTGGTGTAGGGTAGTGTTTTAGGGTTTAGGGTAGTGTTTGAGTGTAAGGGTCTGACTGGGGGTCAGTGGAGAGTCGTGCAGGAGGTAGTGTTTTAAGGTTTAGGGTAGTGTTGTGGTATTTGAGTAGTGTAGGGTAGTATTTTAGGGTTTATGGTAGTGCTGGTGGGTTGTGCAGGGTAGTGTTACAGTGTAGGGACCGGACTGGGGGTGAGGGCGGGTCGTGCTGGGGGTAGTGTATTAGGGTCTAGGGTAGTGTTGTGGTGTTCGTGTAGTGTAGGGTAGTGTTTTAGGGTTTAGGGTAGTGTCGGTGAGTCGTGCACGGTAGTGTTTGAGTGTAGGGACCGGACTGGGGGTCGGGGGAGAGTCGTGCAAGGGGTAGTGTTTTAGGGTTTAGGGTAATAGTGTGGTGTTTGTGTAGTGTAGGGCAGTGTTTTAGTATTTAGGGTAGTGTTGTGGTGTTTGTGTGGTGTAGGGTAGTGTTTTGGGGTTTAGGGAAGTGTCGGGGGTCATGCAGGGTAGTGTTAGGACTGGGGGTTGGGGGAGTGTCGTGCAGGGATACTAAATTAGGGTTTAGGGTAGGGCAGTGTAGGGTCAATTACCTTTCATACTTTTACCGAGAGTATACCTTTACCACGCATGCCTTTGCGTTCTAATGGCATGCGTGGTAAAGGAATATGCGTGATAAAAGTATGCGATGTAATGGCATGTTGTTGTAATGACAATACGTAGTAATACCCACGTTGTAATTGCACGCATTGCATTACTATGGGTTGTAATGAGTCAGATTCACTTTCGGCGCCAGGCCGCCACCACCACTCGTGACCAGGCACTGAAGCACCGGACATGCCTTAATGAAGGCAGCAACGTAGGAGGGGGTGCAGATCCTTCACTGGTCCGACTCACGCGTCGCGCAGCGCGACGCCTGAGTCTGACCAGTGACCTGCCCTCCCTTCCTAAGTTCGCCCGCCTGCGCTACAGAGAAGTTAGTTCCCTGGGCCTCCAGCTGATTCACTTCACATGCAACTGGCAACCTAAGGTGAGTAAAAAAGCGTCTCCTTTACAGAAGCTCTGTCAGAGCAAAAGTATTGTATGCATTGAACGTGTGTTTGCTATTTGCACATAGCTATATTCCTGCATTACTATAAATGATCCAACCTTCTTTACACGAGGGCCCTTTTAAAGCTTAAAATGGCAAACTATATGTTAAATATGGGATATTAGGATTACTGCCCCTTTAAAACGATTTCCTACTTTTTGGAGATATTGCTTGCAAATGTAGCTTTTGATTACACAAATAACATTTCCTTTCGCACAAGCAAGGTGTGTGTGCTAACATTACAGATTTAAACGCAGATTCATAATTTAAAGCTGCATTTTCTGTACCATCAAGATTATCTGGGTTTGTAACTCAATTAACTGCCATGTGGTATTACAGCGAGAAATCCAACTAACTGTAAAGGAGGCTAATAGGCCAAATATTTGTGTCAGGGAGCTAGTTCGCCAGCACACTGGGTGATGTTTTGGGAGACAAGTCTGGGATGGATGGACATGGTCAGGGTACTCGAGTAAGCATGTCTACAAGGCAAAATAGGGGTGTTAAATGCAGGCCGGATAACATGCACATTTAATGGTGCACCCGTAGTGAAACAGAGCCACACTACCAGTCAAACGTCAGTGTGAGTGGCACTTTAGGGAGGGCTCCTATTTTGGGCGTCCTGGTCTTTGATACACAGCCGCGTGAGTCTTCTGTCTGACCAGTCTGTGCTCAGAACCAGCCTGCGCAGCTTTGTGACAGCAACTCCGGGACTGAAGCAGGATGGGCGTGCATGTGCAGGGTAAAAGGGGTAAGCTGAACTGCTGTAGCTAGCTCTCTAGGTTAATGAACCTCCTCCGTAGAGCTGTGTTGAGCCAGTAGGTCACAGGTTTCCTCCCAGCAGGATCGCTTAACCATTCATCCAGGGTTGAAAAGATGACTCACGTGGCACATTCATTATTAAAGCGCCTTCATACTTGGGCGATAAAGCACTCTAGGAGAATTGGTTTATTGGAAAAGAAGAGTCTATTGGTTTAGACCAATGTTCTTCTCAGCAGCATGCCTATAACAACAAATTGCTGCTTTTAATAAAAACACAATCTTTCACTTTAAGTATCTTCACGAGGCAATTATGCTGTGACAGTGCTTGTTTAAAAAAATTCTGAACAAATCGGAACCAAAGTATATCGCACCAGATTGATCACAATAATCTTCCAGGTTATAGTTATACATTTGTGTTCAGTTTATTACCTATGGACAGAAATGCTGTCCGTGTCCTATTTGATGTTTATTGCACTTGAAAATAATGTAAACAGAAAAATTCAGATTTTAGAAGTCTTTTTCACTACCACACATTAATGACCACTACCACGCCCGGACATTATCAGTCGGTTTGAGGAGAACTTTGTGTTTCTTGAAACTGATAGGCCTGAGTGAGAATTTTCAGAGAGATCGAAAGTTATTGCTATAAATATGGCTCGGGTTTAGGTAGACAGGAGGGTAAACGTTGTCCATTGTTTTCAATGTATTTACTGAATGCATGCTGTAAGGTAGCTCGGTAGGGCAACCATCAGTTACTGAAATATTTGTGTACTTTTTAGGTCGCAAGTCTTTGCCTGACAGGCCGGATGCAGCCTATTATCCTCTGAGATTGATAAAATGAGTACCACTGTGCCGAGTAACCATAAACTAGGAATACCCCATGATGAAGTGCATGTAAATGACATATACATATAAGTCTTGAATATATATATATATATATATATATATATATATATATATATATATATAGGTGTAAGACCTGGCATATTTTGGCATGTTTCCCCTGTCTTTTTGCTTTCTGACTTCCTGGTTTTGGCTTTTTTTGCTGGTTTAGTGTCTCTGCACACTTTCCCACTGCTCTTTCATGTTAAAGTGCAAGTGCTCTTATATACATTATGATGTGAATTGATGTTTCCATGATTGAAATATTTGATTTACTAAGTAAGTCCCTAGTAAAGTGCACTGGGGTGCCAGGGCTTGTAAATCAAATGCTTCTGGTGGGCCAGCAGCACTTATTGTGCCCCCCCACTTAAGTAGCCTATTTAAATATGTGTCAAACCTTTGCACAATTGTTTGAGGTAAGTGCATTTTTAAATGTCTTTATATTATTTTATATTAGGAATAAATAGGTTATATTGAAATTCATGTTTTGTGCTCAAGACATTTCATTTTTGGGTGTTCACTATAGGAAGGTCTGTGATTTATGACTGTTTTAACTGGGTATTCTGGTGCACTATAAGGTCATTATTTACTATGCTTTAAAAGTTAATACAATTAAATATGTAATGAAAAATGTGTTGAAAAATCCATTGTTTTGGCCTTTCTGTCTCCAATATTTTCTTGGGGGCGAGAACTCCCCGAACTCCCCCTAGTATGGTCGCTCACTGCACTTGCTCAATACACACCGTATGGTGGCTGGCCTCACTTATACTTTGTGCTCTCTGATTCACTACATTTGTGTCTATTTTTGGTGCTCTCTGTAAGAATGTCTATGGGTACATGTGACTGGGGAACCTGGTGCTGTTTAAGGTCATCATCAACAATTTACTGTGCTTTGAAAGTTAATACAATTAAATATGTAATGAAAAATGTGCTGTCTTTTTCCAAAATTTTCGTGGGGAGAGAACCCCTGCACCCCCTAGTAGTGGTCGGGCTCGCTCGCTACGCTCGCTCCGCTCGCTCCGCGGTGGACAGGAGCTGGTTTTGAAAAATTTGCCTGAGCTGCTTTCAGTTCCCAGTCCGGGCCCTATTTGCATACGATTTCTTTTCCCTGCATGCCCCTGTACTCCACTGCTTCCCTTGCCTCCTTTGGATGGAGCTGTGCATGAGGCTCTCTGTAATGCACATTTGTTTCCCAGAGGACGCTGCTCCGTGAGCAGCTTCACACTCGCTGGTTTTGTTGCTTTTGAAGTGTGAACGTGAAGCTGTTTGTTCCTCACCCTATCTTCCCATCACAGGCTGTTCCTGAGGCTGCCAACCAGGCCAAGCGTTCACTGAGGCTTTCAGTGTCAAGAAGGGTTTTGTGCCGGTGGATAAACAGCAGGAGAAAGAAGCCTTGAATGTGCTCACAGAATGGCGGGTTGTGCAGCCAGCAACCAGCGAGGCATCTCAGACTCAGAACCGCAGCAGCAAGAGCAGTGGCGTGATGAAAACCTAGGGGGGTAGAGTACAGTGAGGGGCACTCACACCAAATCTTGATGCCACCTGGTCTTCCCAGGAGCGAATCTTGGTCACTAAAATGGGGGTGGAGGGATGAGCTTCAGATTACCTAACAATCACACTGGCATATAATGTTAAAATACATAATACGACAAGCTGGGCGCATGATAGGAGCTTAAGGGACAGTGGAAAGGGAGAGGAATGCAGATTGGTAGGGGTACTAAGTGAGAGAAACACAATATTTTATAAAATAACCAGCATTTTTGAGGTATTTCAAAACAGAGATACGAGAGAGAGAGTGTGTGTTTTCATCAGTCTATCCATGCAGAAATCTCAGGTGAAATCCGACAGACACCTCACCATACCCACCTGAAAGCACCGGTACCCAACAATTCATCAGAAAATACATTTATTGAGGGGGTGTTACACCCCAAACACCAACCCCCCAAGCTTTGTCCTGGAGTCTCCCCACCCCTGCATTCACAAGTTCTCACAGAGGGACCATCTCTCTGGATATACAGAGCTTTAGATGAAGGCTATAGCTACTCTGAAAACAAAACTCTCTGCGGCCTAGGTACAGGCCTATTGACCGCAAGGACATCTAGTGGATGCTAGTGAATCCAGTGGCAAGGGGAGGGCAGTACCGTGGTATCAAGGGGCACAGCCACATACCTGTGTCCTTTGACTGCTGAAGCGTGCCCGCACGGGGCATGCTTTAGTGCCTCCAGGCGCACCTGGGTTACCCTGTGGCTGGAAAGAACTGAGAACTGATTTAATATGAAGAAATCATGAAATTGGAACAATAAAAAGAAGAAAAGAAACCTTACATTTTGGAAAAGAGTGTTATTGATATGGACATTTCTTTATGCTAGCATTGCTCAGGTTTGGAAATTGTGTCTGCGCTTTAGGATAGACTTGTGTCTATCTGTTTGGCCTTGACCCATCCAGAGCACTTGTAGCTCGTTCTTCTTCATCGCAGACTCTGAAACAAGACAAACATTATAAATGCTGACAAACGTGTAATAAAGCACTGAAGTGACTTACTGGAAGGCCCTGAAGACATTTAAGCTACCAACACCGGAAGCAGCTGTGCATTCTTCACGCGCGACATATTGGAGGATACCCCTCGATAAAGGGTTGCATGACAGAGATCCCACATCAGAACACAACAACATTTCTAAAGCAACTTAACACCTTAGCAGCTATGGAACGTCTAGCTCCAGTGTTGGACGTTCCATTGCGCAGGTGCAGTTGGAACGTCCAACGGCCGACGGCAGCACTCCCGAGGTAATGGTGCCGTTGGCCGTTGGACGCGCGCAGCACTTAAGGTGTTAACCGTGAAGAGTGCTGAGACCGCAGCCACCGGGGCCCGAGTGTGAGTATTGCTGCATAGCGCACCCCACAGGTCTTTGCAAGTCCTGGGAGGGGGATATAGGTCATATTTTAATGCTGCTTGTCAGGCATCATCTGGTTTAAAAAGACATAGAGTGAACAGCTCTGACAACTCGGTCTCTTGACGAAATCAGCATAAAGCTCATTGTATAGCTGCAAGCATAACACTCTTGAGCAGAACCTATACATAACTGCATGAAATATAATATAACTGTATAGTGCTCTTTGAATGCACACTTCCGGTGCTGATTGAAAATATGATTTACAATAACATCACAAGCAATGAGTGGCGCTGTCTCAAATTGTAAAGAGTAAATTAATAGGTTAGCTTGGCCTACTAAATTACTAAATACAGGACAACAAATCAGAGATTAACTGGTTTATTTCGTTATAGGAGCTTTACAAACAATCTAAAATATAGTACCGCCATGGTTAAGTGAGAGCCTCCATTTTGGATAGTCAGGGTTCCATTTTGTAATCCAGTTAGAATGCATAAAATCCAGTCCAGCCTGATTTAGAAAGTGCACGTCAAGCAGTACTCGGACAGAAGCAGCCGAGAGGTGACAGCACTGTGTGAGGATGCAGCTTCTTAGTGCCCTGGCAGGGGACCGAGCAGCACAGCCCCCCTGGCTCAAAAGGGACTGTCTTAAACCGACCAGACATCATTTCACTGAAGGACTCGAGGAACGAGTGAGGGAGAGGATGTGGCCTAACGTCTAGAGCTGTCGACCTCGACGCTGGGAAACCGGGTCCGAGTCTCGGCAGGGACGCTCAACATCCTGTGATTCTGGACAAGTCACTTAGGGGCAGATGTATCACGCCTTTTGCGATTCGCAAAGGCCGGAATTCTGCGAATTTCGGCCTTAGCGAATCGCAAAAGGCTTTTTAGCATTTTTTGATATGTATGAAAAAATCGCAAAGTAAGGAATTGCAAAAAATTGCGATTCCTTTTTTGCGTAAGCATTTAAGGAATCGCAAATTTAGCGATTCCTTAAATGCGATGTAAATAGCTTTTCGAAATTGCGATTTTGGGTTAAGAAATCGCAAATTACCACCAACTTGTAGTTGGTGGTAATTTGCGACTTCTTTTAAAAATGCCCTATTTGGCATTTGTGAAGGTGGCATGTGATGCACATACATGCCCATAGGGCATGTATGTGCACCATATGCACACACATGTAGATTTCAGGGGTGCAGCCGGGTGTCTTTGAGACACCCCTGCACCCTTGAAATTATTCCCAATTTGCGATTAGCAAATTGCGAATCGCAAATTGAGAATATTTTCCCAATTATTCCTATGGGCCTGCTGGCCCATAGGAATGCATGGGAAAGTATTCCTTAATTGAGAATTCGCAAAATGCGAATTCGCAAATAAGGAAGACTAAGAAATCGCAAAAAAATAGCGATTTTCTTCATACATTCCATTTTGCGATTTCTAAATAGCGATTCCTTAAAAATCGCTATTTAAAAATCGCAAAATGGAATCTTGATACATCTGCCCCCAGATCTCCCCGTGTATAACCCAATTAATGTGTCCATCTGTAACGCAACTGGTGCTCATGTAAAGCGCTCTGATACCTTTGGGTAAAGTTCATCCAAACAAAACAAAACAAAAAAAAAGATGGATGTCTCTCCCCCTTGGCAGGGACTGAATTTGGTTAGCCCCTCGATTGTCCAGGATGACTGAGCATGCCTGAACACTACAGCACATGGATCTTTAAGCTGCTGTCAAAATAGTAATCCTAGGTTGAACTGTTGCTGAGTTTAACATTTCTTATGAAGATGGATATGTGTCTGGCATGGTAAAAAGAACCGGAAGTCAACCAACACTGTCTGATGCTATCTCTGGACCCTCAGAAAAAAGTGAAGAAAAAGACCTCTCACAAGTGAATCACCCCTCATTATTGGATTGAGAAGCCTCACAAGTGTGCTGAGCAAGGAAAAAATCCTATTTTTATCAACAAGAGGAGCAACTCCTTGACTCCTGGGTGAGACTGAGATGCACAATCTAGGAAAAGGGGGCAGTGTTCAGAATGCTTCACAGTCTGGAGCACTCCAGCGATGAGAGTGACCGAGTATCAATCAATCAATCAATCATAACACTGGTATAGCGCACTACTCACCCAGAAGGGTCTCAAGGCGCTTGGGGGAGGGGGTCTGCTACTGCTCGAACAGCCAGGTCTTGAGTTGTCTCCTGAAGGCGAGATGGCCCTGGTCAGCCGAAGGTGGATGGGGAGGGAGTTCCATGTCTTGGACGCCAGGTAGGAGAAGGATCTGCCTCCGGCGGTTGCTCTTCGGATGCGTGGTATGGCGGCGAGGGCGAGGCTAGTGGATCGTAGCTGGCGGGTGGGCGTGTAGAAGGTCAGGCGGTCGTTGAGGTACTTGGGGCCCAGGTCGTGGAGAGACTTGTGTGCGTGGGTGAGGAGCCTGAACGCGATCCTCTCATTGACGGGGAGCCAGTGCAGGTCCCTCAGGTGGCCAGAGATGTGGCTGCGTCGGGGGATGTCCAGGATGAGTCGGGCGGAGGCGTTCTGGATGCGTTGGAGTCTTTTCTGTAGCTTGGCTGTGGTTCTGGCGTAGAGGGTGTTTCCGTAGTCCAATCGGCTGGTGACGAGGGCCTGGGTGACCGTCTTCCTGGTTTCGGTCGGAAGATCTTGCGAAGCATTCGTAGAGTGTGAAAGCATGATGAGGAGACGGCGTTGACTTGTCTGGTCATCGAGAGGGAGGAGTCCAGGATGAAGCCCAGGTTGCGTGCATGGTCTGTTGGCTTGGGAGCGGTGCCCAGGGCTGGGGGCCACCAGGAGTCGTCCCAGGCGGAGGGCGCTGGTCCCAGGATGAGGACTTCCGTCTTGTCTGAGTTCAGTTTCAGGCGGCTGTCCTTCATCCACTCAGCGAGGTCTTTCATCCCTTCCTGTAGGCTGGTTCTGGCGGTGTCGGGGTCTCTGGTGAGGGAGAGGATCAGCTGGGTGTCGTCGGCGTAGGAGATGATGTTGAGGTTGTGTTGGCGTGCAATGGCGGCAAGAGGTCTCATGTAGACGTTGAAGAGGGTGGGGCTGAGTGATAAACCTTGCGGAACGCCGCAGATGACTTCGGTGGCCTCGGAACGAAACGGGGGGAGGCGGACTCTCTGTGTTCTTCCGGCGAGGAACAAGACAATCCACTCCAGTGTCTTCTCTTGGATGCCGATGTTGCTGAGGCGCTGGATTAGGGTGTGGTGGCAGACAGTGTTGAACGCTGTGGAGAGGTCCAGGAGGATGAGTGCCGCTGTTTCTGTGTTGTCGAGCAGGGCTCGGATGTCGTTGGTGGCTGCGATGAGGGCGGTCTCGGTGCTGTGGTTGGCTCTGAAACCGGACTGCGAGGGGTCGAGGGATCCGTTTGTCTCGAGGAAGGTGGCAAGCTGTCTGTTGACGATCTTCTCGATGACTTTGGCAGGAAAAGGAAGGAGCGAGATGGGGCGGAAGTTTTTGAGGTCGGTGGGGTCCGCTGTGGGTACTGAGCTCGGCGTGCTTCCAGCTCTCCGGGAAGGTGGCAGTGTCGAAGGAGGTGTTGATGATGTCTCGGAGTTGGGGTGCGATGGTGGAGTCTGCCTTGTTGAAGACGTGGTGGGGGCAGGGGTCAGTCGGAGATCCGGAGTGGATGGTGTTCATTGTGCGGGCTGTGTCTTCGGTGGTCACCGTGGTCCAGGTGCGGAGGGTGGTGGTGGGGGGCGATGGTTCGGCGGTTGGGTGCGTGGATGGTGCGCCGAAACTGTTGTGGATGTCGGCAATCTTGCGGTGGAAGAACGTGGCGAGGGAGTCGCAGAGATCTTGTGAGGGAGTGATGTCGTTGTTGCCGGTGCTGGGGTTGGAGAACTCCTTGACGATGGTGAAGAGTTCCTTGCTATCGTGGGCGTTGTTGTCCAGTCGTTCCTTCAGTGATTTCTTCTTGGTGGTGCGGATGAGCTGGTGGTGCTTGCGGGTGGCGTGTTTGAGGGCGGTCATGTTGTCGGTGGTCTGGTCGAGGAGCCAAGCTTTCTCAAGGGTGCGGCAGGTCTTCTTGGAGTCCTTGAGTTCGTCGGTGAACCAGGAGGCCTTCTTGCTTCTGGGTCTGCTGGGAGGGTTCTTCAGTGGTGCGAGGTCGTTGGCGCAGGCGGTTAGCCACTAGGTGAAGTTGAGGGCTGCTTTGCTGGGGTCCGTTGTGCTGGCGGGTGGGTTCTAGATGAGGGAGGTGGTGAGCTGGTCGGCGGTGATCTTGCTCCAGCTTCTGTGAGGAGTCTGTTGTGGGTGGTGGTGGGTTGTGGGTCTTCTGAAGCTGAAGTGGACGCAGCTGTGGTCGGTCCAGTGGAGTCCGGTGGAGTGGCTGAAGGTGATGTGATTGCTGGATGAGAAGACGGGATCAAGCGTGTGGCCAGCGTAGTGGGTGGGGTTGCTGACCAGTTGCTTGAGTCCGAGGTTGGCGAGGTTGTCCAGCAGGGCGGCGGTGTTGCGGTCCTTGTTGTTCTCCAGGTGGAAGTTGAGGTCCCCTAGGAGGATGAAGTCGGCGGATGGGAGGGCGTGTGGGCTGATGAAGTCTGTGATGTCTTCGCTGAATTATGTGCGTGGTCCCAGGGGTCTGTAGATGAGGGTGCCTCTGAGGGTCGTCTTTGGGTCGGTGTGTATCTGGAAGTGGAGGTTCTCAGCGGCAGCGAAGGTGTCATTGGAGTCGGTCGTGATGCGGATGGTGTTCTTGTGGATGATGGCGATACCTCCTCCGGTCTGGTTGACGCGGTCCTTCCTGATGATCTTGTATCCGTCTGGGATGGCGATGGCGATGTCGGAGGCTGAGGAGGCGTTCATCCAGGTTTCCGTCAGGAAGGCGACGTCTGGTGATGTTGTGTCGAGCAGGTTCCAGAGTTCCACGGCGTGTCTGTGGATGGAGCGGGTGTTGAGAAGGATGCACTTGAGGTTGTTGCTGGTGCTTGGCTTGGCGGGTGCGGTGCAGGTTCGGAGGCAGGTGAACTTGCAGGTTCTGCAGGTATAGGGTCCGTGAGTGCGTTTCGGGGTGGCCCGGCAGCAGGCGGGGGTCCGGCCGGTATTGAGTGCGTTGAGGGCGGCGGCGTCGTAGGTCTGTCGGGTAGTCTTGCATCGGCGGTGGGGGCCAGGGGTCCTGGCACTGGGCGCGGTCCAGGCGCGGATGGGCGCAGACGGGCTTGCCTTTGGCGCGCCTTTGGCGCACAATCGGCTTGAGGTATTTACTATACCTCACTTCTCCATCAGCAAGCCTCACATTATTGGCTTGATTTATACTTTCAAAGATACTCCGTCAGTCAAATTTAGAGATGATCATGACACAGAGGTCATCTCTACATTGAAATGAGCCGCCATCAAGGTGGTTCCTCACAATGTGCAAAACATTGGGTGAATGGCCGTTGTCAGCTTTGAAGGCCCTTTCCAAAGCCTTATCAAAGTATTCGTTTTCCAGAAACAAACTCACGAAGCGGGAGGCTGTTTCTGAAAAACCAAAAAACTAATGACTCCCACACCCTGGGAGTTTTGTTCCAGGGGTGGGTGGTCATTATTGCTTTTTTATGTCCCTCATTGCCAAATATTTCCTGGCAGATGACAGACAGAAAAAAAGACTTTATATCTTCCACTCTAAGTAGGGTGGGTGCTATAATGTCCTTCCTCTGAAAGACCCTACTCTGATGGGCTGATTGAGGAAGCTTTCTGTCGACAGAGCCAACGGAGGCTTCGTTGACAGAAAACGTAAGGTCCACCCATCTCTAAATGAGGCGAGGGGACCCAGGATTTGGCTACCAGGAGACTCCATTGCCTTTGCGAAGGAGTACTGAGTCCACCAAACTATAAATCAGGCCCTAATCTTCCAGCTAAGGACAGAAAGTAGGCCTTCAGAAAGGAAACAGAGCTCTGTTATAATAGTCAGCTCCAGTTTTTCTCATATTCAATTTACCAGCCCTAGCAGCAAAATGACAAGTCCTTTCTTTATAATTATGAACCTTCACAATGCAACCACAACTCCCACAGTTACAGGGCACTATAAGTGAACTGAACGCATGAGTATTTCTCAAACCATGCAATTGGTAGGAGAAATCCATCTTCAGTGCATCTGAAATCCCCTAGTAACAATGCCATGGGTAGGGAGCATGTATGGCATCCAGCTAACAGTGTGTGAACTATATCAAGACCTCCAAAACAGGGCTCTTGCATTAATGATGTGAGGCTCACCAGTATCTTAGCTGGTGCCTCTGCTTCACATTATATTTAGTCCTACTGTATACATTGAAATAGGTTATGCTGTTACTCCTAAATGGTATTTATTTGACCATATTGAAGCCAAGAGTTAGCAAAGGTTTTTATGTTTATACATGATTATAAATGGGATTCTCTTTTCCCCACGGCCATAAGTGGTCAGAAGTAGGGTATTGTTGTAGACGGATGTGTGTTTAACATACATGATGGGAGCCCCTCTTCTACCCCAGCTTTACCCCATGGGCAGACAGCGTGGAGGCGCCTATTTACAACAGGGATCTATGAACACTGGGAACAATTCTACATGTGCTGCTTAGGTACTGCCATTGCTGGGCTACATAAGCCAAAATCACTCATACTCACCCAACTTTAGGCCCAAATCAAATCTAAGAAACCCCACACTCTGCTGGTCTCTTCACTGGTTAGAAATCCTAATAATGGTAGATCCCACAGCTGAAGTCCAGCAGCACCTTTAATGACCCCTACGCCAGTGGGCAGGTATTTACAAGTATCATAGAAGTTTGCACATTTGTACCGTGATGAGCCACGTGCGTAAGATACTATAAATGTACAAGTCTCCAAGCTGACAATGGGATCATCTTTGGTGTGGAGTGAATCCAAGGGAGTATAAACACAGTTACAATTCTGCAGGACGTTTAACACCCGAGGTAACATGGTTAAACATGGGTCAGTGTGAGAAGACGTGGGAATGTAGGCTTCAGTCCAGCTTCAGTTACCAGACCTATGAGCAGCTTAATGATGCCAGAGGAATAACAATGCTTTCATTTTGAATCAACTGAGAACATAGAAAACCAGACCTGGTTCTCACAGATACACATGGACAAAGATGTGCAGTTGCGAGCGTGTAGTTCTTTAGAACCTCTTCTTTTTATGACCACCTACCTTGAAACGCATCCCTCCCTTTTGAACAGTGCCCTGGTGCTTTGTAGCTACATTCGTGCTCGATAAATTCTTTATACGCTATATGCATACATCAGCAATTGTGGTGAACGGCTGGTAATCGATGATTTTCAGGCTCCAATGGAGTCCTGGATGATGCATTATATATAGAGTCAACAAGTGTGACTTTCACGTAGCTCCTTCTGGTCTGGGCAATATTATATATATATATAAAAAAAAGACATTTTGGTACAACGTAAACATGCATATTACTTTTTGTGGGAAATACTGTCAATAAGACATTCATATTTTAAATGTGCTATCCAAAGAAGAGAAAAAAGAGTTTCCTTTACCAAATCCTGCACTACTATTAGTCATTAACAATAAGAATTCTAGAACGTTCTTTGGTTAGCTTCTGCACGCTTGAATTGTGAGTCATATTGTGACATAATTTATTGGATGGACCCTTTAAAAAACGCTTGCACCCTCCAGGACCATACTCAAATGTGCATTCTAGTGCCTCCTGAGCCCAGATGCCATGAGACGGTCACTAGCCTCCATGTACCTTGTAGAGCGCAAACACGCAATAAACCCTTCAATATCACAGTGAGTAAAGAGGTTTTTCCAGCCTCTCCAGTCATCAACTGACGCACATCTCTGAAAAGAAGAGTGATTTGATTCAGGACGCTGTGCAGGGTGGTGAGTCGGAAGAAAAGGCCCCATTTCCACAAAGAACGTGGTACAGCGGCTACACAACTAGAAGCTCCACTTTTGTCCTGATTGCCCATTGTGCGTCCAGACTAATGGTTTCACTCCTTTCACAGGTGGAACGCACGGCCATTTGCAGAGGTGAAGCTTATAAAAGGAATTTTGTTCGGAATTATGGTCTGGCCGTCTGCACGTTGTTAGAGCACACGTTGGTAACGGTTCTAAAGAACGGTGAGGAGCTTCATCGACAGCAACGAGAGTGAGTGCAGGGTGGGGGTGGGAGGGGTAGGTCAAGCTTGCATGAGAACTAGTAATGTATTGACCACAAAGACAAATATGTGAAAAGAAACACACTATTCTGAGGCCCACTTAAATGTGGCGCATCCTTATTTTGTCGTTTAAATGCTATTTATCTGTTCAGTCAGAGAGGATTAACGTAAAAGCAATGTTGACCTTGTCTCTGTGCTACATGTTTGATTGGCTGCTTGGGTATTTTGCTAAACACGCTGTTTTCCCAAATGGTGTTGTGATGCAATAAACGGACCTTAAAAGTGAATCACCTGGGAAACTTAAAGAAGTAGCTAGGTTTCTGTCCAATGCAAGGTGAGAGGGTTACTCAATAAGACCAGAGAGTGAAGAGAAGCATCATGTTTAATCCATACACCTCAGTCACGGCATACATACTGCCAATTCCAGAGAACGCAGACTCCTCACTCTACATTCTAGAACTTTGTGACTGCAAGGTTCCACTGTTCTAGTCTATTCTACAGTGTTCTGGTATTTTCTACAGTACAAGTGACATGGGTGAAGGACAGATACCACACATTCCAAATGCTTTCAGAAATTGTTTTGCCTAAGAAGATGCAAAGGAACATGATTAACACTTAGCATCAAGGGATGGAACAAAAAGTATTCTAGGCCTGTAGATCTTAGGGATCACGCAACGGTTACCAGCTTCAGAGTGCAAAGCTCTTACAGGTTTATGAGCGCGTAATTGGTCCTGAAAACACAGGAAATCAAAGGCAGAAAAGGCTCTGGAAGAAGCAGAAAGATTTAAAAATTGATTGTCTCAATAGAGGACCCTTGAGAGTGAGGTACGCTGCAACACCTTGAACAATATGGAATTTTAGAATGAGGTACTGAGAAACTCCAGCATTTTGTGTTTTTCCATAGTCCAGTATAGAAATTACAACAGACCGGACTATGGTTCTTCGACAATCCTGAAAAGTAAATGCAGAATTTTCGGAAATGAGGGACTGTAAGGGAGCAGCTTGAAGCAACTTATTCTTTTATAAACTGAGAAGGGGAGAATATGGCTAGCAAGAAAACTAAGTTTCTTAACTGGTTTACAGTATTCTGGTTTTGGAACCAAGTTATTATGGCCACTATGTCGTGGTAGGAGTACCGTCAATAATCTTAACTTGTTTTATCAAAGCTGAGATTCAACTAATTCTTCTCCAAGTGGCGATCTTAAATAGACAAATGAAAAATTTAATTGCGCAGGGATGACATCACTAGCCAGTCTAAAACTATTTGCATGTCATCGGCATAGGGCATCAATTTAAGGCCAATGGAATGAATTAATCTGGCTGTTCTGTAACGAGGCTCAACCCTTTTTTTGTAGGGAAGATTTTTATGAGCTTCAGTCTATGAGGCTTCTTTTGGGATTGCACTAAGCAACCTTCAGGGGTAACAGTATACTTTACAAAAAACTGCGTTTTTTCAGAGAATGATGTATGATGTTTTTGGGAAAATGGAAGGGATAACATTCTTTCAGGATGACATCCTGATCTTTGGTGAGATTCCTGATTTGAGAGTCACACAGGAAATGCTTCACAAGAAGGAAGGAACAACTTGAATAACAAGCTCACCGTATGAGGAGGGGGCGGGCCTTGAAGGGGTCGGGCCTTGTGCCAAGTAGTACCTATGAGGCACTTTTGAACCCCTCCCCCTCAGTTCCCTCCTCCCAAGCAAAAAAAAGCTTGCTGAGGCTGGTGCTGATTTTCTAGGGTATTTTAACACCTCTCAATGGACGATGGCAGTTCAAAGCCTCGAAAATGAGCTGGGAAACAACTATTTACAGTGGTTTTCAGCTGGTTTTCCCTGCCACCGTGTGATATCGGCTCATCACCAGGAGACCTCGTGAAGGGAGCCAATATTGTGTGTCACCATGAGACACCATGTGAGTTGGCAGGTGTGGTTTAACCCTCAAAATTAGCAAGTCTAAATTTGGGAGAAAAGAAATTCAGTAATTGAGGCACTGTATCACACATATAGGAATTACTTTAAAAAAGCTTCGGTTTCAATTCTAAGGAATTTGTGGAGTCCATCATAGAAAGAACAGTTGTTATCTTTTTGGGGAATGTTGGAATTCTATACAAAGGTTATACCCAATATAGATTCTAAAATATTAAAATTAAAGTTTTACTCAAGAACGGGCAAGGAGTTTATTTGGTCGGAGGAGAGTAAAAAAGAATTAATAATAAGTGTGAAAGCTGAACTGGAGAGCGCAGTTGAACTGCAGCGTTTTGTTCCTGTCTGAAAATGTTGCACTGTGATAGATGCCAGCATTTTGAGAATGGGCGCCATGTTGTTTTAGAAGAGTGAAAAGGGGATTAGAACCATAATACAGATATTAAGAAGTGTATAGAATTCAATTACACTACAATTGGAAGAGAAGCTCTGTTTGTTTTTGGGCTATGGAAAAAGTGAGGACATTTGTGTGGAGCAGGAAGTTCACAGTTTGTACTGATCATAAGCCTTTAGTGGAAATTTTGACAAAAAGGGTGTGAATGCTATGTCTGTGCAGATTAATAGGTGGATAGCGGGTTTGAACGAGTATAATTATGATGTCCACTATATGCCGGGCCCAGCAAGTCATTAGTGAATTTTCTTTCTAGACAGGGTTCTGGAAAAGTGGAGTAGTGTGACACAGATGATAATGCCAAGCGACGAAGATCACGAGGCGCGCCCTTAGGGCACGCCCCCTCCGGGCCCCGCCATCCGTTCTGCTGGTTGGGTGGCCTGGCAGCCAATAGGCAGCCGGCCGCCCGAGACCTTCCGGGTCGCAGGTGACGCACATCCGGTGTGGTGGGAGGGCGGAGACCTCGGGCCTACTTAAGGTCAAGCTCCCTTGACCGAGGTCTCTGTTCCCTGCACCACTACTGGACCGTGTGTGCCCCGCAGCTGCCCGCCGTCACTGGATCAAACCTTCTTGAAACTTTCCCGCGTCTCCCGTTGGATTGTCGAGGGAGAGCGGGCGGTGTCCATGGGGATCCTGATCGAGGCAGGCGTCGGGGCCCTTAAGCCTGCAGCTCCCGTGGGACGATCGAGGGAGTGCGGTGGCCAGCTGGTATCGGTGTCGGCGGCAGAGATCGAGCACAGGGTACGGTGCACGTTGCCAGGTGAGGGGTCGGGCCTCGGGGGGGCCTCGTGAGCAGCCATAGTGCGCGGGGGGGGAGTGTTTGGTTAAAGAGGTACTTGCTTTCCCGCTTTGCTGTGTTGCAGCTGCACGCGGGGTCTCTTGGGGGCGGGCTCCTGCCGGGTGGTGTGGGCGGTGGCTCTCGGGTGACCGGGTGCGGGGAGCGGGGAACTCAGTGGCAGCACGCAGCAAGGTTGCTAGGCAGCGCGCCGGGTAGGGTCGCTAGGCGACGCAGACGCGCTCCTGGGAAATCAGGGAGACGCTTACAGCACGCGCGTTAAAGGGGCAGTGTCGAGATGGCGCCCAAAAAGGGAGGGCAGAAAAGGAAGGGCACAGACCCAGAGTTGACACAAAGAATGAAACTGTTGCTGCGCAAATTGGGTGAGGACACCCCAGATATTGATACAGGGAGCGAGGAGGAGCCAGAGCCAGAGCCACTACCAGAGAGGCCGCGCAGGGAAGGGGTACCACCTAGAGCGGCGTTTCCCCCACTGAAGAAGAAGGGCAAAGCACACCCGAAGAGCAAAGGGGGGGACAAGAGCCAAAAACGTAGGCATACCCCGGTATCGGAGGAGGAGGGCGAGGGATCACTAGGTCCCGTCCATACTCTTCCACTCATACCCGAAGTAGTAGTGGTCCCCCCCCAGTACCACTCGTGACACCTATTGCCCCCCCTCCAGCAGATCCGGTGGGGTCATTGTTGTCTGAAATCAGGGAGGCTTTACATGCATTGGTCCCAGGGGGGGGCTCATTGGTTCTGCCCCCACCGCAGCCGGTGGTGGTGCAGGATCCGTTGGAGGGCCTCCTAGCATCGGTGTCTACCCTGGTAGGACAATTGTCGTCCCCAAGTGGGGGGGAGAGCGAGTGAGCACAGGGGCGACAGCGCCATGGGCTCCTCAGCAGGCGGTAGGGCAGTGGGCGCTGCAGGACATCCAGAGACAACTTGCGCAGGTGGTAGAGTCGCGCAGGGCGGGGACATCTGGAGCGAGCGGATCACAACTCCCGGCAACTCCGCTGGCACCGTGTATTTCAGGAGGTAAGCCAGCTAGCGATACAGGGAGGGCCAGCGCAATCGGCGGGTCGCTTGGGGGAATGCAGGGTAATGTATTATCACAATCAGGCATGCTAGCGACACATGTGACCCAGGAGATGCGGGAAAAAATTTGGAAAGGCGCTTACGTGGACATCTTTTCGTTAATTAGGCCCAATAGGAGGGATATAGATTTCAAGGAGAGGGAGGGCAAAGAAGGATCTTTTAAGGAGAGGAGGCCAAGGGTGGAGGAGAATTTAACCAACTGGCTTTTTGGTTTCCATGTCTTTGTAACAGTGCTTTTAGAGAAGAGCCCGGATCTAGCTATCCCTTTGGTATTCTACACTAACAAAATTGTGAAAGCGCATGCGACGCATGGGGGTTCAGTGTGGTTGAATTATGACAGAGATTTCCGGTGGGCCAAGGAGCAGAACCCAAGTATTGGCTGGGACCAGGTGGAGGTGAATGCTTGGTTGGAGAGTGTTAGCAGAAGGGACCAGCCCGCTAGGCAGCCCTTTCGGACATCTCAGGGGGGCCCAGGGGAAAAAAGAGGTACTTGTTGGGCCTTCAATAGTAAAGGGTGCACGTGGCCTCCCGGACAATGCAAGTTTAAACACACATGTTCATATTGCGGTCACGCCTCCCACCCTGAGTTCAAGTGCAATAAAAAAGCAAAGGAGCGGAGGGGAGGGGCTGCCCCGAAGGACATCAACCCCCCCCAGGCTTAAGTTGCCTACCCCGGTTGATATTGAACGACTGATTTACTGGCTGGACCTTTACCCTGATAGGGTGGCGGCCAGAGTTTTGTGTGAGGGTTTCTCTGAAGGTTTCCGCATCCCTGCCTTACATGTCACTCCCGTTAGCCATTGCAATAACCTATTGTCAGCCAGGACTCACGCATCGGTGGTAGTAGCGAAGGTGGAGAAAGAGTGCTCCCTGGGTCGGGTAGCTGGGCCATTCCCTGCCCCTCCCTGAGACAACTATGTTTGCTCCCCTCTGGGGGTGGTACTAAAAAAGGAGCCAGGGCAGTGTAGGATGATCCACAACCTCTCTGCCCCGAAGGGATCTTCCGTGAATGATTCCATTGACCCTGCCCTTTGCACAGTGACGTACTCGTCTTTTGATTATGCTGTACAGAAAGTGAGGGACCTTGGGCAGGGGGCCCTGTTAGCAAAAACAGACATTGAAGCTGCCTTCCGCTTGTTGCCAGTACACCCAGAGGATTACAATTTGCTAGGCTTCCAGGTGCATCATCAGTTTTACTATGACAAATGTATGCCTATGGGTTGCGCCGTGTCGTTTAAGTACTTTGAAACCTTCAGTTCCATGTTGCAGTGGGTCTTTTCATACAGGTCTGGTTGCTTGGATGTGGTACACTACTTAGACGATTTCATGGTAATGGGCCCAGCTGCATCAGGCAGGTGCGCCCAGGCCCTCAGTGACCTGGTAGACATGTTTCAGGAGTTCGGGGTCCCCCTGGCACCCAACAAGACTGTGGGCCCGGAGACTTGCATGTCCTTTTTGGGGATTGAAATTGATACTGTGGCAGGGGAGTGCAGGTTGCCCATGGATAAGGTGTGTGCGTTCTCTCAGGCGATAGAAGCGGCGCTGGCAGGCCCCAAGGTGACCCTGCACCAGCTCCAGGTCCTGGTAGGGCAGCTGAATTTTGCGCTGCGTATCATCCCGATGGGTCGCCCCTTCTCCAGGTCTATCGCCCGGGCTATGGTGGGTCTCACCCAAAAGCACCACAGGGTGCGGTTGAGGGCGGGAGTGAAGGAGGACCTGAGGGTATGGCGTAGTTTCCTTAGAGACTTCAACGGGCGGGTGGTGTGGCCGGCCCCTCCGGTGTCCAGTGCGGAACTTGGCCTGTTTACTCAGCAGGTAGCATTGGCTTTGGCGCCATCCTGGGGACCGCATGGTGTGGTGCTGGGTGGCCACCTGCCTGGCACGAGAGGGGCCTGACAAAGAATATAGCCTTCCTGGAACTCTTCCCTATCTGGGTGGCGGTGACTATCTGGGCGGAGCGCTTCAGGGACAGGGCTGTGACTTTCTGGTCTGACAACATGGCCGTTGTCCAGGTTATCAATAGGCAGGGGGCGACCTGCCCGCATGTTCTGCGCTTGCTAAAATTGTTGGTGCTGGCTTGCTTGAAATTGAACTTAACCTTCAAGGCGGCGCATATGATGGAGCAAGGATTCGCATGTAAAGCGCCTTGCTCGCACACAAAACCCTTGCCTAAATGTATAATCACACTAAACCAGTTGTTCGTCATTTATTAAGCGTTTCTCCAAACACGCGGGTGTCCCCAGGATGCTTGCTTGTATGTCTTTCCCATACTAAACGAAGCTTGCACTAAAGAAACGGCTGCTTCGCTGAAATTCAGTCTGCGCATGCGTCGGTCATACCCATGTGATGTGACGCACTCGCATTCTGGAGGGAATCTGTGCTCATGCGCACTGTTGCAAACATGGCCGCTTGTCTCTCACCACGCTTTCTGCTTTCTACCGCCGCTTCAGCCTATCTGTCTTTTCGCACTAAGCAGTAATGCTATAGTCATTATAAAATAAGGGATGGTTAGAATTTCATCATGGTATACAGTGTGATCATTTTATATGTGATTTTAATTTGTTCTCGCTTACTTTTCATGTACCGCGTCTTTGGGGCTGGGAAATCGGGAGCGGAGCCATACTTGAGGCTCTGCTGGGCACCATCATGTGACCAGAGAGAAACTCCATTGCGCAGAAGCTAAAACAAGCCAGCTGGCTCCTGAAGCACAATGCGCCTGAGAACCTCTCGGGGAAGACGAAATCTCACCTTGGAAGAAGCAATTTTGTTGCTACCTATTGTGAACTTTACTATACTGCTGTATGCCTATGCATGGGAACGTGAACCCAAGGGGCGGGTAGGAAAATTTTAATATTTAGGATGGGAAAGTTGAATTCTAGGAGGTGGTAATGACCGCACCACCTCTCCTAACCAATCAGAATGTGGGAAACTGTCACTTGCAACATTAGTGGGTGGTCTGAGGGACCCCAAAACAGTATAATTGCCCTAGTTTAGCTTAGGAAAATCGTCCGACTTGTCCGAGTAGCAGACCTGTCACTGACCCTACGAACTCTATAGGTGCTCAATCTGAAGTGCTGCGGAGCACTCTGTCCATACTTTCCACAAACTCCTAAGGGGTGGAAATTGTCCTAAGTGCTGGCGAAGCACTTTGTTGGGAAATTCGAAAAACCCAATCGGGGTTACTGGCGGATTACTTGCAGAGAGGGGTAACGCAGGCGTTGCTTCCGAAGCTGTGGGTGTTGGTCGTACCTTGGTGAGCCCAGTCCTGATCCCAAATCCTGAGGGGTATCCTGTCCTGACTGCCCGTGAGCTGTACCTGCTCGCATTCTGGCATTCCTTTTCTGAGGGTCCTTGTCCCCGTCCTTCCAACTGACCCGTGGCCAGGGTTGGTCTTCATTCTGAACTAGGTAATTATCAGGCTGTGGGTTTGCGTCTCTCTCTCTCTCACTCTCTCTCCATTTTCCTAATAAAGCACTCTTGCCCGTGATATTGCTCTATCACCTTTAAAGCAAGCTTATGCAATTGTTTATTAGAATTGTTCCACTTCTCTCCCCACCTTTAGAGAATTGCCAAACTGTTATATTTTATTAGTATGTTCCGATTTTTCCCTTTCCTTTAGTATGATTGCGGTGAACTTAGTAAGAATAGTTTAAAGCACTTAGGTTAAGTACATGTTCTAGGTCCCATCCACGTCCTATGTCCTAGTATAAAGTTGCAGTGGCTAGCTCTGTTCTAAAAATTCCTACCTTTTAGTCTTCCCATATACTCAATGGTCCTAGTGTTAATACATAGTTACCTAATGGTTTTGATTTTGATGTTTGACGCATTACTCTGCATATCACTTATTGTCTTGTCATACTCTCTTTGAACTTTCATATAAAGCTTTGAACATCCTCAGGTGTCTGTGGTCATTTTACAGAAATTGTGGATAAGTATGTACTGATTATAAAGAGTATTTGTTCCTAGGCCCTGTCTACTATTTCCCTGATAGCTCCAGATCTGTCATAAGAATTGTGCCTGTGGTAAGTCAGGTGCATGGTAAGCAGAGGTGAAACCAAACCTTAATTGCTCATAGAAGCGTGCAGGAGGAGAAACAAAAGTAATCATCACCCGGTTCACCCAAATGTCATTGTTGTATCTAAATTTGCACGCCAGGGCCCAGTGCGTGTAAGAAATTGGTAATCTCGGTGACCCGGGTGGACTGCGCGCTCTATCAGTAATTTTCTGGTAACCAGAGGATGGTTTGGACTAGTTAGATTAGGTAGACAGGATAGTTGATAAACAAACCGTGAAAATAAAATGTGCTGCTGATTTTCTACTGTATTGGTTCAAATATTTTGAAATGTTTTTTTAGATTTATATGTAAATGTACATGATTTTTGCATTGCTGCTATAAATGTTATATTAACCGAAAAAATTGTTTGTGAATGTTCAGTGTAGTCCGAATCCCCGGGGAAGTATTTAGCTAACGGTGAGCAGAATCCGGTTAGCTGTTGAAGTCACTGGTTTGAGTCATTAGTGCAGGGTTAAGGATAACTGGAAGCACTAATTAGGTCCTTTTGTTTGCATCTGAAGTAAATGATAGCTACGAGTCCTTTATAAAACTTTCATTGCGATATCACCTAGTAAGGGTCGCATACGGAAGAAGTAGTAGGGTCTCCGAGGCTTGCATGGTAAGTAAATTAGTCCGCTGGTGAAAGCCTGACTTAGTATATATCCCAGAAAGAAGTGGATAAGTCAGGGGAATAACAGGTTCTATTTTACGTATGTGAAAGGGTAGGCAAAGAAGTCTATCCGGAGTGAATGAAAAGTAGACAGAAGTGGTTTACTAGCAGTGAAAGAAAATTCTTTTATCTCTTTAGAACACTCAGACATAGTGGCAAACGTTGCGTGTTGTTGACTAAAATCTGCATTCGCACTTTAGGGAGAGTAAAAAGTTTCCGTTACCTTGTGAAGGAGGGAGTCGGTCGGAAAGCTGCTCTGACGTCACTCCGTGCCACGCTGGTATTGGTCAAAACAGCGGGTGTGTAGTGGAGCTGAATTGTGAAGGAGGGGTGAGTGCCGAAGCGTGAGACTCTGTCTTGCGGAAAGGCCGCGCACCCATTGGTTAAGGATCTTTGTGTTCTCTGAGTTGATTGGGTGTTACGACATAAAAGTCGCACTAGCATTGGAAGCACAAAGGTAGACAAAATTAATCAAGCCGAGTTAGAAGCGAGTCTGGAAAGTTGCATGTGGTATCCAGATTTCATACCAAATCCAAAGTACCTAGGATTTCATAAGGATCAGCTTATACGAGGTAGACCGCACAAGATGTATGGAGTAAAAAGGAAAATGTCTTTCTCTGATAAAATAAAGAATTTTTTCAAAACTGACAAGCCCATTAGAACGAGGGAAGGCGTGCTCATTCCCCCGCCAAATACCCCTGCCTCTTTCATGATGTTTGATAAAGGGTACCACACCTGTGTCTGGTTTGAAAACTGGGCAAAGTATACTGCAGATGACGGCGTCCTAGCGTTCCCTGTTGAAGGTACATTTAATGGTCGGGTTCTATTTAACTTAAGGACCCGCATGAATGAATTACATCCTAGACCTAGATTGACCCAGTACGAAGCCCTGGAAGAATGGGAGATTGAGGCTCTAGAGAGAGATAGACCCCGGATGGACAAAGGAGTAAGTAAATGGTATCCGAGGGTTCAAGCACAAACCAAAGAGCAGAAAATGAAACAGTGGAGGCAAACCATGATAACTGAAGGACTGTTCCCAATGATGGGGGTGTTAGCAGAGGGGAAAGGAAAAAGTAAAGAAAAGACCCATCATTTAATGCCCGTGGGGGACTCAGAAGATGAGCACCTAGAAGATTTGTTAATGAAAAACCCACCTCCCTATGTTGCAGAATCAGAATCTGTACATTCTCCCAACCCTTTTTCAAAGTATCCCAGATGTCAGAGGGATAGTGATACAGATGGAACGGGTACAGACAGTAAAGTCAGTAGTGGGGATGGGTTTTGCAGACCAAAATGTACGGTCCCAAATTATCAGCCGTTCGGAGAAGATCCATTCGGTTGGTCACTCCGACTGCTCCCAGTATTTATCCTCCCCTAGTACCTCAGGTATTGCATGACCACTCTGCAGAGAAGGCTTTACGAGAGAAGGAGAAAGAAGCCCTGGCTAGACAGCGAGATGATTTAGTTCGAACCATTGCCCAGATACATCCCCATCCTGATTCCCTGACTATTCCAGTAACTATTGGTCCAGCTATTCCACTGTATAGAGATGACCTGGCTAGTCCTTGTCCTCCTGTTATCTCCCCAATACTGCCTACTCCTAGCATCCCTCCCCCGAGGAAGGAAGTATTCATAGATGATGATCAAGAGAGTGAATGTGAATCTGTGGTCCTGATGGACTTGCCCATTAGAGAGCCTAGGACTAGTATGTCGGGGCCAAGAAGTCAGACTAGACCGAAAGAGGTGTTGATTGAAGGTGCATCTGGGGTTAGGAGTGCCACAGTAGTATCCCCCGAAGAATTAGACAGATGGACCAAGGAGCTGGAAAAGGAGGCCACTCTGTGGAACAGGAGCCCATATCACCATCGATGCCCAGGCTGCTGGCGCAAGACGCCTCTTAGTTCCCATTCTGAATAATTACCAAAATAAAGAGACGGGCGCTGAAAGCAGGAATCAAGAACAGAGTTTAATTCTCATGAGGAGAGCCTGTCATGTCAGACACGAAACAAGGTGCCATCGGGAGGTGCTCTAACAAGTGAGCATGAGACTCCTTCTTTTATACCTTACAAAACACTTGGCATTACAGTCACAGCATTGTGAAACAAAGAAAAGACAACCCCATAATCCTCGTGTCAATCCTACCCCACATGTGTTCACAATAGGGACCCTTGACCTGCTGATAAGAGAGGGGGCAATGACGCAGCTGAATGTCCCGCTGATTATTAGGATGGGTGCGCCTGATCGTAGCCCAGGGGGTGGGGAGGCCAGGATCAATAGTGGGTCCTTTGAAGAGGAGTGACTTCATACAATAAGGGCAGTAAATGGTATCTCCTGGCTCAGGCGATGGCCTCGGACATGTGTGGCCAGCCGGACTCGGGGGAAGGGGTCATCAAAGGAGTGGTATTCATGCCGCGTGGACAATCGAGCGCGGAGGGAAGGCTTGTCAACAGAGGGGCATTCATGGAAGGAAAGGAGGTGTTGGTCAGGCGCGGTCGTGGCTCCCAAGGACAGGGTCTTGCAGAAGAAGAAGGTTTATGACTTGCCCTTGTGAGGAGAAGGGAGGGGGAGCCAGGGTGGACACAGGGACAGAGTCACTTAGAGAGAGAGAGAGAGGTCTTATGACCCGTACATGAGAGAGCGGGGGCAGTCAGGTGCAGCTGGAGAGGGCTATGTCAGCTAAGGCGAAGGATGCCTCTTCAAGAGGGAATGGGGGGGGGTTTGTGCGGGTCAAGCAGAAGGGTTGCCTTTCACAGCAGGGTCGCGCAGAGGGAGAGGGTTTCATGGTCTATGCATGAGAGAGGGTGTTTAAGATACGCGCAGGAGGGAAGCCGGGGATTCCAATGGGTAAAAGGCCATGGTGCCTAGAATGGCTGTACATATGCATATGGGTATGGGCTCTTATTGGCAGAGTGATACGGTCAATAATTTACGGTATTCATGGTGCTCACAGGGAGAGGAGTGGGAGAAGAAGGGAAATGAATGCTGTTTATGTACATCAATTTCTTCGATTTCCACAGTCGCCCCTTTTTACATTACAGCGTTCATTTTTGCAATTGATGGGGTTACAGATAGACAGGCATCGTTGAAGAATTAGCATTCGTTGATACTAGCATTTGGCGTATAATCATAGACAGTTGAGGTGATGGGCAAAATGCAGCACATTGGAAATTGCATTTCGTTGAGTTCCTAACAATGAAGCACACTACATAGCATAAATGTTTCTGACTTAAAAATGTGACCAATGAACAGTTTTGACCAGGTAGTTGAGAGCGGAATTCAGTTCAATACACAATATTTCTTCGTCACAGTGTCTTTTTATCAGCGAGCCATCACTGGTAGGCTCTAGTCCGTGTACTTTCGTTGGCGCTGTTGAGCACCGGCGGTGGAGCTATAGGTCCAGCTCGGTTCTATCCTTACGCGTTGCAGGGTGCGGTCAGTCCTCTGCTGTTAGACCACAGTCCTGTTCCCTAAACAATCCGTTTGGCGGCGCCTTATGCTCGGCACCTATATTTCCGTGGCAACACCCTATTCCCACCTGAATGCCGTTCTTCCTTTTGGCGTGAAGTCACATGGAAAAGAGGGTGTGTGTTGTTCAAACAGTCGATAGGAGAGAGAAGGAGTTGGGTCAGAGTTCCTGGGACACACAAAAGAGACCAAGGGAGCAAAGGACAACAAGCAGGCAGGCCCATCAATCGGGCCCAAAGAAGGGGGACGGAGACTCCAGGCACACGTGGGTTAGCAGACGGAGGGCTTCAGGGCAGCCCGTCAAGTTTCATTTTCCACGTTTGAAATTGCTGTCTCGTCCCGCATCTTGTTGCTCTGCAGCTCCACCTTTGGTCGAGGTCACACGTGTCTCAAGATCTGCAGCCAGGCTGTACGTCACATCCGACCCTTCTCCTTCGGTGGTCGTGAATCTTTGAATAGGTACAAAACAAGCTTTTAGAGAACTGGCAGACGAAGACATTTATGCATGTGAGTTCCTCCCTTAATCCTACGCATTTGGGAGATACGCTCATCGGTCACAGTCAGAGGTCTATTACCAAGCAGTGCATATGTCGGCATTCCTACTGAGTTCATGCCAAGTTTACTCATCGTCCTATTTATAACTCAAGTGAGGACAAACAAGATTCCCATCAACTGTGCATTTCATCATATTCAACATTTCGGAACATTTCCCTTCAAGGCTGGCTAATCTTTTCAAACAGGGCGGGGGCGGGGGCGCTATCATCGAGAGTCAGGTAAAACAGGGGTTTCTCGAGGGACGACAGTTACTCATGGTCATCATGTTTATATCCGGGACAGCAGCTGGGGTCTATCAAATGGGGCGGGGATGCTTCGGGCGCTCGCGCTTGGGTGCAAAAGGGGGTGGGGCAATCTGGGCATTGGGGGTCAATCTAGACGTTGGTGTTCGTCTCTGATGAACAGAAAAATAAGGTGCCATTGACATACAGTTCCCCTATAAAGGGCCAAATTGGGGGACCTTAGTCGTCTTACCTGTCCTTTCCTTCTCAGCCAATTCGAGTTCATTCATTTTTGCAGAAAGGAGAGGTAGTAATATGGCGAGATACAATCATTTTAGTTTCGGTCAATTTCGCTGAACACCTTCGCGTTCAATAAGTATCCAATCAGGCTGGTGCCAGTGAGGCACGGTTTTACCATAAAAAGGAAGAGGAAATAGGGAGACTCTCAGAGAGTGAGAGTCGTCCGCAATCTAAACGAGCCATTTGGTACACGTATGACATGTAGAGAGAGAGAGAGAGAGAGAGAGAGAGAGAGAGAGAGAGAGAGAGAGAGAGAGAGAAGGGAGAGAGATATAGAGAGGAAAAAGGTGGGATAGAGATAGAGAAAGACAGAGAGATGTGTACAACAATAGGTCATTTAGTGCGTTCACAACACAGAACAGCAGGGGGTCAGGTAACGGAGAGACGCAAACAAAGGGAGAACATAAACCCCTACAGCACATACACACGAACTCAGACAGAGGAAGACAGTACATGTATTACATATATATAAGACATTCATGACAAAACACAAAACAACAGTTGGCCAACAAAATCTATTTTTTCTCTTTTTTTTTTTTTATATCCTTCGTGTCTTTACTATCCTATTTATCTTCGTGCTTAGTTCTTTTTACCTTTCCCTCCTTTTCCCTCTCGCTTGTTATTTCTGCGAGCGTTCTCAATTGCCAATACTTACACCTCGGTCAGTCGATCTGAAATTAACCTGGTCGCGCTATTTACCCATGGTTGGATCTTAAACCATTTTTCAGTTCCTTCCTTTGGTGGGAAGTTCTCCAGGCTGAGGCAATGGCAAGTATTGATCGGGAGAACAGTCAGACAGCTTGGCTAGATCTATAAGAGTGTGAGAAGGGGGGCAGTACATTTTGAACATCAGCATCATTTCTAACTTCCCAGACGGGTGGTGCCGTGGTAACCCTTACCCACACACTTTCCTTTGTCCTTTCCCTACCTAGTCAAACGTCTAGTTACATTATCTAACGTATTATTTTGAGTCAATTTTCGTCCTACAGTACCCGTCAAGTCTCTATGTCAGTCCATCCTCCCAGTTGCTATGTCCTAAGGAGGAACAGTCATGTTTAAATCTACGTCTTTTTAAAAACTTATCGTCATAAGGACTATGCTCCTATTCCCTCCTTCCCTTTTTCGTCGGTGGTTTGATCATCGTTCTCCCATACTTCAGTCAATGTTCCAACGCGACCTGCAGAAGGGAGGAGAAAGAAGGGGTGGGGGGGGGCAGCATTCAAAGCACATCAGCATGCAGTAGTCCGAAAATGATTTTACCTACCACATACTCGACCTATCTCCACGTACTGCATTTCTTTACCATCTCGGCGTATACGCCCAGAGGGACCAGTAATGTCAGATAGATAATCATTGACGATCTGCGTATCTACAGGAGTTACTTGGTCGCGACCCCTTTTGGTTGTGTGCGAGGGTGGCGGTCAGGTGGCATTTCTGTGGTGTCGTTTTAAAGCGTCTAAAACCCTTTTCCGGCTGCCTGTGACACATAATGTAGCTGCTAAATATCTGGTCCTTTTTAACCTTCAGCTTTCATCATACTTATTCTTTGCTCATAGTAGCAAAACATCCAAAACTCATTAATGCAACCGCTACAACTATGCTTTCTTTTTCAAAATACTTTTAATAAAAAGTGTTGATGTATAAATACAGGCCTACAACCCAGTGGACCGGCCACGGAGCAGATTGGAACTGTACATAAGAAGAACGAAGTTGGTGGTAGTTCATTGCATAAAATGCAGCAGTGCAATAAAATCGTATCGAACTTCCCTACAGAGCAAGCATGATGCATGTCAAGAATTCTGTTTTTCAATTAATTCATTAATTCAGTATCCAAATGCTCATTCACTGTCTAAATTACACCAGTTCATTTTCCAAATCATAATTAGTACCCACCCTAAATCAGTTCATTGTCCAAACACCTGATCAATATCTGTCTTACATTGCTTTCTTCTCTAAGCACATAATCACTATCCATCTTATCGACTTTCATTCCCCAAAAATGCATACATATCTCAGAGCATCAATATTCGAGCAATCCGCGTGAACAGGGAGTTCGAAAGTTTCGTTTCGTGTATCGGCGCCATTTTGGGCGAGGTCAGGCAGGTTCCGGTATAGTCAGAATGTCTCCAATGACTCATGGTTGGACCAGAACCTTCCGTTGGCAGTTCAAAAAGTTTTTCGCAATGTGGTAACAGTCTAACAATATGGACCATCAGTTCAAAGAGTGGGGAGGGCGGCAACAATTTTCCTACCGGGTCACTCTGGTGTTCCACCGGAACTGAACAAGTCTGTACCTTGGCGGTGTTTTAGCCATTTCCAAACTGAGGCTGGCACCGGCAAGAGTGCGTCGATGTCGCGGTTCCCAGTGAGGGGGACGGGGGCGCCCATGCGGAGGGGTCGGGTAGCCCCCCCGGCTCTCATAGAATCTTCAAGGTTGAGGAGAGAAGGCATGGGGCGTGTGCCCGTCCCGGGCAAAAGACCGCTTTTCGATGTGGACCCTCTTTAAGCAAAGAGCGTTGGGGCGTCGCTGGAAGCCTCCACCCGGAGGGAGGTGGGGGAGGCTCATTTTGCGCCGCCTCCCCCTTCCAGCGACCCCGCGCCGATCCTCGGCTCCGCCGCTTTGATACTGGCCGTGCCGGCTATTGAAGATGGGGGGGGGGTGGTCGGTGGCTGAGGCAAGACAGCCCCCCCCCGTGGCCTGCAGGGCAGCAGAAGAGGAGAGAAGGAGAGGCCATCACGGTTTTCTGGGCCGTCCGCCCCACAGCCTCCCCTTCCGACTGCGTCCAGGCGAGCCCCGCATGCCTCGAGGCCTCGCCTACCGGATGGGCGTAACCGCGGACCTGTGGCACTTCGGGAGTTTCCGGAATGGGGGTAGGTACCTATTGAATTGTTTCTATTTCGTGTGACCGTTATTTGGGCGTGGTGGGCAATGAGGCAGACATGTTGGGAGCAGGAATAGGCAGTGGAACCTAGCTACCTCGTGGCTGCCTTGGTGTCAAGCTTGTCTTCCCTCGCCATTTTTATGTTTCTTATTGCGGGTTATTTCTAACATTTCTTATTTTATTTTTAGCGAAGTTGATAACTCATCAGTGGCCTACTGATTTCGCTCAACACTTTTTCTTGTATTTTTATGCCATAACCTATTATAAGCTATAGCGACTAGTCCACACTTAATGAACATGTCCTTATTAGGTGTGCCCTCCAGTGGAGCTGGATGGTTCATCTCTAATAAGCGGTCCGGGCTAAACAGGCTACCAACCAGTGGGGAGAAGATAGGCATGACGGATTACAACGAGGACAAAAGTCTGCATTACCTATCTTATCACGGCGGGCAAAGACTAGGCAGAATATTTCTATTCTCCGTTGTTTGGCGGCGGTGAATACCTCAAACGAACCAATACCGAACAATCAATGTTCGGTCAATCAAACAATCAGTGGGGAGAATAAGTGGGCACGAAAAGTTATTGTTACCTACTCTTTCTCTACCTGCAAAGAGAGACCTTGTTCTTCCCTGTTTGCAGACAAAGAATCTCCAGACAATAATCCACGAACGACAGTTCGGGAAACAGTGGGGGAGGAAGATAGGCACGACGGATTACAATGGGGACAAAAGTCTGCGTTACCTATCCTTCACTGCTTGCAAAGGGAGAGCCTGTTGTTTCTCCGTTTGCAGACGGTGAATCTCCAGAGGGTTTCAACAAAGCGTAATACTAGTATTATCCAAAACAATCATTTCACAATTTGTCGCATTTACGCGACCTTACCCGGACCGGACCGTGTGGGCAGTTCTTCGCCTTCCTCCTTCCAGCGCCCGATCGTTCTCTTACTCCATGATTTTACCGCAGCAGTCCTGTGGGATTCCAGTCAGGACAGTAGGTCACTCAAGAGAGGTCCGTTCAGAATCAGTGAAGTTCATTCAATCGGCAGCCGGACGAGGGCCCTCTCAAGGCAGGTATACTCCGATCATTTAGATGTTCACCTCCTCGTCTGGATCTCTCTTACTTGACCTTATGTCACTGATGGACCCCGCGTTGGGACGCCAAATTGTGGAACAGGAGCCCATATCACCATCGATGCCCAGGCTGCTGGCGCAAGACGCCTCTTAGTTCCCATTCTGAATAATTACCAAAATAAAGAGACGGGCGCTGAAAGCAGGAATCAAGAACAGAGTTTAATTCTCATGAGGAGAGCCTGTCATGTCAGACACGAAACAAGGTGCCATCGGGAGGTGCTCTAACAAGTGAGCATGAGACTCCTTCTTTTATACCTTATAAAACACTTGGCATTACAGTCACAGCATTGTGAAACAAAGAAAAGACAACCCCATAATCCTCGTGTCAATCCTACCCCACATGTGTTCACAATAGGGACCCTTGACCTGCTGATAAGAGAGGGGGCAATGACGCAGCTGAATGTCCCGCTGATTATTAGGATGGGTGCGCCTGATCGTAGCCCAGGGGGTGGGGAGGCCAGGATCAATAGTGGGTCCTTTGAAGAGGAGTGACTTCATACAATAAGGGCAGTAAATGGTATCTCCTGGCTCAGGCGATGGCCTCGGACATGTGTGGTCAGCCGGACTCGGGGGAAGGGGTCATCAAAGGAGTGGTATTCATGCCGCGTGGACAATCGAGCGCGGAGGGAAGGCTTGTCAACAGAGGGGCATTCATGGAAGGAAAGGAGGTGTTGGTCAGGCGCGGTCGTGGCTCCCAAGGACAGGGTCTTGCAGAAGAAGAAGGTTTATGACTTGCCCTTGTGAGGAGAAGGGAGGGGGAGCCAGGGTGGACACAGGGACAGAGTCACTTAGAGAGAGAGAGAGAGGTCTTATGACCCGTACATGAGAGAGCGGGGGCAGTCAGGTGCAGCTGGGGAGGGCTATGTCAGCTAAGGCGAAGGATGCCTCTTCAAGAGGGAATGGGGGGGGTTTGTGCGGGTCAAGCAGAAGGGTTGCCTTTCACAGCAGGGTCGCGCAGAGGGAGAGGGTTTCATGGTCTATGCATGAGAGAGGGTGTTTAAGATACGCGCAGGAGGGAAGCCGGGGATTCCAATGGGTAAAAGGCCATGGTGCCTAGAATGGCTGTACATATGCATATGGGTATGGGCTCTTATTGGCAGAGTGATACGGTCAATAATTTACGGTATTCATGGTGCTCACAGGGAGAGGAGTGGGAGAAGAAGGGAAATGAATGCTGTTTATGTACATCAATTTCTTCGATTTCCACAACTCCCCAGCCAAAAGCATTAGAGATATATAAATTGAGAATAGAAATAGAAGAAATGATGGCTGGAAATGTAGGAGTTGAGCGCCTAAATTCGTACAGTGAAGAAGAGTTACTGTTTATCAGCAAAAATCTTACCCGCAATGCTAGGTTGCTCCATGAAAGGATAATGGACACAGCCACAGAAATGGGAATCGATGTCAGTCGCTCCAAAATCCTTCAGAAACCCTACCGAGTAGACTTTTCAGACAAAGATCTAGAAAGCTTGAATGTGGTGGGAAAACAGATTCAGATAAAGGAATTGTTGAAGCTCTTGCAGAAGTGGGGAGAGGTGGGGAAATGGAGGACCCGGTGGGCAAAGAAAAAGGAAGACAGCAGGGCTAAGTCTCAGGCTTCAGAATTCGTGTTGAAAGAAGTAAAGCCAGCAGAAAAATTGTGCCCCATGAGAGAGGTCCCGGGAGGGAAATATGTCCATGTCCCTTGGTCCAGACAGGATATTGTGTCATTTACTAATGACTTCCCGAAATTACGGGAGAAACCAGTTGATTGGTACAGGCAGGTAGAACGCTTCATAAAAGTTCAGAAATGTCTCTTGAAAGACCTGGATGGGTTTTTCGACATTGTGGTCCCTGTAGACTTATGGACCGATTGTAAAATTGAAATTGATTGGCCCAGTGAAGAATTTCCGAGAGACGAGAAAATAGGAGCTCCCGCACCTGAAGTAATGAGGAAATATGAGCAAGTCATACAGTACCTTAAGAAAAAGGTGCCCGCAAAGGAGACAGATTGGACCAGAATAGATAGAACCACCCAAGAACGTGATGAAACTGTCCATTCCTTTTATGAAAGGTTATTGCAAGTATTCAAGACTTACAGTGGAATCGATAATGTAGACATGAAAGACATGACCCATTTCAGTTATAGATTTGTGCTAGGATTAAGACCTGAAATATCACAATGGATTAGAGATAATAAAATCAGTTGGCAGGGAAAACCCATAGATAATGTCCTGAAGTATGCAAAATACTGCGAAGATGAAATCGAAAATAAAAAGAAGGCTCTCAAAGAAAAGGTAATGTGGGCTCAGGTGAAATTAGCTGAACAGCAGGAAAAACAGTTAAGTAAATTGACTTCTAGTAATAATGCTCAGAATGCCACTGCTGGGGGAGGAGGAAAGCCCCGAGCTAAAATGAGTCGGGAAGAGGCCATGAAGAAGTTTCCGTGCCATGGGTGCGGCCAGATAGGGCATTGGAGAGACGAGTGTCCACACCTGCAGGCCGGTAATGCCCCTGTAAATGGTTTAAATCCACAGGTGCCGAAAGAGGGGACAAGAAAGAACCAGCAACAGGTAAAATTACCTCCAGTACCTCGCGCTCCTAGACAGAATTTTAAGAATCAGGGTCAGCAGAATGAGAGGGCGGAAGTATGGGAAATCGAGAATGAAAGAGATGCCATCATTCCACAGTATTTGTTAAATGATACCTTCCTCCGTGAAGATCAAGATTGACGGGGCCTGAGAGGGGAGGATGAGGAGTGCGTACTTGGCGCCTCCTTACCGGTAGACCAGACTGGACCATACATTGAAGGAAAGGTTGAAGGAAAAGACGTCACCTTCCTGTTGGACACTGGTGCTACTAGATCTACTGTGAGAACAGTGGATGTTCCTAACCTACCCCTCTCGGGAGAAGCAATCCAAGTAGTGGGTGTTTCCAATCAAATAATAAGTACCCCTGTAACTGAACCAATGGAAGTTTCTATAGGAAATTTCAAGGAAATGCACAGATTTGTGGTCTGTGATTCCAGTCCTGTGAATCTGCTAGGACGTGATTTGTTGTGCAAGATGCATTGTACCATCTATTGCACACCAAAAGGCGTCGAAATTCAGACCCCCGATGAAGATGGTTTGTACAAGCTGATGTTGGTCAGACAAGATTCTGATATCAAACCTTTAACAGTTGAGGATTTACCTGAAGAGCTCCAGTTAAGAGTAGTTCCAGAAGTGTGGGATTTCACCGGAAAAGATGTAGGCTTAATGGCAAATGTGGACCCAGTTAAAATAGCAATAAAAACGAATGCTGTATACCCCAAAACGAGACAGTACAAAATGAGTGCAGAAGTAAAAGCAGGAGTAGCGACTGAGATTACCAGGCTGCTCGAAGCAGAAATAATAGAGGAAGTGATGAGCAGTCCCTGTACTTCACCTATCATTGGGATCAAAAAGCCTAGTGGGAAATACCGGGTGGTGCAAGATTTGCGCAAGGTAAACCAGATTGTTGTGCCTTGCTGTCCTGTGGTGCCTAACCCTGCAGTGATACTATATCAGATTCCCTGGAATGCAGAATGGTTCACTGTCATCGACCTGTGCCATGCATTCTTTTCCATCCCATTGCATCCCGAAAGCAAGTTCCTTTTCAGTTTTGAATTCGACAGTCATATCTATGTCTGGAATCGTGTCCCCCAGGGGTACACCGAAAGTCCATCGATTTTCAACCAGATACTAAAAAAGTGCTTTGAAACCCTAGTGCTGCCAAGAGAGTCTGTTTTGGTACAGTACATAGATGACCTGCTAGTGGCATCTAAAACCCAGACGGACTGTGTCACTGACACAATTGCCTTGCTGAATCACCTAGGAAAAGGAGGACATAAAGTGTCACCTGACAAGTTACAATTTTGTAAGAACTCAGTGAACTATCTGGGGCACCAGATAGAAAAAGGAATCAGGAAAGTTACTACAGAAAGAATCAAAATAATTAAAGCAATGGAACTGCCCAGAACACATTAAGAGGTGAGAATGTTCTTAGGAGTTGTGGGTTACTGCAGACAATGGATTGTAGGATTTGCGGCTCTAGCAAGACCCCTGATAAAAATGACAAAGAAAGGAGTAGAAGACCCCGTCAGTTGGGACAGTGAAAGCATGAGCGCTTGGGTAACTTTGAGAAACTGTCTATGTACTGCTCCTGCATTGGGTATGCCTGATTACTCTAAGCCCTTTGAGCTATTCTGTGACACAAGAGAAAATTGTGCTCTTTCAGTCCTGACCCAGGAGCACGGATTAATTAGACGACCGGTGGCCTATTTTTCGGCCACCCTAGATCCGGTGGCTGCTGGATTACCTGGATGCCTGAAAGCAGTTGCTGCTACTTGCGTCAGTCTGGAACAGAGTGAGAACATTGTCATGGGACATCATGTCACTGTATATGTTCCTCATTCTGTTGTAATCCTACTGACTAGAACTAAGACCCAGTACCTCACACCTAGTCGGCTGACTAAGTATGAGAGAATTTTGATTGGTGCTGAAAATGTGACCATTTCCCGGTGCAATGTCCTAAACCCTGCGACATTGTTACCTGTTCCTCTGGATGTAGAAGTTGAAGAGGAAGGAGAACATAATTGCATCGATTTAACTGAGTTCAGTACTAAGCCCCGTCCGGACATCCGTGAAATAGCATTACTTGATGGGGATAAGACAATGTTCGTGGACGGCTCATGTTTGAGACATGAGAGCAGGGGTCTGTGTGCTGCCTATGCTGTGGTCACATTGACGGAAACCATAGAAGCATCTTACCTGAGCGAGGTGAAATCTGCACAAGTGGCAGAGCTCATCGCGTTAACCAGAGCATGTAAGAGGGGTAAGAACAAGAGAATAACTGTTTACACCGACAGCCAGTACTGTTACGGGGTTGTTCATGACTTCGGCCAATTGTGGCTACAAAGAGAATTCATGACTTCCTCAGGCACCCCTATCAGAAATGGAAAAGTGGTGCATAACTTACTGGAAGCTATCCAATTGCCCAAAGAATTGGGTGTGGTCAAGTGTGCGGCTCACCGATCAGGAAATGACGATGTAACAGCCGGTAATAGGTACGCTGACCAAATTGCACAGTTTTGTGCCCGATACCAAATGTCCCTCCAAATTGCGTTGTGGGGTGGAACCAGCTGCCAACTTATGTTGTTTGAGAATGTGTCAACGTGGGAAGAATTAAAGGAGTTGCAACAGGCAACAGACAGGCAAGAGAAAGGCAGGTGGGCAGCAGAGGGATGCAAATTGAGAGATGATGGTGTGGTGGTAAACTCGACTGAAGTGCCTGTATTGCCTGACAGCCTGATAGACCCCATGGTCAGAATGATACATGAACCAACACATATGGGAAGGGACGCAATGTGTCGGGTGTTTGACAAAGTGTTCTGTAATTCAAAGTTCAGGAACCAGGCGGAAAAGCTTTGCCAGAGGTGCCCAGTGTGTCAGCAATTCAATGCAGGAAAAAGGACTGTGGTAGAACAGAGTAATATCGGAAAGGCAGTAGGTCCCTTTGTCAGAATGCAGGCAGACTTTATAACAATGCCTAGGTGTCAAGGGTATAGATACATCTTAGTCATAGTTTGCCTTTTCTCTCGGTGGGTGGAAGCATATCCCGCAAAGAAAAATGATGCCCTCACTACAGCAAAGTTATTGCTCAGGGAGTTGATACCTAGGTACGGAATTCCCGAGACAATCGAAACGGACCAAGGTGGGCATTTTGCCAACGATGTCCTAGAAGAACTCTGTAAAGCATTCAAAATGAAGCAAAGACTGCATTGTGCCTACCGTCCAGAGGCTTCTGGGGTAGTGGAGCAAATAAATGGCACCCTGAAATCCAGATTGGCCAAAATGTGTGATTCCACAAAGATGAACTGGATAGAGGCTTTACCCCTTGTGCTGATGAGTTTGAGAAGTATCCCGAACAGAAAAACTGGCCTAAGTCCCCATGAAGTGTTGATGGGAAGAGTGATGCGACAGGCATGGGTACCCGGACACAAACTGCTAAGCATTTCTGATGATATGGTATTAGAATACTGCAAGCAGCTGGGTGACCAAGTGCGTTCTCTCTCTCAGCAGATTGGAGAGACAGAAGACGAGTGGCCAAAGACTCCAGCACATAAACTGCAACCAGGAGATTGGGTGGCGTTAAAGAAACACACCCGGAGCAGTTGCCTGAAACCAAGGTGGGGAAAGCCACGACAAGTGATCCTCGTCACTACAACTGCTGTAAAGTGTGCTGGTGTACCGAAGTGGATCCACGCCAGCCACACAAAGCGGGTAACTGGAGAAAACGCGACTGGAGCTGAAGGCAGCGCAGCTGAAGAGGCTTCCGAAGAGGAGAGTCCGGAGCTAGCTGACATCGAACTGCTGAGCACAAGTCGAGACGTTGAATGGTTCCCCGCCGACGACCAGGTTCATGATCCAATACGAACCAGGAAATACTCCTACTTAGACAGTGAGTGGGATAGTCCAGGTGAGCTAGAAATAGAGGAAGAAGGTCAGGTCAACGAGAACGACATCACACCTGATCAGGAAGTAGGCCAAGTAGGGTCAGATCAAGACATCGAAACTCCTCCTGAAACTCCGGAGACTGGAGAGGGACAGGTAGTAATTAGAGCTGACGTTCATGCAGAAGAAAACGAAGAGATCGAAGAGCATGAACAGGAACAGATAGAAATAGATCAACGTGCTCAGACAACCGAAATAAAAGCAACCAAAAATAAAAAGCAAGTACGATTTGAATCTGAGCAGGGTCAGATTAGGGACCAGGCGGAAGAAATAGATGAAAGACCTGGAACTAGTCAGACAGGCAGAGAAACAGAGGTGCCACAACAAAAAGTAAAGAGAGTGCACGAAGAAGGCCAAGTTTCCTCAACTACTGGGAGGCACGGAGGCAGAAGTGCACCCCGATACGTCAAGAGACTGAGGCTCAGACTAAAGACAGTCGAAGAAAAACTAAAAGACCGAAAAAGGGCTGAAAGTGAAAGAAAGGCAGCCCAAGGCAAATCGCTAAGAAAAAGCGACAGAGTAAAGAAACAGAACCGACTGTATCGGAGCCCTGACTGGACTTACTTTGTGTTGGAGGAAATTGACGAGCCCCATCACAGTGGCAACAGTGACGAAGAGTCCATCGCTGATCGGAGTTCTGACGAAGACCCTCCTTGAAAAAGCCCCGAAGTGAGCCTCTGGTACAAAGAAACGAAGAGGGGTAGCAAAAGCCACCTGTAAGCTAAAATGTCTGATCCGAATGTCTCTGGAAGGTCCAGATGTGGGTGTCTTAAAACTTGCTGTAAGATATGCTTGTGCAGTATAGCAATGCTAATAGTAATGTGGATAGGACTAACAGTTTTTCTCCCTTTTATGATTAGTAAAAACCCTAACTTGTCCCCTACTGAACCAGAAGCAGTAGACGTAGGGGCTGTACAGACTGCAGAGACACCACGAAGCTTAGAAAGACGCGACAAACAAGTAAGACTGACACACACACAACCTAATTTAGAAGCATCAGATGAGGATGGACTACACTTTCACAAGATGAGAAACAGGACACATTTAAATGTTTTTGCTAACTTGTTAGTGCATTACGTAGAAGCTATGGAAATAGAGGACTGTTATGTCTGCATGAAGCTACCAACTTCAGTGGCTGAAGGCGTGACATATCACCATCTACCTTTAACCTATGGAATTTCCTGTAGTATATTAGCTAGCTTGTTTTATAGGAGCACTTTGCAGTACTATTATTCAAATGCTGACGTAGTATTTTCTGAACTTCCTATTAGAGGACACTTGAACCTTGTACATATTAAAAGTGACGTGACCCGTTATATGGGAGAATATTTTCTGACTATAGGCAACATAGATTTAGACGAAGCAAGACAAGCTAATCTGACCTGTTCTCTGCATGAGCAGGAAAAGATGTTCATAAAGATGGCAGACAGAAGGAGAGAAAAGTTTCAGAAGAAAGCAAATGACGAAAAGGATAGAGTCCCTAGGTGGGCTGAGCACATGGATAACACCTCACAAGGCGAAGCTAATCCTGCCTTGTTGTTGGATTTTGAACGAAAGGGGAAACTTTGTATCCATAGGGAAAAGACAGAGTACTATAACAATGTATTCATCGGTTCCAGCGAGTGTGAACATAATTACAAGGTAATTGGAGGTTGGGGTTTCAAAAATGGGTCAGAACCTGTGTTTCCCGGAATATATTATATATGTGGGAACAAGGCTTATTTCAAATTGCCGGATCACTGGTATGGAAGCTGCTACTTTGGCATTGTTTTCCCGAAAATATACCATGTGAATAATGCAGCTGGAAGCGATGAAGAGACTAATGGCTTAGTGCGTAGTAAACGTGAAAGTGTAGGTGAAATTATAGGTGATATTTTTAGTGCACTGATACCTGGAATGGGGGTAGTTCTGAACACTCATAGAATCTGCAAATTGTCTACAGTAGTGGACCGGCTATCAACGGACACTGCTGCTGGATTCCTGATGGTCAATACTGAAATGGTTGCGATCAGATCAATGGTTTTGCAAAACCGTCTTGCTCTTGACACCCTATTAGCAAAAGAGGGCGGAGTCTGTAGAATGCTGAAAGCGCAACATTGTTGCACTTACATTCCTGATAAAAGTATCGAATTAAAACAATATGTGAAGAACATAACTAATTTGGAAAAAGAACTCAAACCATTGGAGGTTGACAGTGCCTGGACGAGACTGACTGGAGGTCTCTCCTCTATAGGTAATTGGTTTACTAACCTAGGTAGAAATCTGTTGTGGAAAATACTGATGCCAATAGTTGTAATAGGCGTAATTGTATTGATCATTTTCATTTGCTGCAAATGCAAGAAATGCAAAAAGAAATATACAGTAAATAAGAGGGGGGTGAAGAGAAATATTGATGAACTAGAATTAGAAGAATTAAGGAATGAAGTCTACAAAAAGGTGAAAAATCACCACTCTCATAGAGAAGCTGAAAGAAAACTCAACAATAAGTTTGTTGAAATCCAAATGAGTGATGTGGATGAATGAGAAAAGTTGGCATCTGTTTCCTTTATGTAGTGATGATAGTAAATATCATCAAAGAGGGGATTGATGGAGCAAGGATTCGCATGTAAAGCGCCTTGCTCGCACACAAAACCCTTGCCTAAATGTATAATCACACTAAACCAGTTGTTCGTCATTTATTAAGCGTTTCTCCAAACACGCGGGTGTCCCCAGGATGCTTGCTTGTATGTCTTTCCCATACTAAACGAAGCTTGCACTAAAGAAACGGCTGCTTCGCTGAAATTCAGTCTGCGCATGCGTCGGTCATACCCATGTGATGTGACGCACTCGCATTCTGGAGGGAATCTGTGCTCATGCGCACTGTTGCAAACATGGCCGCTTGTCTCTCACCACGCTTTCTGCTTGCTACCGCCGCTTCAGCCTATCTGTCTTTTCGCACTAAGCAGTAATGCTATAGTCATTATAAAATAAGGGATGGTTAGAATTTCATCATGGTATACAGTGTGATCATTTTATATGTGATTTTAATTTGTTCTCGCTTACTTTTCATGTACCGCGTCTCTGGGGCTGGGAAATCGGGAGCGGAGCCATACTTGAGGCTCTGCTGGGCACCATCATGTGACCAGAGAGAAACTCCATTGCGCAGAAGCTAAAACAAGCCAGCTGGCTCCTGAAGCACAATGCGCCTGAGAACCTCTCGGGGAAGACGAAATCTCACCTTGGAAGAAGCAATTTTGTTGCTACCTATTGTGAACTTTACTATACTGCTGTATGCCTATGCATGGGAACGTGAACCCAAGGGGCGGGTAGGAAAATTTTAATATTTAGGATGGGAAAGTTGAATTCTAGGAGGTGGTAATGACCGCACCACCTCTCCTAACCAATCAGAATGTGGGAAACTGTCACTTGCAACATTAGTGGGTGGTCTGAGGGACCCCAAAACAGTATAATTGCCCTAGTTTAGCTCAGGAAAATTGTCCGACTTGTCCGAGTAGCAGACCTGTCACTGACCCTACGAACTCTATAGGTGCTCAATCTGAAGTGCTGCGGAGCACTCTGTCCATACTTTCCACAAACTCCTAAGGGGTGGAAATTGTCCTAAGTGCTGGCGAAGCACTTTGTTGGGAAATTCGAAAAACCCAATCGGGGTTACTGGCGGATTACTTGCAGAGAGGGGTAACGCAGGCGTTGCTTCCGAAGCTGTGGGTGTTGGTCGTACCTTGGTGAGCCCAGTCCTGATCCCAAATCCTGAGGGGTATCCTGTCCTGACTGCCCGTGAGCTGTACCTGCTCGCATTCTGGCATTCCTTTTCTGAGGGTCCTTGTCCCCGTCCTTCCAACTGACCCGTGGCCAGGGTTGGTCTTCATTCTGAACTAGGTAATTATCAGGCTGTGGGTTTGCGTCTCTCTCTCTCTCACTCTCTCTCCATTTTCCTAATAAAGCACTCTTGCCCGTGATATTGCTCTATCACCTTTAAAGCAAGCTTATGCAATTGTTTATTAGAATTGTTCCACTTCTCTCCCCACCTTTAGAGAATTGCCAAACTGTTATATTTTATTAGTATGTTCCGATTTTTCCCTTTCCTTTAGTATGATTGCGGTGAACTTAGTAAGAATAGTTTAAAGCACTTAGGTTAAGTACATGTTCTAGGTCCCATCCACGTCCTATGTCCTAGTATAAAGTTGCAGTGGCTAGCTCTGTTCTAAAAATTCCTACCTTTTAGTCTTCCCATATACTCAATGGTCCTAGTGTTAATACATAGTTACCTAATGGTTTTGATTTTGATGTTTGACGCATTACTCTGCATATCACTTATTGTCTTGTCATACTCTCTTTGAACTTTCATATAAAGCTTTGAACATCCTCAGGTGTCTGTGGTCATTTTACAGAAATTGTGGATAAGTATGTACTGATTATAAAGAGTATTTGTTCCTAGGCCCTGTCTACTATTTCCCTGATAGCTCCAGATCTGTCATAAGAATTGTGCCTGTGGTAAGTCAGGTGCATGGTAAGCAGAGGTGAAACCAAACCTTAATTGCTCATAGAAGCATGCAGGAGGAGAAACAAAAGTAATCATCACCCGGTTCACCCAAATGTCATTGTTGTATCTAAATTTGCACGCCAGGGCCCAGTGCGTGTAAGAAATTGGTAATCTCGGTGACCCGGGTGGACTGCGCGCTCTATCACATATACCTGGTGTTGATAATCATGCTGCTGATGCTTTGTCTCGTTCCAAGTTGCAGGAGTTCCGGAGGTTTCACCCACAGGCGGAGGAGCAAATGACTGCATTCCCTATATCACTGTGGACAATTGGAGCCCCGCTTTAGCGGGGCTGGTAGGTGCCTCCCTGAGTGACCGTACAAGGCGGGCTTATCAACAGCATTTTAACGTGTACAGGTCTTTCACAGAGCGGGCAGGGGTGGCAAAAATGTTTTCCCCAGACTCAATACATGACTTTCTTCAGGTGTTAAGGGAGCAAGGCAGGGCCGGGGCCTATGCCAGGGCCAACCTATCGGCGATCGGCTTCTTTGCCAAGGTAGCGGGGGTGCAGGGCCCAGGGACCTCCTTCCTCATCAGAAAGGCCTTGACCGGGTGGGCTAGACTTGAGGGGCCGAGGCGGGACTGCCGTAGGCCTCTGGATCTCCCGACCTTGATTGACATCCTGGGGGTCTTGCCATCTGTATGTGTCTCACCGTTTGAGGGGGCCTTGATGGGAGCAGCCTTCTGCTTAGCCTTTTACGGGGCGTTCCGCTTGGGGGAGTTGGTCGGGGCCTCCAGACTGGACCATGGGGGGGCCTGCAGTTCCGGGACTTGGTTCTTTCCCCGAGTGGCCTGGTAGTCCTACTGAGGCGTTCCAAGACGGATCAGGGGGGGAAAGGTAGCACCATCCACCTTCGTCCCGCCCCGGGGGTGGCGGTTTGCCCGGTAGCACGGATGCAAGCCTACTTAGCCGTACGCCCAGCGGAGGGGGGCCGGGCCCTGTTTGTACACAAGAACGGCCACTGCTTGTCACAGTTTCAATTCAAGGCCGTGTTCAGGCTGGCCTTGGGGGACCTGGGTCTGGGGTCTGCCAGGTTTTCCTCTCACTCCTTCAGAATTGGGGCGGCAACCTTAGCGGCCGGGGCAGGCCTCTCTCCTGACGCAGTAAAGGGGGTCGGGCGCTGGTCGTCCGGCTGCTACAAAAGATATGTTAGGCCAGATCTGTTATGACCAGAATTGGAATTGTCCTCCTCATGCTGGTCGATGTTTAACAATGTCTTCTCTCTCCTTCTGATTAGTATGCCCGAATCGGTGGTATGGGTTCTGGGGCACTCCTTCGTGCGTCGTGCGGCGGTGCGCTTGCAGCAACGTCAAGTGGTGAAGCCGGCGGACTTGGGCGACACTGAATTCGTGTGGCATGGCGTCGGCGGGATGCGGATCCGACACTTGAGGCGGACAGTCGAGGAACTCAGAGCTCAGAGGCGTCACAAGTCTCCGGATTGGATAGTGATACATTTGGGAGGCAACGACATGGTCGACAGAGGACGCTTGGCCGTCAAGGAGGCATTGCTGGCAGAATTTGCCTGGCTAGGGCACACGTTCCCGGCAGCAAAGATTGTTTGGTCAGGCATGCTCTCGCGCAGGACATGGGGCCCAGGAGTCCGGGTCAGGTCTTTGAACGTTTCGGTGAGGAGAATAAATGGTGAAGTGGCAAGGTTGTGCTCAGCGAAGGGCCGCTTGCGCTACTTACAACACAGGTTGATCAGTGGAGAAGCAATGTACCACCAGGACGGGGTACACCTGTCGGACTTAGGAACAGACACTTTCATAAGAGAACTTTGGTCATTCATTGCGAACGCAGGTGGGGAGGGTGTCAGACCTGAGGGCCTTGGCCACCCTTGTGGCGGTAAAGAGACCTGCGAGCAATAAACAGTGATTGATGGGAGGCCGCCTGGCGGACTCCATAGGCCAGCTCTGAGGGGGGATATGGTAAGCTCTCCGCGGGGAGGAAGTCACCACCGGCTGGGGAGGCTAGGGCGACAGATTTCGAGCCTCCTGGGTGTCCCAGGGCAGCCTGGTGGTAGAGGGGTGGGCCCCGGTAATCGCGGACAAGGAACAGGAGTGCGGGCCTACCACTCTAGGGGGCAGGTGCACGGCACCTGGCGTAGGATACCCCAGCGCGAGATGCGAACCAGATGGGGCTCCTCCCTTAGGGCGGGGGGAACAGGAAATGTACAAGAGTTGTTTAAAATGTAAATATGAATATCAATATGCATAATGGATGCTTGTCATGTTTATTCAATGTTGAGAATTAAACATGGCCTTTTTCACCCCACAGAAATCTCCTGGTTATTATAAAATGTGATGTGGGGTATTGCATGTTGTGTTCAGTTGGGGTTATGGCGGGGGCAGAACTGGAGGGTGCGGGTCCTATGCCAAGCGACGAAGATCACGAGGCGCGCCCTTAGGGCACGCCCCCTCCGGGCCCCGCCATCCGTTCTGCTGGTTGGGTGGCCTGGCAGCCAATAGGCAGCCGGCCGCCCCGAGTCCTTCCGGGTCGCGGGTGACACACATCCGTTGTGGTGGGAGGGCGGAGACCTCGGGCCTACTTAAGGTCAAGCTCCCTTGACCGAGGTCTCTGTTCCCTGCACCACTACTGGACCGTGTGTGCCCCGCAGCTGCCCGCCGTCACTGGATCAAACCTTCTTGAAACTCCCACCCACCCGTCCCTGAGATTAGTGGTTGGAGGGGGCGTTGTTGCGGTAAAGAGACCTGCGAGCAATAAACAGTGATTGATGGGAGGCCACCTGGCGGACTCCATAGGCCAGCTCTGAGGGGGGATATGGTAAGCTCTCCACGGGGAGGAAGTCACCACCGGCGGGGAAGCTAGGGCTACAGATTTCGAGCCTCCTGGGCGTCCCAGGGCAGCCTGGTGGTAGAGGGGTGGGCCCCGGTAATCACGGACAAGGAACAGGAGTGCGGGCCTACCACTCTAGGGGGCAGGTGCACGGCACCTGGCGTAGGATACCCCAGCGCGAGATGCGAACCAGATGGGGCTCCTCCCTTAGGGCTGGGGGAACAGGAAATGTACAAGAGTTGTTTAAAATGTAAATATGAATATCAATATGCATAATGGATGCTTGTCATGTTTATGCAATGTTGAGAATGAAACATGGCCTTTTTTACCCCACAGAAATCTCCTGGTTATTATCAAATGTGATGTGGGGTATTGCATGTTGTGTTCAGTTGGGGTTATGGCGGGGGCAGAACTGGAGGGTGCGGGTCCTATGAACAGGTGAAAGTGAGCAGTGTTCCGAAGAAGCTATTTCACAAGAAGAATGGCCACTAACTCTGCGGTATAATGAAGTGGTACAAGAAGTCTGTGGGGTCATGAGGAGAGAGAGGACAAGGGGCAAGAAGTTGCATGGTGTGGAAGCTTTTTTAGAAAGGTGAGAAAAGAACTGTCAAGGGATAGAGATGTTATGTTAAGGGGGACCAGGCTTGTTATTCCAGCTTCACTCAGAGAGAGGATTATGGCAAAAGGGCGAGATGGTCATCTAGGGATAGTAAGACCAAAGGTGAGAATCAGGTTAAACTAAAGGTGGCCAGAAATTATTTTTCATATTGAAAAGCTTGTGATCAATGGTCCCTAAAGAGCAAGTTACAAGGAGCCTCTTTGTAGGAAATTATGTTGAGCGAGCTAGCAATTCAGAGAGGTGTTGGTCTGAGAGAGGGATTGGACATAGGAAGCTGAAGAGGGCCATCAAAGATTCATATGAAAATAAAAACAGCAAAAGAGAAGCAAGTATGCCCTTGGGGTCTTCTAACATGCTCCATTGTACACTTGGGACCCATGATTTAAGCACATTTGCCTCCCACTAAAATTCCAGGTTTAATGGTACTTATATCAAGTTCAATTATGTATAGATGTGCTGAGAGGTCAATATGTAATAATCACTGGTCCTAAGTAGTGATTTTGTAGACCAAAATGGCACAGTCCGTGACTGTGAATTAACACCATTCAATATTCAAAAATAGTAATACATATTAGTGAGTAAAGAGGGCATAACGTTGTTTTACATATTGTTTTTAAGGTTTACTTTAAGTGAAAGAGTTTTACAATGTACCAAGCCCAATGCCCAGTACAAACCTCAACTTATACGGCTCAAAACCACCCTCTCCACCCTCCTAGGAAAATACATTTAATGCACTGTGCCCAGAGCTGGACTGGCCACAGCGGCACTGGGCGTTTTTCCCGGTGGGCGGGAAGGGTGGGGCCCGTTTTGAACCTGCGGGGGCTGTTTTGTTACTGGTTGCCTGTTTTGCAGCAGTGTTGCAATATCGCCCCCCTGTAACAAAGCGAGAACTACCGGGGCTGGTCCAGCAGGTTGCCAGGGCTGGTTGCTGTTCTCAGTATGGCCATTACTGTACCTAGTCAGTTTATGCACCTGATTCAGACTTCTCCATTGGGTAACAGGAAATAGTATGTGGTAATGGTCTTTGAGGCCCATTCTACTGCACATTATTCCCTTCATCGGATTGTTCTAGCCACACAAATTATTGAAATTAGAGCCAAAATAGTGATCCAACCCTGATTCAGTCTTACAGCAGCACTCTGCTTGAGGATGATTGGGTTTTAGACAATTCCTGCTGTGTGCAAAAAGAGAAATTTCCTTTCCATAGTGTGGTGCAACATTCCTAACTAAAGACACAACACTACAGAATGCCCTAAAACACTGTCAATGAAAACATTCCCTGTGAAGCAACTCTGTTTTCATTAGAAACTTTTTGGGGGCTTCTTTAGAAAAACTAATTTGTTTGTCATCTCTGTACATGGAAAATGAACAAGTAAATACATTCCATTTCACATTTCAATTTGGTGGTTTAAAAAAGTCTTGTTTACACAGGCAGGACTCATATTTCCAGAAAATTAGAAGGGCTTTAACTAATCCTTAGATCTGAGTGAGGAGCTGCACCATTAATGGTGTCAATCAGGAAGCGGTGCTCTAGCAACACATTCCCTTTTACAGATGCGAACGGTTGCTAAAGTGCTGCCTTTGTGAGCGGATAAGTGAGACTGCCCTAAACCAGCAGGATACTGACTCTAAAGCCTTTGATGCTGCCAGTGCTGGGAATTAACCTGCTAAGGTTAATGGGCAGTCAATCACTGCAGTCAATCACTCCAGTCAATCACTCTTTGCGTGTTAGGGGTCTCCTTTGTGTGCACTGTCATCCTTTCTGGGCGCCGCATTGAGTAGAGAGGGTAAGCGGGTGCACAAGCATCCAACTTAGAGGTAAAATCGTTTGTGTATGAGTGTCATGATTGCATGAGCATGACAAAATCTATAAGGTGGGTATTCCACCTCTGGATTGTAGTACTATGCCCAAGAAGGGCAGGATGCTTTACTAGTTATTGTCGAACATTTTCAGTGGGAAAGGTCTTTGAGTTTCCATTGAGTTTTGGGAGATCAGTTTTCTCGTTGGGCTGATATCGGGATTGTTAGAAGCATTGAAACCAAAAGACTCCCAGATTTCATAAGCAAGATCTTCGGTAGAGAGGACATTTGCAACTGTATTCTTACAATCAATGGATCTCAGTTTGTCTCGAGGGAGATGGAAGAGTTTCTGAGACTCAGAGGCATAAAGAACAGAAAATATGCTTTGTATCATCCGGAAGGAAATGGTAATGTTCAAAGACTCAACAGGGCAATAAAAGAATGCATACAGTTGGAGAGGGTGCAGGTAGGAATTGGAAGGGAGGGCTGATGAGATTTGTGTATGCCTACAGGTTCACCCCACATTCTACAGCTGGAAATGTAACCTTTGAAGCGTTCAGAAGGAAAAAGTGAAACACTGAGATTTCTCTTGTTTGGGTGCTTTGGGGAAAAGGGAGCAGTGTCCAGTGGGAGATTGGTGATGGTGGACTAATCAAGAAGGGTGTGTATCTGATCGCATTTTGATATTCGAAAGGCTGGCTTCAGATGCATTATATAAGTTGGAGAGGCAGTGGTAATCAAGGTCCCTACTACAGTACGAAGCATGTCTACCTTTTTTAGACCTCACGAATTTCTTAAATTATCCCGCAATGAGGTTAAAGTTGGTGCTGGGAGAATTTGGAATCTCAACTGGGTGGTGCCCTTCAATTTTTCTTATTTTAGGCTCTGTTATTTCTGTGTTAATCCATCTGTGTATATTTGTTTGTTTGATTATCTATCGTTTCCATTGTTATTTGGGAAAACATGGGGTAGACACCACTTCTCCGGACGTCACCTTCCTAACAGAGACCTGGATGAACGCCTCCTCAGCACCCGACATCGCCATAGCCATCCCGGACGGATATAAGATCACCCGGAGGGACCGCGTCAACCAGACTGGAGGAGGCATCGCCATCGTCCACAAGAACACTATCCGCATCACGACCAACCCTGCTGACACCCTCACGGCTGCCGAACATCTTCACTTCCAAATACACACCGACCCCAAGACCACTCTCAGAGGCACCCTCATCTACAGACCCCCAGGACCCCGCACACAATTCAGCGAAGACATCGCAGACTTCATCAGCCCACACGCCCTCCCCTCCGCTGACTACATCCTCCTAGGGGACCTCAACTTCCACCTGGAGAACAACAACGACAACAACACCACCACCCTGCTGGACAACCTCAGCAACCTCGGGCTCAAGCAACTGGTGAACACCCCCACCCACTACGCCGGACACACTCTGGACCCAATCTTTTCCTCCAGCAAGCACATCTCCTTCAGCCACTCCACCGGACTCCACTGGACCGACCACAGCTGCGTCCACTTCAGCTTCAGAAAGACCACGACTCACCACCTCCCGCAACAAGTTCCCCGCAGGAGCTGGAACAAGATCACCACCGACCAGCTCACCACATCACTTAGCCAGAACCCTCCCGCCGGACCCCAACCAGCAAGCTCTCAACCTCGCACAGTGGATCACCACCTGCGCCGATGACCTCACACCCCTGAAAACCCATCCCAACAGGCCCGGAAGCAAGAAAGCCCCATGGTTCAACGACGACCTCAAGAACTCCAAGAAGAACTGCCGCACCCTTGAGAAAGCCTGGTGAAAGAACCCGACCACAGACAACATGACAGCCCTCAAGCTCGCCACCCGCAAACACCACCAGCTGATCCACACCACCAAGAAGTCAGCATTCAAGGAACAAATAGACAACAACGCACACAACAGCAAGGAGCTCTTCAGCATCGTCAAAGAGGTCTCCAACCCCAGCGCCGGAAACAACGACATCACCCCCTCGCAAGACCTCTGCGACTCACTCGCAACGTTCTTCCACAAGATCACAGACATACACAAGAGCTTCGGTGAACAAGCCACGCACCCAACCGCAGAACCAATGCCCCCCACCACCACCCTCCGCGCCTGGACCCCAGTCAACACCGAGGACACCATCCACACGATGAACACCATCCACTCCGGATCGCCAACCGACCCATGCCCCCACCACGTCTTCAACAAGGTCGACTCCGTCATCGCACCACAACTCTGGGACATCATCAACTGCTCCTTCAACACCGCCACCTTCCCGGAGAGCTGGAAGCATGCCGAACTCAGCGCCCTCCTGAAGAAACCATCATCAGACCCCACCGACCTCAAGAACTACCGCCCCATCTCGCTCCTCCCGTTTCCTGCCAAAGTCATCGAGAAGACCGTCAACAGACAGCTTGCCACCTTCCTCGAGACGAACGGATCCCTCGACCACTCACAGTCCGGCTTCCGAGCCAACCACAGCGCCGAGACCGCCCTCATCGCAGCCACTGACGACATCCGAACCCTGCTCGACAACGGGGAAACAGCGGCCCTTATCCTCTTGGACCTCTCTGCAGCGTTCGATACTGTCTGCCACCGCACCCTAGTACAACGGCTCAACAACGTCGAAATCCAAGAGAAGGCTCTGGATTGGATCACCTCGTTCATCCCCGGAAGAACCCAGAGAGTCTGCCTCCCCCCATTCAGATCCGAGGCCACCGAAGTCATCTGTGGCGTACCACAAGGATCTTCACTCAGCCCCACTCTCTTCAACGTGTACATGAGCCCCCTCGCAGCCATCGCATGCCAACACAGCCTCAACATCATCTCCTACGCAGACGACACCCAGCTGATCCTCTCCCTCACCAACGACCCCGCCACCGCCAGAACAAACCTACACAAAGGGATGAAAGAAGTAGCCGAATGGATGAAGAACAGCCGCTTGAAACTGAACTCAGACAAGACGGAAGTCCTCATCCTGGGATCATCACCATCTGCCTGGGACGACTCCTGGTGGCCCCCAGCCCTAGGCAGCGCACCCAAACCAACGGACCACGCACGCAACCTGGGCTTCATCCTGGACTCCTCCCTATCGATGACCAGACAAGTCAACGCCGTCTCGTAATCGTGTTTCAACATCCTACGCATGCTCCGTAAGATCTTCCGATGGATCCCCTCCGAAACCAGGAAGACGGTCACCCAGGCACTCGTCACCAGCCGACTGGATTACGGAAACACCCTCTACACCAGAACCACAGCCAAACTGCAGAAGCGACTCCAACGCATCCAGAATGCCTCCGCACGACTCATCCTGGACATCCCCCGTCACAGCCACATCTCTGGACACCTGAAAGACCTGCACTGGCTCCCCGTCAGCAAAAGAATCACGTTCTGCCTCCTCACCCACACACACAAAGCCCTCCACGACCTAGGGCCAAGGTACCTCAACAACCGCCTGACCTTCTACACTCCGACCCGCCAACTACGATCAACCAGCCACGCCGTCGCCGCCGTTCCACGCATTCGAAGAGCCACCATGGGAGGAAGATCCTTCTCCTACCTGGCAGCAAAGATCTGGAATTCCCTCCCCATCCACCTTTGTGTTACCCAAGACCACCTCGCCTTCAGGAAGCAACTCAAGACCTGGCTGTTCGAGCAGTAGCGGACCCTCCTCCCCAAGCGCCTTGAGACCCTCCGGGTGAGTAGCACGCTATACAAATTCCTTGATTGATTGATTGATTGGTGAAGATATGTGCTAATCTTCTTCATTGTATGGACTGATTGTACTGCATAGGGTTCCATGTTTGTCTTACTCTGTCTAAGGGTTCTACCTGGAGTCAGTTGGTGATCAGCAGAAGTGCTCTATATACTGTGGTTCAGGTGCTCCTATAAAGTACTTAGATCTTATCTTCTGGATGCAGTACCATTTTTTCTACATGCACCTCTCACCTCTGCAGTGCAGTCTGCCTAAAAGTCATCCATAAGCCACACCACTCAGAGCTCTGCCCAATAAACTTACACACCCAAGTCTGACACCAACGGCATTCACAAAGAAACATCAAGCCATGCATTTCTTCACTCTCTTGATCTCCTCTGCACAGCACAACAGACTGAAGCTACAGCCTCCCCACACCTGCTATGTACAACACCACTGTTCCCAAGAAACTGCCTATAACTCAATTCCAAAGTACTGCTGCAACTTTCAACTCCTTAGCATCCATCAAATAAGGCATACCCCCGGCCTAACATTCCTCACCACCTTAGAATGGTCAGTACATCCAGGGGCATATTCACAAGGAGCTATCGCCAAATTAACAGCACTTTAGCGCAGCCAAAGTCGTGATAAATGTACCCCCCCGATTCACAAGCTGGGGCTAGCAGCCCACAGCACCAGTTTACCCACGATAGCAGCCGCTAAAAATATCGCCACAGAGGACCCCCACAACTATCACTAATGAGATGCAGAGTATGCATTTCCGTGCCAAAAGCCGCAACAACACCACACCACAACATTCCCAACGACCAGACAGAACTGCGATAAGAACACAAAACAGGCGATAGGGCTCGTTAGCAGCAGGAAATTAACACATGCTCTGACCTGGTGTAAAGTCGGACCACAGTCTGCACCACAAAAGGAAGCACAGCCCAGGGTCACACATGAATTACAACAGATGCCCTCGAGCAACTGAACATGCAGCACGGACACCCAAGGGGGCCACAACACACACCAACACCACACCCAGGCCCACCCTGAAGCCCGAACCAAGAATCTGCACACCAACACCACGAATCCCAAAACAAATATTTTGCCTGATGTCCCACAAGCAGGAAAATCCTCATACATGCGTGGCCAGAAAATGGAGAATCAGTCATACAGCAATGCAATCACCAAACACAAAACACCATACAAACAAATGCCAAAACAACCATTCGGATGAGTCCTAGCAGGTCCTCACTGGACAATACGTAGGACACAGCCTGGAAGACTAAATCCAAGAGCAGAAGGTGTGCCATGCGCCCAACAAAGGAAAGAGAGGGAGAGAGTGAGGGAGAGAGACGGGGTGAGATTGCACAAGCAGCGCAAGGCCTTCCAGGGCACCTGGCTACACATGCCAACATGTGTGAGTGTATCGCCATCCGTACACTATGAGTCCAAGGTCGTGTCCCAATCTCAGCGCCAAAGCCATATCACATTCCGAAAACGCAAGTAGCAGTCAGACAAACATCAGGGATGAAAGCTCAATTTTTCCAATGCAGAAGGCAGAACACCTGCACCTCTGACCTTGGTCCAAAACGCGCCTGGAACACCCTGAGAGAGATGCCATGACAGATGTGGATGACTCCAATACCACGCATTGCGCAAATGAACTATCCGGCTTATCCACACCCAACACACAGAAGCCGCCGCCTGAGGGACCCCCGCATGGGATGCCCTTGACACTCACGGAAACAGCAACCCATTCAGCCCAACATTGCACACACATTCGAATGATTGCCCAGAGCTGTGGCATATCCTCAACACAACTGCCGCAGTTCAGAAGAGTGCTGGTTCCACTAGATGCACCAAGGCAATGGCAGGCCATACCGGCCACATACACAACCCCCGTCACTTGGAACACTACCGTGCACGTACGCTGCATTTACTGGGTGCAGTGCCACTGGCAGTGCTGCGGATCAGTTACCGGCTCAGCTTCCACATTGCCTACGTCACCTGCATCCAGCCCTGGTCCACTGCCGAACATGCACATTTGCGTGCCCTATGGAATTCTGCCTATCCAACACAACCGTAGATGAATTGGACTATGACTTGTGTCTGCGCCACCCGTTGGATCACGAACAAGAGTGTAACCGAGACAGCCGTGCATCGGATGCCTAGACATACTCCATATGTATTGGCAGTTGTGCATGGGAGATTGCACAATTTCTCGTGTGCAGTGACCACATCGCGGCGCTCACCTATTGGGCTGTGTTGCGGATTGGTGAAATGGCTTGGGCTGAGCACACCTGCCCTGACCAGTTAATGGATTGGCTCACCCTGGTGTTCCTTGAACACGACAACGATGTACTATTGGTGTTTAGAACACATTGCACATGAAGCTGCGTGGGTATTCATGGATGAGAAACTACGTTCCTGCAGCCACATCCAATTGTTACCTACAGCACAGGTCCCAACAACTTGTTGCATTGTGGGGATTTGCTCACATATCCCACCACAACAGTGGACACATCTGCCATCGTCCGGACTCTGGATGAATGTGCGTGGAACAACAAGTGTGTACACACACCTGTGCAAGGTGATGCAGGTCCATGGTCGGAGCAACACAGTGTCCTTTTGCAATGTTGCCAATTCGGATACACTGCTGGGGGAGAGCACACACATGGCAATCTAGCACGACATGTGAACCTGTCGAACTCTTTCACTTGATCACTGTCAGCAGAGCAGACAATCGGCGCACTCCGGTGGCAGAGCACTATGCAGATACCATGGGCACTGAGTTGTGCCCCCTCACAAGGGACAATGGACAGACGCCAAACAACACATGACTCATCCAGCAAGGCAAGGTGGGGTGGAGCTTTGCCATCCGTGATGATTGTTGTCCATTTTCGCAGCAACATTTTCTGAACCTCGACATGTACCCATGCTGTGTGTAAGTGTCTTAAGCATGTCCCTGCCGGTTGTGGCCGTTGCCTCGTCCGTACTGACATGCACATGCCAATAAAGTCTATGCCACCCCACTGGTGTCTAACTGTGAGGTGTGTTGATTAGATTGTCCACTCGTGTGCCACAATGAGCATCGTCCCTACACAGGAAGGAACTGACTGACGCATGTGCAATGGGGGTGCGTCCCTTTTGCACGCTCAACCTTTGTGAGCCAGACATTGTTTTGGGATAGGTGCTGGTAGACATGTGCACTTACGTGACTTCAGCAATGTGAGTATGGTGTCCAACCTCTGACCATGTAGAGCAATGTCATATATCATGTGTGTAAGTAGGTATGCGTCGTGAAGTTCTGTTGTCACATGTGATGTAGGACACCACTCCTGGACTGCTACCGATTTGGTCATTCCTACAAACAGCCCTATTCAACACATGGACGTGGATCTACGTTGGGGGGTCGTGAGATTGTTGTTGATGTGCAATGGAGACACAGCTAGTACTCACCTTCACAGTCATCCAATTTGCCATGTGTCTCAGGGATACACATGCGCATAGATGTCAGTTACCATGGTTTACCTTCATGTGCAATCTTAGTCCCTAGATCCAGACATACTACCATACGTGAGGGAACATAGTAAGGACACATCTGTGTGATTTATAATGTTTTATTCACATTCAGGGGATTGACTGGGCTGGAGCTGTATATGGCCATCCAAGCCCACATCACATGGAAGCCCAGTGGTGGGCCAACCAGAGACCTTTGGGGATTGTGAAATGATTAGGAAGTGGGAGAGTGCAGTCCGCAGCAGGATTCCTGTGTAATTGGCCAGAAGTAATGAAATGGGAGTCTGTGTCGGGGTCCGGGTGAATGTTGCAGAGTGTTCTGGGGTTAGTAGGAGGTATTTCCCAGGGCATGATGCATAGGTCATAACCAGGCAGAGACAGGTCATATGGCGGTGAACGATGCTACTGCCTCCTTCCTCACACAGTAATTCCCATCCCCTTCTTACTCCCCTGATACGGGGTCTGTGTCCGGTGTGTGCGGTGTGTGTGGCTGGGTGATGGCTTCACCGACACAACAGACTGCGAAGGTGATGGGGCAGCATTACTGTGTGCCACGGACATATCAGGGGTCGGAGCTGTGTGTGTCGATGTTCCCGCTGCCGTCATCTGGGAATGATGCAGTGGCAGCAATGGCAAGATGAAGTACTGCAGGGCATTGAAGTTTCCAGATAGTACTCAAAAGTGTCCAGTCGAGGCAGACATACTTCCAGCCTGCATCTGCTCCATGGTCTCCATTGACCTCCGCATCTGTGCCAACTCTGTGTTGTAATTGCTGGTGCCTGTCTGACCAGGCAGTTCTTGTATTCGATTCATGGCCCCAGCGAGGTTAGCCAAGGTCTGTGACGGAGCATGGTGCGTACAGGGGGGTTCCGATAGGGACTGTACGTGGTCCCTGATGGGACTCAGACACCCATATATGGAATCGAGTTTGGCTGCCACAAGTTTGAAACCCACCCGCAGATGTTCAGCCAACTCCACCTGGCAACCCCATACACATTATTGGAACTCCATGTATTGGTCGGGGGTGCTGGGAGACAGCCATGGTGGTGTGTGTTTCTTGCTGTGTGGTCTGTACAGGTGGTGGGCTCACCTCTGGGCAGCTGGCCTGCTCTGCTCCTGGGGGTGGGGTGCGGAGGCTGTCCATTATCCGTTGGAGGGTGTCTTGACATATGTGCAGGTTGTCCTCTTCATCATCAATGATGTGAAGTGTGGTTTGCCCTGCAGGAGGTGTTGTTTGTCCCTCTGCAATGTGAAAGGGGAGATGCAGTTTAACAGAGTTACACATGTATGTTGAGGATTTGCAGATGTTTACATTCAGACTGCATGACAATGTACATTGTCACTGTTTTGGTGGAGCTGGCTATTTGATGGCAGTCAGTGTGTTTTTCGACTACATGATGGATGTGTGGTAGTACCCATGCATCATCATCACACAGTGTCAGGCAATGCCAGATATGAGTGGACAGTTACTACACACGTGTGGGACCTGTTGTGAGCCGTGTCCTATGGTGTTGCACTTTGTACCTCATTGCCATCATTGATGATGTTCTATGATTGCTATGTGTGTGTGCTGCATTGTGGGGGAGTTGCCCCTGCAGCTCTGATTTTGTGTAGCCTTCTCCCTTTGAGGCGGAGTGCCTTTGAATTGTGTGCTTTTTGGGGCCTGATTTGTTTTTGACTTGGGTCATATGTGCTCTCGGACAGATTTTGTGGGCTGGTGCATTGTTCGTCTGCTGCGTGTATTGTACGGCATGGGTTGTGTGTGCACGTGGGCATGTCAGAGTGTGACCTGCTCCTTTACGGATGTGAACCTCACTGGGCTACCTCCATGTCGATTCGTGGGCCCTCTCATGTTTTTGGGCTGCTACCATGCTATCAGGCATGCAGTGTTACTTGCATTGTCAGTGTGGGTCACAGAGCCGCTGCTTTCCTGGATTCACGGTCTGGGTGCATCCAAGTTGCAGCGCAGTTTAGATTGTTTTTTTCTTTCTTTCTTTCTTTTATAGTGCATTTTCCCACCAGAAGCGTGGGATTTGCAAGTCCGTGGCTGTTTTTCTTAGATTTTTGTACCGCGATTGGCCTCATCGCATGTTTTTTTGCGTTTGCGTTTCGCATTTCTGTGGCTTGCAGTTGATTTTCATGCGGACATTTGACATGTTATCTGGTGACTATCGCATTCTTCCGCCTTGTTGTGAATTCCACGTTGACACAGGGTTATTTTCCCGCGATGGGCTGCGATGTTGAAAGTTGCATTAAGCCACTCTTGCGGTAGTTATCACACGTTCTTGTGAATATACCCCACAGTGTTTCCAGTTCATGCCTCTGAAGCATTGATTACTTCCACTGACCCAGCCTTACCCACCATCACTCCACAAACCCAATCCATCTCAACTGATGACACACTCAGCCGTCCCCTCTGCATGTGCTACCGTGGGGTTCTTCTCTAATGATGCTATGCCATTCCATTGCTGGGTTCTGTATTCAGGCTTGAACTCAAAGGCTCGCCCTGGCGATTGCTGCTGGATGCGGAGAGTTAGTGGTATACGTTTCTGCAACTAATTACCCATTAACACCAGACAGACTTATCTCATCTTTTCAGTAGCGATGAGAATATACTTCTCCTGGTTGATACTCCAAACTCTTCATGCCTACCACTACTGCCTGCATGATAGGTGTGGTAAAGTATTTTTGCAGCTGAAACTGTAGATTTCCAACTACACAACTGGGCGGAGTTCTACACTTCTATTGAAAAGCCTCCGATTGGCAAGCGGTCCCAGAGAAGCTCCTCAACCAAAGCTCGTCCCCGCAGTGCTCCAACCTCCAAGATCAGGTGACCAGGCATTTGACACTGAAAACCATACACAGACATGCTGATGACTGAACATGTCTGTGTGACACCATCACAATATTGGAGGTGTCAGCTGCAACCAGACATCTAGCGCTGTGAGTTGTCCACAAATGTCAAGGGTGTAATTAACCACCCTACATACCAGCTTAAGCAGGTTGATAGAGGAGCAGATTAAATTGTTTTATGGCCCTTCTTAATGTTTGTCTCAGGCTCGTAGATCATCATTAGTTAGGAGAAAGTAATAAACTCCGCAAGAATAAACTACAACACCACAGCTTGGAGCTGGGTACTAAAAGAAAACCTAAACGTAGCCTAAAACAGTGACAGGGAGAAAGAAAACTTATTAAAATGGCACAGAACAGGTGAGTTTGGGTCAAATGGTTAAATTACAAATAATAAAGAAAGGAAAAAGAAGCATGAAGGAAAGAGGCCACAGAAAACACGGGAAATATGGAAAAAGATGTAAAAGGAGAAAAAGGATGGAAGAAAAGAAAGAAGGATGGAAGAAAAGAAAAGGCAGGAAGAAATAAATAAAGAAGAAAAATTGAAGGGGAGGAAGAAGGAAAGCAGAAACATGAATTGAAATAAAAAGGAAGAAATGTGAGATGAAAGGAAGGGAAACTGAAGGAAAGTAGATAAAAAAGAAATAACGAATGGACGGCGTATAACAAGACAGGTGCGATGGAATGACATGAGCATGATAACAATAAAGGCATAAGAAGAAGGGTAGAAAGCTAGGAAAAAGACAAGTGAAATGAGAGAGGAATAGACGGAAGGAGAGAAAGAGGGAAAGATGTAATAAAATACGCATAACAACAGAAGATAATGGAAGAAGGAAGGGAAGAAGCATGAAAGGAAAGTAAAAAGATGCAAAGGATGAATGTAAAAAATAAGCAAGCACCTGTAAATGTGTGATCTTTGGCCATATTCCTTGAACATTTTTCTGTAATATTCATAATTCTGCGCCATTTTCTGCAAATCTCTCCATGGCACTTCACAATAAGGGCAAGGATCACTCACTTTACTCGTATATTTATTGCTATATATGGGTCAAAGTGTGGAGGGGGGGGGGGGTTCTGCCTTCTCCCTTGGCAAATGTGTTTATACCTGAACACCTCTCTGATATAACATCATGGCTGCCATATTGGAGGTGTCAGCTTCTGACCTCACTGCTGGCTACGTGTCTACAGCATCACGCCATTGCTGCCATTTTCAGCCTTTGACGACTTTAGACTAGTCTTTGTGCTACACGTAGAAACGACTCTGACCTTTCTGTGAATTTTTACAGATGTGGTGATAAGCAGTGTGCAATGCATCGTGTTCAATTGTGATGCTTTTATTTATTCAAGGAATTAAAAGTTCCTCAAGAACAAAAATGGGGAGTACCAAAGATGCAGAGTTAAGTATTGTTATTAACAGAAGAGCATTAGGCAAAACTCAATAGGCAAGATGTAAGCGTGATGTGAACTCAGCCTCACATTTCACATTCCTTGGGAAGGAGTTTCAGAAGTTTCCATCAACTGTACTGCGAATTTCAACTTATGGTGTGAAAATGGTTACTGTAGTGCGTGAGTTTGAGGCAGTGCTACGATTTGAGGGCAGCGTGGCACAGAAGGAACAGTGCACATGGCAAAGGACGGTTGCAATTTGTAGGACTGGGAGGATCAGGGGGAGTGAACATCATTCTTGACCCAATCACCTTGACCAGGTGATTCCAAATCTAAATTACTGGCAGTTGGTCTAGTCATAGGGGTAGAGCACCACGGAGAGATGGGTGGACATGTTTTACAAAGTATTCAGTAATAAATTAGGAAAACCTACAGGGTTTCAGCATAGGATTGTGCTTGAACATAGTGCTCTGCCTACTGTGCACAAAGTGCATAACGTACCTCTGACCCTAACAGAAGAACTGAAGAACAAGATAGACATGTTTTGTGCACGGGGCATCATTGAGCTAGCTGAAAGTTCAGAATGGTTAGAATCAGTGGTCTTGGTGCGCAAGTCGGACAAATCTTTGACATGTTGTGTCAATCTGTTTGACTTAAATAACAACATCTGCGTTAATCAGCAACCTTTTCCAAACATAGCCTAGATAATCCACACCCTGAAGGATGCAAAGACGTTTGCATCTTTTGACACGTTGGCAATGTATCACCAAACTTACTTGTATGCACTCAATAAAACATATATTGGTGTGACGCATGCCATTTGGGCTTCTGCATCTTCAGTGTTTCAAAGGACGATGGGGATGTTCTTCAAAAATATAGATGCATCGGTTTACTTGCAAGGTGACATCCTGGATTGCCGGAAAGATGAGGGGAGCATGACAGGAGGTTCAGTGTTGTGTTGGAGGTCCTAAAAAAAGAGTGTAATGACCTTACAAAAAGACAAGGGCAGATTTGCAGACGAAGTTGTAGACTATCTGGGGCACCATGTGTCCAGGAAGGGTGAACCTAAAATAAAGAATATGAAGGTGATTAAGGAAGTTCCTACCCTGGGAGACAAGGATCAGCTAAGGTCTTTCCTGGGGCTATTAAAGTATAATGCCATATTTGTGCCACATATTACCAACAACACGTTTTTGGAAGCTCTTGAAATTAATGAAAAGTATGTTTGTTGTGGGGATTGTGAATTTGCCATTACGCAAACAAAAAAAGAGGCACAATTAAAGCCCAACTATTGAAATCTTTTAACACAAGAAGCAAAAGTACCATTATGAGAGATGCCATCAATCATGGTTTGGGAAGGTGCTACTACAGATGAAGAAGTAATGGAAGAGAAGACATGATTGTGTTTTCCTTTTAGGTTTTGTGAGGTGAGGTGAGGCGCGCAGCCAACCAACTCAGCAATCGGCAAAGAGGTCTTGACAGTGTGCTGGGGAACTCAGTACTTTAAAAATGTTATCTGTCCTCCATCTTTTGATATTATTATTTTCTGTAAGACTGACTGACACTGGCTGACTGATACTGACTGACTGACACTGACTTACTGACACTGACTAACTGGCACTGACTGACACTGACTAACATTGACTGACACTGACTGACACCGACTGACTGACACTGACTGACTCTGACTTACTGACTGACTGACTGTCTGACACTGACGAACTGACACTGACTGAGACTGACACTGACTGACTGACACTAAATGACTGAAACTGACTGCCTGACACTACTAATTGACACTCACTGACACTGACTGACTGACACTACTGATTGACACTGACTGACTGACTGACACTGACTGACTGACACTGACTGACACTAACTGACACTGAATGACTGACACTGACTTACTGACACTACTGATTGACACTGACTGACACTGACTGACTGACACTACTGATTGACACTGACTGACTGACTGACACTGACTGACATGATTGACACTGACTGACTGACATTGACTGACATTGAATGACATTGACTGGCACTGACTGACATTGACAATGACTGATTGACACTGACCGACACTGACTGACACTGACTGTCCGACACTGACTGGCTGACACTGACCGAATGACAATGACTGACTGACACTGACTGACAATGACTGACTGACACTGACTGGCTGACACTGACTGACTGACACTTACTGACACTGGCTGATTGGCCCTGACACTGACTGACACTGACTGACTGCCTGACACTGACTGACTGACACTGAATGACACTAACTGGCTGACATTGACTGACTGTGACACTGACTGACTGACACTGACTGACAGACACTGACTGAAACTGACTGCCATTGACTGACTTACACTGACTGACTGACATTGACTGACTGACACTGACTGACACTGACTGACTGACACTGACTGACTGAAACTGACTGACTGACACTGACTGACATGACTGACACTGACTGACTGACACTGACTTACTGACACTTACTAACTGACACTGACTGACTGACACTGACTAACATTGACTGACACTGACTGACACTGGCTGACTGACACTGACTGACTTACACTGACTGACACTACTGATTGACACTGACTGACTGACACTGACTAACACTGACTGACACTGACTGACACTGACTGACACTGACTAACTGACACTGACCGACTGACACTGACTGAATCTGACTTACTGACTGACTGACTGACACTGACTAACTGACACTGACTGACTGACACTGACTGACACTGAATGACTGACACTGACTGACTGACACTACTGATTGACACTGACTGACACTGACTGACTGACACTACTGATTGACACTGACTGACTGATACTGACTCACATGACTGGCACTGACTGACTGACACTGACTGAATGACACTGACTGACTGAGATTGACTGACACTGACTGACAATGACTGACATTGGCTGAGACTGACTGACACTGACTGACACTGGCTGACACTGACTGACTGACAATGACTGACTGACACTGACCAACACTGACTGACACTGGTTGGCTGATACTGACTGACTGAGTGACTTACACTGACGACTGACACTGACTGACAATGACTGACTGACACTGACTGACATTGAATGACATTGACTGGCACTGACTGACATTGACAATGACTGACTGACACTGACCGACACTGACTGACACTGACTGACTGACACTGACTGGCTGACATTGACTGACTGACATTGACTGACTGACACTGACTGACAATGACTGACTGACACTGCCCCGCTGACACTGACTGACTTACACTTACTGACACTGACTGATTGACACTGACGGACACTGACTGACTGCCTGACACTGACTGACTGACACTGAATGACACTGACTGACTGACATTGACTGACTGTGACACTGACTGACTGACACGGACTGACAGACACTGACTGAAACTGACTGATACTGACTGCCATTGACTGACTTACACTGACTGACTGACATTGACTGACACTGACTGACTGAAACTATCTGACTGACACTGACTGACATGACTGACACTGACTGACTGACACTGACTTACTGACACTTACTAACTGACACTGACTGACTGACACTGGATAACATTGATTGACACTGACTGACACTGACTGACACTGGCTGACTGACACTGACTGACTTACACTGACTGACACTACTGAATGACACTGACTGACACTACTGATTGGCACTGACTGACTGACACTGACTGAATATGACTTACTGACTGACTGACTGACACTGACTGACACTGAATGACTGACACTGACTGACTGACACTGACTGACTGACACTACTGATTGACACTGACTGACTGAACCTGACTGACTGATACTGACTCACATGACTGGCACTGACTGACTGACACTGACTGACTGACACTGACTGACTGAGATTGACTGACACTGACTGACATTGGCTGAGACTGACTGACACTGACTGACAATGGCTGACACTGACTGGTTGATACTGACTGACTGAGTGACTGACACTGACTGACAATGACTGACTGACACTGACTGACTGACAATAACTGACTGACACTGACTGACACTGACTGACTGACAGACTGACACTGACTGGCTGACACTGACTGGCTGACACTGACTGACACTGACTGACTGACACTGACACTGACTGACAATGAATGACACTGACTGACACTGACTGACACTGACTGATTGCATGATACTGACTGACTGACACTGACACTGACTAATGGACACTGACTGAAACTGACTGACACTGACTGACACTGACTGACTGACACTGACTGACTGACACTGACTGACACTGACTGACACTGAATGACAAACACTGACTTACTGACACTACTGATTGACACTGACTGACACTGACTGACTGACACTACTGATTGACACTGACTGACTGACTGACACTGACTGACATGACTGACTGACACTGACTGACATTGAATGACATTGACTGGCAATGACTGACATTGACAATGACTGATTGACACTGACCAACACTGACTGACACTGACTGTCTGACACTGACTGCCTGACACTGACCGACTGACAATGACTGACGGACACTGACTGACAATGACTGACTGACACTGACTGGCTGACACTGACTGACTGACACTTCCTGACACTGACTGATTGACCCTGACACTGACTGACACTGAATGACACCGACTGACTGCCTGACACTGACTGACTGACACTGAATGACACTAACTGGCTGACATTGACTGACTGTGACACTGACTGACTGACACTGACTGACAGACACTGACTGAAACTGACTGCCATTGACTGACTTACACTGACTGACTGACATTGACTGACTGACACTGACTGACTGACTGACACTGACTGACTGAAACTGACTGACTGACACTGACTGACATGACTGACACTGACTGACACTGACTTACTGACACTTACTAACTGACACTGACTGACTGACACTGACTAACATTGACTGACACTGACTGACACTGACTGACACTGACCGACAGACACTGACTGAATCTGACTTACTGACTGACTGACTGACACTGACTAACTGACACTGACTGACTGACACTGACTGACACTGAATGACTGACACTGACTGACTGACACTACTGATTGACACTGACTGACACTACTGATTGACACTGACTGACTCACATGACTGGCACTGACTGACTGACACTGACTGGCTGACACTGACTGACTGACAATAACTGACTGACACTGACTGACACTGACTGACTGACAGACTGACACTGACTGGCTGACACTGACTGGCTGACACTGACTGACACTGACTGACTGACACTGACACTGACTGACAATGAATGACACTGACTGACACTGGCTGAAACTGATTGACACTGGCTGACACTGACTGACACTGCCTGACTGACACTGACTGACTGACACTGACTGACTGACACTGACTGACACTGACTGACACTGAATGACTGACACTGACTTACTGACACTACTGATTGACACTGACTGACACTGACTGACTGACACTACTGATTGACACTGACTGACTGACTGACACTGACTGACATGACTGACACTGACTGACATTGAATGACATTGACTGGCACTGACTGACATTGACAATGACTGATTGACACTGACCGACACTGACTGACACTGACTGTCTGACACTGACTGGCTGACACTGACCGACTGACAATGACTGACTGACAATGACTGACAATGACTGACTGACACTGACTGGCTGACACTGACTGACTGACACTTCCTGACACTGACTGATTGACCCTGACACTGACTGACACTGACTGACACTGACTGACTGCCTGACACTGACTGACTGACACTGAATGACACTAACTGGCTGACATTGACTGACTGTGACACTGACTGACTGACACTGACTGACAGACACTGACTGAAACTGACTGCCATTGACTGACTTACACTGACTGACTGACATTGACTGACTGACACTGACTGACTGACTGACACTGACTGACTGAAACTGACTGACTGACACTGACTGACATGACTGACACTGACTGACTGACACTGACTTACTGACACTTACTAACTGACACTGACTGACTGACACTGACTAACATTGACTGACACTGACTGACACTGACTGACACTGGCTGACTGACACTGACTGACTTACACTGACTGACACTACTGATTGACACTGACTGACTGACACTGACTAACATTTACTGACACTGACTGACACTGACTGACACTGACTAACTGACACTGACCGACTGACACTGACTGAATCTGACTTACTGACACTGACTAAGTGACACTGACTGACTGACACTGACTGACACTGAATGACTGACACTGACTGACTGACACTACTGATTGACACTGACTGACACTGACTGACTGACACTACTGATTGACACTGACTGACTGATACTGACTCACATGACTGGCACTGACTGACTGACACTGACTGACTGACACTGACTGACTGAGATTGACTGACACTGACTGACAATGACTGACATTGGCTGAGACTGACTGACACTGACTGACACTGGCTGACACTGACTGACTGACAATGACTGACTGACACTGACCAACACTGACTGACACTGGTCGGCTGATACTGACTGACTGAGTGACTTACACTGACACTGACTGACAATGACTGACTGACACTGACTGACATTGAATGACATTGACTGGCACTGATTGACATTGACAATGACTGACTGACACTGACCGACACTGACTGACAAGGACTGACTGACACTGACTGGCTGACACTGACTGACTGACATTGACTAACTGACACTGACTGACAATGACTGATTGATACTGCCTGGCTGACACTGACTGACTTACACTTACTGACACTGACTGATTGACACTGACGGACACTGACTGACTGACACTGACTGAATCTGACTTACTGACTGACTGACTGACACTGACTAACTGACACTGACTGACTGACACTGACTGACACTGAATGACTGACACTGACTGACTGACACTATTGATTGACACTGACTAACACTGACTGACTGACACTACTGATTGACACTGACTGACTCACATGACTGGCACTGACTGACTGACACTGACTGACTGACACTGACTGACTGACAATAACTGACTGACACTGACTGACACTGACTGACTGACAGACTGACACTGACTGGCTGACACTGACTGACACTGACTGACTGACACTGACTGACAATGAATGACACTGACTGACACTGGCTGAAACTGATTGAAATTGGCTGACACTGACTGACACTGGCTGACTGACACTGACTGACTGACACTGACTGACTGACACTGACTGACACTGAATGACTGACACTGACTTACTGACACTACTGATTGACACTGACTGACACTGACTGACTGACACTACTGATTGACACTGACTGACTGACACTGACTGACATGACTGACACTGACTGACTGACACTGACTGACATTGAATGACATTGACTGGCACTGACTGACATTGACAATGACTGATTGACACTGACCGACACTGACTGACACTGACTGTCTGACACTGACTAGCTGACACTGACCGACTGACAATGACTGACTGACAATGACTGACAATGACTGACAATGACTGACTGACACTGACTGGCTGACACTGACTGACTGACACTTCCTGACACTGACTGATTGACCCTGACACTGACTGACACTGACTGACACTGACTGACTGCCTGACACTGACTGACTGACACTGAATGACTGACACTGAATGACACTAACTGGCTGACATTGACTGACTGTGACACTGACTGACTGACACTGACTGACAGACACTGACTGAAACTGACTGCCATTGACTGACTTACACTGACTGACTGACATTGACTGACTGACACTGACTGACTGACTGACACTGACTGACTGAAACTGACTGACTGACACTGACTGACATGACTGACACTGACTGACTGACACTGACTTACTGACACTTACTAACTGACACTGACTGACTGACACTGACTAACATTGACTGACACTGACTGACACTGACTGACACTGGCTGACTGACACTGACTGACTTACACTGACTGACACTACTGATTGACACTGACTGACTGACACTGACTAACATTTACTGACACTGACTGACACTGACTGACACTGACTAACTGACACTGACCGACTGACACTGACTGAATCTGACTTACTGACTGACTGACTGACACTGGCTAAGTGACACTGACTGACTGACACTGACTGACACTGAATGACTGACACTGACTGACTGACACTACTGATTGACACTGACTGACACTGACTGACTGACACTACTGATTGACACTGACTGACTGATACTGACTCACATGACTGGCACTGACTGACTGACACTGACTGACTGACACTGACTGACTGAGATTGACTGACACTGACTGACAATGACTGACATTGGCTGAGACTGACTGACACTGACTGACACTGGCTGACACTGACTGACTGACAATGACTGACTGACACTGACCAACACTGACTGACACTGGTCGGCTGATACTGACTGACTGAGTGACTTACACTGACACTGACTGACAATGACTGACTGACACTGACTGACATTGAATGACATTGACTGGCACTGACTGACATTGACAATGACTGACTGACACTGACCGACACTGACTGACAAGGACTGACTGACACTGACTGGCTGACACTGACTGACTGACATTGACTAACTGACACTGACTGACAATGACTGATTGATACTGCCTGGCTGACACTGACTGACTTACACTTACTGACACTGACTGATTGACACTGACGGACACTGACTGACTGACACTAACTGAATCTGACTTACTGACTGACTGACTGACACTGACTAACTGACACTGACTGACTGACACTGACTGACACTGAATGACTGACACTGACTGACTGACACTACTGATTGACACTGACTGACACTGACTGACTGACACTACTGATTGACACTGACTGACTCACATGACTGGCACTGACTGACTGACACTGACTGACTGACAATAACTGACTGACACTGACTGACACTGACTGACTGACAGACTGACACTGACTGGCTGACACTGACTGGCTGACACTGACTGACACTGACTGACTTACACTGACTGACAATGAATGACACTGACTGACACTGGCTGAAACTGATTGACATTGGCTGACACTGACTGACACTGGCTGACTGACACTGACTGACTGACACTGACTGACTGACACTGACTGACACTGAATGACTGACACTGACTTACTGACACTACTGATTGACACTGACTGACACTGACTGACTGACACTACTGATTGACACTGACTGACTGACTGACACTGACTGACATGACTGACACTGACTGACTGACACTGACTGACATTGAATGACATTGACTGGCACTGACTGACATTGACAAGGACTGACTGACACTGACTGGCTGACACTGACTGACTGACATTGACTAACTGACACTGACTGACAATGACTGATTGACACTGCCTGGCTGACACTGACTGACTTACACTTACTGACACTGACTGATTGACACTGACGGACACTGACTGACTGCCTGACACTGACTGACTGACACTGAAGGACACTGACTGACTGACATTGACTGACTGTGACACTGCCTGACTGACACGGACTGACAGACACTGACTGAAACTGACTGAAACTGACTGCCATTGACTGACTTACACTGACTGACTGACATTGACTGACACTGACTGACTGAAACTATCTGACTGACACTGACTGACATGACTGACACTGACTGACTGACACTGACTTACTGACACTTACTAACTGACACTGACTGACCGACACTGACTAACATTGATTGACACTGACTGACACTGACTGACACTGGCTGACTGACACTGACTGACTTACACTGACTGACACTACTGATTGACACTGACTGACACTACTGATTGGCACTGACTGACTGACACTGACTGAATCCGACTTACTGACTGACTGACTGACACTGACTGACACTGAATGGCTGACACTGACTGACTGACACTACTGATTGACACTGACTGACACTGACTGATTGACACTGACTGACTGATACTGACTCACATGACTGGCACTGACTGACTGACACTGACTGACTGACACTGACTGACTGAGATTGACTGACACTGACTGACATTGGCTGAGACTGACTGACACTGACTGACACTGGCTGACACTGACTGACTGACACTGACTGACTGACACTGACCGACACTGACTGACACTGACTGGTTGATACTGACTGACTGAGTGACTGACACTGACTGACAATGACTGACCGACACTGACTGACTGACAATAACTGACTGACACTGACTGACACTGACTGACTGACAGACTGACACTGACTGGCTGACACTGACTGGCTGACACTGACTGACACTGACTGACTGACACTGACTGACAATGAATGACACTGACTGACACTGACTGATTGCATGATACTGACTGACTGACACTGACACTGAATGACACTGACTAATGGACACTGACTGAAACTGACTGACACTGACTGACACTGACTGACACTGACTGACTGACACTGACGGACTGACATTGACTGACTGACACTGACTGATACTGACTGACTATTACTGACTGACACCGACTGACAGTCACTGACTGAAATGGCTGACTGGGAATGTCTGTCACTGACTGACTGACACTGACTGACTGACGCTGACTGACACTGACTGACACTGACAGACTGTAACTGACTGAAACTGACTGACTGACACTGACTGACACTGACTGACTGACTTTGACTGACACTGAATGACCGACACTGACTGAAACTGACTGTCTGAGAATGACTGTCACTGACTGACTGACACTGACTGACTGAAACTGACTAACTGACACTGACTGACATGACTGACATTAATTGACTAAAACTGACTTACTGACACTTACTAACTGACACTGACTGACACTGACTAATATTGACTGACACTGACTGACGGAGACTGACTGACACTGACTGACTGACTGACACTGACTGACACTACTGATTGACACTGACTGACTGACACTGACTGACTCTGACTTACTGACTGACTTACTGACACTGACTAACTGACACTGACTGAATGACACTGACTGACACTGAATGACTGACACTGGCTGACTGACACTACTGATTGACACTGACTGACACTGACTGACTGACACTGCCTGACTGACACTACTGATTGACACTGACTGACTGACTGACTTTGACTGACATGACTGACACTGACTGACTGACACTGGCTGACACTGACTGACAAGGACTGAGATTGACTGACACTGACTGACACTGACTGACTGACAATGACTGACTGACACTGACCGACACTGACTTACACTGACTGGCTGACACTGACTGACTGAGTGACTGACACTGACTGACTGACCGTGACTGACTGACACTGACTGACACTGACTGACTGACACTGACTGGCTGACACTGACTGGATGACACTGACTGACACTGACTGACTCTGACACTGACTCTGACTGACAATGAATGAGACTGACTGACACTGACAGATTGCCTGACACTGACTGACTGTCACTGAATGACACTGACTGACTGACATTGACTGACTGTGACACTGACTGACTGACACTGACTGACGGACACTGACTGAAACTGACTGATACTGACTGACACTGACTGAAACTGATGGACACTGACTGACTGAAGCTGACCGACTGGCACTGATTGACACTGACTGACTGACACTGACTGACTGACACTAACTGACACTACTGATTGACACTGACTGACTGAAACTGACTGACTCTGACGTACTGACTGACACTGACTGTCTGACACTGACTGGCTGACACTGACCGACTGACAATGACTGACTGACACTGACTGACAATGACTGACTGACACTGACTGGCTGACACTGACTGGCTGCCACTGACTGACACTGACTGACTGACACTGACTGACAATGAATGACACTGACTGACACTGACTGACACTGACTGATTGCATGATACTGACTGACTGACACTGACACTGAATGACACTGACTAATGGACACTGACTGAAACTGGCTGACACTGACTGACACTGACTGACACTGACTGACTGACACTGACTGACTGACATTGACTGACTGACACTGACTGATACTGACTGACTATTACTGACTGACACCGACTGACAGTCACTGACTGAAATGGCTGACTGAGAATGACTGTCACTGACTGACTGACACTGACTGACTGATGCTGACTGACACTGACTGACACTGACAGACTGACACTGACTGAAACTGACTGACTGACACTGACTGACACTGACTGACTGACTTTGACTGACACTGACTGACCGACACTGACTGAAACTGACTGTCTGAGAATGACTGTCACTGACTGACTGACACTGACTGACTGAAACTGACTAACTGACACTGACTGACATGACTGACATTAATTGACTAAAACTGACTTACTGACACTTACTTACTGACACTGACTGACACTGACTAACATTGACTGACACTGACTGACGCGGACTGACACTGACTGACTGACTGACACTGACTGAAACTACTGATTGACACTGACTGACTGACACTGACTGACTCTGACTTACTGACTGACTTACTGACACTGACTAACTGACACTGACTGAATGACACTGACTGACACTGAATGACTGACACTGGCTGACTGACACTACTGATTGACACTGACTGACTGACACTGCCTGACTGACACTACTGATTGACACTGACTGACTGACAGACTTTGACTGACATGACTGACACTGACTGACTGACACTGACTGACTGACACTGACTGACACTGACTGACAAGGACTGAGATTGACTGACACTGACTGACACTGACTGACTGACAATGACTGACTGACACTGACCGACACTGACTTACACTGACTGGCTGACACTGACTGACTGAGTGACTGACACTGACTGACTGACACTGACTGACTGACACTGACTGACACTGACTGGCTGACACTGACTGGATGACACTGACTGACACTGGCTGACTCTGACACTGACTCTGACTGACAATGAATGACACTGACTGACACTGACTGACACTGACAGATTGCCTGACACTGACTGACTGACACTGAATGACACTGACTGACTGACATTGACTGACTGTGACACTGACTGACTGACACTGACTGACGGACACTGACTGAAACTGACTGATACTGACTGACACTGACTGACTGAGACTGACTGGCTGACACTGACTGGATGACACTGACTGACACTGACTGACTCTGACACTGACTCTGACTGACAATGAATGAGACTGACTGACACTGACGGACACTGACTGACTGCCTGACACTGACTGACTGACACTGAATGACACTGACTGACTGACATTGACTGACTGTGACACTGACTGACTGACACTGACTGATGGACACTGACTGAAACTGACTGATACTGACTGACACTGACTGAAACTGATGGACACTGACTGACTGAAGCTGACCGACTGGCACTGATTGACACTGACTGACTGACACTGACTGACTGACACTACTGATTGACACTGACTGACACTGACTGACTCTGACGTACTGACTGACACTGACTGACTGACTGACACTGACTATCTGACACTGACTGACACTGACTGACACTGACTGATTAACTGACACAGCTGATTGACACTGACTGACTGACATTGACTGACTGGCACTACTGATTGAAACTGACTGACTGACAATGACTGACTTACACTGACTGACTGACACTGACTGACTGCCTGACTGACTGACACTGACTGACACTGACTGACAAGGACTGAGATTGACTGACACTGACTGACACTGACTGACTGACAATGACTGACTGACACTGACCGACACTGACTTACACTGACTGGCTGACACTGGCTGACTGAGTGACTGACACTGACTGACTGACAGTGACTGACTGACACTGACTGACACTGACTGACTGACACTGACTGGCTGACACTGACTGGATGACACTGACTGACACTGACTGACTCTGACACTGACTCTGACTGACAATGAATGACACTGACTGGCACTGACTGACACTGACAGATTGCCTGACACTGACTGACTGACACTGAATGACACTGACTGACTGACATTGACTGACTGTGACACTGACTGACTGACACTGAATGATGGACACTGACTGAAACTGACTGATACTGACTGACACTGACTGACTGACACTGACTGGCTGACACTGACTGGATGACACTGACTGACACTGACTGACTCTGACACTGACTCTGACTGACAATGAATGACACTGACTGACACTGACTGACACTGACAGATTGCCTGACCCTGACTGACTGACACTGAATGACACTGACTGACTGACATTGACTGACTGTGACACTGACTGACTGACACTGACTGATGGACACTGACTGAAACTGACTGATACTGACTGACACTGACTGACTGACACTGACTGGATGACACTGACTGGATGACACTGACTGACGGACACTGACTGAAACTGACTGATACTGACTGACACTGACTGAAACTGATGGACACTGACTGACTGAAGCTGACCGACTGGCACTGATTGACACTGACTGACTGACACTGACTGACTGACACTACTGATTGACACTGACTGACTGACACTGACTGACTCTGACATACTGACTGACACTGACTGACTGACTGACACTGACTATCTGACACTGACTGACACTGACTGACACTGACTGATTAACTGACACAGCTGATTGACACTGACTGACTGACATTGACTGACTGGCACTACTGATTGAAACTGACTGACTGACAATGACTGACTTACACTGACTGACTGACACTGACTGACTGCCTGACTGACTGACACTGACTGACTGCCTGACTGCCTGACACTGACTGACTGCCTGACTGACTGACACTGACTGAATGACGCTGACTGAAACTAACTGACACTGACCGACTGACAATGACTGAGACTGACTGACTGACACTAATTGACACTGACTGACAGTGACTGACTGAAATGGCTGACTGAGAATGACTGCCACTGACTGACTGACACTGACTGACTGAGGCTGACTGACACTAACTGACACTGACAGACTGACACTGACTGAAACTGACTGACTGACACTGACTGACACTGACTGACTGACTTTGACTGACACTGACTGACCGACACTGACTGAAACTGACTGTCTGAGAATGACTGTCACTGACTGACTGACACTGACTGACTGAAACTGACTAACTGACACTGACTGACATGACTGACATTAATTGACTAAAACTGACTTACTGACACTTACTAACTGACACTGACTGACACTGACTAACATTGACTGACACTGACTGACGGGGACTGACTGACACTGACTGACTGACTGACACTGACTGACACTACTGATTGACACTGACTGACTGACACTGACTGACTCTGACTTACCGCCTGACTTACTGACACTGACTAATTGACACTGACTGAATGACACTGACTGACCTTGAATGACTGACACTGGCTGACTGACACTACTGATTGACACTGACTGACACTGACTGACTGACACTGCCTGACTGACACTACTGATTGACACTGACTGACTGACTGACTTTGACTGACATGACTGACACTGACTGACTGACACTGACTGACTGACACTGGCTGACACTGACTGACAAGGACTGAGATTGACTGACACTGACTGACACTGACTGACTGAAAATGACTGACTGACACTGACCGACACTGACTTACACTGACTGGCTGACACTGACTGACTGAGTGACTGACACTGACTGACTGACCGTGACTGACTGACACTGACTGACACTGACTGACTGACACTGACTGGCTGACACTGACTGGATGACACTGACTGACACTGACTGACTCTGACACTGACTCTGACTGACAATGAATGAGACTGACTGACACTGACAGACACTGACAGATTGCCTGACACTGACTGACTGACACTGAATGACACTGACTGACTGACATTGACTGACTGTGACACTGACTGACTGACACTGACTGACGGACACTGACTGAAACTGACTGATACTGACTGACACTGACTGAAACTGATGGACACTGACTGACTGAAGCTGACCGACTGGCACTGATTGACACTGACTGACTGACACTGACTGACTGACACTGACTGACACTACTGATTGACACTGACTGACTGACACTGACTGACTCTGACGTACTGACTGACACTGACTGTCTGACACTGACTGGCTGACACTGACCGACTGACAATGACTGACTGACACTGACTGACAATGACTGACTGACACTGACTGGCTGACACTGACTGGCTGACACTGACTGACACTGACTGACTGACACTGACTGACAATGAATGACACTGACTGACACTGACTGACACTGACTGATTGCATGATACTGACTGACTGACACTGACACTGACTGACACTGACTAATGAACACTGACCGAAACTGGCTGACACTGACTGACACTGACTGACACTGACTGACTGACACTGACTGACTGACATTGACTGACTGACACTGACTGATACTGGCTGACACTGACAGACTGACACTGACTGACATGACTGACATTAATTGACTAAAACTGACTTACTGACACTTACTTACTGACACTGACTGACACTGACTAACATTGACTGACACTGACTGACGCGGACTGACTGACTGACTGACACTGACTGACACTACTGATTGACACTGACTGACTGACACTGACTGACTCTGACTTACTGACTGACTTACTGACACTGACTAACTGACACTGACTGAATGACACTGACTGACACTGAATGACTGACACTGGCTGACTGACACTACTGATTGACACTGACTGACACTGACTGACTGACACTGCCTGACTGACACTACTGATTGACACTGACTGACTGACTGACTTTGACTGACATGACTGACACTGACTGACTGACACTGACTGACTGACACTGACTGACACTGACTGACAAGGACTGAGATTGACTGACACTGACTGACTGACAATGACTGACTGAAACTGACCGACACTGACGTACACTGACTGGCTGATACTGACTGACTGAGTGACTGACACTGACTGACTCTGACTGACTGACAATGACTGACTGACACTGACCGACACTGACTTACACTGACTGGCTGACACTGACTGACTGAGTGACTGACACTGACTGACTGACACTGACTGACTGACACTGACTGACACTGACTGGCTGACACTGACTGGATGACACTGACTGACACTGACTGACTCTTACACTGACTCTGACTGACAATGAATGACACTGACTGACACTGACAGATTGCCTGACACTGACTGACTGACACTGAATGACACTGACTGACTGACATTGACTGACTGTGACACTGACTGACTGACACTGACTGACGGACACTGACTGAAACTGACTGGTACTGACTGACACTGACTGACTGACACTGACTGGCTGACACTGACTGGATGACACTGACTAACACTGACTGACTCTGACACTGACTCTGACTGACAATGAATGAGACTGACTGACACTGACGGACACTCACTGACTGCCTGACACTGACTGACTGACACTGAATGACACTGACTGACTGACATTGACTGACTGTGACACTGACTGACTGACACTGACTGATGGACACTGACTGAAACTGACTGATACTGACTGACACTGACTGAAACTGATGGACACTGACTGACTGAAGCTGACCGACTGGCACTGATTGACACTGACTGACTGACACTGACTGACTGACACTGACTGACACTACTGATTGACACTGACTGACACTGACTGACTCTGACGTACTGACTGACACTGACTGACTGACTGACACTGACTATCTGACACTGACTGACACTGACTGACACTGACTGATTAACTGACACAGCTGATTGACACTGACTGACTGACATTGACTGACTGGCACTACTGATTGAAACTGACTGACTGACAATGACTGAATTACACTGACTGACTGACACTGACTGACTGCCTGACTGACTGACACTGACTGACACTGACTGACAAGGACTGAGATTGACTGACACTGACTGACACTGACTGACTGACAATGACTGACTGACACTGACTGACACTGACTTACACTGACTGGCTGACACTGACTGACTGAGTGACTGACACTGACTGACAGACAGTGACTGACTGACACTGACTGACACTGACTGACTGACACTGACTGGCTGACACTGACTGGATGACACTGACTGACACTGACTGACTCTGACACTGACTCTGACTGACAATGAATGACACTGACTGACACTGACTGACACTGATAGATTGCCTGACACTGACTGACTGACACTGAATGACACTGACTGACTGACATTGACTGACTGTGACAATGACTGACTGACACTGACTGATGGACACTGACTGAAACTGACTGATACTGACTGACACAGACTGACTCTGACACTGACTCTGACTGACAATGAATGAGACTGACTGACACTGACTGACACTGACAGATTGCCTGACACTGACTGACTGACACTGAATGACACTGACTGACTGACATTGACTGACTGTGACACTGACTGACTGACACTGACTGACGGACACTGACTGATACTGACTGACACTGACTGACTGACACTGACTGGCTGACACTGACTGGATGACACTGACTGACACTGACTGACTCTGACACTGACTCTGACTGACAATGAATGAGACTGACTGACACTGACGGACACTGACTGACTGCCTGACACTGACTGACTGACACTAAATGACACTGACTGACTGACATTGACTGACTGTGACACTGACTGACTGACACTGACTGATGGACACTGACTGAAACTGACTGATACTGACTGACACTGACTGACTGACACTGACTGGCTGACACTGACTGACTGACACTGAATGACTGACACTGAATGACACTAACTGGCTGACATTGACTGACTGTGACACTGACTGACTGACACTGACTGACAGACACTGACTGAAACTGACTGCCATTGACTGACTTACACTGACTGACTGACATTGACTGACTGACACTGACTGACTGACTGACACTGACTGACTGAAACTGACTGACTGACACTGACTGACATGACTGACACTGACTGACTGACACTGACTTACTGACACTTACTAACTGACACTGACTGACTGACACTGACTAACATTGACTGACACTGACTGACACTGACTGACACTGGCTGACTGACACTGACTGACTTACACTGACTGACACTACTGATTGACACTGACTGACTGACACTGACTAACATTTACTGACACTGACTGACACTGACTGACACTGACTAACTGACACTGACCGACTGACACTGACTGAATCTGACTTACTGACTGACTGACTGACACTGGCTAAGTGACACTGACTGACTGACACTGACTGACACTGAATGACTGACACTGACTGACTGACACTACTGATTGACACTGACTGACACTGACTGACTGACACTACTGATTGACACTGACTGACTGATACTGACTCACATGACTGGCACTGACTGACTGACACTGACTGACTGACACTGACTGACTGAGATTGACTGACACTGACTGACAATGACTGACATTGGCTGAGACTGACTGACACTGACTGACACTGGCTGACACTGACTGACTGACAATGACTGACTGACACTGACCAACACTGACTGACACTGGTCGGCTGATACTGACTGACTGAGTGACTTACACTGACACTGACTGACAATGACTGACTGACACTGACTGACATTGAATGACATTGACTGGCACTGACTGACATTGACAATGACTGACTGACACTGACCGACACTGACTGACAAGGACTGACTGACACTGACTGGCTGACACTGACTGACTGACATTGACTAACTGACACTGACTGACAATGACTGATTGATACTGCCTGGCTGACACTGACTGACTTACACTTACTGACACTGACTGATTGACACTGACGGACACTGACTGACTGACACTAACTGAATCTGACTTACTGACTGACTGACTGACACTGACTAACTGACACTGACTGACTGACACTGACTGACACTGAATGACTGACACTGACTGACTGACACTACTGATTGACACTGACTGACACTGACTGACTGACACTACTGATTGACACTGACTGACTCACATGACTGGCACTGACTGACTGACACTGACTGACTGACAATAACTGACTGACACTGACTGACACTGACTGACTGACAGACTGACACTGACTGGCTGACACTGACTGGCTGACACTGACTGACACTGACTGACTTACACTGACTGACAATGAATGACACTGACTGACACTGGCTGAAACTGATTGACATTGGCTGACACTGACTGACACTGGCTGACTGACACTGACTGACTGACACTGACTGACTGACACTGACTGACACTGAATGACTGACACTGACTTACTGACACTACTGATTGACACTGACTGACACTGACTGACTGACACTACTGATTGACACTGACTGACTGACTGACACTGACTGACATGACTGACACTGACTGACTGACACTGACTGACATTGAATGACATTGACTGGCACTGACTGACATTGACAAGGACTGACTGACACTGACTGGCTGACACTGACTGACTGACATTGACTAACTGACACTGACTGACAATGACTGATTGACACTGCCTGGCTGACACTGACTGACTTACACTTACTGACACTGACTGATTGACACTGACGGACACTGACTGACTGCCTGACACTGACTGACTGACACTGAAGGACACTGACTGACTGACATTGACTGACTGTGACACTGCCTGACTGACACGGACTGACAGACACTGACTGAAACTGACTGAAACTGACTGCCATTGACTGACTTACACTGACTGGCTGACATTGACTGACACTGACTGACTGAAACTATCTGACTGACACTGACTGACATGACTGACACTGACTGACTGACACTGACTTACTGACACTTACTAACTGACACTGACTGACCGACACTGACTAACATTGATTGACACTGACTGACACTGACTGACACTGGCTGACTGACACTGACTGACTTACACTGACTGACACTACTGATTGACACTGACTGACACTACTGATTGGCACTGACTGACTGACACTGACTGAATCCGACTTACTGACTGACTGACTGACACTGACTGACACTGAATGGCTGACACTGACTGACTGACACTACTGATTGACACTGACTGACACTGACTGATTGACACTGACTGACTGATACTGACTCACATGACTGGCACTGACTGACTGACACTGACTGACTGACACTGACTGACTGAGATTGACTGACACTGACTGACATTGGCTGAGACTGACTGACACTGACTGACACTGGCTGACACTGACTGACTGACACTGACTGACTGACACTGACCGACACTGACTGACACTGACTGGTTGATACTGACTGACTGAGTGACTGACACTGACTGACAATGACTGACTGACACTGACTGACTGACAATAACTGACTGACACTGACTGACACTGACTGACTGACAGACTGACACTGACTGGCTGACACTGACTGGCTGACACTGACTGACACTGACTGACTGACACTGACTGACAATGAATGACACTGACTGACACTGACTGATTGCATGATACTGACTGACTGACACTGACACTGAATGACACTGACTAATGGACACTGACTGAAACTGACTGACACTGACTGACATTGACTGACACTGACTGACTGACACTGACGGACTGACATTGACTGACTGACTCTGACTGATACTGACTGACTATTACTGACTGACACCGACTGACAGTCACTGACTGAAATGGCTGACTGGGAATGTCTGTCACTGACTGACTGACACTGACTGACTGACGCTGACTGACACTGACTGACACTGACAGACTGTAACTGACTGAAACTGACTGACTGACACTGACTGACACTGACTGACTGACTTTGACTGACACTGAATGACCGACACTGACTGAAACTGACTGTCTGAGAATGACTGTCACTGACTGACTGACACTGACTGACTGAAACTGACTAACTGACACTGACTGACATGACTGACATTAATTGACTAAAACTGACTTACTGACACTTACTAACTGACACTGACTGACACTGACTAATATTGACTGACACTGACTGACGGAGACTGACTGACACTGACTGACTGACTGACACTGACTGACACTACTGATTGACACTGACTGACTGACACTGACTGACTCTGACTTACTGACTGACTTACTGACACTGACTAACTGACACTGACTGAATGACACTGACTGACACTGAATGACTGACACTGGCTGACTGACACTACTGATTGACACTGACTGACACTGACTGACTGACACTGCCTGACTGACACTACTGATTGACACTGACTGACTGACTGACACTGACTGACTGACACTGACTGACACTGACTGACAAGGACTGAGATTGACCTACACTGACTGACACTGACTGACTGACAATGACTGACTGACACTGACCGACACTGACTTACACTGACTGGCTGACACTGACTGACTGAGTGACTGACACTGACTGACTGACACTGACTGACTGACACTGACTGACACTGACTGGCTGACACTGACTGGATGACACTGACTGACACTGGCTGACTCTGACACTGACTCTGACTGACAATGAATGACACTGACTGACACTGACTGACACTGACAGATTGCCTGACACTGACTGACTGACACTGAATGACACTGACTGACTGACATTGACTGACTGTGACACTGACTGACTGACACTGACTGACGGACACTGACTGAAACTGACTGATACTGACTGACACTGACTGACTGAGACTGACTGGCTGACACTGACTGGATGACACTGACTGACACTGACTGACTCTGACACTGACTCTGACTGACAATGAATGAGACTGACTGACACTGACGGACACTGACTGACTGCCTGACACTGACTGACTGACACTGAATGACACTGACTGACTGACATTGACTGACTGTGACACTGACTGACTGACACTGACTGATGGACACTGACTGAAACTGACTGATACTGACTGACACTGACTGAAACTGATGGACACTGACTGACTGAAGCTGACCGACTGGCACTGATTGACACTGACTGACTGACACTGACTGACTGACACTACTGATTGACACTGACTGACACTGACTGACTCTGACGTACTGACTGACACTGACTGACTGACTGACACTGACTATCTGACACTGACTGACACTGACTGACACTGACTGATTAACTGACACAGCTGATTGACACTGACTGACTGACATTGACTGACTGGCACTACTGATTGAAACTGACTGACTGACAATGACTGACTTACACTGACTGACTGACACTGACTGACTGCCTGACTGACTGACACTGACTGACACTGACTGACAAGGACTGAGATTGACTGACACTGACTGACACTAACTGACTGACAATGACTGACTGACACTGACCGACACTGACTTACACTGACTGGCTGACACTGGCTGACTGAGTGACTGACACTGACTGACTGACAGTGACTGACTGACACTGACTGACACTGACTGACTGACACTGACTGGCTGACACTGACTGGATGACACTGACTGACACTGACTGACTCTGACACTGACTCTGACTGACAATGAATGACACTGACTGGCACTGACTGACACTGACAGATTGCCTGACACTGACTGACTGACACTGAATGACACTGACTGACTGACATTGACTGACTGTGACACTGACTGACTGACACTGAATGATGGACACTGACTGAAACTGACTGATACTGACTGACACTGACTGACTGACACTGACTGGCTGACACTGACTGGATGACACTGACTGACACTGACTGACTCTGACACTGACTCTGACTGACAATGAATGACACTGACTGACACTGACTGACACTGACAGATTGCCTGACCCTGACTGACTGACACTGAATGACACTGACTGACTGACATTGACTGACTGTGACACTGACTGACTGACACTGACTGACGGACACTGACTGAAACTGACTGATACTGACTGACACTGACTGACTGACACTGACTGGATGACACTGACTGGATGACACTGACTGACGGACACTGACTGAAACTGACTGATACTGACTGACACTGACTGAAACTGATGGACACTGACTGACTGAAGCTGACCGACTGGCACTGATTGACACTGACTGACTGACACTGACTGACTGACACTACTGATTGACACTGACTGACTGACACTGACTGACTCTGACATACTGACTGACACTGACTGACTGACTGACACTGACTATCTGACACTGACTGACACTGACTGACACTGACTGATTAACTGACACAGCTGATTGACACTGACTGACTGACATTGACTGACTGGCACTACTGATTGAAACTGACTGACTGACAATGACTGACTTACACTGACTGACTGACACTGACTGACTGCCTGACTGACTGACACTGACTGACTGCCTGACTGCCTGACACTGACTGACTGCCTGACTGACTGACACTGACTGAATGACGCTGACTGAAACTAACTGACACTGACCGACTGACAATGACTGAGACTGACTGACTGACACTAATTGACACTGACTGACAGTGACTGACTGAAATGGCTGACTGAGAATGACTGCCACTGACTGACTGACACTGACTGACTGAGGCTGACTGACACTAACTGACACTGACAGACTGACACTGACTGAAACTGACTGACTGACACTGACTGACTGACTTTGACTGACACTGACTGACCGACACTGACTGAAACTGACTGTCTGAGAATGACTGTCACTGACTGACTGACACTGACTGACTGAAACTGACTAACTGACACTGACTGACATGACTGACATTAATTGACTAAAACTGACTTACTGACACTTACTAACTGACACTGACTGACACTGACTAACATTGACTGACACTGACTGACGGGGACTGACTGACACTGACTGACTGACTGACACTGACTGACACTACTGATTGACACTGACTGACTGACACTGACTGACTCTGACTTACCGCCTGACTTACTGACACTGACTAATTGACACTGACTGAATGACACTGACTGACCTTGAATGACTGACACTGGCTGACTGACACTACTGATTGACACTGACTGACACTGACTGACACTGACTGACTGACACTGACTGACTGACATTGACTGACTGACACTGACTGACTCTGACTTACTGACTGACTTACTGACACTGACTAACTGACACTGACTGAATGACACTGACTGACACTGAATGACTGACACTGGCTGACTGACACTACTGATTGACACTGACTGACACTGACTGACTGACACTGCCTGACTGACACTACTGATTGACACTGACTGACTGACTGACTTTGACTGACATGACTGACACTGACTGACTGACACTGACTGACTGACACTGACTGACACTGACTGACAAGGACTGAGATTGACTGACACTGACTGACTGACAATGACTGACTGAAACTGACCGACACTGACGTACACTGACTGGCTGACACTGACTGACTGAGTGACTGACACTGACTGACTCTGACTGACTGACAATGACTGACTGACACTGACCGACACTGACTTACACTGACTGGCTGACACTGACTGACTGAGTGACTGACACTGACTGACTGACACTGACTGACTGACACTGACTGACACTGACTGGCTGACACTGACTGGATGACACTGACTGACACTGACTGACTCTTACACTGACTCTGACTGACAATGAATGACACTGACTGACACTGACAGATTGCCTGACACTGACTGACTGACACTGAATGACACTGACTGACTGACATTGACTGACTGTGACACTGACTGACTGACACTGACTGACGGACACTGACTGAAACTGACTGGTACTGACTGACACTGACTGACTGACACTGACTGGCTGACACTGACTGGATGACACTGACTAACACTGACTGACTCTGACACTGACTCTGACTGACAATGAATGAGACTGACTGACACTGACGGACACTCACTGACTGCCTGACACTGACTGACTGACACTGAATGACACTGACTGACTGACATTGACTGACTGTGACACTGACTGACTGACACTGACTGATGGACACTGACTGAAACTGACTGATACTGACTGACACTGACTGAAACTGATGGACACTGACTGACTGAAGCTGACCGACTGGCACTGATTGACACTGACTGACTGACACTGACTGACTGACACTGACTGACACTACTGATTGACACTGACTGACACTGACTGACTCTGACGTACTGACTGACACTGACTGACTGACTGACACTGACTATCTGACACTGACTGACACTGACTGACACTGACTGATTAACTGACACAGCTGATTGACACTGCCTGACTGACATTGACTGACTGGCACTACTGATTGAAACTGACTGACTGACAATGACTGACTTACACTGACTGACTGACACTGACTGACTGCCTGACTGACTGACACTGACTGACACTGACTGACAAGGACTGAGATTGACTGACACTGACTGACACTGACTGACTGACAATGACTGAGACTGACTGACTGACACTGACTGACACTGACTGACAGTCACTGACTGAAATGGCTGACTGAGAATGACTGTCACTGACTGACTGACACTGACTGACTGACGCTGACTGACACTAACTGACACTGACAGACTGACACTGACTGAAACTGACTGACTGACACTGACTGACACTGACTGACTGACTTTGACTGACACTGACTGACCGACACTGACTGAAACTGACTGTCTGAGAATTACTGTCATTGACTGACTGACACTGACTAACTGAAACTGACTAACTGACACTGACTGGCATGACTGACATTAATTGACTAAAACTGACTTACTGACACTTACTAACTGACACTGACTGACTGACACTGACTAACATTGACTGACACTGACTGACGCGGACTGACTGACTGACTTACTGACACTGACTAACGGACACTGACTGAATGACACTGACTGACACTGACTGACTGACAGACTGACACTGACTGGCTGACACTGACTGGCTGACACTGACTGACACTGACTGACTGACAGACTGACACTGACTGGCTGACACTGACTGGCTGACACTGACTGACACTGACTGACTGACACTGACTGACAATGAATGACACTGACTGACACTGACTGATTGCATGATACTGACTGACTGACACTGACACTGAATGACACTGACTAATGGACACTGACTGAAACTGACTGACACTGACTGACACTGACTGACACTGACTGACTGACACTGACTGACTGACATTGACTGACTGACACTGACTGATACTGACTGACTATTACTGACTGACACCGACTGACAGTCACTGACTGAAATGGCTGACTGAGAATGACTGTCACTGACTGACTGACACTGACTGACTGACGCTGACTGACACTGACTGACACTGACAAACTGACACTGACTGAAACTGACTGACTGACACTGACTGACACTGACTGACTGACTTTGACTGACACTGAGAATGACTGTCACTGACTGACTGACACTGACTGACTGAAACTGACTAACTGACACTGACTGACATGACTGACATTAATTGACTAAAACTGGCTTACTGACACTTACTAACTGACACTGACTGACACTGACTAACATTGACTGACACTGACTGACAGGGACTGACTGACACTGACTGACTGACTGACACTGACTGACACTACTGATTGACACTGACTGACTGACACTGACTGACTCTGACTTACTGACTGACTTACTGACACTGACTAACTGACACTGACTGAATGACACTGACTGACACTGAATGACTGACACTGGCTGACTGACACTACTGATTGACACTGACTGACACTGACTGACTGACACTGCCTGACTGACACTACTGATTGACACTGACTGACTGACTGACTTTAACTGACATGACTGACACTGACTGATTGACATTGACTGACTGACGCTGGCTGACACTGACTGACAAGGACTGAGATTGACTGACACTGACTGACACTGACTGACTGACAATGACTGACTGACACTGACCGACACTGACTTACACTGACTGGCTGACACTGACTGACTGAGTGACTGACACTGACTGACTGACCGTGACTGACTGACACTGACTGACACTGACTGACTGACACTGACTGGCTGACACTGACTGGATGACACTGACTGACACAGACTGACTCTGACACTGACTCTGACTGACAATGAATGAGACTGACTGACACTGACTGACACTGACAGATTGCCTGACACTGACTGACTGACACTGAATGACACTGACTGACTGACATTGACTGACTGTGACACTGACTGACTGACACTGACTGACGGACACTGACTGAAACTGACTGATACTGACTGACACTGACTGAAACTGATGGACACTGACTGACTGAAGCTGACCGACTGGCACTGATTGACACTGACTGACTGACACTGACTGACACTACTGATTGACACTGACTGACTGACACTGACTGACTCTGACGTACTGACTGAAACTGACTGTCTGACACTGACTGGCTGACACTGACCGACTGACAATGACTGACTGACACTGACTGACAATGACTAACTGACACTGACTGGCTGACACTGACTGGCTGACACTGACTGACACTGACTGACTGACACTGACTGACAATGAATGACACTGACTGACACTGACTGACACTGACTGATTGCATGATACTGACTGACTGACACTGACACTGAATGACACTGACTAATGGACACTGACTGAAACTGGCTGACACTGACTGACACTGACTGACACTGACTGACTGACACTGACTGACTGACATTGACTGACTGACACTGACTGATACTGACTGACTATTACTGACTGACACCGACTGACAGTCACTGACTGAAATGGCTGACTGAGAATGACTGTCACTGACTGACTGACACTGACCGACACTGACTTACACTGACTGGCTGACACTGACTGACTGAGTGACTGACACTGACTGACTGACAGTGACTGACTGACACTGACTGACACTGACTGGCTGACACTGACTGGATGACACTGACTGACACTGACTGACTCTGACACTGACTTTGACTGACAATGAATGACACTGACTGACACTGACAGATTGCCTGACACTGACTGACTGACACTGAATGACACTGACTGACTGACATTGACTGACTGTGACACTGACTGACTGACACTGACTGACGGACCTTGACTGAAACTGACTGATACTGACTGACACTGACTGACTGACACTGACTGGCTGACACTGACTGGATGACACTGACACACACTGACTGACTCTGACACTGACTCTGACTGACAATGAATGAGACTAACTGACACTGACGGACACTGACTGACTGCCTGACACTGACTGACTGACACTGACTGACACTGACTGACTGACACTGCCTGACTGACACTACTGATTGACACTGACTGACTGACTGACTTTGACTGACATGACTGACACTGACTGACTGACACTGACTGACTGACACTGACTGACACTGACTGACAAGGACTGAGATTGACTGACACTGACTGACTGACAATGACTGACTGAAACTGACCGACACTGACGTACACTGACTGGCTGACACTGACTGACTGAGTGACTGACACTGACTGACTCTGACTGACTGACAATGACTGACTGACACTGACCGACACTGACTTACACTGACTGGCTGACACTGACTGACTGAGTGACTGACACTGACTGACTGACACTGACTGACTGACACTGACTGACACTGACTGGCTGACACTGACTGGATGACACTGACTGACACTGACTGACTCTTACACTGACTCTGACTGACAATGAATGACACTGACTGACACTGACAGATTGCCTGACACTGACTGACTGACACTGAATGACACTGACTGACTGACATTGACTGACTGTGACACTGACTGACTGACACTGACTGACGGACACTGACTGAAACTGACTGGTACTGACTGACACTGACTGACTGACACTGACTGGCTGACACTGACTGGATGACACTGACTAACACTGACTGACTCTGACACTGACTCTGACTGACAATGAATGAGACTGACTGACACTGACGGACACTCACTAACTGCCTGACACTGACTGACTGACACTGAATGACACTGACTGACTGACATTGACTGACTGTGACACTGACTGACTGACACTGACTGATGGACACTGACTGAAACTGACTGATACTGACTGACACTGACTGAAACTGATGGACACTGACTGACTGAAGCTGACCGACTGGCACTGATTGACACTGACTGACTGACACTGACTGACTGACACTGACTGACACTACTGATTGACACTGACTGACACTGACTGACTCTGACGTACTGACTGACACTGACTGACTGACTGACACTGACTATCTGACACTGACTGACACTGACTGACACTGACTGATTAACTGACACAGCTGATTGACACTGACTGACTGACATTGACTGACTGGCACTACTGATTGAAACTGACTGACTGACAATGACTGAATTACACTGACTGACTGACACTGACTGACTGCCTGACTGACTGACACTGACTGACACTGACTGACAAGGACTGAGATTGACTGACACTGACTGACACTGACTGACTGACAATGACTGACTGACACTGACTGACACTGACTTACACTGACTGGCTGACACTGACTGACTGAGTGACTGACACTGACTGACAGACAGTGACTGACTGACACTGACTGACACTGACTGACTGACACTGACTGGCTGACACTGACTGGATGACACTGACTGACACTGACTGACTCTGACACTGACTCTGACTGACAATGAATGACACTGACTGACACTGACTGACACTGATAGATTGCCTGACACTGACTGACTGACACTGAATGACACTGACTGACTGACATTGACTGACTGTGACAATGACTGACTGACACTGACTGATGGACACTGACTGAAACTGACTGATACTGACTGACACAGACTGACTCTGACACTGACTCTGACTGACAATGAATGAGACTGACTGACACTGACTGACACTGACAGATTGCCTGACACTGACTGACTGACACTGAATGACACTGACTGACTGACATTGACTGACTGTGACACTGACTGACTGACACTGACTGACGGACACTGACTGATACTGACTGACACTGACTGACTGACACTGACTGGCTGACACTGACTGGATGACACTGACTGACACTGACTGACTCTGACACTGACTCTGACTGACAATGAATGAGACTGACTGACACTGACGGACACTGACTGACTGCCTGACACTGACTGACACTAAATGACACTGACTGACTGACATTGACTGACTGTGACACTGACTGACTGACACTGACTGATGGACACTGACTGAAACTGACTGATACTGACTGACACTGACTGAAACTGATGGACACTGACTGACTGAAGCTGACTGACTGGCACTGATTGACACTGACTGACTGACACTGACTGACTGACACTGACTGACACTACTGATTGACACTGACTGACACTGACTGACTCTGACGTACTGACTGACACTGACTGACTGACTGACACTGACTATCTGACACTGACTGACACTGACTGACACTGACTGATTAACTGACACAGCTGATTGACACTGCCTGACTGACATTGACTGACTGGCACTACTGATTGAAACTGACTGACTGACAATGACTGACTTACACTGACTGACTGACACTGACTGACTGCCTGACTGACTGACACTGACTGACACTGACTGACAAGGACTGAGATTGACTGACACTGACTGACACTGACTGACTGACAATGACTGAGACTGACTGACTGACACTGACTGACACTGACTGACAGTCACTGACTGAAATGGCTGACTGAGAATGACTGTCACTGACTGACTGACACTGACTGACTGACGCTGACTGACACTAACTGACACTGACAGACTGACACTGACTGAAACTGACTGACTGACACTGACTGACACTGACTGACTGACTTTGACTGACACTGACTGACCGACACTGACTGAAACTGACTGTCTGAGAATTACTGTCATTGACTGACTGACACTGACTAACTGAAACTGACTAACTGACACTGACTGGCATGACTGACATTAATTGACTAAAACTGACTTACTGACACTTACTAACTGACACTGACTGACTGACACTGACTAACATTGACTGACACTGACTGACGCGGACTGACTGACTGACTTACTGACACTGACTAACGGACACTGACTGAATGACACTGACTGACACTGACTGACTGACAGACTGACACTGACTGGCTGACACTGACTGGCTGACACTGACTGACACTGACTGACTGACAGACTGACACTGACTGGCTGACACTGACTGGCTGACACTGACTGACACTGACTGACTGACACTGACTGACAATGAATGACACTGACTGACACTGACTGATTGCATGATACTGACTGACTGACACTGACACTGAATGACACTGACTAATGGACACTGACTGAAACTGACTGACACTGACTGACACTGACTGACACTGACTGACTGACACTGACTGACTGACATTGACTGACTGACACTGACTGATACTGACTGACTATTACTGACTGACACCGACTGACAGTCACTGACTGAAATGGCTGACTGAGAATGACTGTCACTGACTGACTGACACTGACTGACTGATGCTGACTGACACTGACTGACACTGACAAACTGACACTGACTGAAACTGACTGACTGACACTGACTGACACTGACTGACTGACTTTGACTGACACTGAGAATGACTGTCACTGACTGACTGACACTGACTGACTGAAACTGACTAACTGACACTGACTGACATGACTGACATTAATTGACTAAAACTGGCTTACTGACACTTACTAACTGACACTGACTGACACTGACTAACATTGACTGACACTGACTGACAGGGACTGACTGACACTGACTGACTGACTGACACTGACTGACACTACTGATTGACACTGACTGACTGACACTGACTGACTCTGACTTACTGACTGACTTACTGACACTGACTAACTGACACTGACTGAATGACACTGACTGACACTGAATGACTGACACTGGCTGACTGACACTACTGATTGACACTGACTGACACTGACTGACTGACACTGCCTGACTGACACTACTGATTGACACTGACTGACTGACTGACTTTAACTGACATGACTGACACTGACTGATTGACATTGACTGACTGACGCTGGCTGACACTGACTGACAAGGACTGAGATTGACTGACACTGACTGACACTGACTGACTGACAATGACTGACTGACACTGACCGACACTGACTTACACTGACTGGCTGACACTGACTGACTGAGTGACTGACACTGACTGACTGACCGTGACTGACTGACACTGACTGACACTGACTGACTGACACTGACTGGCTGACACTGACTGGATGACACTGACTGACACAGACTGACTCTGACACTGACTCTGACTGACAATGAATGAGACTGACTGACACTGACTGACACTGACAGATTGCCTGACACTGACTGACTGACACTGAATGACACTGACTGACTGACATTGACTGACTGTGACACTGACTGACTGACACTGACTGACGGACACTGACTGAAACTGACTGATACTGACTGACACTGACTGAAACTGATGGACACTGACTGACTGAAGCTGACCGACTGGCACTGATTGACACTGACTGACTGACACTGACTGACACTACTGATTGACACTGACTGACTGACACTGACTGACTCTGACGTACTGACTGACACTGACTGTCTGACACTGACTGGCTGACACTGACCGACTGACAATGACTGACTGACACTGACTGACAATGACTAACTGACACTGACTGGCTGACACTGACTGGCTGACACTGACTGACACTGACTGACTGACACTGACTGACAATGAATGACACTGACTGACACTGACTGACACTGACTGATTGCATGATACTGACTGACTGACACTGACACTGAATGACACTGACTAATGGACACTGACTGAAACTGGCTGACACTGACTGACACTGACTGACACTGACTGACTGACACTGACTGACTGACATTGACTGACTGACACTGACTGATACTGACTGACTATTACTGACTGACACCGACTGACAGTCACTGACTGAAATGGCTGACTGAGAATGACTGTCACTGACTGACTGACACTGACCGACACTGACTTACACTGACTGGCTGACACTGACTGACTGAGTGACTGACACTGACTGACTGACAGTGACTGACTGACACTGACTGACACTGACTGGCTGACACTGACTGGATGACACTGACTGACACTGACTGACTCTGACACTGACTTTGACTGACAATGAATGACACTGACTGACACTGACAGATTGCCTGACACTGACTGACTGACACTGAATGACACTGACTGACTGACATTGACTGACTGTGACACTGACTGACTGACACTGACTGACGGACCTTGACTGAAACTGACTGATACTGACTGACACTGACTGACTGACACTGACTGGCTGACACTGACTGGATGACACTGACACACACTGACTGACTCTGACACTGACTCTGACTGACAATGAATGAGACTAACTGACACTGACGGACACTGACTGACTGCCTGACACTGACTGACTGACACTGAATGACACTGACCGACTGACATTGACTGACTGTGACACTGACTGACTGACACTGACTGATGGACACTGACTGAAACTGACTGATACTGACTGACACTGACTGAAACTGATGGACACTGACTGACTGAAGCTGACCGACTGGCACTGATTGACACTGACTGACTGACACTGACTGGCTGACACTGACTGACACTACTGATTGACACTGACTGACACTGACTGACTCTGACGTACTGACTGACACTGAGTGACTGACTGACACTGACTATCTGACACTGACTGACACTGACTGACACTGACTGATTAACTGACACAGCTGATTGACACTGACTGACTGACATTGACTGACTGGCACTACTGATTGAAACTGACTGACTGACAATGACTGACTTACACTGACTGACTTACACTGACTGACTGCCTGACTGACTGACACTGACTGACACTGACTGACAAGGACTGAGATTGACTGACACTGACTGACACTGACTGACTGACAATGACTGACTGACACTGACCGACACTGACTTACACTGACTGGCTGACACTGACTGACTGAGTGACTGACACTGACTGACTGACAGTGACTGACTGACACTGACTGACACTGACTGACTGACACTGACTGGCTGACACTGACTGATACTGACTGAAACTGACTGTCTGAGAATGACTGTCACTGACTGACTGACACTGACTGACTGAAACTGACTAACTGACACTGACTGACATGACTGACATTAATTGACTAAAACTGGCTTACTGACACTTAATAACTGACACTGACTGACACTGACTAACATTGACTGACACTGACTGACGGGGACTGACTGACACTGACTGACTGACTGACACTGACTGACACTACTGATTGACACTGACTGACTGACACTGACTGACTCTGACTTACCTACTGACTTACTGACACTGACTAACTGACACTGACTGAATGACACTGACTGACACTGAATGACTGACACTGGCTGACTGACACTACTGATTGACACTGACTGACACTGACTGACTGACACTGACTGACTGACACTACTGATTGACACTGACTGACTGACTGACTTTGACTGACATGACTGACACTGACTGACTGACACTGACTGACTGACACTGGCTGACACTGACTGACAAGGACTGAGATTGACTGACACTGACTGACACTGACTGACTGACAATGACTGACTGACACTGACCGACACTGACTTACACTGACTGGCTGACACTGACTGACTGAGTGACTGACACTGACTGACTGACCGTGACTGACTGACACTGACTGACACTGACTGACTCTGACACTGACTCTGACTGACAATGAATGAGACTGACTGACACTGACTGACACTGACAGATTGCCTGCCACTGACTGACTGACACTGAATGACACTGACTGACTGACATTGACTGACTGTGACACTGACTGACTGACACTGACTGACAGACACTGACTGAAACTGACTGATACTGACTGACACTGACTGAAACTGATGGACACTGACTGACTGAAGCTGACCGACTGGCACTGATTGACACTGACTGACTGACACTGACTGACACTACTGATTGACACTGACTGACTGACACTGACTGACTCTGACGTACTGACTGACACTGACTGTCTGACACTGACTGGCTGACACTGACCGACTGACAATGACTGACTGACACTGACTGACAATGACGGACTGACACTGACTGGCCGACACTGACTGGCTGACACTGACTGACACTGACTGACTGACACTGACTGACAATGAATGACACTGACTTACACTGACTGACACTGACTGATTGCATGATACTGACTGACTGACACTGACACTGAATGACACTGACTAATGGACACTGACGGAAACTGGCTGACACTGACTGACACTGACTGACACTGACTGACTGACACTGACTGACTGACATTGACTGACTGACACTGACTGATACTGACTGACTATTACTGACTGACACCGACTGACAGTCACTGACTGAAATGGCTGACTGAGAATGACTGTCACTGACTGACTGACACTGACTGACTGACGCTGACTGACACTGACAGACTGACAATGACTGAAACTGACTGACTGACAGACTGACACTGACTGGCTGACACTGACTGGCTGACACTGACTGACACTGACTGACTGACACTGACTGACAATGAATGACACTGACTGACACTGACTGATTGCATGATACTGACTGACTGACACTGACACTGAATGACACTGACTAATGGACACTGACTTAAACTGACTGACACTGACTGACACTGACTGACACTGACTGACTGACACTGACTGACTGACAATGACTGAATTACACTGACTGACTGACACTGACTGACTGCCTGACTGACTGACACTGACTGACACTGACTGACAAGGACTGAGATTGACTGACACTGACTGACACTGACTGACTGACAATGACTGACTGACACTGACTGACACTGACTTACACTGACTGGCTGACACTGACTGACTGAGTGACTGACACTGACTGACAGACAGTGACTGACTGACACTGACTGACACTGACTGACTGACACTGACTGGCTGACACTGACTGGATGACACTGACTGACACTGACTGACTCTGACACTGACTCTGACTGACAATGAATGACACCGACTGACACTGACTGAAACTGATAGATTGCCTGACACTGACTGACTGACACTGAATGACACTGACTGACTGACATTGACTGACTGTGACAATGACTGACTGACACTGACTGATGGACACTGACTGAAACTGACTGATACTGACTGACACAGACTGACTCTGACACTGACTCTGACTGACAATGAATGAGACTGACTGACACTGACTGACACTGACAGATTGCCTGACACTGACTGACTGACACTGAATGACACTGACTGACTGACATTGACTGACTGTGACACTGACTGACTGACACTGACTGACGGACACTGACTGATACTGACTGACACTGACTGACTGACACTGACTGGCTGACACTGACTGGATGACACTGACTGACACTGACTGACTCTGACACTGACTCTGACTGACAATGAATGAGACTGACTGACACTGACGGACACTGACTGACTGCCTGACACTGACTGACTGACACTAAATGACACTGACTGACTGACATTGACTGACTGTGACACTGACTGACTGACACTGACTGATGGACACTGACTGAAACTGACTGATACTGACTGACACTGACTGAAACTGATGGACACTGACTGACTGAAGCTGACCGACTGGCACTGATTGACACTGACTGACTGACACTGACTGACTGACACTGACTGACACTACTGATTGACACTGACTGACACTGACTGACTCTGACGTACTGACTGACACTGACTGACTGACTGACACTGACTATCTGACACTGACTGACACTGACTGACACTGACTGATTAACTGACACAGCTGATTGACACTGCCTGACTGACATTGACTGACTGGCACTACTGATTGAAACTGACTGACTGACAATGACTGACTTACACTGACTGACTGACACTGACTGACTGCCTGACTGACTGACACTGACTGACACTGACTGACAAGGACTGAGATTGACTGACACTGACTGACACTGACTGACTGACAATGACTGAGACTGACTGACTGACACTGACTGACACTGACTGACAGTCACTGACTGAAATGGCTGACTGAGAATGACTGTCACTGACTGACTGACACTGACTGACTGACGCTGACTGACACTAACTGACACTGACAGACTGACACTGACTGAAACTGACTGACTGACACTGACTGACACTGACTGACTGACTTTGACTGACACTGACTGACCGACACTGACTGAAACTGACTGTCTGAGAATTACTGTCATTGACTGACTGACACTGACTAACTGAAACTGACTAACTGACACTGACTGGCATGACTGACATTAATTGACTAAAACTGACTTACTGACACTTACTAACTGACACTGACTGACTGACACTGACTAACATTGACTGACACTGACTGACGCGGACTGACTGACTGACTTACTGACACTGACTAACGGACACTGACTGAATGACTCTGACTGACACTGACTGACTGACAGACTGACACTGACTGGCTGACACTGACTGGCTGACACTGACTGACACTGACTGACTGACAGACTGACACTGACTGGCTGACACTGACTGGCTGACACTGACTGACACTGACTGACTGACACTGACTGACAATGAATGACACTGACTGACACTGACTGATTGCATGATACTGACTGACTGACACTGACACTGAATGACACTGACTAATGGACACTGACTGAAACTGACTGACACTGACTGACACTGACTGACACTGACTGACTGACACTGACTGACTGACATTGACTGACTGACACTGACTGATACTGACTGACTATTACTGACTGACACCGACTGACAGTCACTGACTGAAATGGCTGACTGAGAATGACTGTCACTGACTGACTGACACTGACTGACTGACGCTGACTGACACTGACTGACACTGACAAACTGACACTGACTGAAACTGACTGACTGACACTGACTGACACTGACTGACTGACTTTGACTGACACTGAGAATGACTGTCACTGACTGACTGACACTGACTGACTGAAACTGACTGACTGACACTGACTGACACTGACTGACTGACTTTGACTGACACTGAGAATGACTGTCACTGACTGACTGACACTGGCTTACTGACACTTACTAACTGACACTGACTGACACTGACTAACATTGACTGACACTGACTGACAGGGACTGACTGACACTGACTGACTGACTGACACTGACTGACACTACTGATTGACACTGACTGACTGACACTGACTGACTCTGACTTACTGACTGACTTACTGACACTGACTAACTGACACTGACTGAATGACACTGACTGACACTGAATGACTGACACTGGCTGACTGACACTACTGATTGACACTGACTGACACTGACTGACTGACACTGCCTGACTGACACTACTGATTGACACTGACTGACTGACTGACTTTAACTGACATGACTGACACTGACTGATTGACATTGACTGACTGACGCTGGCTGACACTGACTGACAAGGACTGAGATTGACTGACACTGACTGACACTGACTGACTGACAATGACTGACTGACACTGACCGACACTGACTTACACTGACTGGCTGACACTGACTGACTGAGTGACTGACACTGACTGACTGACCGTGACTGACTGACACTGACTGACACTGACTGACTGACACTGACTGGCTGACACTGACTGGATGACACTGACTGACACAGACTGACTCTGACACTGACTCTGACTGACAATGAATGAGACTGACTGACACTGACTGACACTGACAGATTGCCTGACACTGACTGACTGACACTGAATGACACTGACTGACTGACATTGACTGACTGTGACACTGACTGACTGACACTGACTGACGGACACTGACTGAAACTGACTGATACTGACTGACACTGACTGAAACTGATGGACACTGACTGACTGAAGCTGACCGACTGGCACTGATTGACACTGACTGACTGACACTGACTGACACTACTGATTGACACTGACTGACTGACACTGACTGACTCTGACGTACTGACTGACACTGACTGTCTGACACTGACTGGCTGACGCTGACACTGACCGACTGACAATGACTGACTGACACTGACTGACAATGACTAACTGACACTGACTGGCTGACACTGACTGGCTGACACTGACTGACACTGACTGACTGACACTGACTGACAATGAATGACACTGACTGACACTGACTGACACTGACTGATTGCATGATACTGACTGACTGACACTGACACTGAATGACACTGACTAATGGACACTGACTGAAACTGGCTGACACTGACTGACACTGACTGACTGACACTGACTGACTGACATTGACTGACTGACACTGACTGATACTGACTGACTATTACTGACTGACACCGACTGACAGTCACTGACTGAAATGGCTGACTGAGAATGACTGTCACTGACTGACTGACACTGACCGACACTGACTTACACTGACTGGCTGACACTGACTGACTGAGTGACTGACACTGACTGACTGACAGTGACTGACTGACACTGACTGACACTGACTGGCTGACACTGACTGGATGACACTGACTGACACTGACTGACTCTGACACTGACTTTGACTGACAATGAATGACACTGACTGACACTGACAGATTGCCTGACACTGACTGACTGACACTGAATGACACTGACTGACTGACATTGACTGACTGTGACACTGACTGACTGACACTGACTGACGGACCTTGACTGAAACTGACTGATACTGACTGACACTGACTGACTGACACTGACTGGCTGACACTGACTGGATGACACTGACACACACTGACTGACTCTGACACTGACTCTGACTGACAATGAATGAGACTGACTGACACTGACGGACACTGACTGACTGCCTGACACTGACTGACTGACACTGAATGACACTGACTGACTGACATTGACTGACTGTGACACTGACTGACTGACACTGACTGATGGACACTGACTGAAACTGACTGATACTGACTGACACTGACTGAAACTGATGGACACTGACTGACTGAAGCTGACCGACTGGCACTGATTGACACTGACTCACTGACACTAACTGGCTGGCACTGACTGACACTACTGATTGACACTGACTGACACTGACTGACTCTGACGTACTGACTGACACTGAGTGACTGACTGACACTGACTATCTGACACTGACTGACACTGACTGACACTGACTGATTAACTGACACAGCTGATTGACACTGACTGACTGACATTGACTGACTGGCACTACTGATTGAAACTGACTGACTGACAATGACTGACTTACACTGACTGACTTACACTGACTGACTGCCTGACTGACTGACACTGACTGACACTGACTGACAAGGACTGAGATTGACTGACACTGACTGACACTGACTGACTGACAATGACTGACTGACACTGACCGACACTGACTTACACTGACTGGCTGACACTGACTGACTGAGTGACTGACACTGACTGACTGACAGTGACTGACTGACACTGACTGACACTGACTGACTGACACTGACTGGCTGACACTGACTGATACTGACTGAAACTGACTGTCTGAGAATGACTGTCACTGACTGACTGACACTGACTGACTGAAACTGACTAACTGACACTGACTGACATGACTGACATTAATTGACTAAAACTGGCTTACTGACACTTAATAACTGACACTGACTGACACTGACTAACATTGACTGACACTGACTGACGGGGACTGACTGACACTGACTGACTGACTGACACTGACTGACACTACTGATTGACACTGACTGACTGACACTGACTGACTCTGACTTACCGACTGACTTACTGACACTGACTAACTGACACTGACTGAATGACACTGACTGACACTGAATGACTGACACTGGCTGACTGACACTACTGATTGACACTGACTGACACTGACTGACTGACACTGACTGACTGACACTACTGATTGACACTGACTGACTGACTGACTTTGACTGACATGACTGACACTGACTGACTGACACTGACTGACTGACACTGGCTGACACTGACTGACAAGGACTGAGATTGACTGACACTGACTGACACTGACTGACTGACAATGACTGACTGACACTGACCGACACTGACTTACACTGACTGGCTGACACTGACTGACTGAGTGACTGACACTGACTGACTGACCGTGACTGACTGACACTGACTGACACTGACTGACTCTGACACTGACTCTGACTGACAATGAATGAGACTGACTGACACTGACTGACACTGACAGATTGCCTGCCACTGACTGACTGACACTGAATGACACTGACTGACTGACATTGACTGACTGTGACACTGACTGACTGACACTGACTGACAGACACTGACTGAAACTGACTGATACTGACTGACACTGACTGAAACTGATGGACACTGACTGACTGAAGCTGACCGACTGGCACTGATTGACACTGACTGACTGACACTGACTGACACTACTGATTGACACTGACTGACTGACACTGACTGACTCTGACGTACTGACTGACACTGACTGTCTGACACTGACTGGCTGACACTGACCGACTGACAATGACTGACTGACACTGACTGACAATGACGGACTGACACTGACTGGCCGACACTGACTGGCTGACACTGACTGACACTGACTGACTGACACTGACTGACAATGAATGACACTGACTTACACTGACTGACACTGACTGATTGCATGATACTGACTGACTGACACTGACACTGAATGACACTGACTAATGGACACTGATGGAAACTGGCTGACACTGACTGCCACTGACTGACACTGACTGACTGACACTGACTGACTGACATTGACTGACTGACACTGACTGATACTGACTGACTATTACTGACTGACACCGACTGACAGTCACTGACTGAAATGGCTGACTGAGAATGACTGTCACTGACTGACTGACACTGACTGACTGACGCTGACTGACACTGACAGACTGACAATGACTGAAACTGACTGACTGACACTGACTGACACTGACTGACTGACTTTGACTGACACTGACTGACCGACACTGACTGAAACTGACTGTCTGAGAATGACTGTCACTGACTAACTGACACTGACTGACTGAAACTGACTAACTGACACTCACTGACATGACTGACATTAATTGACTAAAACTGACTTACTGACACTTACTTACTGACACTGACTGACACTGACTAACATTGACTGACACTGACTGACGCGGACTGACACTGACTGACTGACTGACACTGACTGACACTACTGATTGACACTGACTGACTGACACTGACTGACTCTGACTTACTGACTGACTTACTGACACTGACTAACTAACACTGACTGAATGACACTGACTGACACTGAATGACTGACACTGGCTGACTGACACTACTGATTGACACTGACTGACACTGACTGACTGACACTGCCTGACTGACACTACTGATTGACACTGACTGACTGACTGACTTTGACTGGCATGACTGACACTGACTGACTGACACTGACTGACTGACACTGAAGGACACTGACTGGCTGACATTGACTGACTGTGATACTGCCTGACTGACACGGACTGACAGACACTGACTGAAACTGACTGAAACTGACTGCCATTGACTGACTTACACTGACTGACTGACATTGACTGACACTGACTGACTGAAACTATCTGACTGACACTGACTGACATGACTGACACTGACTGACTGACACTGACTTACTGACACTTACTAACTGACACTGACTGACCGACACTGACTAACATTGATTGACACTGACTGACACTGACTGACACTGGCTGACTGACACTGACTGACTTACACTGACTGACACTACTGATTGACACTGACTGACACTACTGATTGGCACTGACTGACTGACACTGACTGAATCCGACTTACTGACTGACTGACTGACACTGACTGACACTGAATGGCTGACACTGACTGACTGACACTACTGATTGACACTGACTGACACTGACTGATTGACACTGACTGACTGATACTGACTCACATGACTGGCACTGACTGACTGACATTGACTGACTGACACTGACTGACTGAGATTGACTGACACTGACTGACATTGGCTGAGACTGACTGACACTGACTGACACTGGCTGACACTGACTGACTGACACTGACTGACTGACACTGACCGACACTGACTGACACTGACTGGTTGATACTGACTGACTGAGTGACTGACACTGACTGACAATGACTGACTGACACTGACTGACTGACAATAACTGACTGACACTGACTGACACTGACTGACTGACAGACTGACACTGACTGGCTGACACTGACTGGCTGACACTGACTGACACTGACTGACTGACACTGACTGACAATGAATGACACTGACTGACACTGACTGATTGCATGATACTGACTGACTGACACTGACACTGAATGACACTGACTAATGGACACTGACTTAAACTGACTGACACTGACTGACACTGACTGACACTGACTGACTGACACTGACGGACTGACATTGACTGACTGACACTGACTGATACTGACTGACTATTACTGACTGACACCGACTGACAGTCACTGACTGAAATGGCTGACTGGGAATGACTGTCACTGACTGACTGACACTGACTGACTGACGCTGACTGACACTGACTGACACTGACAGACTGTAACTGACTGAAACTGACTGACTGACACTGACTGACACTGACTGACTGACTTTGACTGACACTGAATGACCGACACTGACTGAAACTGACTGTCTGAGAATGACTGTCACTGACTGACTGACACTGACTGACTGAAACTGACTAACTGACACTGACTGACATGACTGACATTAATTGACTAAAACTGACTTACTGACACTTACTAACTGACACTGACTGACACTGACTAACATTGACTGACACTGACTGACGGAGACTGACTGACACTGACTGACTGACTGACACTGACTGACACTACTGATTGACACTGACTGACTGACACTGACTGACTCTGACTTACTGACTGACTTACTGACACTGACTAACTGACACTGACTGAATGACACTGACTGACACTGAATGACTGACACTGGCTGACTGACACTACTGATTGACACTGACTGACACTGACTGACTGACACTGCCTGACTGACACTACTGATTGACACTGACTGACTGACTGACTTTGACTGACATGACTGACACTGACTGACTGACACTGGCTGACTGACAAGGACTGAGATTGACTGACACTGACTGACACTGACTGACTGACAATGACTGACTGACACTGACCGACACTGACTTACACTGACTGGCTGACACTGACTGACTGAGTGACTGACACTGACTGACTGACCGTGACTGACTGACACTGACTGACACTGACTGACTGACACTGACTGGCTGACACTGACTGGATGACACTGACTGACACTGACTGACTCTGACACTGACTCTGACTGACAATGAATGAGACTGACTGACACTGACTGACACTGACAGATTGCCTGACACTGACTGACTGTCACTGAATGACACTGACTGACTGACATTGACTGACTGTGACACTGACTGACTGACACTGACTGACGGACACTGACTGAAACTGACTGATACTGACTGACACTGACTGAAACTGATGGACACGGACTGACTGAAGCTGACCGACTGGCACTGATTGACACTGACTGACTGACACTGACTGACTGACACTAACTGACACTACTGATTGACACTGACTGACTGAAACTGACTGACTCTGACGTACTGACTGACACTGACTGTCTGACACTGACTGGCTGACACTGACCGACTGACAATGACTGACTGACACTGACTGACAATGACTGACTGACACTGACTGGCTGACACTGACTGGCTGCCACTGACTGACACTGACTGACTGACACTGACTGACAATGAATGACACTGACTGACACTGACTGACACTGACTGATTGCATGATACTGACTGACTGACACTGACACTGAATGACACTGACTAATGGACACTGACTGAAACTGGCTGACACTGACTGACACTGACTGACTGACACTGACTGACTGACATTGACTGACTGACACTGACTGATACTGACTGACTATTACTGACTGACACCGACTGACAGTCACTGACTGAAATGGCTGACTGAGAATGACTGTCACTGACTGACTGACACTGACTGACTGATGCTGACTGACACTGACTGACACTGACAGACTGACACTGACTGAAACTGACTGACTGACACTGACTGACACTGACTGACTGACTTTGACTGACACTGACTGACCGACACTGACTGAAACTGACTGTCTGAGAATGACTGTCACTGACTGACTGACACTGACTGACTGAAACTGACTAACTGACACTGACTGACATGACTGACATTAATTGACTAAAACTGACTTACTGACACTTACTTACTGACACTGACTGACACTGACTAACATTGACTGACACTGACTGACGCGGACTGACACTGACTGACTGACTGACACTGACTGACACTACTGATTGACACTGACTGACTGACACTGACTGACTCTGACTTACTGACTGACTTACTGACACTGACTAACTGACACTGACTGAATGACACTGACTGACACTGAATGACTGACACTGGCTGACTGACACTACTGATTGACACTGACTGACTGACACTGCCTGACTGACACTACTGATTGACACTGACTGACTGACAGACTTTGACTGACATGACTGACACTGACTGACTGACACTGACTGACTGACACTGACTGACACTGACTGACAAGGACTGAGATTGACTGACACTGACTGACACTGACTGACTGACAATGACTGACTGACACTGACCGACACTGACTTACACTGACTGGCTGACACTGACTGACTGAGTGACTGACACTGACTGACTGACACTGACTGACTGACACTGACTGACACTGACTGGCTGACACTGACTGGATGACACTGACTGACACTGGCTGACTCTGACACTGACTCTGACTGACAATGAATGACACTGACTGACACTGACTGACACTGACAGATTGCCTGACACTGACTGACTGACACTGAATGACACTGACTGACTGACATTGACTGACTGTGACACTGACTGACTGACACTGACTGACGGACACTGACTGAAACTGACTGATACTGACTGACACTGACTGACTGACACTGACTGGCTGACACTGACTGGATGACACTGACTGACACTGACTGACTCTGACACTGACTCTGACTGACAATGAATGAGACTGACTGACACTGACGGACACTGACTGACTGCCTGACACTGACTGACTGATACTGAATGACACTGACTGACTGACATTGACTGACTGTGACACTGACTGACTGACACTGACTGATGGACACTGACTGAAACTGACTGATACTGACTGGCACTGACTGAAACTGATGGACACTGACTGACTGAAGCTGACCGACTGGCACTGATTGACACTGACTGACTGACACTGACTGACTGACACTACTGATTGACACTGACTGACACTGACTGACTCTGACGTACTGACTGACACTGACTGACTGACTGACACTGACTATCTGACACTGACTGACACTGACTGACACTGACTGATTAACTGACACAGCTGATTGACACTGACTGACTGACATTGACTGACTGGCACTACTGATTGAAACTGACTGACTGACAATGACTGACTTACACTGACTGACTGATACTGACTGACTGCCTGACTGACTGACACTGACTGACACTGACTGACAAGGACTGAGATTGACTGACACTGACTGACACTGACTGACTGACAATGACTGACTGACACTGACCGACACTGACTTACACTGACTGGCTGACACTGGCTGACTGAGTGACTGACACTGACTGACTGACAGTGACTGACTGACACTGACTGACACTGACTGACTGACACTGACTGGCTGACACTGACTGGATGACACTGACTGACACTGACTGACTCTGACACTGACTCTGACTGACAATGAATGACACTGACTGACACTGACTGACACTGACAGATTGCCTGACACTGACTGACTGACACTGAATGACACTGACTGACTGACATTGACTGACTGTGACACTGACTGACTGACACTGAATGATGGACACTGACTGAAACTGACTGATACTGACTGACACTGACTGACTGACACTGACTGGCTGACACTGACTGGATGACACTGACTGACACTGACTGACTCTGACACTGGCTCTGACTGACAATGAATGACACTGACTGACACTGACTGACACTGACAGATTGCCTGACCCTGACTGACTGACACTGAATGACACTGACTGACTGACATTGACTGACTGTGACACTGACTGACTGACACTGACTGACGGACACTGACTGAAACTGACTGATACTGACTGACACTGACTGACTGACACTGACTGGATGACACTGACTGGATGACACTGACTGACGGACACTGACTGAAACTGACTGATACTTACTGACACTGACTGAAACTGATGGACACTGACTGACTGAAGCTGACCGACTGGCACTGATTGACACTGACTGACTGACACTGACTGACTGACACTACTGATTGACACTGACTGACTGACACTGACTGACTCTGACATACTGACTGACACTGACTGACTGACTGACACTGACTATCTGACACTGACTGACACTGACTGACACTGACTGATTAACTGACACAGCTGATTGACACTGACTGACTGACATTGACTGACTGGCACTACTGATTGAAACTGACTGACTGACAATGACTGACTTACACTGACTGACTGACACTGACTGACTGCCTGACTGACTGACACTGACTGACTGCCTGACTGCCTGACACTGACTGACTGCCTGACTGACTGACACTGACTGAATGACGCTGACTGAAACTAACTGACACTGACCGACTGACAATGACTGAGACTGACTGACTGACACTGATTGACACTGACTGACAGTGACTGACTGAAATGGCTGACTGAGAATGACTGCCACTGACTGACTGACACTGACTGACTGACGCTGACTGACACTAACTGACACTGACAGACTGACACTGACTGAAACTGACTGACTGACACTGACTGACACTGACTGACTGACTTTGACTGACACTGACTGACCGACACTGACTGAAACTGACTGTCTGAGAATGACTGTCACTGACTGACTGACACTGACTGACTGAAACTGACTAACTGACACTGACTGACATGACTGACATTAATTGACTAAAACTGACTTACTGACACTTACTAACTGACACTGACTGACACTGACTAACATTGACTGACACTGACTGACAGGGACTGACTGACACTGACTGACTGACTGACACTGACTGACACTACTGATTGACACTGACTGACTGACACTGACTGACTCTGACTTACCGCCTGACTTACTGACACTGACTAATTGACACTGACTGAATGACACTGACTGACCTTGAATGACTGACACTGGCTGACTGACACTACTGATTGACACTGACTGACACAGACTGACTGACACTGCCTGACTGACAATACTGATTGACACTGACTGACTGACTGACTTTAACTGACATGACTGACACTGACTGATTGACATTGACTGACTGACGCTGGCTGACACTGACTGACAAGGACTGAGATTGACTGACACTGACTGACACTGACTGACTGACAATGACTGACTGACACTGACCGACACTGACTTACACTGACTGGCTGACACTGACTGACTGAGTGACTGACACTGACTGACTGACCGTGACTGACTGACACTGACTGACACTGACTGACTGACACTGACTGGCTGACACTGACTGGATGACACTGACTGACACAGACTGACTGACACTGACTCTGACTGACAATGAATGAGACTGACTGACACTGACTGACACTGACAGATTGCCTGACACTGACTGACTGACACTGAATGACACTGACTGACTGACATTGACTGACTGTGACACTGACTGACTGACACTGACTGACGGACACTGACTGAAACTGACTGATACTGACTGACACTGACTGAAACTGATGGACACTGACTGACTGAAGCTGACCGACTGGCACTGATTGACACTGACTGACTGACACTGACTGACACTACTGATTGACACTGACTGACTGACACTGACTGACTCTGACGTACTGACTGACACTGACTGTCTGACACTGACTGGCTGACACTGACCGACTGACAATGACTGACTGACACTGACTGACAATGACTAACTGACACTGACTGGCTGACACTGACTGGCTGACACTGACTGACACTGACTGACTGACACTGACTGACAATGAATGACACTGACTGACACTGACTGACACTGACTGATTGCATGATACTGACTGACTGACACTGACACTGAATGACACTGACTAATGGACACTGACTGAAACTGGCTGACACTGACTGACACTGACTGACACTGACTGACTGACACTGACTGACTGACATTGACTGACTGACACTGACTGATACTGACTGACTATTACTGACTGACACCGACTGACAGTCACTGACTGAAATGGCTGACTGAGAATGACTGTCACTGACTGACTGACACTGACCGACACTGACTTACACTGACTGGCTGACACTGACTGACTGAGTGACTGACACTGACTGACTGACAGTGACTGACTGACACTGACTGACACTGACTGGCTGACACTGACTGGATGACACTGACTGACACTGACTGACTCTGACACTGACTTTGACTGACAATGAATGACACTGACTGACACTGACAGATTGCCTGACACTGACTGACTGACACTGAATGACACTGACTGACTGACATTGACTGACTGTGACACTGACTGACTGACACTGACTGACGGACCTTGACTGAAACTGACTGATACTGACTGACACTGACTGACTGACACTGACTGGCTGACACTGACTGGATGACACTGACACACACTGACTGACTCTGACACTGACTCTGACTGACAATGAATGAGACTGACTGACACTGACGGACACTGACTGACTGCCTGACACTGACTGACTGACACTGAATGACACTGACTGACTGACATTGACTGACTGTGACACTGACTGACTGACACTGACTGATGGACACTGACTGAAACTGACTGATACTGACTGACACTGACTGAAACTGATGGACACTGACTGACTGAAGCTGACCGACTGGCACTGATTGACACTGACTCACTGACACTAACTGGCTGGCACTGACTGACACTACTGATTGACACTGACTGACACTGACTGACTCTGACGTACTGACTGACACTGAGTGACTGACTGACACTGACTATCTGACACTGACTGACACTGACTGACACTGACTGATTAACTGACACAGCTGATTGACACTGACTGACTGACATTGACTGACTGGCACTACTGATTGAAACTGACTGACTGACAATGACTGACTTACACTGACTGACTTATACTGACTGACTGCCTGACTGACTGACACTGACTGACACTGACTGACAAGGACTGAGATTGACTGACACTGACTGACACTGACTGACTGACAATGACTGACTGACACTGACCGACACTGACTTACACTGACTGGCTGACACTGACTGACTGAGTGACTGACACTGACTGACTGACAGTGACTGACTGACACTGACTGACACTGACTGACTGACACTGACTGGCTGACACTGACTGATACTGACTGAAACTGACTGTCTGAGAATGACTGTCACTGACTGACTGACACTGACTGACTGAAACTGACTAACTGACACTGACTGACATGACTGACATTAATTGACTAAAACTGGCTTACTGACACTTAATAACTGACACTGACTGACACTGACTAACATTGACTGACACTGACTGACGGGGACTGACTGACACTGACTGACTGACTGACACTGACTGACACTACTGATTGACACTGACTGACTGACACTGACTGACTCTGACTTACCGACTGACTTACTGACACTGACTAACTGACACTGACTGAATGACACTGACTGACACTGAATGACTGACACTGGCTGACTGACACTACTGATTGACACTGACTGACACTGACTGACTGACACTGACTGACTGACACTACTGATTGACACTGACTGACTGACTGACTTTGACTGACATGACTGACACTGACTGACTGACACTGACTGACTGACACTGGCTGACACTGACTGACAAGGACTGAGATTGACTGACACTGACTGACACTGACTGACTGACAATGACTGACTGACACTGACCGACACTGACTTACACTGACTGGCTGACACTGACTGACTGAGTGACTGACACTGACTGACTGACCGTGACTGACTGACACTGACTGACACTGACTGGCTCTGACACTGACTCTGACTGACAATGAATGAGACTGACTGACACTGACTGACACTGACAGATTGCCTGCCACTGACTGACTGACACTGAATGACACTGACTGACTGACATTGACTGACTGTGACACTGACTGACTGACACTAACTGACAGACACTGACTGAAACTGACTGATACTGACTGACACTGACTGAAACTGATGGACACTGACTGACTGAAGCTGACCGACTGGCACTGATTGACACTGACTGACTGACACTGACTGACACTACTGATTGACACTGACTGACTGACACTGACTGACTCTGACGTACTGACTGACACTGACTGTCTGACACTGACTGGCTGACACTGACCGACTGACAATGACTGACTGACACTGACTGACAATGACGGACTGACACTGACTGGCCGACACTGACTGGCTGACACTGACTGACACTGACTGACTGACACTGACTGACAATGAATGACACTGACTTACACTGACTGACACTGACTGATTGCATGATACTGACTGACTGACACTGACACTGAATGACACTGACTAATGGACACTGATGGAAACTGGCTGACACTGACTGACACTGACTGACACTGACTGACTGACACTGACTGACTGACATTGACTGACTGACACTGACTGATACTGACTGACTATTACTGACTGACACCGACTGACAGTCACTGACTGAAATGGCTGACTGAGAATGACTGTCACTGACTGACTGACACTGACTGACTGACGCTGACTGACACTGACAGACTGACAATGACTGAAACTGACTGACTGACACTGACTGACACTGACTGACTGACTTTGACTGACACTGACTGACCGACACTGACTGAAACTGACTGTCTGAGAATGACTGTCACTGACTAACTGACACTGACTGACTGAAACTGACTAACTGACACTCACTGACATGACTGACATTAATTGACTAAAACTGACTTACTGACACTTACTTACTGACACTGACTGACACTGACTAACATTGACTGACACTGACTGACGCGGACTGACACTGACTGACTGACTGACACTGACTGACACTACTGATTGACACTGACTGACTGACACTGACTGACTCTGACTTACTGACTGACTTACTGACACTGACTAACTAACACTGACTGAATGACACTGACTGACACTGAATGACTGACACTGGCTGACTGACACTACTGATTGACACTGACTGACACTGACTGACTGACACTACTGATTGACACTGACTGACTGACTGACTTTGACTGGCATGACTGACACTGACTGACTGACACTGACTGACTGACACTGAAGGACACTGACTGGCTGACATTGACTGACTGTGATACTGCCTGACTGACACGGACTGACAGACACTGACTGAAACTGACTGAAACTGACTGCCATTGACTGACTTACACTGACTGACTGACATTGACTGACACTGACTGACTGAAACTATCTGACTGACACTGACTGACATGACTGACACTGACTGACTGACACTGACTTACTGACACTTACTAACTGACACTGACTGACCGACACTGACTAACATTGATTGACACTGACTGACACTGACTGACACTGGCTGACTGACACTGACTGACTTACACTGACTGACACTACTGATTGACACTGACTGACACTACTGATTGGCACTGACTGACTGACACTGACTGAATCCGACTTACTGACTGACTGACTGACACTGACTGACACTGAATGGCTGACACTGACTGACTGACACTACTGATTGACACTGACTGACACTGACTGATTGACACTGACTGACTGATACTGACTCACATGACTGGCACTGACTGACTGACATTGACTGACTGACACTGACTGACTGAGATTGACTGACACTGACTGACATTGGCTGAGACTGACTGACACTGACTGACACTGGCTGACACTGACTGACTGACACTGACTGACTGACACTGACCGACACTGACTGACACTGACTGGTTGATACTGACTGACTGAGTGACTGACACTGACTGACAATGACTGACTGACACTGACTGACTGACAATAACTGACTGACACTGACTGACACTGACTGACTGACAGACTGACACTGACTGGCTGACACTTGATGTAAATAATTAATTTACTCTCTTAATTTCTATGCAGGTAAGTACTTAATCAATAATAACTCAATCGGAAAGAAGGAAAACAGAGTCCGTGGTGTAAGAGTTTCTAAGGGTTTTATTCCTCATAAAGGAATCAGGATATCATGTTCTGACCACCACACAGGATGTCAGAAGGGATAGATGAGCGCGCCGTCGTTTATTGACAATACATAGCTTATATACTTGATTTACATCATAATGTTCAATGTAAGAGGCGTAACAGCTGAGAGAAGACAAGATAACAGTATACACGTGGTGCTAGTACATCATCAAGAGGCGTAAACTAGGCGTGTGTGCTAGAAACGTCACTGATAGGTGACGCAAGTGGGTGGCACCAAGGGGTGGTGCTAACAGAATGTTGCAATGTCAGCAGAAACCGGAAGCTTGGATGCGTGCGCAGCTGCATGACGTGTGATAGACGGGGTGCAGGGGACTTGACATTTACACTGACGGGGAGAGACAGAAGTCTGGCATGTCAGATCAACTTGTGCTTCTATCATATCTGATATCTGGTGTTTAGGAACTAAGCTATCTGGGCAGAAAGGTCTCTAGAGCAGAAGCTATTCTATACTTGCTGTGAGTGCGTGTATAAGCGCCTGAGTGTCTGTATGAGAAGCATGGGGGCATGGGGCCTTCCATGGAAGCATGGCAACAGAGGCTATGAATTACTTGCATAAAGACAGGTCGGCCCTTTAGCCCTGTAGCTGAGGAAGGATGTTTACTGAAGCTAGCAGGCTGGAATGTATCTTCGGGGAGGAAAACAGATAACTCGAAGGTTATAGTCAATCTTGGCAGGCAGCAGGCTGAGCTGAGCACGGAGGGCCGCGCTAGAAGTAAGTCAGAGTTCACGGGTACGGGGGCTGCTTGGGCAGAGGCCCTCGCAGTCAGAAGCCAGAAAAGAGGCTCGGTGGCAGAGATTCAGGGCCTACTTTCAGCCAGGCTGAAAAACGTAGGAGTACACTTCAAAAAGACGTTGGCATAGCATACTTAGGAACGGACCATCAAACCCATTCATGGTGGGTCTGAAAGAGGACAAGTTAACGTTGGACGCAAATGTATTTGCGTCTTCATAGCTGGTACAGGAGGGAAGTTACATGCACTTTTAACTCGTACATGGAGTCGGTGGGGTACTCGCTAGGGAACACAACATGACCATAGAATTTATATTACCTCATTCCCTCCTTGTTCCCTACGGACCCTTCATGATATATCGATCCTCATAAATCGATCAGTTTGTTCTTGTAACATTATATGTTCGTCTTTCTTTCTTTGACTGTTTGAGAGGCAACTGGAATGTTCAATGCAGGATGTGGCACACAGTCCACATATCGCTGGCCCACACTGCAGGCATAGGCAACAACTGAATACTATAACAAGACCAATGCCTAGGAAGGATAAGATCTTCCATCCCCAAGCTGTTAACGTAGTCCAGAACCAACCGGACCAAGTCCAGGTGCCTGGATTCTGATGTATCTGATTTGCAATTTTATGTAAACGGGTGATAGCTTGATAGACAGATGGTGCGTTTTGTGGAATGAAAACACAGCAACTTGACCCGATGACCTTACAAGCTCCACCTCTATCTGCCAAGATGACGTCAATCACAAGACGATTTTGAAGGACAACAGTCCGTATAGCAGACTGCTCTTCTGTTAAGTTACCTAGAGCGGAGGCAGTTTCGTTCACTACTGCTTCAAGTGTTCTCGTTAATCTGCGTATTAATTTACTGTTTTGGACAGGTCCTAGGAAGAAAAAGAATCCTTTATTGAAATCAGTGTACTGTTCCCATGCCGTTTCTGTGTAGTCGACAAGGGGAATATCTCTTTTGGGTCTATTCGGTGCTAGATTCGTATTTCTATGGTAATCAGGAGGAGCTAGGAAAACAGGTGGCAGAAGGAAGGCAATGTAACAGGTACCATCCCAATCTGGAGGCAAACGTATGTATGCGGTATGACCACAAACAAAGTAGGAATGACTGATAGCTTTAAAGGACGATTTACCATGGTCACTGAACTCGACCACAGTAGTGCATTTACTATGACCTACGTGTACTGAACCTTTCTTGCTAACACATAATTCACCTGTGACTGGTAGTACTAACATATGGGGCAGAACTGGAGCAGTTTCAGATTCAACGGTGAGGATCATAAGGCTGATTGTGTAATTACCTAATCCATATACTTCATTTTCTAGATCAGTTCCTATTCGAGTGGGAAGTCCTTCTTGATCAGGATAACAGACGTTGAGCAGGACTAAGTTCAAGTTTCCCCAAACCCAGCCCCCATCGAAAACAGCAATATCAGGATCTAAAGAATTAATTATTTTAAACCATGCTCCACAGGAGCCATTGTGAGTGAATGGGTACGGAAAGAGAGGCAGAGCTCCCTTGTAATTCTGGTAGGGAGGGAGTCGGCCACATATCCAACAGTCTGTAGCATTATTCGTCTGATGGGAATGGTGTAACATACTAATAAATGTATTGTTGCGCAGCGCGAGTCTGTAAGAGAGTTCATGTGCAGGAAGTTCACTAAAAGTGTGTTCAGCAGAGACATTGTAAGCAGATTGTTCACGCCTGAAAATAGGCCAGTACATAGGAAGCAGAATGCTGGCAATAATAATTAGAATACTCAGAATAAACATGATAATTAGTGTCACTATGCAGTGACTACGGAGTGATTTGCAATATGTTCTTCTCTTTTCCTCTCTCTCTCTAACTCGATCTAGGGGATACATGTCAGAAACTATTTAACCGATTCACCTAAGGGAGGACTTAAACAATTAAACTGTCTGACTTGCTAGATCGAAGCTTCATTCGGTAAAGTTCTTGAGGAGTCTTTTCTCTTTTAGGCACAGTAACGTCTTGTGCTTCGACACAGTCTTTGGTGGGGGTGGACGAGTCAGAGTCCTGTTTCAGTCCGTTTTTTAGTTCATTGCATAGCTTGATGTGACTCGTGTGGACCCACCCCTTTCTCCCCTCGATTTTCACGGCGGTCCTAGTGGTAAGCAGAACGGTCTTTGGAGACTTCCAGCGGGGCTCCAGCGGACTTTTCCGGTCGAAATTCCGGACGACTACCAGGTCACCTGGGCGGACCTCATGCGCCTTTACATCGGTGTTGTCAGGGAAGGCTGCGGCAACCTGTGAACGACATGATTGGAGTGCAGACATCAAGGAGGCAAGGTAATCTGTCAACATGTTACAATCAATATCAGTGATCTTTTTCGGAACGGGCGTCCCCCACATATTCGGCGGTCTGCCAAAGACCACTTCGTACGGGGATAGCCCTGATCTCGAGTGGGCGACCATCCTCATATAGAATAGTGCCACGGGCAGGGCGACTATCCAGTCGACCCCTTTTTCCTGACAGATCTTGGCAAGACGGATTTTTAGTGTCTGATTATGCCTTTCTACAAGGCCAGCTGCTTCGGGATGTCGGACACAGTGGAACCTCCACTGATATCCTAGCAAGAGGGAAACTTGTCTCATCAGCTCGGACGAGAACGGCTGTCCGTTGTCTGAATACACGACACGGGGCAAACCGTACCGTGGGAAGAATTCACGAACCAACTGTCTGGCAGTGGTCGGAGCAGTGTAGTCTGGGACTGGGTATGCTTCGGTCCAGCGGGACAGAGCACAAACAATTACAAGGACATACTTAAATCCTCTACAGCTATTCATCTGGATATAATCCATCTGGAGGACTTCAAAAGGGTGATCGGGAGGATGAAATCCACCTTGCTCAACAGGGACGCTTTTACCTGGATTGAACTGACAACAGATCATGCAAGTACGCACTTTCTGTTTTGCTGCTGCTCGTAAGTGTTTGTTGTACCAGAGATTCTGTAAACTGTCTAACATGGCTTTCTCTCCAAGATGGGCAGGACTATGTGCTGTATTTATCATGACTTGAACCATTGAGTCGGGGAGAAACCATATAGATTTTCCCTTCGTCACCCAACCTTGATCTGTCTGAATCCCTCCTAGTTCAGTCCATTTCTTTATCTCCTCTGGAGTAGCATGTGTCTGGATATCAATTACATCTAGGGCGGGATCTCTAACTGCCATACACTGGGTCTGGACTATTGTCTTTGTCACATCAGTAGTCTGGGTGTAAGTCAATGCTGTATGTTTTGCTGTCTGGTCTGCCAGGTCGTTACCCTGGGAAACAGAATCTGTGACTTTAGTATGTGCCTTACACTTCATGACTGATATGCCCGAGGGCAAATGTATTGCTTCTAACAGTGCTTGAATGAGGGGGCCATGTTGTATCTTGGCCCCATGGGAAGTCAGAAAACCTCGTTCTTGCCAGAGGACTCCGAAGTCGTGTACAACTCCGAAGGCATAGCGGGAATCTGTGTATATGTTAACATTTCTGTTCTTGGCTAGAATACAGGCTCGGGTCAGAGCGATGAGCTCTGCTGCTTGAGCAGACAGGGTGTCAATACGATGTGTTTCTTTAATTTCAGTTTCAGTGGTCACGGCGTACGCGGCCACTAATTCTCCTGTACTTGTTCTCATGCATGAACCGTCCACATAAAGTGTCAGGTCTGGATTTGTCAATGGGACATCTGTTAAGTCTCGTCTAGGCTTAGTTACTGCATTAATTATTTCTATACAATCGTGCGGAGCTGGATCTGTCATAACTGTAGGTAACAGTGTTGCGGGGTTCAGGATGCTGCAACGTCTGATTTCTATGTGTGGCTGGAATAGTGTTAATTCATAACCTGTCAGTCGTGCTATAGTTAAGTGTTGAGTCTGGGTTCTGTTTAACAAAACCTCTACAGAATGTGGTACTTGAACTGTTAACTGATGACCTAAAACAATTGAATCACTTTGTCTTATTGCTAACGCTGTTGCTGCTACTGACTTTAAGCACGCAGGGAGTGCTTGAGCTACTGAATCCAATGTACTAGAAAAATAAGCACAAGGCTTATGTGAACCTGCTTGGTCTTGAGTGAGGACAGACAACGCTGTGCCATCACGTTCTGTAACAAAAAGTGTAAACGGTTTGCTGTAACATGGTGTCGCTAAAACTGGTGCTTGGCATAAAACTTTCTTTAATTCTTCAAAAGCTTGTGTGTGTTCCTGAGTCCAAGGGAGGACAGTCGAAGTCGCTGCCTCCTGTGTCGTTAACTGGATGAGTGGTTTAGCTAGAAATGCATACTGGGGAATCCATTGTCTGCAGTACGAGGTGAGGCCTATGAAGGCCCGCACTTCCTTTTGTGTCTTGGGTTGCGGCATGTTCACAATTAACTGAATGCGATCGGGAGTGAGCTGTCTCCCCACTTTGGACAGCAAGTGACCCAAGTACACAACTTGCTGAACACAGAATTGTAGCTTCGAAGGAGACACCTTGTGTCCCTTGTCGGCCAGGAAATGTAAAACTGTCAGTGATGCTTTTTCACATTCGGGCTCACTTCGTGCGGTGATCAGCAGATCATCGACGTATTGTAGTAAAGCGGTGTTAACTGGCATTTGAATACAATCTAGTTGTCTTTTCAGTGCTTGACTATAGATGCTGGGGCTTTCTGTGAATCCTTGAGGTGCGCGCGAAAATTTGAAACTGCGTCCATTTAAACAGAATCCGAAGAGATATTGGCTCTCTGGATCAATAGGCACGCTGAAGAAGGCGTTCTTGAGATCAATTACAGTAAAGAACGTTGCTTCTGAATCAATAGCAGTCAAGAGAGATGATATATCGGGGACCACAGGATACTGTGGGATAATGCATTTATTCAATTCTCGAAGATCAATCACCAGCCGATATACTGGCGGTGCATTGGGATCAGTACGTTTAAGAATCGGAATGATGGGTGAGTTACAGATATTGGAGTCGGTCTCGACGACCACTCCTTGGGCAATGAGCTCTTCAATGATTTTCAGTAAAGCCGCTACAGCATCGGGTGGTAACTTGTATTGTCTGATTCTGGGTAATACAACACCTGCCTTGAGGGTAACACGGTATGGTGTAATGTGCATACATCCTACATCAGTTGGGCCTTTTGCCCACAAGTAATCAGGTACATTTTTCAATCTGACGTCAAACTCACGAAGGACGTAATGACCCTTGAAATCCCGCAGAAAGAGTCTAACTCCCTCCGGGGAGCAGCATATTATAGCCCCTAGAGCCTTCAGTGTTTTAATTCCTAACAGATTTTCCGGACATGATTTTGTTAGTAACAGGTCTGTAACGCGTGATAATGGACCCACAGCCAGGGGAACTGGTTCTGATACTTCATTTACAATAGGCTGTCCTGAAAAACCAAGGGAAACATTTTGTGAGCCTGAGAGGGGTGCCCCTGGAACTTCGTCATGACTTATTGTAGTGCGACTTGCCCCTGTGTCAATTAAAAACTTTCTATCTTTCCCCAATACTTGACTGTGTACATAAGGACCTTCTTGATCTACAGGAATCTCGATAAGAGGCAAGCCACCTTCCCTCTCTAGGCTGTTTCATGTATATCGGGAATATTCGGGGTAAGCAGACTGGGCATACTGGTACATCTGTTGTGAGACTTGCTGAGTTGCAGCAATGGGCTGTGGCTGTGGTACTGCTACGGTCTGTGCTGTCTGTGCGGATGCATGCATGGGCTGTGTATTCTGTGTAGACTGATGCTGGTTATGGTCTTGTCTAGGCGGATGCGGTCTCTCTTTAGTTTTACCTGTCGCTATGTTATGTTTCAGAACTGCACATTCGTGTACGTAGTGACCTGGCTGCTTGCAATAATTGCATGTCCCTTTAACAGGAGCTGCAGCGTGACTTGTCTGGGTCGTACCTTTCCTGTGACTGTCGGATGGGACCGTCTGGGCTACTAACATTTTCATTTTCGTGTCTTTCATGCGCTTCTGTTCCTGATCTTGTTCTTCCCTAATTCTATTCTGGTGATATTGTAACATTTGTAACATCTGGGATGGCGTATTTGCTTGCCATGTACTCTCGACTTTATACACTCTATTTTTAACTAACGGTAGGGAATTCTCGACTAACTTTGATACAAAAAGATGTGGGTACGACTCGCTACTTGGCTGGAGGCCACTATTGATAATAAAACATTTCTCGAATCTTGAATAAAAGTCGCTAGTATCTTCATCATGTTTCTGTTTACAGGACGAGATTGCATCCCAATCCTCCTTTCTAGTTGTCAATAATCTGGGCAGGACCTGTACTATTAAACCTGGTAATGCTTTAGTTTTGTCCCCAAGGCCTAACCCTGGAACCCGTTTCTTTTCTTCATCCTCTATTTCTGCCCAGGCAATCTTTGCGTCTCCCACCTCCCAGTCCTTTTCCTTTAATCTCTCGAATATACCCGTAGGCAATAATACTTTCAACATTTTCATGATATCATCATATGTGTAGTCCCCCATCAGTAACATGTCCTTGAGCTCTCTATGAAAACCTGCAGGGTCTTTATCATGGCACGGTACTAATTTCTTCATTTCTAACAGTTCTAATTTAGTTAGAGGCGTGTGTACATACACGCGTTTCAAAATTTTATCCTCACCCATAACAGGGTGCACTTCCCGTAAGGGGTTCTGACTTTCAATACCACTCCCGCACTGCATATGGTACATTTTCCTTTCTGGAGGTGGGGCGGGGACATATTCAGGACTTACAAAAGTATCATATCTGCGTCGTTGTTCTAGAATTATTTGAACTAATTTAGTGCTTAGGCCTCTCCATCTATCCATCAGTAGTGCTTCTAGTGTCTCATGTAAGGGACCTGGATCGGAATAATGTTTTCTGTACTTAATGAGAAGGTGCTGAATCATATATATACCTGCTAATTTCTGTTCGTCGGGGGAGAGGTTCAGAAATGTCTGTGCTACGGTGTCATCATTATATATGTTTGCATTTTCGGCCCATGATACCGCAGATCGGGCTAATTCTTGTTCATCCATAGAATTGAGTACATGGTACCCAACTCGATCTCGAAGCCGTTTATCAGTTTCCTGGAACTGATGCTCAGCAGAATTCGGATTCGTTAAGGCAGAGAAGAAAACTCTCTTGCTTTCTGGACGGATACCCTTCCTAAGATAAGTTCCCTTACCTACATATGCTATAGTGCTTGTAGTCGGTTCTAGTTCTTCAGATTCTTCTTCCTCCTCGGAGGGAGCCTTTTCTTTCTCTTTCTCGTGTACTGCTATCACTGCTTTCTTAATCTTTTTATACATGGCCTCTATGCAATTTTGTCTGTCATGTTTTCCATCGGCTATATTTTGACCCCACTTGTTCAATGCATCCAATTCACTCTGCTCTGTTCCGGGCCTGTCTCGTTCTCTTATTAGACAATTTATGAAAAATCGTAGTATCAGTGCTTGCATGGTAACTTTCTGTTTCTCCAGGGCATCCTTAATACTGTCGGGGTCCTTTCCCGTTTGAACGAACTCATATATTCTATCTAGGTGCTCCTTCATTCCTGCATAACATAACAAACTATCAGTAGCAGATCTTAACCGTAAAGACGCTAATATCATTAAGTCGTCCTGTCCAGGTTCTGGATCATATCTACAAACTGACATATTTTCTTTTAGTGCATCAAGACGGGATGAATTAGAAGAACGGGGGGATCTGTGCGTAAAAGGACTCTGCATACCTCTGAGATTTAATCTGTGAGTCGGTGGCGGGGTCTGGAGACCCGCGGTCGCACCTCCTGAAGCGGAAACTTGGGCATTATCTCTGTGTGTAGTCAGTATCTGAATTTGTCTTTTAGTAGGATCTGATTGAAGTGGTTTCGGCAGATCAGTTTTAGGTGAGGGAAGTGGCGGAGCTGGCGGAACGGGACTAGTCTTTTTCGGTGTCGGCTGAGAGTGATCTTGGGGGGCAGTACCACCCCCGGCCCTGTCAGTAGGCAGGGCACGAACAGGCAGATTGGTGTAAGCTGGCGCTACATCTTCGAGATATGAATTTAGGAATATGTCTTTAGTAGTCTTATGCATTACTTTAGTTGGAACTAATGGTGACGGCAAATTTTTCGGTATTTCTGAAATGGCGTCAGGGGTACCATCGGCCAAAAGATACATGTTGTTCACTTTGCCATTTAGGATACGATCTATTTGTTCTACTTTTACTCGAATTCCCTCAGTAACTAATTCGTTTTCTTGGGCCTTTTCTGATTCTTTAAGCCTGTCTTCTCTACGGAGTGCTCTATCAGCACGCTTACGTGATTCCTTACGCCAAAATTCTATGGCGTCTTTCTGAGATTGTCTAGCTTTCTTTTTCCGTAATATTTCTTCTACCTTTATGATGCACTCGGCATCCCATGTTCCGTTAACTGGCCATCGGTATCTTTCCTCTAGGTGCTTGGTATAATCTGTCCATAACTCTAGATACAAGATGGCGTCTATGCCATGCTTATTATACATGAAATTACCTGGAGTGTCCCTAGGGGGGATTGGAATCTCTTCCTCTAACATCCCTTTCCTAGTTCCTATCTGCTTTAATTTGTTAAAAAACGGCATTGTGCCTACTTGATACTGAAATGCTTGATCCTTAATACTTAATTTCGCCTGTAACTATTTAAACAAAAAACACAATAATACACAAGAACAATCACATTCATACCACGACATTAATCACATGAAACATTTAAAGACATAGCTAACTTCCCCCTACTCTGAATGTACCGCTCAACGATACAGATACACTGCTGTAACAGTGCAGAAATTCGGAATACTTTATATACTGCTAAACAGTACAGATACACTGCCTAAAAACAGTGCAGACCGGACTTGCGTACCCAAACCCGTCTAGATACGACCCAGCAATGGTACTCACCGGGAAGCACGGAAAACAGAAGGCCTCGGAAACTCGACTGGACTCGACTCGGAACTTCGGAAAACTTCGGAAAACTTCGGAAAACTTCGGAAAACTTCGGAAAACTGGTGGGCCTCTTCACACCTCGGACCTTGCTTCCTTCGGCTGGGCTCTGGTCGGGATCCTCCGCACTCCTCACCGCCTCGTCTGGGCACTGATCGCAGTCTTCGTCACCTCCGTGTGTCAGAGGGGGATGCAGGAAATCCTGCCAGTACACGTGTTGTCCGTCTAACTGATGGCAGGGGACACGGATTGCAACGCACCTTCCGGCGCGTGAGGTGGGGGAGGGGTCCCTGTTCGGGCGCCAAAATGATGTAAATAATTAATTTACTCTCTTAATTTCTATGCAGGTAAGTACTTAATCAATAATAACTCAATCGGAAAGAAGGAAAACAGAGTCCGTGGTGTAAGAGTTTCTAAGGGTTTTATTCCTCATAAAGGAATCAGGATATCATGTTCTGACCACCACACAGGATGTCAGAAGGGATAGATGAGCGCGCCGTCGTTTATTGACAATACATAGCTTATATACTTGATTTACATCATAATGTTCAATGTAAGAGGCGTAACAGCTGAGAGAAGACAAGATAACAGTATACACGTGGTGCTAGTACATCATCAAGAGGCGTAAACTAGGCGTGTGTGCTAGAAACGTCACTGATAGGTGACGCAAGTGGGTGGCACCAAGGGGTGGTGCTAACAGAATGTTGCAATGTCAGCAGAAACCGGAAGCTTGGATGCGTGCGCAGCTGCATGACGTGTGATAGACGGGGTGCAGGGGACTTGACATTTACACTGACGGGGAGAGACAGAAGTCTGGCATGTCAGATCAACTTGTGCTTCTATCATATCTGATATCTGGTGTTTAGGAACTAAGCTATCTGGGCAGAAAGGTCTCTAGAGCAGAAGCTATTCTATACTTGCTGTGAGTGCGTGTATAAGCGCCTGAGTGTCTGTATGAGAAGCATGGGGGCATGGGGCCTTCCATGGAAGCATGGCAACAGAGGCTATGAATTACTTGCATAAAGACAGGTCGGCCCTTTAGCCCTGTAGCTGAGGAAGGATGTTTACTGAAGCTAGCAGGCTGGAATGTATCTTCGGGGAGGAAAACAGATAACTCGAAGGTTATAGTCAATCTTGGCAGGCAGCAGGCTGAGCTGAGCACGGAGGGCCGCGCTAGAAGTAAGTCAGAGTTCACGGGTACGGGGGCTGCTTGGGCAGAGGCCCTCGCAGTCAGAAGCCAGAAAAGAGGCTCGGTGGCAGAGATTCAGGGCCTACTTTCAGCCAGGCTGAAAAACGTAGGAGTACACTTCAAAAAGACGTTGGCATAGCATACTTAGGAACGGACCATCAAACCCATTCATGGTGGGTCTGAAAGAGGACAAGTTAACGTTGGACGCAAATGTATTTGCGTCTTCATAGCTGGTACAGGAGGGAAGTTACATGCACTTTTAACTCGTACATGGAGTCGGTGGGGTACTCGCTAGGGAACACAACATGACCATAGAATTTATATTACCTCACACTGACTGGCTGACACTGACTGACACTGACTGACTGACACTGACTGACAATGAATGACACTGACTGACACTGACTGATTGCATGATACTGACTGACTGACACTGACACTGAATGACACTGACTAATGGACACTGACTTAAACTGACTGACACTGACTGACACTGACTGACACTGACTGACTGACACTGACGGACTGACATTGACTGACTGACACTGACTGATACTGACTGACTATTACTGACTGACACCGACTGACAGTCACTGACTGAAATGGCTGACTGGGAATGACTGTCACTGACTGACTGACACTGACTGACTGACGCTGACTGACACTGACTGACACTGACAGACTGTAACTGACTGAAACTGACTGACTGACACTGACTGACACTGACTGACTGACTTTGACTGACACTGAATGACCGACACTGACTGAAACTGACTGTCTGAGAATGACTGTCACTGACTGACTGACACTGACTGACTGAAACTGACTAACTGACACTGACTGACATGACTGACATTAATTGACTAAAACTGACTTACTGACACTTACTAACTGACACTGACTGACACTGACTAACATTGACTGACACTGACTGACGGAGACTGACTGACACTGACTGACTGACTGACACTGACTGACACTACTGATTGACACTGACTGACTGACACTGACTGACTCTGACTTACTGACTGACTTACTGACACTGACTAACTGACACTGACTGAATGACACTGACTGACACTGAATGACTGACACTGGCTGACTGACACTACTGATTGACACTGACTGACACTGACTGACTGACACTGCCTGACTGACACTACTGATTGACACTGACTGACTGACTGACTTTGACTGACATGACTGACACTGACTGACTGACACTGGCTGACACTGACTGACAAGGACTGAGATTGACTGACACTGACTGACACTGACTGACTGACAATGACTGACTGACACTGACCGACACTGACTTACAATGACTGGCTGACACTGACTGACTGAGTGACTGACACTGACTGACTGACCGTGACTGACTGACACTGACTGACACTGACTGACTGACACTGACTGGCTGACACTGACTGGATGACACTGACTGACACTGACTGACTCTGACACTGACTCTGACTGACAATGAATGAGACTGACTGACACTGACTGACACTGACAGATTGCCTGACACTGACTGACTGTCACTGAATGACACTGACTGACTGACATTGACTGACTGTGACACTGACTGACTGACACTGACTGACGGACACTGACTGAAACTGACTGATACTGACTGACACTGACTGAAACTGATGGGCACGGACTGACTGAAGCTGACCGACTGGCACTGATTGACACTGACTGACTGACACTGACTGACTGACACTAACTGACACTACTGATTGACACTGACTGACTGAAACTGACTGACTCTGACGTACTGACTGACACTGACTGTCTGACACTGACTGGCTGACACTGACCGACTGACAATGACTGACTGACACTGACTGACAATGACTGACTGACACTGACTGGCTGACACTGACTGGCTGCCACTGACTGACACTGACTGACTGACACTGACTGACAATGAATGACACTGACTGACACTGACTGACACTGACTGATTGCATGATACTGACTGACTGACACTGACACTGAATGACACTGACTAATGGACACTGACTGAAACTGGCTGACACTGACTGACACTGACTGACTGACACTGACTGACTGACATTGACTGACTGACACTGACTGATACTGACTGACTATTACTGACTGACACCGACTGACAGTCACTGACTGAAATGGCTGACTGAGAATGACTGTCACTGACTGACTGACACTGACTGACTGATGCTGACTGACACTGACTGACACTGACAGACTGACACTGACTGAAACTGACTGACTGACACTGACTGACACTGACTGACTGACTTTGACTGACACTGACTGACCGACACTGACTGAAACTGACTGTCTGAGAATGACTGTCACTGACTGACTGACACTGACTGACTGAAACTGACTAACTGACACTGACTGACATGACTGACATTAATTGACTAAAACTGACTTACTGACACTTACTTACTGACACTGACTGACACTGACTAACATTGACTGACACTGACTGACGCGGACTGACACTGACTGACTGACTGACACTGACTGACACTACTGATTGACACTGACTGACTGACACTGACTGACTCTGACTTACTGACTGACTTACTGACACTGACTAACTGACACTGACTGAATGACACTGACTGACACTGAATGACTGACACTGGCTGACTGACACTACTGATTGACACTGACTGACTGACACTGCCTGACTGACACTACTGATTGACACTGACTGACTGACAGACTTTGACTGACATGACTGACACTGACTGACTGACACTGACTGACTGACACTGACTGACACTGACTGACAAGGACTGAGATTGACTGACACTGACTGACACTGACTGACTGACAATGACTGACTGACACTGACCGACACTGACTTACACTGACTGGCTGACACTGACTGACTGAGTGACTGACACTGACTGACTGACACTGACTGACTGACACTGACTGACACTGACTGGCTGACACTGACTGGATGACACTGACTGACACTGGCTGACTCTGACACTGACTCTGACTGACAATGAATGACACTGACTGACACTGACTGACACTGACAGATTGCCTGACACTGACTGACTGACACTGAATGACACTGACTGACTGACATTGACTGACTGTGACACTGACTGACTGACACTGACTGACGGACACTGACTGAAACTGACTGATACTGACTGACACTGACTGACTGACACTGACTGGCTGACACTGACTGGATGACACTGACTGACACTGACTGACTCTGACACTGACTCTGACTGACAATGAATGAGACTGACTGACACTGATGGACACTGACTGACTGCCTGACACTGACTGACTGATACTGAATGACACTGACTGACTGACATTGACTGACTGTGACACTGACTGACTGACACTGACTGATGGACACTGACTGAAACTGACTGATACTGACTGGCACTGACTGAAACTGATGGACACTGACTGACTGAAGCTGACCGACTGGCACTGATTGACACTGACTGACTGACACTGACTGACTGACACTACTGATTGACACTGACTGACACTGACTGACTCTGACGTACTGACTGACACTGACTGACTGACTGACACTGACTATCTGACACTGACTGACACTGACTGACACTGACTGATTAACTGACACAGCTGATTGACACTGACTGACTGACATTGACTGACTGGCACTACTGATTGAAACTGACTGACTGACAATGACTGACTTACACTGACTGACTGATACTGACTGACTGCCTGACTGACTGACACTGACTGACACTGACTGACAAGGACTGAGATTGACTGACACTGACTGACACTGACTGACTGACAATGACTGACTGACACTGACCGACACTGACTTACACTGACTGGCTGACACTGGCTGACTGAGTGACTGACACTGACTGACTGACAGTGACTGACTGACACTGACTGACACTGACTGACTGACACTGACTGGCTGACACTGACTGGATGACACTGACTGACACTGACTGACTCTGACACTGACTCTGACTGACAATGAATGACACTGACTGACACTGACTGACACTGACAGATTGCCTGACACTGACTGACTGACACTGAATGACACTGACTGACTGACATTGACTGACTGTGACACTGACTGACTGACACTGAATGATGGACACTGACTGAAACTGACTGATACTGACTGACACTGACTGACTGACACTGACTGGCTGACACTGACTGGATGACACTGACTGACACTGACTGACTCTGACACTGACTCTGACTGACAATGAATGACACTGACTGACACTGACTGACACTGACAGATTGCCTGACCCTGACTGACTGACACTGAATGACACTGACTGACTGACATTGACTGACTGTGACACTGACTGACTGACACTGACTGACGGACACTGACTGAAACTGACTGATACTGACTGACACTGACTGACTGACACTGACTGGATGACACTGACTGGATGACACTGACTGACGGACACTGACTGAAACTGACTGATACTTACTGACACTGACTGAAACTGATGGACACTGACTGACTGAAGCTGACCGACTGGCACTGATTGACACTGACTGACTGACACTGACTGACTGACACTACTGATTGACACTGACTGACTGACACTGACTGACTCTGACATACTGACTGACACTGACTGACTGACTGACACTGACTATCTGACACTGACTGACACTGACTGACACTGACTGATTAACTGACACAGCTGATTGACACTGACTGACTGACATTGACTGACTGGCACTACTGATTGAAACTGACTGACTGACAATGACTGACTTACACTGACTGACTGACACTGACTGACTGCCTGACTGACTGACACTGACTGACTGCCTGACTGCCTGACACTGACTGACTGCCTGACTGACTGACACTGACTGAATGACGCTGACTGAAACTAACTGACACTGACCGACTGACAATGACTGAGACTGACTGACTGACACTGATTGACACTGACTGACAGTGACTGACTGAAATGGCTGACTGAGAATGACTGCCACTGACTGACTGACACTGACTGACTGACGCTGACTGACACTAACTGACACTGACAGACTGACACTGACTGAAACTGACTGACTGACACTGACTGACACTGACTGACTGACTTTGACTGACACTGACTGACCGACACTGACTGAAACTGACTGTCTGAGAATGACTGTCACTGACTGACTGACACTGACTGACTGAAACTGACTAACTGACACTGACTGACATGATTGACATTAATTGACTAAAACTGACTTACTGACACTTACTAACTGACACTGACTGACACTGACTAACATTGACTGACACTGACTGACAGGGACTGACTGACACTGACTGACTGACTGACACTGACTGACACTACTGATTGACACTGACTGACTGACACTGACTGACTCTGACTTACCGCCTGACTTACTGACACTGACTAATTGACACTGACTGAATGACACTGACTGACCTTGAATGACTGACACTGGCTGACTGACACTACTGATTGACACTGACTGACACAGACTGACTGACACTGCCTGACTGACAATACTGATTGACACTGACTGACTGACTGACTTTGACTGACATGACTGACACTGACTGACTGACACTGACTGACTGACACTGGCTGACACTGACTGACAAGGACTGAGATTGACTGACACTGACTGACACTGACTGACTGAAAATGACTGACTGACACTGACCGACACTGACTTACACTGACTGGCTGACACTGACTGACTGAGTGACTGACACTGACTGACTGACCGTGACTGACTGACACTGACTGACACTGACTGACTGACACTGACTGGCTGACACTGACTGGATGACACTGACTGACACTGACTGACTCTGACACTGACTCTGACTGACAATGAATGAGACTGACTGACACTGACAGACACTGACAGATTGCCTGACACTGACTGACTGACACTGAATGACACTGACTGACTGACATTGACTGACTGTGACACTGACTGACTGACACTGACTGACGGACACTGACTGAAACTGACTGATACTGACTGACACTGACTGAAACTGATGGACACTGACTGACTGAAGCTGACCGACTGGCACTGATTGACACTGACTGACTGACACTGACTGACTGACACTGACTGACACTACTGATTGACACTGACTGACTGACACTGACTGACTCTGACGTACTGACTGACACTGACTGTCTGACACTGACTGGCTGACACTGACCGACTGACAATGACTGACTGACACTGACTGACAATGACTGACTGACACTGACTGGCTGACACTGACTGGCTGACACTGACTGACACTGACTGACTGACACTGACTGACAATGAATGACACTGACTGACACTGACTGACACTGACTGATTGCATGATACTGACTGACTGACACTGACACTGACTGACACTGACTAATGAACACTGACCGAAACTGGCTGACACTGACTGACACTGACTGACACTGACTGACTGACACTGACTGACTGACATTGACTGACTGACACTGACTGATACTGGCTGACACTGACAGACTGACACTGACTGACATGACTGACATTAATTGACTAAAACTGACTTACTGACACTTACTTACTGACACTGACTGACACTGACTAACATTGACTGACACTGACTGACGCAGACTGACTGACTGACTGACACTGACTGACACTACTGATTGACACTGACTGACTGACACTGACTGACTCTGACTTACTGACTGACTTACTGACACTGACTAACTGACACTGACTGAATGACACTGAATGACTGACACTGGCTGACTGACACTACTGATTGACACTGACTGACACTGACTGACTGACACTGCCTGACTGACACTACTGATTGACACTGACTGACTGACTGACTTTGACTGACATGACTGACACTGACTGACTGACACTGACTGACTGACACTGACTGACACTGACTGACAAGGACTGAGATTGACTGACACTGACTGACACTGACTGACTGACAATGACTGACTGAAACTGACCGACACTGACGTACACTGACTGGCTGACACTGACTGACTGAGTGACTGACACTGACTGACTCTGACTGACTGACAATGACTGACTGACACTGACCGACACTGACTTACACTGACTGGCTGACACTGACTGACTGAGTGACTGACACTGACTGACTGACACTGACTGACTGACACTGACTGACACTGACTGGCTGACACTGACTGGATGACACTGACTGACACTGACTGACTCTTACACTGACTCTGACTGACAATGAATGACACTGACTGACACTGACAGATTGCCTGACACTGACTGACTGACACTGAATGACACTGACTGACTGACATTGACTGACTGTGACACTGACTGACTGACACTGACTGACGGACACTGACTGAAACTGACTGATACTGACTGACACTGACTGACTGACACTGACTGGCTGACACTGACTGGATGACACTGACTAACACTGACTGACTCTGACACTGACTCTGACTGACAATGAATAAGACTGACTGACACTGACGGACACTCACTGACTGCCTGACACTGACTGACTGACACTGAATGACACTGACTGACTGACATTGACTGACTGTGACACTGACTGACTGACACTGACTGATGGACACTGACTGAAACTGACTGATACTGACTGACACTGACTGAAACTGATGGACACTGACTGACTGAAGCTGACCGACTGGCACTGATTGACACTGACTGACTGACACTGACTGACTGACACTGACTGACACTACTGATTGACACTGACTGACACTGACTGACTCTGACGTACTGACTGACACTGACTGACTGACTGACACTGACTATCTGACACTGACTGACACTGACTGACACTGACTGATTAACTGACACAGCTGATTGACACTGACTGACTGACATTGACTGACTGGCACTACTGATTGAAACTGACTGACTGACAATGACTGAATTACACTGACTGACTGACACTGACTGACTGCCTGACTGACTGACACTGACTGACACTGACTGACAAGGACTGAGATTGACTGACACTGACTGACACTGACTGACTGACAATGACTGACTGACACTGACTGACACTGACTTACACTGACTGGCTGACACTGACTGACTGAGTGACTGACACTGACTGACTGACAGTGACTGACTGACACTGACTGACACTGACTGACTGACACTGACTGGCTGACACTGACTGGATGACACTGACTGACACTGACTGACTCTGACACTGACTCTGACTGACAATGAATGACACTGACTGACACTGACTGACACTGATAGATTGCCTGACACTGACTGACTAACACTGAATGACACTGACTGACTGACATTGACTGACTGTGACAATGACTGACTGACACTGACTGATGGACACTGACTGAAACTGACTGATACTGACTGACACAGACTGACTCTGACACTGACTCTGACTGACAATGAATGAGATTGACTGACACTGACTGACACTGACAGATTGCCTGACACTGACTGACTGACACTGAATGACACTGACTGACTGACATTGACTGACTGTGACACTGACTGACTGACACTGACTGACGGACACTGACTGATACTGACTGACACTGACTGACTGACACTGACTGGCTGACACTGACTGGATGACACTGACTGACACTGACTGACTCTGACACTGACTCTGACTGACAATGAATGAGACTGACTGACACTGACGGACACTGACTGACTGCCTGACACTGACTGACTGACACTGAATGACACTGACTGACTGACATTGACTGACTGTGACACTGACTGACTGACACTGACTGATGGACCCTGACTGAAACTGACTGATACTGACTGACACTGACTGAAACTGATGGACACTGACTGACTGAAGCTGACCGACTGGCACTGATTGACACTGACTGACTGACACTGACTGACTGACACTGACTGACACTACTGATTGACACTGACTGACACTGACTGACTCTGACGTACTGACTGACACTGACTGACTGACTGACACTGACTATCTGACACTGACTGACACTGACTGACACTGACTGATTAACTGACACAGCTGATTGACACTGCCTGACCGACATTGACTGACTGGCACTACTGATTGAAACTGACTGACTGACAATGACTGACTTACACTGACTGACTGACACTGACTGACTGCCTGACTGACTGACACTGACTGACACTGACTGACAAGGACTGAGATTGACTGACACTGACTGACACTGACTGACTGACAATGACTGAGACTGACTGACTGACACTGACTGACACTGACTGACAGTCACTGACTGAAATGGCTGACTGAGAATGACTGTCACTGACTGACTGACACTGACTGACTGACGCTGACTGACACTAACTGACACTGACAGACTGACACTGACTGAAACTGACTGACTGACACTGACTGACACTGACTGACTGACTTTGACTGACACTGACTGACCGACACTGACTGAAACTGACTGTCTGAGAATTACTGTCATTGACTGACTGACACTGACTAACTGAAACTGACTAACTGACACTGACTGGCATGACTGACATTAATTGACTAAAACTGACTTACTGACACTTACTAACTGACACTGACTCACTGACACTGACTAACATTGACTGACACTGACTGACGCGGACTGACTGACTGACTTACTGACACTGACTAACGGACACTGACTGAATGACACTGACTGACACTGACTGACTGACAGACTGACACTGACTGGCTGACACTGACTGGCTGACACTGACTGACACTGACTGACTGACAGACTGACACTGACTGGCTGACACTGACTGGCTGACACTGACTGACACTGACTGACTGACACTGACTGACAATTAATGACACTGACTGACACTGACTGATTGCATGATACTGACTGACTGACACTGACACTGAATGACACTGACTAATGGACACTGACTGAAACTGACTGACACTGACTGACACTGACTGACACTGACTGACTGACACTGACTGACTGACATTGACTGACTGACACTGACTGATACTGACTGACTATTACTGACTGACACCGACTGACAGTCACTGACTGAAATGGCTGACTGAGAATGACTGTCACTGACTGACTGACACTGACTGACTGACGCTGACTGACACTGACTGACACTGACAAACTGACACTGACTGAAACTGACTGACTGACACTGACTGACACTGACTGACTGACTTTGACTGACACTGAGAATGACTGTCACTGACTGACTGACACTGACTGACTGAAACTGACTAACTGACACTGACTGACATGACTGACATTAATTGACTAAAACTGGCTTACTGACACTTACTAACTGACACTGACTGACACTGACTAACATTGACTGACACTGACTGACAGGGACTGACTGACACTGACTGACTGACTGACACTGACTGACACTACTGATTGACACTGACTGACTGACACTGACTGACTCTGACTTACTGACTGACTTACTGACACTGACTAACTGACACTGACTGAATGACACTGACTGACACTGAATGACTGACACTGGCTGACTGACACTACTGATTGACACTGACTGACACTGACTGACTGACACTGCCTGACTGACACTACTGATTGACACTGACTGACTGACTGACTTTAACTGACATGACTGACACTGACTGATTGACATTGACTGACTGACACTGGCTGACACTGACTGACAAGGACTGAGATTGACTGACACTGACTGACACTGACTGACTGACAATGACTGACTGACACTGACCGACACTGACTTACACTGACTGGCTGACACTGACTGACTGAGTGACTGACACTGACTGACTGACCGTGACTGACTGACACTGACTGACACTGACTGACTGACACTGACTGGCTGACACTGACTGGATGACACTGACTGACACAGACTGACTCTGACACTGACTCTGACTGACAATGAATGAGACTGACTGACACTGACTGACACTGACAGATTGCCTGACACTGACTGACTGACACTGAATGACACTGACTAACTGACATTGACTGACTGTGACACTGACTGACTGACACTGACTGACGGACACTGACTGAAACTGACTGATACTGACTGACACTGACTGAAACTGATGGACACTGACTGACTGAAGCTGACCGACTGGCACTGATTGACACTGACTGACTGACACTGACTGACACTACTGATTGACACTGACTGACTGACACTGACTGACTCTGACGTACTGACTGACACTGACTGTCTGACACTGACTGGCTGACACTGACCGACTGACAATGACTGACTGACACTGACTGACAATGACTAACTGACACTGACTGGCTGACACTGACTGGCTGACACTGACTGACACTGACTGACACTGACTGACTGACACTGACTGACAATGAATGACACTGACTGACACTGACTGACACTGACTGATTGCATGATACTGACTGACTGACACTGACACTGAATGACACTGACTAATGGACACTGACTGAAACTGGCTGACACTGACTGACACTGACTGACACTGACTGACTGACACTGACTGACTGACATTGACTGACTGACACTGACTGATACTGACTGACTATTACTGACTGACACCGACTGACAGTCACTGACTGAAATGGCTGACTGAGAATGACTGTCACTGACTGACTGACACTGACCGACACTGACTTACACTGACTGGCTGACACTGACTGACTGAGTGACTGACACTGACTGACTGACAGTGACTGACTGACACTGACTGACACTGACTGGCTGACACTGACTGGATGACACTGACTGACACTGACTGACTCTGACACTGACTTTGACTGACAATGAATGACACTGACTGACACTGACAGATTGCCTGACACTGACTGACTGACACTGAATGACACTGACTGACTGACATTGACTGACTGTGACACTGACTGACTGACACTGACTGACGGACACTGACTGAAACTGACTGATACTGACTGACACTGACTGACTGACACTGACTGGCTGACACTGACTGGATGACACTGACTCACACTGACTGACTCTGACACTGACTCTGACTGACAATGAATGAGACTGACTGACACTGACTGACTGCCTGACACTGACTGACTGACACTGAATGACACTGACTGACTGACATTGACTGACTGTGACACTGACTGACTGACACTGACTGATGGACACTGACTGAAACTGACTGATACTGACTGACACTGACTGAAACTGATGGACACTGACTGACTGAAGCTGACCGACTGGCACTGATTGACACTGACTGACTGACACTGACTGGCTGACACTGACTGACACTACTGATTGACACTGACTGACACTGACTGACTCTGACGTACTGACTGACACTGAGTGACTGACTGACACTGACTATCTGACACTGACTGACACTAACTGACACTGACTGATTAACTGACACAGCTGATTGACACTGACTGACTGACATTGACTGACTGGCACTACTGATTGAAACTGACTGACTGACAATGACTGACTTACACTGACTGACTTACACTGACTGACTGCCTGACTGACTGACACTGACTGACACTGACTGACAAGGACTGAGATTGACTGACACTGACTGACACTGACTGACTAACAATGACTGACTGACACTGACCGACACTGACTTACACTGACTGGCTGACACTGACTGACTGAGTGACTGACACTGACTGACTGACAGTGACTGACTGACACTGACTGACACTGACTGACTGACACTGACTGGCTGACACTGACTGATACTGACTGAAACTGACTGTCTGAGAATGACTGTCACTGACTGACTGACACTGACTGACTGAAACTGACTAACTGACACTGACTGACATGACTGACATTAATTGACTAAAACTGGCTTACTGACACTTAATAACTGACACTGACTGACACTGACTAACATTGACTGACACTGACTGACGGGGACTGACTGACACTGACTGACTGACTGACACTGACTGACACTACTGATTGACACTGACTGACTGACACTGACTGACTCTGACTTACTGACTGACTTACTGACACTGACTAACTGACACTGACTGAATGACACTGACTGACACTGAATGACTGACACTGGCTGACTGACACTACTGATTGACACTGACTGACACTGACTGACTGACACTGACTGACTGACACTACTGATTGACACTGACTGACTGACTGACTTTGACTGACATGACTGACACTGACTGACTGACACTGACTGACTGACACTGGCTGACACTGACTGACAAGGACTGAGATTGACCGACACTGACTGACACTGACTGACTGACAATGACTGACTGACACTGACCAACACTGACTTACACTGACTGGCTGACACTGACTGACTGAGTGACTGACACTGACTGACTGACCGTGACTGACTGACACTGACTGACACTGACTGACTCTGACACTGGCTCTGACTGACAATGAATGAGACTGACTGACACTGACTGACACTGACAGATTGCCTGCCACTGACTGACTGACACTGAATGACACTGACTGACTGACATTGACTGACTGTGACACTGAATGACTGACACTGACTGACAGACACTGACTGAAACTGACTGAACCTGACTGACACTGACTGAAACTGATGGACACTGACTGACTGAAGCTGACCGACTGGCACTGATTGACACTGACTGACTGACACTGACTGACACTACTGATTGACACTGACTGACTGACACTGACTGACTCTGACGTACTGACTGACACTGACTGTCTGACACTGACTGGCTGACACTGACCGACTGACAATGACTGACTGACACTGACTGACAATGACGGACTGACACTGACTGGCCGACACTGACTGGCTGACACTGACTGACACTGACTGACTGACACTGACTGACAATGAATGACACTGACTTACACTGACTGACACTGACTGATTGCATGATACTGACTGACTGACACTGACACTGAATGACACTGACTAATGGACACTGATGGAAACTGGCTGACACTGACTGACACTGACTGACACTGACTGACTGACACTGACTGACTGACATTGACTGACTGACACTGACTGATACTGACTGACTATTACTGACTGACACCGACTGACAGTCACTGACTGAAATGGCTGACTGAGAATGACTGTCACTGACTGACTGACACTGACTGACTGACGCTGACTGACACTGACAGACTGACAATGACTGAAACTGACTGACTGACACTGACTGACACTGACTGACTGACTTTGACTGACACTGACTGACCGACACTGACTGAAACTGACTGTCTGAGAATGACTGTCACTGACTAACTGACACTGACTGACTGAAACTGACTAACTGACACTCACTGACATGACTGACATTAATTGACTAAAACTGACTTACTGACACTTACTTACTGACACTGACTAACATTGACTGACACTGACTGACGCGGACTGACACTGACTGACTGACACTGACTGACACTACTGATTGACACTGACTGACTGACACTGACTGACTCTGACTTACTGACTGACTTACTGACACTGACTAACTAACACTGACTGAATGACACTGACTGACACTGAATGACTGACACTGGCTGACTGACACTACTGATTGACACTGACTGACGCTGACTGACTGACACTGCCTGACTGACACTACTGATTGACACTGACTGACTGACTGACTTTGACTGGCATGACTGACACTGACTGACTGACACTGACTGACTGACACTGACTGACACTGACTGACAAGGACTGAGATTGACTGACACTGACTGACACTGACTGACTGACAATGACTGACTGACACTGACCGACACTGACTTACACTGACTGTCTGACACTGACTGACTGAGTGACTGACACTGACTGACACTGACTGACTGACAATGACTGACTGACACTGACCGACACTGACTTACACTGACTGGCTGACACTGACAGACTGAGTGACCCACACTGACTGACTGACAGTGACTGACTGACACTGACTGACACTGACTGGCTGACACTGACTGGATGACACTGACTGACACTGACTGACTCTGACACTGACTCTGACTGACAATGAATGACACTGACTGACACTGACAGATTGCCTGACACTGACTGACTGACACTGAATGACACTGACTGACTGACATTGACTGACTGTGACACTGACTGACTGACACTGACTGACGGACACTGACTGAAACTGACTGATACTGACTGACACTGACTGACTGACACTGACTGGCTGACACTGACTGGATGACACTGACTGACACTGACTGACTCTGACACTGACTCTGACTGACAATGAATGAGACTGACTGACACTGACGGACACTCACTGACTGCCTGACACTGACTGACTGACACTGAATGACACTGACTGACTGACATTGACTGACTGTGACACTGACTGACTGACACTGACTGATGGACACTGACTGAAACTGACTGATACTGACTGACACTGACTGAAACTGATGGACACTGACTGACTGAAGCTGACCGACTGGCACTGATTGACACTGACTGACTGACACTGACTGACTGACACTGACTGACACTACTGATTGACACTGACTGACACTGACTGACTCTGACGTACTGACTGGCACTGACTGACTGACTGACACTGACTATCTGACACTGACTGACACTGACTGACACTGACTGATTAACTGACACAGCTGATTGACACTGACTGACTGACATTGACTGACTGGCACTACTGATTGAAACTGACTGACTGACAATGACTGACTTACACTGACTGACTGACCCTGACTGACTGCCTGACTGACTGACACTGACTGACACTGACTGACAAGGACTGAGATTGACTGACACTGACTGACACTGACTGACTGACAATGACTGACTGACACTGACTGACACTGACTTACACTGACTGGCTGACACTGACTGACTGAGTGACTGACACTGACTGACTGACAGTGACTGACTGACACTGACTGACACTGACTGACTGACACTGACTGGCTGACACTGACTGGATGACACTGACTGACACTGACTGACTCTGACACTGACTCTGACTGACAATGAATGACACTGACTGACACTGACTGACACTGATAGATTGCCTGACACTGACTGACTGACACTGAATGACACTGACTGACTGACATTGACTGACTGTGACAATGACTGACTGACACTGACTGATGGACACTGACTGAAACTGACTGATACTGACTGACACTGACTGACTGACACTGACACTGACTGGCTGACACTGACTGGATGACACTGACCGACACTGACTGACTCTGACACTGACTCTGACTGACAATGAATGACACTGACTGACACTGACTGACACTGACAGATTGCCTGACACTGACTGACTGACACTGAATGACACTGACTGACTGACATTGACTGACTGTGACACTGACTGACTGACACTGACTGACGGACACTGACTGAAACTGACTGATACTGACTGACACTGACTGACTGACACTGACTGGCTGACACTGACTGGATGACACTGACTGACACTGACTGACTCTGACACTGACTCTGACTGACAATGAATGAGACTGACTGACACTGACGGACACTGACTGACTGCCTGACACTGACTGACTGACACTGAATGACACTGACTGACTGACATTGACTGACTGTGACACTGACTGACTGACAATGAATGAGACTGACTGACTGAAACTGACTGATACTGACTGACACTGACTGAAACTGATGGACACTGACTGACTGAAGCTGACCGACTGGCACTGATTGACACTGACTGACTGACACTGACTGACTGACACTACTGATTGACACTGACTGACTGACACTGACTGACTCTGACGTACTGACTGACACTGACTGACTGACTGACACTGACTATCTGACACTGACTGACACTGACTGACACTGACTGATTAACTGACACAGCTGATTGACACTGACTGAATGACATTGACTGACTGGCACTACTGATTGAAACTGACTGACTGACAATGACTGACTTACACTGACTGACTGACACTGACTGACTGCCTGACTGACTGACACTGACTGACTGCCTGACTGCCTGACACTGACTGACTGCCTGACCGACTGACAATGACTGAGACTGACTGACTGACACTGACTGACACTGACTGACAGTCACTGACTGAAATGGCTGACTGAGAATGACTGTCACTGACTGACTGACACTGACTGACTGACGCTGACTGACACTAACTGACACTGACAAACTGACACTGACTGAAACTGACTGACTGACACTGACTGACACTGACTGACTGACTTTGACTGACACTGACTGACCGACACTGACTGAAACTGACTGTCTGAGAAATACTGTCATTGACTGACTGACACTGACTAACTGAAACTGACTAACTGACACTGACTGACATGACTGACATTAATTGACTAAAACTGACTTACTGACACTTACTAACTGACACTGACTGACTGACACTGACTAACATTGACTGACACTGACTGACGAGGACTGACTGACTGACTTACTGACACTGACTAACGGACACTGACTGAATGACACTGACTGACACTGAATTACTGGCACTGGCTGACTGACACTACTGATTGACACTGACTGACACTGACTGACTGACACTGCCTGACTGACACTACTGATTGACACTGACTGACTGACTGACTGACTTTGACTGCCACTGACTGACTGACACTGACTGACAAGGACTGACATTGACTGACTGAGTGACTGACACTGACTGACTGACAGTGACTGACTGACACTGATTGACTGACACTGACTGGCTGACACTGACTGGATGACACTGACTGGATGACACTGACTGACACTGACTGACTGACACTGACTCTGACTGACAATGAATGACACTGACTGACACTGACAGATTGCCTGACACTGACTGACTGACACTGACACTGAATGACACTGACTGACTGACATTGACTGACTGTGACACTGACTGACTGACACTGACTGACGGACACTGACTGAAACTGACTGATACTGACTGACACTGACTGAAACTGACTGACATTGAGTGACTTACACTGTCTGACACTGACTGAATGACACTGACTGACTGACATTGACTGACTGACACTGACTGATACTGACTGACTGTCACTGACTGACACTGACTGACACTAACTGACTGACACTGACTGACTGACACCGACTGACTGACACTGACTGACACTGACTGACACTAACTGACTGACACTGACTGACTGACACTGACTGACTGACACTGACTGACACTGACAGACACTGACTGGCTGACACTGACTGACTGACACTGACTGACTGAACCTGACTGACTGAAACTGATTGACTGACACTGACTGTCATGACTGACTGACAGACACTGACTGACACTGATGGACACTGACTGATGTACACTGACTGACTGATGCTGACTGAATGGCACTGGCTGACTGACACTGACTGACTGACACTGACTGACTGACTGACACTACTGATTGACACTGACTGACTCTGAGTTACTGACTGACTGACTCTGACAAACTGACTGACACTGACTAACTGACTGACACTGACTGTCATGACTGACTGACCGACACTGACTGACACTGACTGACACTGACTGACTGGCGCTGACTGACTGGCACTGATTGACACTGACTGACTGACACTGACTTACTCTGACGTACTGACTGACACTGACTGACTGACTGACACTGACATTCTGACACTGACTGCCACTGACTGACTGCCACTGACTGAATGCCACTGACTTACATGAACTGACTGACACTGACTGACTAACTGACACAGCTGTTTGACACTGACTGACTGGCACTGACTGACTGCCTGACTGCCACTGACTGACTGACGCTGACTGCCACTGACTGCCACTGACAGACTGACACTGACTGAGACTGACTGACTGACACTGACTGAGACTGAATGACTGACTTTATCTGACACTGACTGACCGACACTGACTGAAACTGACTGACTGAGAATGAATGTCACTGACTGACTGACACTGACTGACTGACTGACACTGACTGACTGACATTGACTGACTGACACTGACTGACTGACACTAATACACGTCGCCCTCAATGCTCACCCCTACACGGAGGTGCCAGCCATTCCATTTCTCAGAGGTAAGGGGCACTCATGGTACACTGGGGGAGTGCGACATATGTACACAATCGTTTGAGGTACTCGAGAAAATGGAAGTAGAGGTAGGCTTTACAGGGCGATCATTTTACCCAACAAAGAGGACATACATGAACCCAGAGGTATAAGCCCTGTTCACTGTACACGGAGATGCAGGTTGTTCCCAAAAAATACACAGACATTCACTGTACTTTAAGATGCAGTCGCTCACTGCACGCAGACATAGGTGCAGAAACAAGAACCACAGACTGACGTAAATAATTAATTTACTCTCTTAATTTCTATGCAGGTAAGTACTTAATCAATAATAACTCAATCGGAAATGAAAGAAAACAGAGTCCGTGGTGTTAGAGTTTCTAAGGGTTTTATTCCTCAAAAAGGAATCAGGATATCATGTTCTGACCACCACAGGGGTGTCAGAAGGGATAGATGAGCACGCTCTCGTTTATTGACAATACATAGCTTATATACTTGATTTACATCATAAGGTTCAATGTAAGAGGCGTAACAGCTGAGAGAAGACAAGATAACAGTATACACGTGGTACCAATACATCATCAAGAGGCGTAAACTAGGCGTGAACTAGAGGTGTGTGCTAGAAACGTCACTGATAGGTGACGCAAGTGGGTGGCACCAAGGGGTGATGCTAACAGAATGTTGCAATGTCAGCAGAAAGTCGGAAGCTTGGATGCGCGCGCAGCTGCATGACGTGTGATTGACGGGGTGCAGGGGACTTGACATTTACACTGACGGAAAGAGACAGAAGTCTGGCATGTCAGATCAACTTGTACTTCTATCATATCTGATATCTGATGTTTAGGAACTATACTATCTGGGCGGAAAGGTCTCTAGGGCAGAAGCTATTCTATGCTGACTGTGGATGCGTGTATAAGCGCCTAAGTGTCTACATGTAGAGCGTGGGGGCTCGGGGCCTTCCTTGGAAGCATGGCAACGGAGGCTATGAATTACTTGCATTAAGACAGGTCGGCCCTTTGGCTCTGCAGCTGGAGAGGATGTTTACAGGATCTAGTAGGCAGGAATGTATTCTCGGGGAGCGGAACAGATAACTCGAAGGTTATAGTCAGTCTTGGCAGAAAGCAGGCTTGAGCTGAGCGCGAGGGGCCGCGCTGAAAGTAGGACAGAGTTCACGAGTACAGAGGTAGCCTGGGCAGAGTCAGGAGCCACAAAAGAGGTTCAGATGGCAGGAATTCAGGGCCTACTCTTGCTAGAGCAGGAAAAATACGAAAAGTGTACTATAAAAAGACGGTGGCATAGCATACTTAGGAACGGACTATATAATCCATTCATGGTGCTTCTGAAAGAGGACAAGTTGACGGTGGACGCAAATGTATTTGCGTCTTCATAGCTGGCACAGGAGGGAAGTTACATGCACTTTAAGCTGGTACATGGAGTCGTTGGGGTACGCGCTAGGGAACACAACATGGCCAAAATTTAATTTTCCTCATTCCCTCCTTGTTCCCTACGGACCCTTCATGAAATATCGATCCTCATGAATCGATCAGTTTGTTCTTGTAACATCATTTGTTCTTCTTTCTTTCTATTACGTTTTGAGTGAAAACTGGAATGTTCAATGCAAGAGGTGGCACACAGTCCACAGATCGCTGGCCCACACTGTAGGCACAGGCAGCAACTGAATACTAGGACTAGGCCAATGCCTAGGAAGGATAGGATCTTCCATCCCCAAGCTGTTAACGTTGTCCAGAACCAACCGGACCAAGTCCAGGTGCCTGGAGTCTGATGTATCTGATTTGCAATCTTATGGAGACGGGTGATAGCTTGATATACAGATGGTGCATTTTGTGGAATGAAAACACAGCAGCTTGACCCGATGACCTTACAGGCTCCACCTCTATCTGCCAAGATGACGTCAATTACAAGACGATTTTGAAGGACAACAACCCGCATAGCGGACTGCTCTTCTGTTAAGTTACCTAAGGCGGAGGTAGTTTCATTTACTACGGCTTCAAGTGTTCTAGTTAATCTGCGTATTAATTTACTATTCTGGACAGGGCCTAAAAAGAAAAAGAATCCTTTATTAAAGTCAGTGTACTGTTCCCATGCCGTTTCTGTGTAGTCGACAAGTGGGATGTCTCTTCTGGGTCTATTCTTTACTATATTGCTATTTCTATGGTAATCAGGAGGAGCTAGAAAAACAGGTGGTAGGAGGAATGCAATGTAACATGTACCATCCCAATCTGGAGGTAGACGTATGTATGCGGTATGACCACAAACAAAGTAAGAATGACTGATGGCTCTGAAAGATGATTTTCCATCATCACTGAATTCGACCACAGTAGTGCATTTACTATGACCTAAGTGTACTGAACCTTTCTTCTTGATACATAATTCACCAGTGACTGGCAGTACTGACATAATGGGTAGAACTGGTGCGGCTTCGGATTCGACAGTAAGAATCATAAGGCTAATTGTATAATTACCTAATCCATATACTTCATTTTCTAGATCAGTTCCTATTCTAATGGGCAGTCCCTCCTTATCCGGGTAACAGACGTCTAGTAGGACCAAGTTCAGGTTTCCCCAAACCCAACCCCCATCGAAAACAGCAATGTCGGGATCTAGAGAATTAATTATCTTAAACCATGCTCCACAGGAGCCATTGTGAGAGAACGGATACGGAAAGAGAGGCAGGGCTCCCTTGTAATTCTGGTAGGGAGGGAGTCGGCCACATATCCAGCAATTTGTAGCATTGTTAGTTTGATGAGAATGATGTAACATACTAATGAATGTATTGTTGCGCAGCGCAAGTCTGTAAGAAAGCTCATGAGGAGGTAACTCACTAAAAGTGTGTTCAGCAGAGACATTGTAAGCAGATTGTTCACGCTTGAAGATAGGATAGCATATAGGTAACAAGATACTAGCAATAATAATTAATATACTGAGAATAAACATAATTATTAGTGTCACTATGCAGTGACTACGAAGTGATTTGCAATATGTTCTTTTCTTTTCCTTACGCCAAAATTCTATGGCGTCCTTCTGAGATTGTCTAGCTTTCTTTTTCCATAATGCTTCTTCTACCCTCATGATGCACTCGGCATCCCACGTTCCGGTAACAGGCCATCTGTGTCTTTCGTCTAGGTGTTTGGTGTAATCGGCCCATAAATCTAGATATAATATGGCATCTATGCCATGTTTCTGATACATAAAATTGCCTGGAGTGTCCCTAGGGGGGATAGGAATTTCTTCCTCCAGTAACCCTTTCCTAGTTCCTATCTGTTTTAACTTGTTAAAGAACGGCATCTTGCTTACTTATTACTGAACACTAGATCTTTATTCCCTAATACGAGTTTACAGCTAGTTGATACAAGAAACACAATAATACACGTTTAAACAGTCACATTCATACCACAACATTAATCACATAAAAAAAACATTGAAGACATAGATAACTACCCCTTTTATACTAGATGTACTGCTCAACAGTACGGATACACTGGTGTAACAGTGCAGAAATTCGGAATACTTGATATACTGCTAAACAGTACAGATACACTGCCTAAAAACAGTGCAGACCGGACTTGCGTACCCAAACCCGTCTAGATACGACCCAGCAATGGTACTCACCGGGAAGCACGGAAACAGAAGGCCTCGGAAAACTCGACTGGACTCGACTCGGAACTTCGGAAAACTTCGGAAAACTTCGGAAAACTTCGGAAAACTGGTGGGCCTCTTCACACCTCGGACCTTGCTTCTTTCGGCTGGGCTCTGGTCGGGATCCTCCGCACTCCTCACCGCCTCGTCTGGGCACTGATCGCAGTCTTCGTCACCTCCGTGGGTCAGAGGGGGATGCAGGAAATCCTGCCAGTACACGTGTAGTCCGTCTAACTGATGGCAGGGGACATAGTATGCAACGCACCAACCGGCGTGTGAGGTGGGGGAGGGGTCCCTGTTCGGGCGCCAAAATGACGTAAATAATTAATTTACTCTCTTAATTTCTATGCAGGTAAGTACTTAATCAATAATAACTCAATCGGAAATGAAAGAAAACAGAGTCCGTGGTGTTAGAGTTTCTAAGGGTTTTATTCCTCAAAAAGGAATCAGGATATCATGTTCTGACCACCACAGGGGTGTCAGAAGGGATAGATGAGCACGCTCTCGTTTATTGACAATACATAGCTTATATACTTGATTTACATCATAAGGTTCAATGTAAGAGGCGTAACAGCTGAGAGAAGACAAGATAACAGTATACACGTGGTACCAATACATCATCAAGAGGCGTAAACTAGGCGTGAACTAGAGGTGTGTGCTAGAAACGTCACTGATAGGTGACGCAAGTGGGTGGCACCAAGGGGTAATGCTAACAGAATGTTGCAATGTCAGCAGAAAGTCGGAAGCTTGGATGCGCGCGCAGCTGCATGACGTGTGATTGACGGGGTGCAGGGGACTTGACATTTACACTGACGGAAAGAGACAGAAGTCTGGCATGTCAGATCAACTTGTACTTCTATCATATCTGATATCTGATGTTTAGGAACTATACTATCTGGGCGGAAAGGTCTCTAGGGCAGAAGCTATTCTATGCTGACTGTGGATGCGTGTATAAGCGCCTAAGTGTCTACATGTAGAGCGTGGGGGCTCGGGGCCTTCCTTGGAAGCATGGCAACGGAGGCTATGAATTACTTGCATTAAGACAGGTCGGCCCTTTGGCTCTGCAGCTGGAGAGGATGTTTACAGGATCTAGTAGGCAGGAATGTATTCTCGGGGAGCAGAACAGATAACTCGAAGGTTATAGTCAGTCTTGGCAGAAAGCAGGCTTGAGCTGAGCGCGAGGGGCCGCGCTGAAAGTAGGACAGAGTTCACGAGTACAGAGGTAGCCTGGGCAGAGTCAGGAGCCACAAAAGAGGTTCAGATGGCAGGAATTCAGGGCCTACTCTTGCTAGAGCAGGAAAAATACGAAAAGTGTACTATAAAAAGACGGTGGCATAGCATACTTAGGAACGGACTATATAATCCATTCATGGTGCTTCTGAAAGAGGACAAGTTGACGGTGGACGCAAATGTATTTGCGTCTTCATAGCTGGCACAGGAGGGAAGTTACATGCACTTTAAGCTGGTACATGGAGTCGTTGGGGTACGCGCTAGGGAACACAACATGGCCAAAATTTAATTTTCCTCAAGACACACACGCAACCGGGACCCTTGGTGTACATAGAAATAAATGTAGGCACATACAGGGTGCATTCACTCACTGTGCACAGAGGTACTAAAATCAAACTTGTATAAAGCGACTCTTACAGTGCACATAGATACGGACTCTCAGACCGCGTGCACTCTGAGACTCCCCCTGTACACAGGGGTACAGAATTCGGTGGTACACTTTCGAACTCTGTATACACAGTCAAAGCACCGCCAGTTCACAGGAGATACAAGCACAGGCCGTATGCAAACATCCTCCCTTGGCCTTCTCTTATCCCCGGTTCCTTCCGCTACCGGCTGAGGCTGTGCACATCCTTCTTGCCTGCTGAAAGGCAATATTTCTTTCCATGTGTTCCCATACCTGGCGTGTCACGCAGTTTGCTGCTTATTTTCCCTCCATGTTAAAGAATAGTAGATGTTTCAGCACCCGGCAAATGTGCTGCATAGCTAAATACATATAAGGTCCTAAAGGCGAGACCGATTGCATTGCAAATGCTTGTAGTATTGTGTTGTGTTAATTTGCTTGGTTTGTACCGTCATTAACATACTTTCTCTAGGAAGAGGTATGATTGGAGTTCTCTAATGATGCCATGGTGTTGCTATGCTTTGTATTCTGCATCGAGGACAAATGTTCTGTGCCCTGGCAGTTGCTACAGGAGGCTAGAGGTATCTCTTTCTGCTACAAGTAAACCTTTAACACAAGACTGACTGATTTAATCTTTTCATCTACCACATCTGAATATCTGTTTTTCTCCTCCAAGAGTCCTCAGCTGCCTCCACTGTCCAGATATTTGTCCTATAGCTCTCACGCTCCAGCCTTTTCATTCATTCACTCATTCCGTCAGAGCTCAATTCTATGTCACGACTGGAAGCACTGATTATGCTCAGTCTTTCATTACTAAAACCCACAGTAAGCAGTTACAGAAACTGCAATACCCACAAGAAGTGTGTCTAAAACTACAGAGCCCATGGCCAACAAAAACCACTAACAAGCATGTCTGCCAAAAATAATGTGCGCCTTCTCGTCCCTTTTCCTCTTCCTTTACTGCTGGTGGGAATCCAGATAAATGATCTCCTTATTTCCTTAATTTGTATCAATATTATTGATGTGATCAGATGTATTCAATGATTCTATTTTTCCACCGACCACCCATGACTCATCATTCCATTCTGACAGTTAAAAGGTTCACCTAGGGTCAGCGTTGGAGCCAATCAGAGGCCACAAAGCTTCCACCCACGGTCCGTGAAGGTCCCTTGTCATCGTCTGTCGAAATCGTCCCTCACCTGGCCCCAACGCTCTTACCTGCTTGGGCCGCTGCTGAAAGCTGCTCATGATCCCAGCCGTGACACTCCTTTGCAGCAGGCCTCCCATGTGCCTGAGAGGAAATGTCCACCATGTGTTGCAGTGCAGTGTTTGACTCTGCAGAGGACTGCCTGGCGCAGAGCCCCAGTGTGCCTGAGCAGTCATTATTCCATTTCTCTTCACCACATACCCTTCCCTGTTCACGCCGGCTATTGTCTTTCAGGTGCTGCATGCATGCATTTTTCAAAGGGGGATGTGGGAGAGTGATTTTTCTCTTGAAAACATTCTGCAGGTTCTAGTGTTGGAAATTGGGTTACTAGTTGAGGGGGGTGATGCACTGCTCAAGCAGCAACCACAAGCACTATCAGGGTGAAACACAACCCTCTGGTAGCTTGGCACAAAAGCAGTCAGGCTTAACTTAGAGGCATTGTGTAAAGCATTTATGCAACACTTCAAGCAGTAATAAAGTGAAAACACAACACAAGAAAAATCCAACACCTATTTTGAAACATAGAGTAACGTAATAAAATATTTGCCACCAAAACAATACAAATCTAATCCGTAGAATCGGAGATATGCAATTTGGAAGATTCGGGTAAGTAAAGCACCTAAAAGCGCAAAGCACCATGCGTGGCTATCTGGTCATGTGAGACTGGGTGAAAGTAACAAGTTCAGACTGACCACGATGGAGCATGGGCTCGATACAGGAACCAGGTTAGTCCCACTAAAAGAGTTACATTCAAAATCCAACACAAAGAGTTTCATATGGGGGGGAAGGGGCCGCACAGAACAGGGAGAGCAGCGCGGATGGTTGTTGAACTATCGCAAAAAGCATGCCGGGCACGGTAGCATAAACATTCTGTTGGGCATTGCGCATGGTCATTACTGGAGCTACGCATTGGCAGTCACCGCGAGCTGTCGATGCTGTACCTCAAAGTGCAGATCTCACGTTGCTGGGCATCGCTTGTGGTCGCTGTAACACGAAGAGTTTGGTTCACTGGAACTTCCTATTGGCAAGTGGTGCGGGCTGCAAGATCTTGCCGCAAATGAGCCTATTGGAATCCATAAAGAAAGCACAAAACTTAAGGATTTCTCCTTTTCTTGAGCAGAGAGCTCAGCTGATTCCACACTGCACTTCTTGGGGACCAGGAACTCACTCTAGCAGAGGCCAGCAGGGCTCAGCCAGGTTGAGTTGCAGGACCAGTTGCAGGTCTAGCCAGCAGGTCAGCTGAGCAGTTGCAGGGAGTCTCTGGGTCTTGTTATGTCCCTGTAGCTCAAAAAAGGAGGTCAGCTGGCTGACCCTAGGAATCACTTCAGCCTAGGAGGAAGGTTGCAGGTCCAGTTTTCTTTCTCCGCAAGCAAGGCAACAGAGCAGCAGAGTAGCAGGGCAGAAGAGCGGCAGTCCTTGCAGCAAAGAGACACAGCAGTCCTTCTTTAGTATCCTTAGGTCCAGAGGTGTACTGAAGAGATGGATCCGAAGGTCCAATATTTATACTTGGTACCGACTCTGAAGTGGGGGAAGTTTCTAGAGAATTCCTTTTGAAGTCCTTGAAGTTTCCTAGACAACTTCTGGATATGGAAGTACTGCCGGGAAACAGCCTTTACTACGCACCCGTTACAACGCATGCCATTACATCACATGGCGTTGCAACAAAAAAGTTGTGCAGCAGTGGGTAGAAGATGGTGAATTTAACCCAACACCTTCCCTACTGATGCACACACTGGAGTTGGAATAGAAAATGTATCTATTCCAACTTCCAGCACGCCTCCGACTGAAAGTCGATGTAAAGGTTGGCGTTGTAACGGCATACGATGTAACGTGACATATTCTTGACCGCCTGTGGATGGAATGCTCAAAAGTCTTAAAAGAGGGAAAGATTGCAACAACTCCAGACTTATGGCATAATTGAGACATTGGCAAACAGGTTATCCCATTACAAACATAAAGGCTATCCCGTAAAGTTTATTATAAGTGCAATACATCCAATGGGTTTTTAGTAATAATAGGGTGGACATGAGATCTGTCACATTTATGATGTAGTAACCTATCTGCCAAACTCTAAAAAAGGCCCCCAAGAATGGTTTAGACGCATGACAAGGCAAATTGTTAGATATTTAGGAGCCCTGGCAATGATTACGGAGATAGCTGAGGTGACAATGGAATCAGGGAAGCATATGGACCCTTAGATACTCTCTGCTTGGGACCAGCAAGGGATTAGCCTGCTCTGCAATGCAAACTGAGTACTGTATAAACAGAGTGCAGACATTCAATTCTATTGAGGCTCAACCCTATGCTGGGAGAACTGGTCTTTTCAGACACATGGGCAATATGTTCCGCAGTGCCTTTTTGTTCACAACTTGGCCAGATTTGTTCAGATGCTCACAGTGCTCAACAAAACACAGTCTTCCCTGAAGGTTTCTGGCCTGAATATTTCTGGGTGGGCCTGGGCAAGGCAGGGGATGTTCGTCAACTAAGACCAACTGCAAAGTTCTCCTGGGCACTAAAGTTTATAAAAGAATGTTGGCAGGACCAACAAACCCCCTTCTTCCCATCCAGATCCAGAGCCAAAAGGGATAGGTTGCACATAGGAGGTGGCAGAGGCAACTCAAATATTGCAGGTGAGATACCTATCTTATTTGCTGTAAAGGCTGAGGACAAAACAGTGTACTGTACGGTCAAGCTGTGAGAGATCTCTTTGGATGCCTGGTTTTTCCAGACTGTTTAGGGATTCATAGAGGAATGTTTGGGTACCCCGGTACAGATGGTAAGACTATGCTCCATTGTTTTTTGGAGGAACTTGGAGACTTTCATAGTCCAGGAGGTTCCAAGTTTAGAGGCCAAAGGGGCAATCCAGGGGTGTTTCTTACTCTTATGGCGCTTTCTAAGTAACCTCTTCCTGGTAAAGGAAAAAAGGATAGAAGGTTAAAACAGTCATGAATTTGAGGGAATTCAATAGCTTGCTGGTCAGACATTTCAAGATGGAGGTGATCCATCTTCTGAGGGACCTGGACCTCTTAAGACAAAACAATTGGTTGGTGCGGCTAGACCTAAGGGATGGCTGCACATTTTTGGTCTCCACCATTGTTTTCTTGAGTCCCTGTAGAGGGAACAGATAATGGTGTTCAGGATGGTACCATTCAGATTATCTTCCTCCCTATGGTGTTATTCCAAACTACTAAAACCAGCGGTCACCTAGTTACAGACCTGTGGAATCAGATTAATTATATAACTAGAAGACATTATCTTTATGCCCAGGTCAGAAACACTCTTTTGTCCCAGACTCAGTCTGCCATTCAGCTGCTGAAAAATCTGAGATTTAAAATAAGGAGAAGTTGGATCTAATCCCCAAGAATGGAATGGAGTTCCTGGAGCTCACTACAGATGCAGAGTATGCTGCAACTATTAAGTGACCTTATGATAACCATAAAGAAGGAGCTTGGACAGGTCTTGATAGCGTTCACAAACTCTCAGAGGTCTCAGGACAGAGCAGCAGGTCTCTTTGTTTCTTTTGTTGCGGCCATTTTCCTCTTCAATGTAGGGCTCTACAGCCGTTGAAGATCAAACATCTTCCGTAAGGTCTATCATAACTTATGGAGATTCCTCTGTCAGAGAAGGCCACAATGGAAATATCCTTGTCACCTGACCACATGGAATCATGGAATGGCTAAGCGAACTCTAAATATTACAGAATCAGTCTTCAGCCACTGGGGCTGGGGTTGCATTGAGGGAAAGTTTTACTGGGGATCGATGGTCATAGTACGAATTATGCCTGGATACTGACTGTCTAGAATTGCTATCAGGGTAGCTAGTCTACAGTTTCTCGAATTATGCCTGGATACTGACTATCTAGAATTGCTACCAGGGTAGCTAGTCTACAGTTTCTCGAGCGACAGAGTAGGATGCTGTGTGCTACTGCAAATTTACAACATTTCAGCAGTACGATATTTTGATCAACTGGGAGGAACCAGGTACAGGAGACTTGTGGATTCTCTTCTTTTGGCATTTTTGCCTGGAGAAGAGAATCTCAGTCAAGGCAGTCTAGCGCCTGGATCAAGACAACTTAGTGGTTGGTTCATCAAGTGCTCTAGCGATTGGCATATGCACTCTCTGATCTTTAGGGAGTTCATGCTCTGATGGGGCCTCCCACAGAGGAACTTGTTTGCTTCCAAGCTGAATGCCCAGATCTTGTTATTTTCAGTTAGAGACAGGACCCGGAGGTGACTCAAATTGTTGTCTTCCATCAGGTTTGGATTAAACGACTAAACTATGCATCTCCTCACATTTCTGATAATCAAGTGAGTTGAATTGCAAACCAGGAGTCAGCAAGTGGAGTTTATTGTAGCGACTCCAGACTGGAGGACCCATGTATGTTTCCCAGTCCTTCTGGAGATGTCCTGAGATTGCCTGATCTTTCTAACCTACTTCCAGAAACAACTTCTGGGACCAAGGAGAGTTGTATCCCATGATTCGTAGCAACGGTCTGTTGCTCATGGCATTGTCTATTCCTTCGGACAGATGGACTTTGCCTAGAAATTTTCATAGGACTGCCTTCACTTTTCAGCACTCTTGGACGGCTAGTACTAAAAAAAGTTACTGATCAGTCTGGAAGATCTGGTCTGGTCTGTGTCTGGAGAGAGCCTTTGATCCCACGGGTGCCGACAATGTTTCCATCATTCGGATCTGCTATTTTGGCAGAACGTGTAATTTCAGCAGACAAAAAAAGGAGAAGTCACCCTTTGTTTCGCAAGCTGATGAAAGAAATCAGACTTCGCAATACCTTGATATACCTCTATTCAAAATGTTGGGGTGTCAACTGGGCTCCACATCTTTTATTTAACTGGCCAGATAATGATGGCCGGTCAAGCAAACAATTCTTTGTCACATCTGATGCATTACTATGTCTTGCTTCATATAAGAGTTTCCAAAGTCCGAGGGCTGGATTTGATGGAATGTCCTTTACTCCAGGTGAGGTAATGTAAACAATTGCCAGGTGGATGAAATCCACACTTTGATTGTTTCCTACCCAGCATTCCCAGGCAGCCCTAAATTGTATGTGGTTAGATGCCTGCAGGGATAAGAAAATGTATGACAGGCTTTGAGATTTGGAGGTGTCAATCAGTGGTTGATATATTTCAAGAACCTATCCAGTGCCGTTTCCTTTTCTACCTTGGTCCGATGGGCTATGCAGGAGGCACCAATTGATTACTCTAGTTTTTTAGTGCACTGAGCCAGAGGTGCAACGGCTTCTATAATGTTCTCCTTGGGAGCAAGACTAGAGAATATTTTAAAGGTGGCAGACTGGTACTTTCAACAAGTCTCAGATTTTCTGACATTAAAGGTAAGTAAGCTTTAAAAGGGCATAATCGGAGGCTCCAGTCCTCGCAAAGAATATAACATTTCCTAGTTACAGTGAAGAAAGGTTTCAATTCTATATAGGAGGGAGTTGGAGACTATCCCACCCATATTGATAAAGTAGTACAGTATACCCACCCTGTTTTGGGGAATTATTTTGTAGGACACGTTTATTTGTTCTTTACCATGCATTAAGTTGGCATTGCTTTATATATATTTTCACTCTAATGACTGGAGCGACAGAAAAAGCAGTACATGACCTTTTTCGGAAGGATGATGGAATCTAACAAATTATTGTTGGATTTGCAGTGGCAGAACACAATGCTTGCATCCTAACACAGATTAACTTCCTATAGACATCACAAGTTGCATGCTGCTCAGCTACAGAACTTCATAAGCTGATGAGGCTGTGCATCACACATGGTTGACACAACCATCTACTTCCTTTGTGCTACTCAATGTGGCCACATGGGTAAGGTTATTGACATATTTAAAGAAAAGTCTACCTTTTAGGATCTCATGTTTAAATATCTGTGTGGCAAGATATTTTTCCCCCCGGTCTCTAACTGACGAACCACGGATGGATGAGAGCAAATCTATATAGATTTGCTCTCATCCATCCGTGGTTAAGCCTGCCAAACGTAAAGGTATCTGCCATGTCAGGAGCTGTTTTGCCACAAAGCATTCATGTGGCCACAATGGGAGTCACTTTTGTGAGGGAGTGGGGAGAGTAGTGACAGGCGTGCTGGTGAGGGGGGCCTGCAACTTAGGAGCATCTACCTTCAAAAGTAACATCTAATATTATCTGCACACGTGCTGAGAATGTGTTTGCTGTCACAGTTTACAAACAGAAACTGAATAGGGCAAGACAGCTGCCAAATTCTGTCAAATGCAGAGATACAGCCCTCCATTGAAATACTGTCGGTGGCGAAGTTCGGCCTATGCGCTCAACCTCCCCGATGATCTTTTTTAGGTCAAAGCCTACCAGAGAGCTCAGCTGTCTGGTTTGCTAACGACATCTTGGGGACATTCGGAAAGCTTCCCTGGGAATGCATTCCGCCTATTGCTTACCGTTGTCTTTGTAATCACATTTGCCTGCTTTCTATTTCCGGCTCAATTTGCTTTAGGCTGTCCAGCTTCAGTTCATCCCTTCTGTTGTCCAAACCCTATTTACTGTATTATTCTACTAGTTCTGGATTACTGTAAAAAGACCTTTAAATCTTGTTCTTATATTGTCATATTTTTTGTGCATTCAAAGACAGAGGTCAAATGCCAGGCTCTGTCTTCCAGGGTGCTTGGGGGTTTATATTTCTTTCTCTGACTTCAAAGCAGTGGTGGCCGCGGCATATCAAAAGGGGTAAAGCGGCTGAGGAGGAGCTTGGGGGGGAAGAAGTGAAAGTAAAAAATACTTACCTGCCGCTCTGCTCCCGCTGACAACTCTACGCCACTACACTCTACCTGAAACCATCTACTATACCCCACTCTATCGCATTTTGCACCATTCCACTCTTGGCCACTCCACTCTACCCATAGCAATCTTTCCTGCGCCACTTCAATCCATGCCACTCTATTGAATGCTGCTGCACTCTATGCCAATGCACTCCACACCACTTTACCCAAAACCTGCACACTCCACCCCCCTGCACTCTACACCAATCTACTCCACACCATTGCACTCTATGCCACTATACAACACTCTACTCCACACCACGATACTCCTTGCCACTCTACTCTACACCACTGTAGTCTGTCACTTTACTCTGCAACACTCTACACCACTGCACCCTATGCCGCTCTACTCTCTACACCACTGCACTCTACAACACTCTACTCAGCAATACTGCACTCTGCCACTGAACTCTATGGCACTTTACTATGCACCACTCTACTCCTTCCCACTGCACTCTCTGCCACTGCACTCTACTCTGTACCACTCTACTCTATCACTCTACTGCACTCTAGGCCAATGCCCTCTGTGGCCACTCTAATCTACTGTGTACCACCGCACTCTACGACACTGCATTCTATCCATCTCTACTCTACTTTGAATACTCTACTCTATGTCAGTGCACTATACCTCACTCAACTATCCACCACTGCGCTCTACGCTACTCTACCCTAAAACACTGCACTTTACGCCATAGCACTCAACACCACTTTACTCAAAACAAGTGCACTCTAAGCCACTGCACTCTACGCCAACTGCTCTGCAACACTGCACTCTAAGCCACTATGCTCTACTCTGCACCACTTCACACTATGCCACTGCAGGAAAAGCCACTCTACACCATTGCGCTCTACATTACTACACTCTACGTCACTCTATTCTACTCCACACCACTGTACTCTGGGCCTATCTACTTTGCACCACTTTACTCTGCTCCACTCTATGCCACTGCATCACTCTATGCCACTCTACTCTGCACCACTCTCAACTATGCCACTGCACTCTATGAAACTACTCTAAATCACTGCACTCCACACCAATGCATTCAACACCACTTTACTTAAAACCAATGCACTCTGTCACTGCACTCACTGCCAACTACTCTGCACCACTGAACTCTAAGCCACTATATTCTATGATGCACCACTGCACTCTATATGCCACTGCATTCTACGGCACTGCATGCAACCCTACCCTACACCATTGCACTCTATGACACTCTACTCCATCTCTCTATTCTACTTTACGCCACTCTATGCCACTCTATTTTGCACCACTATATGCTGCGCCACTCTACACTGTGCCACTCTACTCTGTACTACTGCACTCTATGCCACTGAACTCTACGCCAACCTACTCTGCAAGGATGCACTCTCCGTCACTGAACTGAATGCTACTCTCCTCTGCATTACTGCACTCTATGCCACTGCACGCTATACCACTGCATGCTACACTATTGCACTCTGCGTCACTGCACTCTGCCCACTCTGTTCTACTCAGCACCATTGTTCACTATGCCATTGCTCTCTACACCTCTCCACTATGCAGCACTCTACTCTATGACAATGCACTCTACAACACTACACTCTACGCCACTATACTCTTCATCACGCCACTCTATTCTGCACCACTGCACTACACGCTTCTGCACTCTACACCACTCTACTCTGTGCCACTGCACTCTACGCCACTCTACTCTACACCTCTGCACACTACCCTGCACGCCTCCACTCTACCCTACACCACTCCACTCTATGCCACTTCACTCTACTCTGAAACAATCTACTCTACACCACTGCACGCTACACCATGGCAATCTTCTCTGCACCACTGACTCTGCACCGTATGTCACTGCACTCTATGCAAATTCATTGTACACTTTACTCAAAACCATGCACTCTACGCCACTGCACTCTACGCCAATGCAGTCAGCACAACTGTTATTTATGCCATTTCACTGTAGGCTACACTACTACACTCTAGGATAATCCACTCTAGGACGCTCTACTCCATTAAAATCTACTCCACTCCATGCCATGCCACTCTACAACACTCTACTCCACTCTATGCGACTCTGCAACACTACTGCACTCTACCACGCTCTACGCAACTCCCTCTGTGCTACTCCATGCCTGTTACTCCACTCTGTTCTAAGACACACTACTCCAGTTTACTTCACTCAACTACTCCACTCTATACGCTCTACTCTATGACACTCTATGACACTCCTCTAAGCCACTCAACTCCACAACTCTACTCCACTCCATGATATTCCACTTCCCTACACTACTCCACTCTGTGCCACTCCATTTATGCCACTCTACTCTGCAACTCTCTACTCAAAACCCTCTATACCACTCCACTCTGCTCTACACTACTCCACAACACTTAATGCCACTTCACTCTATGACACACTGACACTCTACTCCACTCAACTCTACTACCCTCTACACACGTCCACTATATGTTACTCTATTCCCTCCACAACAATCTACACCACTCTACACTACTCTAAACCACTCCTTGTCACTCCACGTCACTAGACACCACTCCATAACATGCCACTGTACTCCACTTTATGGCACTGCACGCCACTCTCCTTTACCCCACTAAAATGTAGCCACGCTGAACAGCAGCCACGCTGGCGTACAACATGGCTTAAGCATATTGGCAAAGGGAATAGCTCTGTCTTAGGCAAGACCTATTGGCTTTGCCAATGTTTGTTTGACTGATGCCAGCCCCCACCCCTCGATGGTAGGCCACCCCACTTTAGAAATGTGGTAAGCACCATACTATCCTGCTGCGGAACAGCTGTAAAGGGTCTGTGCTACTGCACCCCCCACCCTCTCCTTCCCCCTCTCCCCCACACACACAAACACTCCTACTGCCCTCCGGGCAGCGCGCTATCTATTTCAGCATATGGTGCCACTCACTTCCCGATGAGCCTTTAGGTGCCACCTGCTGGCACCCATTGACCATAATCCGGATACTACCTGGGGCATAACGCCTGCTCTCACACTGGGGCAGTTTGCAAATGGAGATCTTGGTGCCAAAGAGAGCTGGCAGGCGGCAGCTGCTAATGCAGGCGCTGCTGCCAGTCCACAGGATGAGCCGGGCCCGCAGAGAAGGAACATCTGGGAAGAAGTCAGAGTCCATCATACTGATGCCTTCTGATGTACAGAAGCACTTACAGGAATATGCCAGAGCTGGCATGAAACATAGCTCCTTCATGGCACTGCCAGCGGTGCAGCAGCTACTGCACACTAAGAGAGGGAACAGAGGGAGGAAACCATAATCCAGGAGACCGATGCTGCCTGGGGCGCGTGTGCACGTACAGGACCACTCCTGGGGAGGCATCAATGCACTGCTCCCTCACTGCACTGTGAGCAGTGTGCCGGGTACAGCACATCATGGTTGCAAGGAGGGAAGCAAAGGAGAGGCGGGGGAGGGCGAGGAAGGAAAGAAGGGAGGTGACTAGGGCTTTATGTGGGATGAGAAAACTGGGGGGGGGGTGTCTCTCAAAGGGTTGTGGCCAATGTAATTAAGGACGTGGCTTAAAAACACCTAAGCTAAAAATATGTGCTTAACATTGTGCGCCACCCAATGTGTATTTTGCTGTTTCTATCATTGTATCCAGATATATGATACAACAAGTAACATCATACCTACAAGAAGTCAGGACTATTGGCTTTGTCAATGGTTGTTAGTTGCATGAGATAAATAAGCAGCAACTTTTGCTTGTATATAATATTGGAAAAGCTTCCACGTAAAGCCCTGGTGACACCACGACAGTGTTGCTGCTTCTGAGTTTCAAAAAGAGAAGGGAAATCTAGAGAGGAAGTGACTTTCTTTAAAAGATTTCCCTTCCCCTACAATGCTCACCTGACATGACGTTTTGCCATAACTTCTCCACTACTGAGAAGTGAGCAGTGTGAGCACGCGCACATCGATGTGCCTGCTGTCACTACACTCCGGGAAAAAACGGATCACCTGTGTCAGGGCACAAAACAGTTGTTTTTGGGAGAACAAGGGAACCCCATAAAGCGAACCTGGGGTGGGAACGTACTTTTTTGAAAACAATGGTTCAATGGTGGCCCAAAAAGGTCCTCAGAAAGAATAGTATAGCGAACAATTAATTAACGCTAGGGAGCTTTGGAAGTAGGTTCATATGAAAATAGTTTTTATTTTCTTTCTTTCTTAGTATATATAATTTTTAGCGTTTTTCAGGTGCTCAAATAAGTGGTAGGGTGCAGAACGTGACATGAGTGAACATAGTGAAAAAACGGACTCTCACACAACAACAAGGTTAAAAAACCACATGAATAAATACAATGAAGTGGGGGTATTTCCTTGGGTAGGAAATACCCCCACTTCATTGGGTAGGAAATACCCCCACTTCATTGTATATATTCATGTGGTTTTTTAACCTTGTTGTTGTGTGAGAGTCCGTTTTTTCACTATGTTCACTCATGTCACGTTCTGCACCCTACCACTTATTTGAGCACCTGAAAAACGTTAAAAATTGTATATACTAAGAAAGAAAGAAAATAAAAACTATTTTCATATGAACCTACTTCCAAAGCTCCCTAGCGTTAATTAATTGTTCGCTATACTATTCTTTCTGAGGACCTTTTTAGGCCACCATTGAACCATTGTTTTAAAAAAAGTAGGGCACAAAACAGAGCCCGGTAGAAACACGTTTCGAGGCCCCCTTTAAAAAACTGCTGGTGCTCATCACCAGTCAGACCCAGCCCACATAAAGCCCTGGAGGTGATCAATGTGGAAGCAAACTAATAATGCATAGACAGGTGGAGGGGTTAAGGAAAGGTAAGAAAGAGAAAGGGAAAGGGAAATGGAATGGAAAAGGGAAAGGGAAAAGGATAAGGGGAATGGAAAGGGAAAAGGAAAAATGGAAAGGGGAAAAAAGGAAATGGAACAGGAAAAGGGGAAAGGGAAAAGGAAAAGGAAAGAGGAAGGGGAAGTGAGAGAGGAAGGAATAATTGTAAGGAGGAGGATACCTGTGAGGAAGGAGAGTGGATGGGGGTCTTAGGTTGCCCAATGTGGAAGCAAGCTAATATTGGACAGTCAGATGGAGAGGAAAACAAAGTGAGCATGTGGGCAGGAGGTGTGGAAGAGGAAGAAGGTTGGAGAAACCAAGAGCAGGTGAAACGGAAAGAAGGGACCAAAAAATGAACAGGTAAAATAATGATAACTACCTTAAATGTGATGGTAGCAAGTACTCGCAATCGGAAGCGGTATGAAACGTACAAACAATGAGAATGCAAGAAAGGCTGGAAAGAAGGGAGGTGTGCTTAATGCAGTGCTTTACGGAAATATAGAAGTGGTGGTACTCACTATCTAGAGTACCCGTTTACTCCTGAGAAATGCCGGTACTCTACCATTAAGGGGCCGATTTCGATGTCGGACAGTCCTGAGTCCATCCGACATCGGGCAGGAGCTGTAACCGACTGACATGCTGTTGTCGGTTACAGCCCTGCTACTACGATGCGACCGAACAGGGTTCGGTCGCATTCGTATACTTTACAATGCAAGCATGCTTTCCGACCAGAAAGCATGCTTGCAATGTAGAATGCAGGGGTGCAGTTCATCCCTGCACCCTATGGCCGGCACCCCAAGGTGCCTACCACCGGGTGCAGGGATCAACGGAGGGGCAGCATAGGAGCCCCCAGGCCGCCATCCGGCGGTCTTACACCCATGGGGGCCCTGCTGGGGGCCCCAGAGACAGCTTCCGACTGTCTTTTTGTGCCGGACAGACCGGCACAAAAAGGCAGTGAAAAGCTGCCATCGTACTCCCTCGGTCGTACAGAGGCGACTGGGAAAGTACTGAAGGATTTCCGGACTGCGGACAGCCTCTCCGAGCCTGTTGTCTGCAATCCGGAAATCAGAGTCGGATTCCTTTCCGACCAAGCCCATCGAAATGGCTCGGTCGGAAAGGAATCCATCTGGCAGTGACCGATTCGGTCAGAAGGGCTCCGAACCATCCGGCCAAAATCAGAATCAGCCCCTAAATGTATTGCAGCAGTGCTGAGAAGTGCAGGTACTCAGTACTGGACAGTACCGGCCCATTTAAAGCACATTAGATGGCTGCCAAAAATCGAAAGCACGCCACAACACCGGCAGGCATGCCACGCTTCCCAGATCCAAGCGATGCGCTTCCCCGTCAGGTATTTTTCTGGAACTTGGAGTCTTGCTCATTGCATTATAAAGCAGAACGGCAGGTCCCAGAATTCAAAGGAAAAACTGGCCTGAATCAGCAGACCACGCATGGACCTGGGAAACTTGACAGCTATGCCCGCCGTGCAGCCTGTGGTAATTAGGTGATTAGGCAGAATGCATAGGGTGGTGCCTGCTGTATCCGTAGCGTTGGAAGCGAACCAAAGAGCGCGTGCACGCGTGAGTGAGCGAGCGAGCGAGCGTGAGGGTAGGCGGCAGTCCCTACCCAGTGAGGTGCCAGTGGCAGTCTCTTGATTAGTGTGTGTGAGGGAGGGAGCCTCAGTCCTCTCTCTATGCTGTCCAACCCCACTTCCCGCATACTCTCTGCGGGGCAGGGGGAGGGCTATGCTGGGCAGCCCTTCAGTGCCTGCATAAAATAAAATATTGTTTATTTATTGAAGGCGCCCTCTGGATAATCTGCGCATCTCCGGGCCGCGCGCTCCTAAGAGAAGGGACTGGGAGGCTTTCTGACAAGTGATTTTCCATTAACATCTCCTCCCGTACATCTCACTTCCTCTCGACTGTTAAACATTATTTAAACAAGTCTGAAGTGAGGACTGGAAGTGCTGAACATTAAATAATGATATTGTCTCCGCCGCAGCTGTTCGCAGCAGCAGTGACAGCCTCGGCTCCGAAACTGGGGCACGCGGGCCGCCGCGCGTGCTGCCAGGGGTCTCGCGCTGCGAGGGGTCTCGTGCTGCGCGGTGCCAGGGCCAGGGGTTCGAGTCACAACACACCGAGGCCAGAGTAGGATAGGTGTCTGTCAGACTGAGCTCGCATAAAACGAGGTGCCAGGTCACCCGCACGTACCAAGCGTAGATTGGCACAGGTGGGTGCAAAGAGGCAGGGGCCTAACACAGGCACCTACAGCCCCCGCGGCGCAGGGGGAGGGGGATCAGCCCGGGGACTACGCATATATGGGAGTCTAAGGAGCTCCTCACCACATTCTCCAGAAAGGCCCTATCATCAGTTTGTCTTCCACCACTCTGAAGAGGGGTCTCTTGTAGTCTGCTGTCTGGACAGGGTAAGGGTTCAAGTCAACCACAGACACCAAGGCTGGAGCAGGGTAGGTTGGTGCCCAATACGGATGCCAATCAGGGGTGTATATATCAATGTTGCAGCAGGTGTAGTAGCACCTGGGTCTAGGTTATGAAGAGGCCTTCTGCACAGAATGGGAATGAAGTAGACATTTTCAATTCTTGTGTTAGACCCTATGCACTCTTGCTCTGTGACTGCTTGCGCTGCAGCCAGGTGGGAAACAGCCTTTAGCACGACGCCGGAATCACACTGTCAGGCACATGCATCAAAGGATTTTGCGATCGCAAACGGTGTGAATCGCAAAAATCGGCCATTTACGATTGCAAAATCTGCTTTTGGAATGCATGAAGGGTGAAGGCCCTCGCAATTTGAGAATTCACAAATATTTGCGAATTCTCAAATTGCGATTGCATTTAAGGAATCGCATTTTGCGATTCCTTAAATGCAATGCATGAAACTTTTAAAAATTGTGATTTCGCAATTAGGGGGAGCAAATTACCATGAGGTTGAACCTCATGGTAATTTGCGAAAACTTTGAAAAATGCACTTTTGTGCATTTTTCAAAGTTTCATGTTGTGCACACACATGCCCTCGGGGCATGTGTGTGCACAACATATGTGTATAGATTGATTTCAGGGGTGCACCAGGGTGTCTTTTGGACACCCCTGCACCCTTGAAATCGCATTCTCAATCTGCGATTCGCTAATTGCTAATCGCAAATTGAGAATGTCTTCCCATTCATTCCTATGGGCCTCTAGGCCCATAAGAATGAATGGGGAGGTATTCCTTAATTGCAACTCGCAATTTGCGAGTCGCAATTAAGGAATATTAAGAAATCGCAATTTATTTAGCGATTTCTTGATTCATTGCATTTTCCAATTCCTTAATTGCGATTCCTTATTTTTCGCAATTAAGGAATCGCAAAAAGCAATATTGATGCATGTACCTGTGTGTCTTTGCAGCACGGCAATTAAATGAACGTGTCATTAACACACATTCGTTTAGCACGCAAGTCATTACAACAACTTGCTTTAGGCGGCATATTGGTGCAGAGGTGTTGGATTTAAAATCCAACACCTTCCCTACTTATGCGCAGACGGGAGTTGGATTTGTAAATTATACTAATCCAAAATCCAGCGGCCCCCCTAGGGAAAGTCGTTGTAAAAACTTGCATGCAAAAGGAACACATCGTTATGACGCGTTCGTACTAATGACAGCATTAAAAAGGCATGTTTTCTAAACACATGCGTAATTTAGACATACAATCAAGCCAGGTACCCCGGCCAGGGGTTCTTGACCCACACATTCCAAGCCGGGTTTGGTGGGTGCCAAGACGGGTCTCCAACAGAGAGGGGACTGAGCTCAGTGGCCTGAGTTACCCACAAAAACAGGCAAAATGGATGCAGTTGGGTCTCACGTGGGGGAGCCAGGTCAAGGGACAGGAGTCACCCACAGACACCAGGGACAGAGTTGGCTGTATTTAGGTGACCAGATTTTGAAAACCAAAAACTAAGTTTCTCCCTCATTCACTCCAGTACCCAAAATTCTCTAGAAGGTCCAGCACAGGACAACCGGTCTCACTCCAATCTTGGCCCACCTGTAGCCCTCAACGGCAGATGTAGTGTTTTGAGAATGGACCTTGCCCGGGGCTCACTTATGCTAAGAATCTCAGCACTCCAACACAAGTGCCACACTGATCTTCTGCTAACCGCTGTCCTTCCATGAATACACAGCTATCATTCAATCACTCACTCACTCACTCTCCCATTCCAGTCATACATACCTGCCATCTTTCCATAATACCATAGATAGCACGCACTCACTCGCACTCATTCACTCAGCCACCCACTCAAAACCTCTTCCATTCTAGTCATACACACTATAGACTTAGTACAGGTCAAACTAAGAGCTGGTTTCTGTTAAAGCTGTTCCAGGGGCTGAGGTCTACGACCTGTGTCATCCACATGTCTATAACATGCCCAAGCATTTGCTCCAGTCACAGCCAGGCTAAGAGCGCATGGGGCTTTGGCATCACCTAATCAGCAAAGACACAAGGAGGTGGGAGGATGCTTGCAATAAGTCTATTCATTTCTCACCCAAGTAGAGCATGAGAGGTTCCAAAGTCTTGCTTCCACATACTCTCCTACTAAATCTAAACTCTACACCACAAAATTCAGAAGCTTAGAGATTAATTACGCCCAGGTTAAATGGTCTTCCCTACAGGATCATTAAAGATAATAAGATGAGAAACTTGACTCACCCAATGGTGGCATGCTTCATCATTTGTGCTTCTTCACACCTAGGTAGGACACTGCCATCTTGGTGGGCTCAACCTAGTCTGAGAACTCTCATAAAAATAGGTATCTTGACTATAACAGGAGGTCCATTTCAGGCTAAAAGTGGTTATGGGAGTACCCTAAATGTCTTTATTAAAAGGGTCCCATATCATAATTAAAACCATTCAATAGGTTGCTAAAGTGGAAGTCCAATGATTTCTGCATCTCTCATATGCCAACATGTTTCAGTCGAATTCAAAATTACCCAATGGGCACCTCAGCCTTCTTCAGGGCTCCAAGACCTTCCTACCTACCCTTTTCTAACTCTAGGGGTGTGTGTGGTAAGCTTGTGTACCTGATTATTGAAGTGAAACCTTTAGGATATTAAACAATATATAGTGTCAGCACAGTAGCACAGTTTATTCAAACACATGGGCAGTGATTCTATAAAGTGAATTTGTGCATATGAGAAGGCTCACCATGCATACTCAGTGCTAAAAAGTCTCCTGCACCACCTTCGGTGTACATTGGATGCCATAAGCCAATCCTTGCTCATATATACTACAGTGTTTCTCGTCCTTTATAGTCATAACTGGCCAAATATATATGGATGTGTATTTTTGGGGACATGTGCTATGCATGGCCTAGCTCACTTTATTAGGTTTTTTACAAGGCAGCATCGGCTTGAAGGGAGGGGATTCTTCCCTATTGCCACAATCTTAAAAAGTCAATGGAAGAAGCTTTTTGTAACTGTTGTAGACCTTTGAACATGGGCATAATTCATCGCTCAGCTTTCTCAGTTTGTGGTGTCGAGTTTACAATAAGTCTAACCACTGGTAAGCAATCTGGTTAGCATTCCAACCCATCATTATTTTGCCCCTAATGCTACCTCAGATTAGACCCAGCCATATGCAAATCAGTCTTGACCCTACTCAAATAGGAACTGTCCAGCCTGAACTGCCTAGCCAAGTCCTCTCCGAAACAGAATGCAAGCAACCCAATAATAGTAATACCGTGATTGGGGTTCTTCGGGGGCAGTTTGGTTCCAATGTCACAGTGAGCTAGGGACCCACGTCCGTGCATACCCTTGCCACTTAGGGCGGTACATCAAACACTCAAAAGGTGATGGGAGGATGCTTGCAAAAAGTCTAATCACTGACAATTGCTTGGGATAGCATTCCAACCTACCTAAGCAGCACACCGGGCAACCTTGGATGAAGTCTTGAGCATGTGAAACCCAGTTCAGGCACCACAGGAATAGGTGAGTGCAAGAACCAGGTCTGCAGCCCCCCGGGGAATGCACTTTCACAAACTCTGATCCCTCTGTACTAAGGGGTATAGCTACCAATGGTGCAGCAGGTACAGTGGCAGGGCCAAGAGGTTTGAGGGTCCATTACACCTCAGTTATGACTGTCTGTTACTACCCAATCAAGGACAAAGAGGAGCATTGATCTGTTAAGGGCGATGGTGTCCTTGCTACAAACCGCCTATCCTCTCAGAAGAGAGTGCAGCTGGGGAAATCAAACCTTTCCAAACTCTCCCGCCCTCCAGCCCTGTATTTAGCTGCATAACCGAGGCAAAGGTAACTTATCGGATAAATGAGATGCGTGAACCTAGTCCCTGATGCAGGAGGTGGAGGAGGCAGTCTCCTGCCTCCTAGGGATCTCTCTGGCCTGGTTTACCATCATGGACTAAGCAACAGTGCCCTGATTCCTTTCACCATCAGCCCCCCCTCTTCTGCCTCCTTCCTTCCCCTGCCGCCAGCCTCCCTCGCTGCCTGCTGGTCAAACGCTTCAGGTGAGCTTCATCACAATGCAAATGCAAAAAGAATAATTTATGGACAGAATGCAGAACAATGTCATACATTCACCCCAGTGCAGAGATCTGGGCTAAATCCATCGTTTTTTTACTCACCATGCCATTCCAGTTCGGACCCAGCCATATGCAAATCAGTCTTGACCCTGCGCCCAATGGGAACAGTCCAGCCCAAACTGCTAGGACAGGTCCTCCCTGGACTGGAAATAAGCATCCTAGGACCGGTTTCGGGCTTTCAGCCCTCATCAGCCAGGATAGCTTGACTTCAGTGGCATGGAGAGCGCGGGACCCACGTCTGGGCATACCCGTCTTACTCGGGGTGACAAATGCAAAAAGAACAATTGATGGACAGAATGCAGAACAATGTCATACATTCACCCCAGTACAGAGATCTGGGCCTAAATCCATCGTTTTTTTGCTCACCATGCCATTCCAGTTTGGACCCAATGCAAATCAGTCTTGACCCTGCACCCAATGGGAACAGTCTAGCTGAAACTGCCAGGCCCGGTCCTCCCTGGACTGGAAACAAGCATCCTAGGACTGGTTTGGGCTTTCAGCCCTCATCAGCCAGGATAGCTTGACTCCAGTGGAATGACAATGGAAGGCTGAACACTTCATCCAGAAGGATATTTCCTCATTCCCCTTATGTTGCTCCCCCGTTTTCTTTGTCCAGGTTGCTTTCTCTTTTATAGCTCTCCTTTCGCCTCTCAGCTTATTGACGCAAGTTTATGATGACGTGCATAAATATTCACACATCCAGCACATCATAGCAAAGGCGAGAGCTGGGTTAGGGAATGAGTTGGTGGAAGAGAAGAGTCTTACATGGGGTTGGGTGGTGTCCGGACCCAGTGGTCTGAGTTGTACACAGACATCTAGGCCGGAGTGGGGAGTAGCTGGGTAGGTGGTGACTGAGTGAGGCTTCACACAGAGAAGTGTCTGTATTAGGGGGATGAGACACCCCCTAACACGTAGGCCATAATGGGAGAATGGACCGGTAACCTAGAAGGGATTCACTCATGGAGGTGTCTGGGAAGGTATGCGAGCCAGCCATAAGCTAGAAAGGAATAATAGTGTGAGCCTAGAACAATCCCCCTGTAAGATCTTGTGTGTCTACAATAGGCCAGTGTCCCAGTGACTCATAAATGCTGAGGAAGTGACAGGCAATAGTGAGGCACCCTGGGGGGTTTGTGCAGGGTGAAGGGTGTTGCACAGGCCTCTGCAGTGCAGCGGTGTCCTCTCAGCTGCTTGTTTATGTCTGTAAGAAAGCTATCTCAAGAGAAATGTTGGGGCTCTTGCCACATTCTGCAGGAGGTACTGCCATTTTGCATTACGCCTTCATACAGCAATCACACCACGACACTTGTGGGGGTGTCCAGTATCGGGGTCTGTCACTGGCAAACAAGGAGAGCAGAGGAGTGCCCTGATGACGTCAGGCAACCCCCTGCGATGCTTGGGGCTCTCCGGGTCGGGTCTTAGAGCCTATGGTAACCCACACCACAGAAGCTGACATAGGAAATAAGAGCAGGTCCACTCGGGGGGGGGCATGGGTGGGAAGGTTAATTAGTGAAGGATGCCACGCCAGCCTCTGTGGGATGTGGACTTCATGGAGACCACATCCATGGCCCACTTGATCCTGAGACCTGAGCGATTCCAGTGGACCTCATGCACTTTCAACAAGATACGCCTGGTCAATCCTAGGCTCAGGTGTAGCACAGCTGGGGGGTGCGCGGCTGGGTGCACCGGACGCGTAGATCACTGCCTCATGCATTATGCCACTTTACAAATGCTGATATACAGAAAATGATGGATTGGAGCCAGTGAAATATCACAGCATATTTCACAGCGCAGCTCAGCGGCCATCAACCGAGACCAGAGGGTTGAGTGCTGTGTGAGCAGTAGGTCCCCAAGAGTGAAATATACCCATATATTTCACTCGTCAGCGCGTGCATTCTTGTTTTAATTGCCGTAAAGTGCCCATTGAAAATGGCACCAAAAGAGGCACTGCCACAAACAGACATGAATTGACTACGCCTGGCAAACAACCTACAGTCCCTCTGCTTCCTCTCCATGTCGTTCCACACCCCCCATTTCTAAGGCGCAGCATCTTTAGTAATGACTAAGGGCCAGATTTAGAGTTTTGTGGCTGGGAAACTCCATTGCAAATGTGATAGATAGCCCATCCACCGCACTACAAGGCCATAATAGGCTATAGAACTTATAATATGGTGGACGGAACATACGTCATGTTTGTGATGGAGTATCCTGTCCGCCAATGTCTAAATCAACCATAAACGTCTAGCAGAGGGCAGGAGCCTCAACTCGGCAGCCCCGCTGAGAGATATAGCGGGGTAGGCAGTGGTTGGGGCTTCAGCAAGCAAGGTAGAGTAGTGGGCCACGGGCCCCCTGCAAAAAGAAGGAAGGCGATGCATGAACCCAAGACTGCATTCCATGGTAATTGGCCAATTAAATGACAGGTGTAGCGGAAATTACATCATGCATCTTCTATCAGACGGTTGCCCCTCCCTTTGTTTTTTAGCAGCCTCATATTAACTTTTGAAAGGCTAAGAAATGGACAAAGAGCAGAATCTTCAGAAAGGACAAACATCTTTAGGAAACCTCATTACTTTCTGTTCCTGCCACTGGCTTTTTGGCCTTCCGGAACACGGTAAAGTAAGGGCACCACACAGGGTATTCCTAATTGATGTCCATGTAGCCACAAGCCCTGTCCATGCTGTGGCATCCCCTGTCTACAATGATGCAATATACGTATGGAGCCAGAGAAGACCAGCACTTCCCGTCTACCATAAAAACGTACCCAGTTCAAGGGCCAAAAGACTTCACTTCAATAGTGAGACTGGATCCATTGATTCATAACTGTAGTCTTACAAGCAGCCCAGGCGGATGTACCTCCTGTGGACGCTTCACTCAAGCAGACCTGCTCTACTGTCTTCCACCAGACCTTGAAGATAGGACCTCTACTCTCCGGGACAAGTTCCAATGACCTTGGGACGCGACAGAAGCAGGTATTGAGTTGCAGCATTACTCACCACGAGGGAGAGTCAGGTCCAGCTGTTATCTGACATTGCATGTGACATCTGCCGCACTTGTGGCAGCGTCTGCAATGGGAACCAGGAGAAGGTTTCGAAGGTGGATGCAGCGGTGAAGTCCTCCCTGCTTTGTGGTTCAGAACCTTCTATGGCACCCAATTAGAAAAGATGGTGAAGCAGGCCCCTGTACCTAGGAAGCTTACATTTCCTCTTCAGAGCAGACAGGCGCTATCCCGGAAGATTGAACTGTCGAAGTTTAGTACACCCACTCATCATGCGACTGCCCAGCCCCCTCCATAGAGCAAGCTTAAAAGGGCCCGGTGAAGGAACAGCCTGGTGGCAGGACCACCTTGCAAGACCTTCACAGCAGCATCCTAAGCAGCCTAACTCGCCTCTCACTTTCCAGTGGCCCATGCTGGCCATCGAGTCCCGCGTTGGATGTAGAATCAATCGATGTTATTGCTCCAGCTGAGACTTAGATTTCAACTCATGTTCCTTGGAGGTGATGCTATAAAATTATCTGTTTTTCTCTAATTTTCTCAAGTTTTGAGAACCTTTCTCTCAAGAAAGACCTATCTTAGAACTAAGAAAGGCCATAAATGTGTTGGAAACAATAAGAATGGGACAGAGTGACACTAAGACATAAACACACTGACACTGAGACTCAGTGACACTATGGCGACTTCATGGAGACACCTGGACAGAGAAAAACTGACAGAGGAACATAGTGACACCTTGCCTGGGACACAGATTGACTTGGCCAGAAACGCATTGACACTGGGGCACAGTGACTCTTTGCCTTAAGCACACTGAAAGTGGGACACAGACACTCTGGCAGGGGACACAATGACATTCATTGACAGGGACACACTAGTACTGGGACTGAGAAGAACATACATGGGATGCGCGAACACTGGGATGCGGAAAACTGGGAAATAAGGGTCTCTTGGCTAGCTCTGAAAAACAACAAAAGTTGCAGGAGCCCGGGGCACCTATGAAACCCAGGATCCCCTAAAGGCAAGTACACTTGACCCTTACGGAATGTCAGAATAGCAAACTGTGATCACCCTCCCACTCCAAGGAACACGCCTCTGCTGTGCTCACACTGGTTAATCTTTGTTTCACATCATGAACTCTTTAATATAGACTCGGAGAGGGGGCGCATATGAAAGCAGTGTTTTATCACGCTTGCATCTTGTAGCTCATCCTATCAATTCCGCATCTCTCGCAGGTGCAGTCGATGGCACCACTTGTCTCCTGACTCTGAGAGGTTGTTAGTGCACGGGCCTCCAAAGGACAATCTGCGAGTGTGCACACTCTCAAAACCCACTACTAGACGAACCCTTTAGATTACAGCAAGAAATGATCATTATGAGAAAAACGTGCGGCATCTGTGAAATTGACTCTCTGAGGACACGTCAAATACTCCGTGAGTAATGTGGAAATGGGTGTAGGAGGCCCATCTAGAAATGGCCAATGCACATGCTGCTGTTAGCATGAAATAACGACGGTCAAAAGTGGGCCGCTTGCTTGGGATCACAGGCAAACGGTTCCCTCGGAGGAAAAAAACAGCAAAGCACAATAACACGAGATCAGAAGGAGAAGAAGGGTGCTCAGAAGAATCTGTAATGCGAGTCTCAACCGGGGTTCCCACAGCGGCAGGAAATCACGCATCGCAACATGAAACGGCGCTCGCCTGGGTGCACGCTAAGCAAGGCCCAGGCCAGGCTTGCAGGGAGCGCCGACAAACACTCGAAAAAGAAGATTAAATGCAGTACTTACATTTCACTAGACGGCAAAGCTGCTGCAAACCGAGGGAGCGATCGATCTTTAAGCACCCGGATAACGTGCTGCAAGGGAAACAAACACATCTCAAATGTCGGCCAGTGTTTGGACCCCGGGAAACTGATTAGTCACAGAAGTATAATATATACACAGGATGGAGGGAACCAGGCCGCAGGTGTCGGGGCCAAGATCTCCTCGTGGCTCTAAGTCTAGGACAGATCAAGATGACAATAACGAGCCTCTGTGGCCTGTCAGTCCAGCGCCCTGAGCCTGCACATTGCAAAAGGGCCTTGAGATCCGGCTAATTGGCAGTGAGCGGCAAAAGAAGGCCACGAGCTGCCCCTAGAACTCGTAACCAGAAGACTCTGTCCTCTCTGCCCTAAATCCATCCAGAAGATGGGGAAAGAGGCCACGTGCAAGAGACCCACGCATTCACCCTCAATACAATCTCAAAGCAACATCAGATGTAGGGGCATCCATCTTGAAGACCTCGTTCTATTCACCAGCCTTAGTGGAGGAGAAATGTAGAAGGAACCAAATACCTTTTTTATGAAAGCTGGCCTATACACCGGGGTTATGTGTGTATTTCTTATACTCTATCACACATTGTTATTAAATAGATTGAAATACCATGATGTGTGTATTTATAAAACTTCTTTTTAATTATTCTTTTTTTCTCACAATTGTTATGTGGCTTTTAATCACTTTTTTTTATATAAATAACAGTTAGTATACTTTTTTTACAATTCATACAAATTTCTAAGCATAGATATATGTCTAATCACAGTGATTTATCATACATGCATTAATACATAAGTCAACAACTGATTATCATTGTCCATTACAAAACTAGATCCAACGCGTTTCGGCGAGTGGCCTTCATCAGGAGTTTTGTATTCTCAATTGTCGATTTGATACTTAGGTATCTACTGGGTGTTCTGCGCGTGATAAATATATACAGTATCTGGGTGACGGCAAATCATGAGGTTCCTGGACGAGTTTAAAATCTGTAATGTCGTCTGTTCTGATAGAAGTATAGTGCTTCAATTGCACGTCACGTGCAGTAATGTAGTGTGCGGTGCTCCCCTGATATTGGGTTATGACGAGTTATGATAATTTTTGTAAATCTTGTATGTGGATATCACGGCTCAAACGGATGGCTATACGTCTTTACATGGCACAGAAGCAAGTGCTTCAACAAATCGGCAGTTTGTTATTCTCCCTGCTCGGAAGTTGAAGAGTGATTCTTGGACTGTGCTAGTTGAGGAACCAAATACCGCCTCCTTTTTCTGCTAGTGCAGTCATATGAAGATCCCCCAACCCGGACACGTCTGTGTCATTTCTTCCATTTGTAGAAAGAATAATACATCTCAGAAATAAATCCTCAATAAAAGCATCAACTACTTTCCCTGCGACCGATATTTATCCATGTTAGACGGATACAGTAAGGAAAGACGGGGAGGAGCTAATGAGTTGCTTACCCTATGACCACGAGGCAAACATGAAGAAGGCAAGAGCATTATGACTGAGACCCATCTGGTGTTGGTAAACATCTCTACTGGTATTGCATACTCAAGGTTTCTGCAGTTGGTCAATATTTCTGTGCTATGAATTTCCCCCTAAAAACAAGCATGACATGGCTGTTAAGGAGCTCTTGTAGAAAGAAGGTTGGTGGAATGTTTTAATGTATGGTATTGGTAACCCACAGAGACACCGCCAACATAATGGGATTGTCTCTCTAAAAGACCTTGTAATACATAAAAGGATGCAGACAAACAATATGCAGCATTACTTGTCTTTGAACCACAACTGCAAATTAACCAATTCTTCCTCCAAGTATCAAAACTAATAAGGTTAAAGGCTTACAGATTTATCCCAAATGTCACTACGGTCTAGAAGTATCCCTTTCCCAAAAAATAGCTCTATACTTTTTTTTGCTTTTCCTTGATACCTTGATTGGTGGGAAGGCTCAGGACCCTCAGTTGTGAATTGATTTTATTTTCAGCATACAACTTTGCTATGACAAATGTGGTACCCACTATTTCATCACGTCTTTTTAACTGCCATTCCAATTGAAGGTGCACCCATTATTACTTAACAGTGGCAATGGCCCTGTGCTTCATCAACGTCTCAGTTCTTGCAGTTTGCTAGCCTGACCCCTGAGATCCTGTCGTATGGGCCGGTAGAACCCGGCCATGACAGCATGAGGATGATAGACAATTGTACCAGTGGCAATGGCCATGTGCTTCATCAACATCTAGGTTCTTGCAACTTGTTAGCCTGACCCGTGAGATCCTGTCGTACGGGCTGGTAGACCTTAGTCATGACTGTATGAGGATGCTAGACAATCTGCTCTGCAAGACAATTGGATCCAACGATCGCCTCTCCCCGATCCTGAGTGGCTGAGATATGTGCTGTTTTGTGCCCGTGGGCTCGTGAACAAAGATGGCACCCCAAAAACTACGGGAATGTGCCTGGAGGCTGAGAGTGACGAGCTGCGTTGTTGCCGCCCTCCAATCTTCCAGCTGATGGCGTCCTCGTATCCCCCTCAGCCTATTTTCCCGAATCACTGACTTTCCGGCAGACTCCCCGGGGGAGGAAAACTCTGCTTTGCAGTCCTTGCCTGCCTGCTCCAGTTGAGAGGTACTGGTGCGGCTGGGGAGGGGGAGGGGCCCGCGAATTCGCCCTGCGGCTTCCCTTGTGGCCGGACCCATTGTGGGGACCGTGCCCGCAGCATTGAAGTACACAGACACTGGCTGTACGCTGCTCCACTGCACGGCGAACACCCCCTCAAATGCTACTAGACACGCTGCTGCTCCAAATGCCATCACCTGCAGCCCGGTGCTTGGCTGCCAATCCACCCACTCCAAGGTGACTCAGAGCTGGGTTTCCAGAGCTGCTGGTTCTCACCGGCAGAACAAAGAACAGCACTACCCCAGCGCCTCACAGAAGTGTCTTGTAATCCCAGATCATGGCTCCCCTCCAGCCGCCTCGCTGAGACCAGGGTCCTGATGTTTTTTCCAGGATTTTTGGCACTGTGCTTTTTAACCAACTTTAGAACTGGTGGCAACTAGAACTATCCACTGAGCAATGGAGACCAATAGACTCGACGTGTCTGACTCTAAGATGTCTGCCTTCTCCTACCTTACCGTCTTCGCCAGCGCCTACCACCAGTCTTTGGTTTCTAGCCTTCTGATCTCCTCCTGAACCTCACTCTTCTCTGGCGGAGCCCTAAACGCATACATGGCCGCTTCCCAGTGGAGCTGCACCGACAGCTAAAGGGTAGATTGGCCCTGGCACACCGCTATGGCCGTCACCTACCCAGCCGGATCAGGGACATTTGTCTTGTTTTCTTCCCCGCTGCTGTCTCCTCCCTGTGGATTACCTCCTGTCGCTGGTCTTTCCTATCCTGACTTTCGTGTTCGCTAATTTACTCCTGTATTGTTTATTTATCCATTTTGTAACTACTGTGAAACTTTTGTAACTTGTAACTCGCTGTGTCCTTATGTTAAGCGGTCTGATACCTCCGGGTCTAGCCAGCGATATATAAAACTGAAGTCAATAAATAAATAAGACAAACCTATAACAAAAATGGACCAGATGTTTCTCATGGTGCGCTTGCAAACGTGGACTTCACTGCGAGCATAACCTCCTCACCTGTCACCATAATTACGCCCTCTGCCAAAATGCCATTCAGCTACCTTACACTAAAGTTCATCTTTCAGCTGATTCCAGGGATTAAAAGAAATCTAGGGGCGTCCCTATTTTTGCTTATTTGTACAGAGCAGTCTGAAAGACCTGCCAAAAAAGTATCCTCCTGTAAGTTGTGCTGAGCCAAGAAGTTGTGAAAAAATCTTTTTTAGCTAAAGGGTCAGTGATCTGGCCGTACGTGTGAGCCATTCATGAGGATTTTCAAGGCAAAAGTACCTATTCCCCAGGTGGCAATGGGCTTTCACATTTGTGAGTCTGTGTCTTTACTTTCCATTCGATTCTGTCTAGTCCTGCAGAAAAAGAGCACTTATCACTGAACATAAGGAGAGTTTTATGTTTCTATGTAATGAAATTTGAACAGTTCAGGAAGAAAGGTCGCTTATTTGTCACTTATGGAGCTTCAGTTAGAGGAAAGTCCCTGTCCGAACAGGCTATTGGGATATGGATTATTTGCGCATTAGACTCCATTACCGGAGAGAAAACAGGATCTCACTAAAAAACAAAGACCTGCATCACTCTACTAATGGTCTGACTGCAAGTGCAGCCCGCCAAGCAAATATGTACCTCAGGCGAATTGCAAGGCAGTGTCCGCAACACCGGCATCACATTGAATGTCATTTGTGCCCCGGAAGGACACACATCACTAACCAACAACTGTCCGGTCATCTGGAGTGACGACCACATCAATGCCTGCATAATCAATGTGACAACCCATACCAACAACTCAACACCAGCCAGAGCCACCGCATGCCTGCAAAAGGTCCCAGTCTATATGCATGCACACGTTGCAGCAGCCTTGTACAAGTGGATTATCACTGCAATGGAAACCAAATACCACAGAAGGCCTTAGCATTGGCTCAACTCAAAAAGAGAGCCACAGGGACTAATGATACACTCAACACAATGAAAACCGAACCCGGTATCCGACAACACAGGAGGGTGAAAATCAAGCTATGGAAAAGATAAAATCCTACTGCACTGTTCCAAAAGAGCCCACAAAGCACCTCTCTGCAAACAGTGGCGCCACCTCTCTTCACATCAGGGGTGGCTCTAGGCTCATGGCGGCCCTGGGCAGGGTGCATAGGTAGGGGGCGCCCGGAGGAACGCAGGTGGCGGAGGCCAATGAAGAGGGGGGGTGCGGGGGGTGGGGGTCAGGGTGTTTGGAAGTGGAACAGAGCCGGCCAGGGGCCGCCACACAAACATGAATCCATCCTCAGAAGATTATTATATTAGGAAATATATTGGCGTGGCAGCCCCTGGGGTTTGGTGGCCCTGTGCAGGTGCACAGCTTGCATATGCCTAAGACCGCCCCTGTTCACATGTAATGGATAGTACATTAACCCCTCCCATGCTCGTGACGGAACCGTTCCGTCACGAGCCTCGGGTGGGCTGTGCTGGTGACGGAACGGTTCCGTCACGGCCCTCTCGCCGCGCCTGAGCGGCGCGAATTCCGCACCTGCGCTAACATTCTCTAGCACGGGCGGGGCCTGACGGAACCGTTCCGTCACAAGCACAGCTCACCAGCGTGCCGTGACGGAGCGGTTCCGTCACTAGCAGGGGACCGCCGAGCGGCCCCCCACCCACTTAGCACTGCGGCGGAATAGCCGCCGCAGTGAAGGGGTTAAAGGAGCGTCACTCAATACATACCAGCTGAATTTCTTAACCCAGAATGCCAAAACTCAGACACTCTATGATTTCATGACTTTTGTGACAAAATCTCAAGAGAACACATCTCAAATATCGAAAAGATACAAGACTATCATGAGGACAAAAAGGATATATGAGGATGATGGCTAGAGTTAGGAACTTAGGGGGAGGTAACAAGTAACATGTTTGACTAGTGGTAATTTTAATGTTAGAAATAGACTAATGTGGCAATGAAAGATGAGGACTAAGTACTAGTGCCATAAACCAAGCTGGCTGGGGAAACCCTAAAGCATTTAGCTCAGGCACTGACTGTGGCAAAGTACTGAGCAAAACTAAAGCACTTATCCAGCACAACATCAGGATAATACAACTTTTGAGGAAATAGAAATTTTCAGGTAGTCAGTGTGTCCCCCCCTCGCACCCTATCCATGTACCTATGTCCCAAGTATGTCCATATTATCATGTAATTCCTTTTCCGTGCCTGTTTTAATAATGCCCCTGCATTTCCGTCAAATGTTAGCATGTCAGTTAGTGAGCCCTCCATGTATAAAGTATCAATTCCGCATTCAGGCCTACGTTTCCAATGCATTTACATGGTGCACATTAAATAACACGAAGCACACGTTTTTGTGGCTCAATCGAGCCAGACCCTTAATTCAGGCTCCGAGCCTCTTCTATCTCAGAAAACTGCAGTTTAGGTATGCATCCCTGACCTCTACCTTACTTCCTGCCCAGCCAAGCGGTGCCCGGCTCGGCCTGGCCTGCCTGCCAAGACGGTATTTGCCTACAGTTATCTGCTCAGCCTCCGCAAAAACACATTCCAGTCTAGTGAAATAGGTAAACATATTCCAGCCTGCAGAGCAAAGGGCCCGGCCTTCCTGTCTCCTTACAAGTAATTTACTGCACCCGTTGCCATAGTAGGCCCATGGCCCCGCGCATTGCACGAAGACACGTATGCACCCACTAGCATTCAGTGATGAACGGCCTCTGCCCGAGAGACCTTTTACTTCAGACAACACATCCTCCAAACACAAGATATCAGATATGCTATAGGTACAGGTCGTTCTGACATCCCAGACACCAGACTCCTCTACTAGTGCTAAAGTCAAGCCCCCAGCTCTCCCTAGTTACACGTCAATATACGTCATGCTCAGTTGCGCACGCATCCATGGTGAAGGTTTCTGCTGACCCTGCAGAATCTCTCTATGCATCCACCCACCTTTGACACTTCTGTGACGCTTCCAGCACACACCTCCGTGTACGCCCCTGTACACGCCTTCTTTTACGCCCATGTGTTCTTATCTCTCTCTTTTTCACTTGTTATGCCTACTGTATTCAATGCAACTGTTCAGTTTTACTATATATAATGTGTGATGTTAATAAAACGTTGAATATCCCTTCCTGAACTTTAGTGGTGATGGAACCCGATGTCCAGTGACTCGAGCCACTTAATTAAAGCCCGTATGACTCAGATACCACGGACTCTGCCTCTCATTTATTGAGCTATCCTTATTGTCATTTAATGTATAGAAAAATAGTTCCGGTAATTTTATTTACCACATAATCTGGCGCCCGAATAGGGACCCCTCCCCTTCCCCGCGCGCCGGCGATGTAACGCAGGCCCCTGACCCCTTCTACAGCCGTGACGGACCCCTTTCTGTGCACACTCGCGGGTTTTCCTGCTAACTCCCTCAGGCCCACGGAGGAGACGGAGACTGCGACCCGGCATCCAGACGAGGCGGTGAGGAATGCGGAGAGTCCCGACCAGAGCCCAAGCCCAGAGAGCAAGGTCCGAGGTATCCGGAGGCCCACCTGTTCCGAAGCGCATGCGTAGCAGCCAGACGCCGTAGCAGTCCAGTCCAGTCCAGTGTCGAGTTTCCGAGGCCTTCAGTTTGCTTCCCGGTGAGTACCGTTGTTGGGAACGCATCTAGACGGGTTCATTAATTTGTGCCCGGTCCAGACGGGTCTGGGTACGCAGACCCGGTCCAGACGTGTTCACTTAGGTGGATACGGTATGACGTGTCTCTTTATGGGACCGGTATGTCTGTACTGTTTTAGCAGTGCATCCAGTAATTCAGTATTCTAGTATTGTCTCTCGAGATATTTAGAAGTGTGTTATTCTATGCATCAGGTAATCTCTGTCCGAAATGTTTTAATGTTTTAATGTCGTGGTATGAATGATTGTTTGCAGTTTATTATTGTGTTTAATGTGTTCTTGTTCAAGCCAGTTCAATCATGCCGCTGTTTTCGAAATTACGTCAGATAGGAACCAGGAAAGGGATACTCGAAGAGGCAGTTCCCGTCCCGCCTAGGGACACTCCCGGACATTTTATGTACCATAAACATGGCTTAGATGCCATACTGTACTTAGACTTATGGGTTGACTACACCAAGGATCTGGAAGAGAAATATAGATGGCCTGTCTCAGGGACATGGGATGCTGATTGCATCATGAGAGTAGAGGAAGCACTGTGGAAAAAGAAAGCCAGACAATCCCAGAAAGATGCCATAGAATTGTGGCGTAAAGAAGCGCATAGAAGAACAGAGAAAGAAATTAAAAAAGCAGAGAAAAGTAGAGAAGCATCAGAAAAAGCCCAAGAAAAAGAATTACTAGAAGAAGGTGAACGAGTTAAAGCAGAACAATTAGACAGACAAAGAAATGCCCTTATTAAAGGCATGTACCCCGTTCTTGCCAAGGGCCTACCCAAAGTGACCCCGGAAGTACCCCGTAATTTGCCGCCACCGCTGGTCCCGACTAAACTTTGTCATAAACAGACCGCAGCGGAAATTTTCCTTTCTTCCTACTTAGATGACACGGTTCCAGAATATGCAAATACGAATCCTCCTCCGAATATTCATCCTCACAACCCTGTTAGTGACGCGACTCCCCCCACTGTTTCTCCTGCCACTGGTCCTGGCAATCCTTTTAATGCACCTGTAACCCAGGACCAACCTACTTTACCTACACCTACTTTACCAGCACCCATATTACCAGTGCCAGTGCATCCTGCAAGCCCCGGCGGCTCACATCTAGGAGCCGCGGGAGGGGGTTTCTCCACCCCTCCTCAAGTAAAACGAATATCATTACGAGATTTAGCACTGGAACAAACGCCGAAGGCAACATACGCAACCCTTAGAAAGAACCTTACTGATTGTATATATGATCCAGTACCGGGTGAGGACTCATTGGTCTTACACTCACTACGATTAAGGCGCGTTGCAGACTATTTGATCACTTTACCAGGCATGAGAGAGAAATTAGACAAGATATATCACTTCATTAGAACGGGGGAGGGACCAGAAAGTATACAGGAGGCCATGGCACACAGAAAGGTGGAAACTCAATGCATGGTTTTACAGTTCTTGATAAATTGCTTGATCAGGGAACAAGATCAACCACACAGAGAAGTAACTAAACGTATGACAGATTGGAGTGATAACATAGCGGTCGGAAAGCATGATAAACAAAGTAGTGTAGAGGCAATGTACAGGAAAATCCGTAAGGAAATTCTTGACATACGTGAGAAAGAACGGGCCTCGGCACAGGCCGACGAGAACGAAACCGAGAAAGAGGATGATGTCTCAGAAGACGATGATATAGAAACTGATAACAGAGGCAGAATAGCGTACGTAGGTAGGGCGAGATCCTTTGACAAACCCATACGCCCAGAATGTAAGAAAAGTTTTCTTTCTCCCATCTCAGAACAATGTTCTCTTGAGCATCTATTCCAAGCCACTGATAAGGTACTGAAACAACGAATAGGTTACAGTGAACTTAGTACCATGCATGAACAGGAGCTAGACCGGTCAGCAGTACAATGGGCTGGCAATACTAGCGTATATAAAGATGACGTAGTAGCGCAAACATTTTTGAATCTTTCTCCAGACGAACAGCGTCTGGCTGGTATGGATGTATGACGTTACAACGCATACTTTTACAACGCCTACCTTTACAACGCGGTTTTTACCACGCATACCATTACAACGCATAATGCTTTTAGGTGCTGGATAGTGAATAGTTTAATTTACTATTCCAACTCCAGTCCCCGTGGATAGTAGGGAAGGTTATTGGATAGTAAATTAACCTATTCCCTATCCTAGAGCGCCCCCCAGAGCAATGCGTTGTAATAGTTTGCGTGGTAAAAGTTGCGTTGTAATGGTAGGTCGTTGTAAAAGTTTCGTTGTAAAGGTTGTATACCGGCTGGTATGTACATGATCCAGCATCTCATTACACTGTACGAAAGTCAGCATTCTGATCCAGGTCCCCTATATAATATATTGGAAGAGTTACTCTTAAGTAGATGGAGAGGCCTAGGTACCGATTTAATTAATGTCATTCTAGAACAGCGACACAAATACAGGACTTTCCTGACTCCACATTTCGTTCCTGTTCCACCCCCAGTAAGGAAAACATTTTACATAGACAGACAGAATCCCTTACGAGAGGTTCATCCCGTTAGAGATACTGGAGGTACCCTTCATCGAGTATTCGTATACACACCCTTGACAAAAATGGAATTACTAGAAATGAAAAAATTAGTGCCCTGTCATGATAAGGATCCAGCAGGGTTCCACCGTGAATTAAAAGACATGCTCCGCATGGGAGAGTATACATATGCTGATATACTTAAAATGTTAAAAGTTCTGTTGCCTGCAGGTATTTACGAAAAACTTAAAGAGAAAGAATGGGAAGTGGGAGAGAAAAAGATTAATTGGACAGAATTAGAAGACGAGGACAATAGACGAACCCCTGGTACTGGCCTCGGGCCCAAAGCTAAAGAATTACCAGAATTATTAGTACAAGTCTTGCCGTGGTTATTGACGACTAAAAAGGAAGACTGGGACGCTATCTCAGCCTGCAAACAGAAACAAGACGAAGACACTAGTGATTTTTATTCCAGATTTGAGAAATGTTTCATTATTAATAGTGGGCTAAAAACAAGTAGTGAATCATACCCACATCTTTTTGTGACCAAATTAGTAGAGAATTCCTTACCACAAGTTAAAAATAGAGTACTAAAGGTTGAGAGTACCTGGCAAGCTAATACCCCTTCCCAAATGTTACAAATGTTACAGTATCATCAAAACCGAATCAGAGAAGAACACGAACATGAACAGAGACGTATGAAAGACACGAAAATGAAAGTACTAGTTGCTCAGTCTGTCCCAGCTGATGGTCAGAAGAAGGGTACGGCACCGACCGGTCAATCTGCAGCTCCTGTAAAAGGGACGTGCAATTATTGTAAACAGCCAGGCCACTATATAAATGAATGTGCCGTTCTGAAACACAATATAGCTACAGGCAGGACGAAAGAAAGACCGCGTCCTCCTAGACAGGAACATGTTCCGCAGAACATGCAAACTCCTCAGAACGCCCAACAGACAGTAGCCGTACCCCAGCCTATAGCTGCCACACAACACGTTACACAGTAAATGTACCAGTATGCACAGTCAGATTACCCAGATTATCAACAGTACTCATGAAACAGCCTAGAGAGGGAGGTTGGCTTGCCCCTTATCGAGGTTCCTGTAGATCAAGAGGGTCCCTATGTACATAGTCAGGTATTAGGGAAAGACAGAACATTTTTGATTGACACAGGGGCGAGCAGAACTACCATCAGTCATGACGAGGTTCCAGGGGCACCCCTCTCAGGCTCAAGAAATATTTCCCTGGGATTTTCAGGAAAGCCTATTGTTAACGAAGTGTCAAAGCCAGTTTCCCTAGAAGTTGGTCCATTGTCTCGCACTACAGACTTGTTACTTACGAAATCATGTCCAGAAAACTTGCTTGGTATAAAAACATTGAAAGAACTAGGAGCAGTGATTTGTTGTTCTCCGGAAGGAGTGAGATTGTTTTTACGTGATTTTAAAGGGCATTATGTGTTAAGAGATTTTGATCCAAGATTACAGAATGTACCACAGCATTTATGGGCACAAGGTCCAACTGATGTAGGTTGCATGCACATTACACCATACCGTGTCACTCTTAAACAAGGAGTTGTACTGCCCCGAATTCGACAATACAAGTTACCACCCGAGGCTGTAGTGGCCTTACTGAAAATTATTGACGAGCTCATTGCACAAGGAGTGGTTGTAGAAACTGACTCCAATGTGTGTAATTCTCCTATCATCCCGATTCTTAAACGAACTGACCCGAATGCACCACCGGTCTACAGACTGGTGATTGACCTTCGAGAATTAAACAAATGCATATTACCGCAGTACCCAGTGGTGCCAGACATTTCTTCCCTATTGACTGCCATTGATTCCGAAGCTGCGTTCTTCACTGTAATTGATCTCAAGAACGTCTTCTTTAGTGTTCCCATTCATCCGGAAAGCCAGTATCTCTTCGGATTCTGTTTAAATGGCCGAAGCTTCAAATTTGCAAGAGCTCCTCAAGGGTTCACAGAAAGCCCTAGTATTTACAGCCAAGCACTGAAACGACAACTAGACAGTATTCACATGCCTACTGACACTGCCCTGCTCCAGTATGTTGATGATCTATTGATCACAGCGCGAACAGAACGTGATTGCGAACGTGCATCACTGACAGTCTTATATTTCCTGGCCGAAAAGGGGCATAAAGTGTCCCCAACGAAGCTACAATTCTGTGCCCAGCAAGTGGTTTACCTTGGACACTTGCTGTCCAAGAGGGGTAGACAGTTGACACCTGACCGTATCCAGTTGATTGCACATCTTCCACGACCCAAGACACAAAAGGAGGTACGGGCCTTCATTGGCCTCACTTCTTACTGTAGACAATGGATTCCCCAGTACGCATATCTAGCAAAGCCACTCATACAGTTGACAACACAGGAGGCAGCGACTTCGACTGTCCTCCCTTGGACTCAGGAACATACACTTGCTTTTGACGAATTGAAGAAAGCCCTATGTCAAGCACCTGTTTTAGCGACACCATGTTACAGCAAACCTTTTACACTTTTTGTCACTGAACGCGATGGCACAGCATTATCTGTTCTCACACAAGATCAAGCAGGAAAACACAAGCCTTGTGCTTATTTTTCTAGTACATTGGATCCAGTAGCCCAGGCTCTGCCTGCGTGCCTAAAATCAGTTGCAGCAACAGCTCTAGCAATCAGACAAAGCGACTCCATAGTGTTAGGACATCCCCTGACAGTACAGGTCCCACACTCTGTGGAAGTTCTCTTAAACAGGACACAGACTCAGCACTTGACCATAGCACGACTGACAGGATATGAACTGACACTGTTTCAGCCACACATAGAGATCAGACGTTGCAACATATTAAACCCTGCTACTCTGTTACCCTCGATTACAGCAGACCCTACACCACATGACTGTGTGGAAGTCATTAACACCATGACGAAGCCAAGACAAGACTTGACAGACATTGCATTACCCGACCCAGACCTGACACTTTATGTGGATGGTTCATGTATGAGAACAAGTACAGGAGAGTTAGTGGCCGCATATGCAGTGACCACCGAAACTGAAGTCATAGAAACACATCGTATTGACACTTTGTCTGCCCAAGCAGCAGAGCTCATCGCTCTGACCCAAGCCTGCATCCGAGCCAAGAACCTGAAAGTGAACATATACACAGATTCACGGTACGCATTCGGAGTCGTTCACGACTTCGGTGTCCTCTGGCAAGAGAGAGGTTTTTTGACTTCTCATGGAGCCAAGATACAGCATGGTCCCCTCATTCAAGCTCTGTTAAATGCAATACACTTGCCTACAGCCATAGCCATCATGAAGTGCAAAGCACATACTAAAGTTACTGATACCATTTCCCAGGGTAACGACCTGGCAGATCGAACAGCCAAGCTTACAGCTCAGACTCATACAGACATTCCAGCTGACACGACAAAGACCGAGGTACCATCACTGACGAATTGCATGACAGTCAGGGATCCCACACAAGATGTACTCGATATACAGACACATGCCACTCCAGACGAAATAAAGAAATGGACTGAACAAGGAGGGGTCCAGACAGATCAGGGATGGATGACAAAGGGAAAAGCCACATGGTTTCTCCCCGACTCTATGGTTCAAGTTATTATTAACACAGCTCATAGTCCAGCACACTTAGGAGAAAAAGCCATGTTAGACAGCATACAGAACCTGTGGTTCAACAAGCATTTACGTGCAGCAGCAAAACAGAAAGTACGTACCTGTATGATCTGTTGTCAGTTCAATCCAGGCAAAGGCATTCCCGTGGAACAAGGTGGATTTCATCCTCCTGACCACCCTTTTGAAGTCCTCCAGATGGATTATATCCAGATGGACAGATGCCGAGGATTCAAGTATGTCCTCGTAGTTGTATGTGCCCTATCCAGATGGACAGAAGCTTATCCAGTTCCAGATTACACTGCCGTGACCACTGCCAAGCAGTTGGTTCGTGAATTCTTCCCGCGATACGGTTTGCCCCGTGTCGTGTACTCAGATAATGGACAGCCATTCTCGTCCGAACTCATGAAACAGGTATCACTCCTGTTAGGGTACCAGTGGAAATTTCACTGCGTACGACACCCCGAAGCAGCTGGTCTCGTTGAGAGACATAATCAGACTCTGAAAACACGGTTAGCGAAGGTTTGTGCAGAAAAAGGTGTAGATTGGATGGTAGCCCTGCCGGTTGCCCTCTTTTACATGCGTATGGTAGCTCATTCCAGAACCGGACTATCCCCGTACGAAGTGGTCTTTGGAAGACCACCAAATATGTGGCGTACGCCTATGCCGCGCAAGATCACCGATGTTGATAGTAATATGCTGACAGATTACCTGGCTTCCTTGATGTCTGCACTACTCTCTTGTCGTTCACAGGTCGCGGCTGCTTTCCCGGACAACACCCAAGTGAAACCGCATGAAATTGTTCCAGGGGATCTCGTTTGTATAAGGAACTTCGATCGCTCAAGCCCTCTGGAGCCCAGGTGGCGGGAGCCGAAGCTGGTGTTGATGACCACGAGGACCGCAGTGAAAGTCGAGGGAAGGAAAGGCTGGCTACATTCCAGCCACATAAAAAGATTCCATGGACTGTGTCCAGAGACATTTCCCAAGGACTGCCCTGATTCTGATACTGACACTAAACTCCCCTTGTTAGAAAAAACTCCGCAGCAGGAGTATAGAAGCAAGCTACGGTCTAGTAAGTCAGACAGCGTTTAATTGTTTAAGTCCCCCTCGGGTGAAGCGGTTAGACAGGTTTCTGACATGTATGAGATAGACCCAAATAGTGAGAGAGATAGACAGAAAGTCAAGAAAAACAAATACTGTAAAAATCTACGCAGTAGATGCATCGTCACATTGCTTTTTATGTTTTTTCTGAGTATTACGATCATATGTATAAGCTGGACGTTACATGTTTTCTTTCCTCCTCTTGGTTCACATGTACATTCTTCTTTCAATGATACCATAGAGCACACATTCAGTGACCTGCCCCCTCACGATCTATCCTATCGACTAGCACTACGCAACAACACTTTTATCCGTATGTTACACCATTCTCATCAGACCAGCAATGTCACGAATTGCTGGGTATGTGTCCGACTCCCACCTTACCAGAAAATGAAGGGAGCTCTGCCCCTCTTTCCCTATCCGTTTTCACACAATGGTTTGTGCGGAGCATGGTTTGCTTTAATGTCCTCACTAGGCAGTCAGTCCACAGTTTCCCAGAGTGATTGGATATGGGGAGACCTAAATACAGTTATGAATAAAGCCTGTTTTCCAGACAAAGACGGTCTTCCCCAAAGGACAGGGACCGATCTAGAAAACGAAGTGTATGATTTAGGTAATTTTTCCCTTAACCTCATGAATCTGAACGTCCAGTCCGAGACTAATTGGACTTACCGTTTATAACAGTTTTACCCATGAAAGGTGAATTATGCGTTAGGAAAAATGGTTCAGTACCCCTAGGACACAGTGATTGTAATACTGTGGTCGAATTCAGTGATAAAGGAAAGTCTACTTTCAAAGCTTCCCGCCATTCTTATTTTATTTGTGGTCAGACAGCTTATGTACGTCTGCCCTTAGATTGGGGTGGAACGTGTTATATTGCGTTTCTACTGCCACCAGTCTTTCTAGCCCCATCCAATTATCATCGGGATTCTCGACTCGTACACGTCAGACACAAGAGGGAGATTGAGTCCCCAATTGTCGATCAGACTGAGACTACATTGGAGCAATATACAGATTTCAATAAAGGATTCTTTTTCTTCATAGGTCCCATTCAAAACAGTAAATTAATACGAAGATTGACCAGAACTCTTGAAGCGGTAGTGAATGAAACTACTTCTGCCTTAGGTAACTTGGCCGAAGAGCAGTCTGCTATGAGACTTGTTGTACTTCAGAACCGCCTTGTTCTTGACGTCATCCTGGCCGATAGGGGCGGAGCTTGTAGAGTGATCGGCTCCAGTTGTTGTATTTTCATTCCAAATAACGCACCATCAGTGTATTCAGCAATAACAAGGCTTAATAAAATAGCTCATCAGATACACCAGAATCCAGGCACCTGGACTTGGTCCGGTTGGCTCTGGAGTGTGATATCAGCCTGGGGATGGAAAATACTGTCATTCTTAGGACTAGTATTGCTTATAATATTCAGTTGCTGTCTCTGTCTACAATGTGGCCCAGCGATTTGCGGCTTGTGCGCCACGTCTTGTATTCCCCGTCCACGTTCACGTTCCCGTGCCCGAATGAAAAAAGACGAGCAAATGATGTTATATGAACAGATAGATGGTCTCATGAAAATAGATATATCCTAAAGGGCGCAGTAGGGGGCCAAGGAGGGAATGAGGAAATAGAAATTTTCAGGTAGTCAGTGTGTCCCCCCCTCGCACCCTATCCATGTACCTATCTCCCAAGTATGTCCATATTATCATGTAATTCCTTTTCCGTGCCTGTTTTAATAATGCCCCTGCATTTCCGTCAAATGTTAGCATGTCAGTTAGTGAGCCCTCCATGTATAAAGTATCAATTCCGCATTCAGGCCTACGTTTCCAATGCATTTACATGGTGCACATTAAATAACACGAAGCACACGTTTTTGTGGCTCAATCGAGCCAGACCCTTAATTCAGGCTCCGAGCCTCTTCTATCTCAGAAAACTGCAGTTTAGGTATGCATCCCTGACCTCTACCTTACTTCCTGCCCAGCCAAGCGGTGCCCGGCTCGGCCTGCCTGCCAAGACGGTATTTGCCTACAGTTATCTGCTCAGCCTCCGCAAAAACACATTCCAGTCTAGTGAAATAGGTAAACATATTCCAGCCTGCAGAGCAAAGGGCCCGGCCTTCCTGTCTCCTTACAAGTAATTTACTGCACCCGTTGCCATAGTAGGCCCATGGCCCCGCGCATTGCACGAAGACACATATGCACCCACTAGCATTCAGTGATGAACGGCCTCTGCCCGAGAGACCTTTTACTTCAGACAACACATCCTCCAAACACAAGATATCAGATATGCTATAGGTACAGGTCGTTCTGACATCCCAGACACCAGACTCCTCTACTAGTGCTAAAGTCAAGCCCCCAGCTCTCCCTAGTTACACGTCAATATACGTCATGCTCAGTTGCGCACGCATCCATGGTAAAGGTTTCTGCTGACCCTGCAGAATCTCTCTATGCATCCACCCACCTATGACACTTCTGTGACGCTTCCAGCACACACCTCCGTGTACGCCCCTGTACACGCCTTCTTTTACGCCCATGTGTTCTTATCTCTCTCTTTTTCACTTGTTACGCCTACTGTATTCAATGCAACTGTTCAGTTTTACTATATATATAATGTGTGATGTTAATAAAACGTTGAATATCCCTTCCTGAACTTTAGTGGTGATGGAACCCGATGTCCAGTGACTCGAGCCACTTAATTAAAGCCCGTATGACTCAGATACCACGGACTCTGCCTCTCATTTATTGAGCTATCCTTATTGTCATTTAATGTATAGAAAAATAGTTCCGGTAATTTTATTTACCACACTTTGGCAAATCCAAGGAGAAACTGTGCAAACAAATCTTGACTCGAATATATTAACAAAACCTTGGGCTAAGACTAAAGGCCATCAATACAGAAGGCCTCCTGCAAGGACCTTACCTACTGCCTAAGCCACTCCTCACTCACCCTGGCACTTTTCACACTTTAACAAACAGTTGGAAATCTACTTGAAGGAAGAGATAATAAGTAGTGGCATTAGAAAAAAATCATTCTGATAAGTAAGACAACATCAAGACACTGCACTACACACAGCAGCTGGCTGCTTCAAGTAAGCTTTAATTCCAAGCGCTATGTTGTCCAGATCACAAAACCAAAAAGAGTGCTTGATTATTTAAAATCTCCTATATCCTGCTGTTTTCTATGCAAAATACCACAACCAAATCAAAGCGTTTTCAGATTTAATATAAATCACTGGTGGGAATTCCTGGGTGTAACATTCCATTACGTCGTTTTAAGCTCAGCTATAATATCAATGGATGGAAGCACTTTAGCCTTTCCTACAAAGACCAGTCTATATTGTGAGGGAACAAAAAAAGGACCTGTATGCAGCGCACCTTTGTACCTCCTCAACAAAGACTCCGTAATAGAAGCCAGTTGGTGGGAAACCCGACACGCCGCTTGCACGTGGATAGCACAGGCGTGTGGCGGTGAGTACTACCGGCGGCCGGCTAGCGGCCAACGATCATCGCTACAGGTCCAGATACAATGGGGGGCCGTGGCCAAAGAGTGACCCACCAGAACAAGCTCGAAAAATATGCCTACTCCAAACTGGATCAAGGTCAGCAGGACTATGCCAACACAGATGCGGCGGCAGCCAAGGGACACACAACCATCTTGCTGGAGGGAGGGTGGGGGAGGGAATGAGGCTTGATAGGGGAAGTTTTGATGTAGCTCATTTATTTGTTTTTATAGGTTATATGGCGCATTGTAGGTTCATACAAACTGCTCCTGTACTGCTGCACAGTTATCCCGATCGTGTGACACACATCTCTATCACTGTCTATGGGGCCCTCACTAGACTCCGGCAACCCGGTGACAACCCGCACACAGGATCTACCCATAACATCCTAGAACGTCAATGGTCACCGGGATAAGTCTAAACGGGGGCTAGTCCTCAATACCTGAAGTATAAAGCACCAGCAATAGCCCTGCTACAAGAGACCCACTTAACAGGGACGACATGCGAAGCACTCGACAGGTGGGGCTTCAAATTAGCGGTACATGCGGGGTTTATATCCGGTTCCCGGGGGGGGGATCCTCATTAAAAAACAACACCCAGTTGTCGTAAAACATATGTACACAGACAACCAGGGCTGATTTGCAGCACTGTCATGTCATTGGGAAGGTTGGGTGGTCAATATAGTGTCAGTCTATATCCCCCCTGCACTCCACTCATTAGCGCTCCCGCCGCTCAGTGTGTTCCTACATCAGCTCCCACAGGGCAACTTAATTATCGGCAGCGATCTCAACGCCACATTAGGTGATACCCTGGACCATACACCCCCTCGACAACAACACCAGACACACTCTACCCTAACAGAGTTCCAAGACACCTAGGGTGGATCGCGGAGCTTCAGCTCCCCATGGGAGAAACTACATCGAACCCTCAAGACATAGTAGACCTCCAAGCACATCACTATGAACAGGTTTACACCTCTGCGCTCACAATAACAAAAGCGGATGCAGAGGATTTCCTCCGCATTATCCGAATACCCAAGCTCACAGAGACGGAGTCCCAACTATTGGAGACAGAGCTCTCAATGGAAGAGTCATGATAGAGATTGGCAAGATTCAGTCAGGAAAGGCCCTGGGCCCAAACGGTATTCCCATAGAATGGTAGAAACGAAGTACAACAACACTCACACCCAACCTCGTTGCCATGTATGAGGACAGTTTGGACATGGGGGTACTGCCGCTAGACCAAAGAACAGCAACCATAGTGGCCATCCACAAACCTGGCAAGCCCGCTCTGGAGGGCTCCTCTTATAGGCCCATACCCCTGATTAACGCTGAAACTAAGATATTGGCTAAAACCCTGGCCAATAGACTTACACCGTATCTCAACAAATTATTCCACCCAGATCAATCGGGGTTCATGTCAGGGAGGAATACAGCCTTAAATTTGAGACGCCTCTACAACTTCCTGGGATGTAGACACACCAGATAAGAATAAGCCATCATGCTGTCCTTGGACGCACGAATGGCCTTCGATATGGTCGAATGACCCTTCCTTTTTGCCATTCTTACAAAGCTGGGGTTCGGATCAAAATTCTGTTCCTAGTTTAGGCTGTTATATACCAATCCTGTGGTCTATGTAGTAGCTAATGGGCATAGATACAGAGAGTTTCCACTGCACAAGACAGGGCTGTCCATTGTCACCTCTTCTCTTCCCTCTTATACTAGAACCCCTAGCAGCCTGGGTACGACAAGATCCTAGCATTCGTGGGCTCCATTGCACTTCCAACTGCGAGGATCGCATATCCCTATATGCAGATGATGTTCTCCTCTATCTGGCCTCTTCCAGATGTTCCCTGACCTGCATATTGGACATCTGTGGCTCATATGAGAGACACTCAGGATATATACGATAAATTGGACTAAATCTGTGCTGTATGTCCTGAAAGGGCCCCCACCAATACTACCGGCAGAGTGTGACGTAGCAATTGGGGAGGACCATTGAGTACTTGGGAATCCATGTCACCCATGACCCAGAGGTCTTCATGACTCGAAATCTTCAAACCCCTTGCAACAGCTACAAAGAGATTCTAACACTGGCAATCGCTGCCGCTCCTGGAGAAAGAGGCACTTTTTAAAATGATGGTGCTCCTGAGGTCCCTCTACGCCCTTCAAAATACGCCTTTCCTAGTCCCCCAGTCCTATTTCCGAGCCACAGAATCAGAAGTCACCAAACTCCTCTGGAACAACAAACCCGCCCGCATAGCTATGACAAAATTGTACCGAACATGGTACGATGGCGGCATCACACTCCCAAGTATCCAAACGTGTTATTGGGGGCCCAATTGATTGTAATTAACCATTGGCTCCACGTCCCCCACACAGACCCGGCCTACAGTCTTCATAGAATATAATCAGGAGAAGAGGGCCTGTATCGAGCGCTCTATAACAAAACTCAGGCCCTGATAGGCCCGACAAACCACACACTCCAGGCGTGGAACATAGTGCACAACAAATTAGGGTGGCACAACAAGATCACACAAGCAACGCACCTCTGGGTCACAGATAAGCTAGGTAGGTTGGGCAAGAGTAAAGGCTTCAAACACTGGGACAATATAGGGATACCCAAAGTAGGGGATCTCTGGGTGCGGGGAAAGATGATCACCTTTGCAAGACCTCCAAGATCAGTACAAGATGACGCTGATGGAGCAATTCCGATACTGCCAAATAAAACATGCCTTAGAGGCGGCAATTCCCCCCTGACCTGACACTATTCCACTGGCGGCCTCGCCATTAGGAGATAGATTACTGACAGATCACATGGCTAGGAGAGCAATCTCTATGACATGCCGAAAGATTATTAATAACATGCCCGACCTCATGCAAAAACTCCGTGACAAATGGAGGGAAGAGGTAGGAGAACTAGATGACACTGATTGGCAGGATGCACTAGCATCACCCAGGGAAGTAGCGATTGCAGCCAAACTACGCCTCATGCAGCTTAAGATCCTACATAAAATTTACTACACAAGAGCTACTCTCCATAAGATAGCAAAAACTGACTCCCCATGACTCCCCACTTTGCCTGCGGCAATGTGGGGCGATTGGTATCATTTCCCGTACACTCTGGGCCTGCCCTGCAACTATGTCATACTGGAAGTCAGTTATGAACACAATCACCAGAGTAAGCAGAAACCCAGTCCCTCCAGACCCCAAGCGTTGCCTGCTAAATATTTGGGAAGCGACGGACCTCAATTACACAATGCAGACTTGGGCAACACTGGGAATGATGTTAGCTAAAAGTAACATTGCTAACCATTGGGGAGTGCCCACCACCCGTACATTCACGGAGTGGTGCAAAGATATGGACATGGCCATGGTTGCAGAAAAGACTGTATATGTGCACAGAGGATGTCTGAAAAAGTGGATACGACTGTGGGGAGGCTAGAACACTTACAGGGGGGTATATGTACATTTGCCAACAGTGACCCGAGAACAGGAACTAAGGATGTCAAGGATACTACTGTTTGTACTGATGTGCTTTCACGAAGCAGCATATGAGCATTGTTATAACTGGTAAGATAAGCAATGTGTACTGTATAGGAATATGTATATACAAAGTTAAGTTATAAATGGAGGATATGATTGTGCCATTTATGATACAATGAAAAATTAAAAAAATAAAAAATAAAAATATTGTGAGGTAACATACCCTATGTGCAAAAACACAAGCACACCCTGATACTTTTTAGCCTTATTGGGTTACATGGGTAATTTGCATCATGAGACAAGGATTTGATGGATCATACTGACATTTATAAACAGCCCTCTCACTTACAGCCTGATTCATGTACGGGCCGTTTTGCGTGGCCCTAATAGCGAATCATAGCGACTCGCTATTGAGGACACGCAAAACGGCATTCATGTAGGAATTGCTAAATCAATAGCGATTCCTACATGTTCTCTATTTGCGAGTAGCAATTTGCTACTCGCAAAAAAAGGAATAACTCCCCATTCATTCCCATGGGCCAAAAGGCCCATAGGAATGAATGGGGAGTATCCCTTATTTGCGAGTAGCAATTTGCTACTCGCAAATCAGATAGCGATTTTAAGGGTGCCAGGGGTGTCCAAAGGACACCCTGTAGCACCCCTAAAATGCACATTTGAACAGGTGTTGCACACACACATGTCCAAAGGACATGTGTGTGTGCAACATGCAACTTCGAAAAATGCTTTTAAAAGCATTTTTCTATGTTTTTGCTATTTACCGAGAGGTCTGACCTCTCGGTAAATAGCGGCCAAATTTTGCTAAATCGCAATTTTTGCAAGTGTCATGAATAGCATTTAAGGAATCTCTAATAGAGATTCCTTAAATGCTAATCCTCGCATATTTGCTAATTCCTCATTAGCGATTTTTGCATTTGGGATTGTGAATCCCAAATGCCAAAATTGCACTCGCAAAAGGCAAGATTCTGAGAATCTTGCCCTTTGCGAGTGCAATTTTGCTTCATGAATCAGGCTGTTGGAGACTCCACGAGAAAACAGAAATTCCCCTTCTGATGTACATTTGTTGGTCCCTCTCTGAAGTGGCACAAACAACATAAAAAATGATGGAGTAGGAAGCTATCCAGAGGAACGTCGATTTTCAAAATGAATTTGCATTAGCTTCCTTCACACCTTTGCTTTCTTAACAGGCAATCAGGCACTCAGGCTGTCCTTGATTTTGCTAGAGTTCACACTGCACCCTCATTTGCCTCTGCCATCGGCATTTTGTAAACTGCTGTGGAAATTAGAGTGATTTGGTCTCTATAGTTACCCCACAGACGTAATGCTTTGCAAATTCATCATTAGAAGTGTGAGCCCATAATGTGCATCCACTGCAAGTTTCAGCTCCAGATCTTGCTATTGTTAGTTAGGAACACAAACAGTAGATGCTCCAAAAACACCAATAAGACAAACCCATACAACGTAGCATCAAAACACCTATAAGGCAAAACCTGTGGTTGTTTGTGTGGGCTGATGATTTAAAGGCCAGGCTACGGCTCTTTTCCTTACTGATGGTTCACATCCGTAATGGCACAGATTATTTATAAAATGGTTGATATGGTATGCTGCCCAGTGGAATTCAAAATGATTAAACAAACGTTTGCAGAAGCAATGTCTTCCATTACAGTAGAATACTCATAACTGTTATTGTTGGTTTGGCAATACTCCCTGAGCTAAAGGTATGCACAGTTGTGGGCGTTGACTCCCACATGCCTTCACTGATAAGGCCACATGAAGCTAAAATGACTTGAGTAGTTGTCTTCCAATGAGTGCATTGAGTGGTTACCTGCCCTAGCTTTTCGAAGCGGGCTGTTGCTTTTAAGGTGTGCCGAAACCATTTGCTCAGGGGATCGGGTCAAGTTAGGGAACTGTGACCATTGAGAAGAAGAACACATTTCCAGACTTTGCCAAGTAATCACTTTCACCTTTGATCGAGTGCATTGTGGCTGAATATCCTGGCCAAAAGTTGCCCTGCACTTTATACTCCAGGAAAATGTGTTTTCTAACTGTCACTCAGGACCTATCTAACAAATAGAAACAGAAAATTTACCTTGGCAGCGGCACACTTCATTTCCTGTTGCTCGGAGTCCCAATGTCTGTCTTTTGGCAGAAGAGAATGGGTTCTACAGAGCACCATCACCTGTTTGGGCCTGTTAGGGTCAACTTGCAAGATAAGATATAATCATGTGCCTCAGCCAGCGCCTCATACTGCCAATCCCTGTAATCACACTCAGACCTAGATGACCCAAACATTCGTATAGCATTCACACAACAATTGGATGCAACCTTGTACAGATCCTGCTAATACAGAACACCTTTGCAAATAATGACCATTAACGCTCACTCTGCAGTACTCCACACACCAGATATCATAGGCCTCTGCACCTATGACAAGCGTGGCACTCTCTTCATCACAGAAACATGGTTCACCTCCACATCTCACATCTTCATACATCTGAGACATCCTTCCTTCCACAAGGTACAGCATCAACTGTATGGATTGTGCACATAAAAAAGAGGACTCACCGTCATCCATAAGTCCTCCTGGTCCTCCATACCAGATAAGCAAGTAATGCTCAACTCCAACAAACTGCGACTTTCTTTCTGCAACTCATACCACCGCCTTCTGTCTCATTTATTTACATGCCTCCTGAGCAGAACAAGGACTTTGTTGGTGTAGTCTCAGATCCCCTGGTCACCTCGTCCGCCTGACATGCCCACCACTTTCTTGGGTAAGTTTAATCCACCAGAGAACACAAGCTCCAAAAACACACAAGAGAAACCCTCCTCAACCTCATTGACATGCTCATTGTGTTACAGCATCTCATACAACCAACATACTTCAAAGGCTAGATTCTTGCGTTCACCTTTTCAGCATTACTAACAATCCAATGCAAACCAGCCATACCTCTAGACTGAAGCAACCACTTCGCTATCCTTATCTACCAGCCCAGAGTCCTGCTAGCAAACCAAAATAAACCCAAATGAAAAGGCCAAACCTTCGGATTCTTTAAAGACTCCAGTATAGACAACCTCAAGGGTGAACTTATCTCACACCCTATCCACTCTGCATACAACACCCTTCTAAACAACTTCAACGCCTTTTCAGCGCACCCCAATTAAAACGTGCAAGTCAACACCCTACTACACTAAAGACGTTGCTGTTGATAAAGGATCCTGCCAAAAATAGTAAAGAAAATGGAAGGAAAATAGATCTCCTGATGATCCAGACGCCTCATGATACTGAAGTCCCTCCATGCAATATGCAAAGACACTCATCACATCAGGCATGAAGCCACCAACAGAAGCAGCATGATTTTCAACACTATCAAGAGCTGCATTAGCCCCCTGATAGACCAACCTATTCTTCACTCCACAGAAATGTGCATTGCAATCAACCACATCTTCAGTGAAAAAATACAGAAGATCTAACAGCACACTGACAACACCAAGTCTACTTCATATCTTACACTCACCCTTTCCCTTAAAACCCAGAATGGTCATCCTTCAAAGTTCTATCCTTTCAAATCTCGCTTACATACTGAATTTTCTAAAAGCTAATTCTCAGGAAGATGATGTCTTACCCTATTCCTTTATCAAAGCTCACTTTGGGGATACTTTCTCATCCCTACTCAGCATTGTGAATGCTGTCCTTGCCCAAGGCATCAGAAGTTCTCAAGATTGGCTAGATCTTCTGAAAAGAAGTAGAGCTCCACTCAGAGGTAGGATGGAGGATACTTTATTCGTACCAGTTACAGGGACTCCCCGGCAGCTACTGCCAAGGTAGGGGCATTGCACACATCCACGCAGGGAACATTCTAACATCAGAGTTCTAACAATTAAAGAAGCAGGTCCCAACACACCTTCCCTTCTTCATGAAGAAAAACAAGAAAGATGTGAACAGAAAGAAAAGAATGAAACAGAGGAGAAATGAGAAAAAGAGAAAGAAAGAAACAAGCAAGACATCAAAAATACACAGAACAAGGATAACAACAAAAGGCAAAACTACCACATGTCATAATCACAGAACTTGACAGGTAAACATTTCGACCTGGAAGAAACTCTCCTGGAAGGGGCAGGATCAGAATGAATAACACCATCCCTCACATGAACATCGGAGGGCACACAGACAGAAGTACCACATGCGCCAAGTCTGTTATTAACTTTGACAACCATCGGTTTAGGAGCAATGGAAACAGAGGATTTGTTCCACACTCTCCCATCCATCAACACCACCAACCGATCCTTCACAACAGACACCCTTATGAGAGAGGAAAAACGAGACTCACCCTTACGAAGAAAACCCGGTTTTCTGATCCTCACCCAATCACCCGCCTTAACATCCAGGGAATAATGAGCACCAGGTCTAGTATCATACTTTGACTGAACAGCGGCTCTAACATCAGTAACTGCATCTTGCTGGTGTCAACCCTTCGTCTGGACATCCACTCCTTATTTAATTTTGAACCTGCTACCCTACCGCGAAGCAAGGTGAAAGGAGCAACACCAGTGCTAATAAGAGGAGTAGTTCTCACAGCCCACAACATGTCACACAGAGCCTTGCACCAGTGCAAACTGTTTACCAAAGCAAGTTGTAATTGTTCCTTGACAACTCGGTTGAACCGCTCAACTAAACCATTGCTACGAGGGTGATAAAGAGATGTACAAATGTGTTTAATCCCCGCCTCTTTGAGAAAATTCTGCATTTCAAAGGAAGTCAATTGCGTGCCATTGTCAGACACAAGTTCTTCAGGGAAACCCTTCCTGAGAAAAACATTGTGGAAGAAACTGATAATAGTAGCGGAGTTGGCATTATCCACAAATCTGACCTCAGGCCATTTAGACATAAAATCAATCAGAACAAGGGCATACTAGGGAGAAATTCCAATGAGACCAAACGGAACAGCAATATCAAAAGCTTGTTTGGACCAAGGTATATTCTTAACAACAATAGGCTCAACAGGAGAAGGTTGTGTCACTTGAGACTTGTCACTGGTAACACATGTACAACAATCAGGTACAAAGTGCTCCACGTCGTTGTCTAAAGCTGGCCAACAAAAATCTTGCCTGACCCTACGTTTCATAGCACGAATACCCGGATGACCCTTATGAGCCAAATTCAGAATCTTACAGCGAATAGAAGAGGGAACCACAAGCAAACCACCCCTACATAACACACCATCCACAACAGATAATTAATCTTTAACCTTTTTATAGGTAACCAACTTGGGAGGACATCTTTATCGCAGGGCCACACACCAGATAAATAATCAAGGACATTCTTAATAACGCCATCCTCAGAGATGCTGACTAACCACTCACATTCAGAAAGAGCTCAACCCACTGTGTGTTCCAAGGAAGATACTGCACAGACTATTTCCAAATCATCACGTTCAGAAACATCATTATTCGCACAGAGGGGCAGACAGACAAACAATCAGCCACATGATTCTTAACACCAGGCACATATTCGAGACAATAGAGAAACTCCTGCAATCTAAATTGCCACTTAGCCACACGTGGCGTAGCTCTACCACCGCCCGTGGTAGTGAATAAATCAACCAAAGGTTTGTGGTCTGTCCTTAGAATGAATTCATTGCCCCATAGAAAGTTCTTAAAATGCTGTACACCCCACCACAAACCTAGAGCTTCCTTCTCAATAGTAGAGTAAGTGCCTTCTGCACCCCTCAAAGTTCTAGAAGCAAAGGCAATAAGTTTCCTCATGACCATCACTTCTTTTTTGAAGAAGAACAGCACCTAGACCAACATTGCTAGCATCAGTTGATATGATACATAAATCATTAATATTGAACAGTTTAAGCGGACAAGCTTGAAAAATCTCATTCTTAATCGATACAAAGTTATTTTGACAATCCTCATCCCATACAAATTCGACATTTTTCTTAAGCAAATTGCGCATGGAAGCAGTCTTGGTGGAAAATGACTGACAAATTTTGCATAATATTCCACCAACCCCGAATATGAACGAAGTTGATCTCTATTCATGGGCGTGGGAGCATTTTGGATAGCATCAATGATCTTAAAGTTGGGCTCGATACCATTGTGAGAAATGTGGTGACCCAAGTAATCAACACCATCTTGCAAAAAACGTACATTTATCAGCCCTCAACGTTAACCCACTTGCTTCAATAATACTTAAAACATGTTTGACCCTCTCATCATGTTCAAGTTCTTTCTTCCCATGAATAAGGATATCATCCTGGAAGAAAACAACTCCAGGAATATCCTTAAACAAATCTTTCATTACCCTTTGAAAAACAGCCGAAGCTGAGGCAAGGCCAAAGGGCATCAAGTTGTAACGGTAAGCACCTTCGGGGGTTGCGAAAGAAGTCAAGTGTCTAGACTCCTTACTGAGTTCGATCTGGTGGTACGCAGAAGAAATGTCTAGGGAAGTAAAACATTTAGCACTGTCCAGAGTGGTTAACAACTCATTAATATTAGGAAGGGGTTGACGATCGACCCAGATATTGGGGTTTAGGTCTCTCAAATCAACAAACATCCTAAGACAATTATCCAATTTTCGTGCCAAAACAATCGGTGTGAGCCATTCAGAACCCTCAATGGGTTCAATAACTCCAGCCGAACATAAAGTTCGGAACGAAGACTCAAAGGCACCTTGCGAACTTTGTGTGCCATAGCCTTAGCACCTTCCTTAAGAATGATCTGGTGTTGGAAACCTTTGAGTTTCTCTAACTTACCATCAAAAACCTTAGGAAACAGATGTTCCCACTTGACGCCAGATAATTGAGTCACCATATGAGCAGAAGGAGAACCAGGAATAGATTTGTAAAACTCACTATGAGAAATGACCATGTCAGGAATATGATTTGGATCCAGCACAATGTTAAGGGCACCTTGCTCATCCCAACCTAAAAGATTAGCTCCCTCATTGACTATAAATACAGTACCAGAAGTAAGATCAGAATGGAATCTAAGATTAGCAAGACATTTTCCTAAAACCTCAACCCTTTTCCCCCCATTAGCAAAAATGTTAATACTGGATTGTCCAAGCTGCACATTTCCTATTTTATCACAATCCGCTGCATTGATCAAAGTAAAAGGAGAACCAGAATCGGCTAAGAAAGTAAGACTGGTATCATTCACAGAGATGTGACAAGAAGGAGATGTCCTTTTGGGAACACCACCTAAAGCAGATAACTCCACAACCCCATCACCACGAAATACAGAGGAGGACAACATTAGTAATTCGTAGCTCTCCTCGTCAGAGTCATCAGCAATGGCTTTCACAGTATGATCCTGGTTCTTCTTGGAGGGAGCAACTTTACACATCCTAGAGTAGTGACCCTTCTTTCCACAATTGTAACAAGTCTGGTTTAAAGCAAAACAAAATTTAGCATTGCCAAGATGAGTAGTGCTACCACAACGGAAACACATTACATCCTTTTGTTCAGACTTGGTCTTGTTAGAAGTCACAGCGGAGGAACGTGGAACACAAGGAAGAGAAGGCTTTGCAACCGAAGGCGACTTAGTGGGTTTGGAAGTCGACTTCAATAACTCTACCTCGGTAGAAGAGGAGGAATTGTTCATTTCTTTCACGCAAAACTGAGAATGTTCAATGGACCTAGCAAGAGTAAGAGCAGTTTCCAAGTCAGGATCATCAGAAGATAATAACTTCTCTTGGATTTTTTTGTTGGAAGTTTTTCAATTAATTGATCCCGAATGATTTCATCTCTGAACTCTCTATAATTACAATTGACAGCAAGAATCCTGAGCGCAGCCACGAAATCATCAATTGATTCGCCAGTAGTTTGAGAACGCTGGAGAAATTTGTGACGCTCGAGAACAACGTTCCTTTCGGGGCTAAAACGTTTGTCTAACGTTTTGATGATTGTAGCATAATCATCCACTACCCAAGAGTCACCACTATCTCCACCACTTACTAAAGAGCTTACGGTTTCCATGGGTAAAGTTTTTAAAACACTTCTGCCTTCAGCACCAAGGTTATAAATGAATAAAGCCTTCTTTTTCTTAGAAGTAAAAGTCTCTCCATCAATTGCCTCTAGATACGCCTCAAAAGTGTACTTCCAATCATCCCACTTCACAGGAGGCGTGCCAGCGGACTGTAAAAAGGGTGGAGGTGCTAAAACGAGATCCATAGCGGCACATGGGTGAGTTGCTGCCCCACACTAATACCAACAATGAAAAAACGAACCTTGTAAAATGAAACAAGTGTAATCAAATCACAACAAAGAAACACATAGTGATGTGCATCATGATGAATGCTGTGCACATCAGTGATGAAAAATGGTTTTAACATATGTTATAAATGTAGCTGTGCACAACAGTAACATGAGATGTAGTAGCAGGTGCTGTTGAGCACATGAGAAAAGAGCTGTGCTCGTCAGCGGAAGGAAATCTGAGGTTGGATGAAACACAGATGTGTAGAACAACCAAACTGTACATGCAGCAAGTAAAAACTGTGCGCATCAGTGAAAGTGAAGCGCAACGCTAATAAGACTGTCACTGATTGTCGCTGTTCGTCGACTGAACGCCCTGAATATAAAGCTGTGCTCATCAGCGAGGTTGCTATGGAAATGGCAACTTAAAATGGCCGCACGCAGCGTCGCGTGAACGTCAGGCAGGACGTACAGGACAAAAGTCAGGCAAACGCGGTGACGCGAGAGCAGAAACGGCTTGATCGCATACCAGGGGCAAATTGAAGAAAAGTACCTCAAAATGCTGACCACGCAGACTCCCAAGCAGCGAGGATGCAACGGAGGCCACCACAACTACATGAGATAGGCTGGAATCGCTGAAAAGGTGGCAGACGAAACGCAGAACTAGGTGGTCTCAAGAAGTCAATCAAAACAAAATAGCTGATCGCAGTACTTTGGTCCAATGATGGGGAGGCTGAAACTGGCATCAATCGTCGCCAGTGAAAAGAAATAGAGCTCCACTCAGAGGTAGGATGGAGGATACTTTATTCGTACCACTTACAGGGCCTCCCCGGCAGCAACTGCCAAGGTAGAAACATTGCACACATCTTGTTCCACGCAGGGAACATTGTAACATCAGAGTTCTAACGATTAAAGGAGCAGGTCCCAACATCTTCCCATTCCTAAAGAAACCCACACTAGACCTGGTTGACCTCACCAACTACCAGCCCATCATTCACATACCATTCATTGCCAAGATCACTGAAAAAGCAGTCTATGTTCAACTCCAATATCCCATTAATGCTAAACATCTCCTGCAAGATTACCAGTCTGGATTCAGATCACGCTGCAGCATCAAGACCTCTACCTTAAGAAGAATTTATTTTGCCCTCCTGACAAAAGATGAGGATGACCAATGCCTCTTGATATTACTAGATCTCTCAGCTGCCTTCTCCACAGTTGACCACCGCACCCTCTTATCTACATTGGACACTTGAAGGGGATTTACTGGTAGTATCCTTCTCTTGTTCTCCTCCTACATTTCCAGGCACTGCCATTTTGTTGAAAGAAGCAAACACAAGGAGATGATGAACGGAGCGCTGAACTTTTCAGACACTCACCCCCAGTCACAGATCTGGGTTGAATCCATCATTATTCTTTAGCTCACTTCGCCACCTCAGTACAGACCCAGCAGTATGCAAATCAGTCTTGACCCTGTGCCTCATGGGAACAGCCCAGCCCGAATTGCCAAGACAGGTCTTCCCTAAACTGGAAACAAACATCCTGGGACCGGTTTCTGGGTAAAACCCTTCATCCGCAAGGCTAGCTTGAATCCAGTGGCAAAGTGTGCAAGGGACCCACATCTCGGCATATCCTGCCAACTTAAGGCGAACAAAGCAAACACAAGGAGATGATGGACGGAGTGCTGAAACTTTTCAGACACTTACCCCCAGTCACAGATCTGAATCCATCATCATAATTTAGCTCATTTCGCCACCTCAGTTCAGACCCAGCTATATGCAATTCAGTCCTGACCCTGTCACTTGGAACAGTCCAGCCCGAATTGCCAAGACAGGTCCTCTCTGAACCAGAAACAAGCATCCAGGGATCAGTTTCTGGGTAACACCCTTCATCAGCCAGGCTAGCTTGAATCCAGTGCCAAAGTGAGTTAAGGACCCACATCTGGGCATACCACGCTAACTTAGGGCGAACAAAGCAAACCAAGGAGATGACTTGTGTTTGCTTTGTACGCCCTAAGTTGGCAGGGTATGCCCAGATGTGGGTCTCTTGCTCACTTTGCCACTGGATTCAAGCTAGCCTGGCTGATGAGGTAAACAGGCTTCTCTGGGTGAACCTAGGCGGTTCTGTATTGCAATAAACAAATTACAGTAGCCAGCCATATATATAGACCTGTAATCCCGAGCCAACCATTGGCTGTGGTTGGCCTACTGTTAGAGGAGTGGGGTTGACTGTGACTAGCCCTCCCAGCTATCTGGATACTGCAGGTGAGCCGCACTAGTGAGGCTGCTGGGGAGTCAGGCAACAACTTCAGCTGTGGGTGATAGTGAAGCTGCAGAGTCAAAGGATGGGTAGGGGAGCATTAAGATCCATGTCAGTTGGGACCCATCTCTAGAGGGGCCACGAAAAAGAGGGTAAACAAAAAACAAGTGTGAGTTGGTGTAAAATGGAACATGCCAAATATCGCTGTTGCCAAACATTGAATATTGTCTCCTGAGCTGATTAGCTGAGACTGCCTGTGCTACACAGGAAGTGATAATCGCAGCCTTCTACTCAGCTTTCATTGCTCGGAAGTACTAGTATTTCACAGCCCAGCGGCAAAGGGTCTTGCCACCTTCCATTTCCGGGTCAGAACCAGTTTCCAAGCCCATGTATGTTTACCCCAATAATGTATCTACCCCTGGGTGACCCGACATTCCTCTCGGTGCTCGTCTGTCCGATAACAGCTGAAATCATATTGAGTCCTAACAAATTGGATAAAAAACAGCAAAAAAGTTACAGATTGTAATGTCTCCCAGATGGATTGACATTGGTTAAGAAGTGTTGCCTCAAACATTTCCACCCTTCACTTTTTTGTGGTTGCACTTACAGAGACAGGAAATATTACTTGAACTTTGAATATCTCACTATAATGTCACGCTATTGATGTTTCACATCACAAAAGGTCAATTATGTGTTCTCCTTCAACTGAGTTAACAACTCTCAGAGGTTCTTGTGAGTGCAATTACTTCATCAATACTTGGTGGGTACATGTTCTTTCTTATAGAGTGTTGCTGATAGGAGTATAGGGCCACATAGAGGATAAACATGCTGGTAGGCCATTGTGTCTAGCAATATTCTGCCTTGACTGTAGTAATCAGTGCTTTATCTGTGGTATGGATGCAGCTCGTGGCTACCGCAGTGATTATGGGGGAGCAGACCTTATTTTTCATCATGAGACTTTGATGGGAAGCAAGAGAGAGAAAGGTAGAAAAGGGTGAAAGAAGGAGGAAGTTTAAGAAAGGAAAACAGTGGCAGAAGATGAAAGCAGGGATGAAAAAGAACCTGCCAGAGTGAGCTATATAGACAAGCAGGACTATTCACACTTTTGAGTAATTTATAAATGTAACTTTACTCTTACACTTTTGAGAAACTTTACTTCTTTTGACTATTCATCATTTTGGAATGCACTTGCAATTGTCTTCTGACACCTTTAGATATCGGGGTATCTGGGTATACCATGATGATATATTGCTTATTATTATCGTTATTATTATTCATATTTACAGTGCATAGCTACCCAACCAAGGGTTTCCCAGTGCAATGCTACAATAAAGGTACCCTAAAGCACGGAAGAGACTGAATATAGTAACAGAGTTTAAAAGAGCCAGGGATTGAGTTTCCTGCGAGAAATGGAAATTGAGCGGCAGGATCTCAACTCAGCAGGGAGAGAGTTCCACAGCTTTGAACCTAAGAAGGCGAAGGTTCGACCTCCTTGCGTAGATCTCTTATCTCTGGCCAAAAGGGAACAATATCACAAAGATAGGATCTTCTTTCTCATTCTGGTGAAAACCTTCACTCTCCCACTTGTTAGAGTAGTCATCATCACAAGGATGATATTGCGAATATATGATTTTACCACGATTGCAAGTTCCACGCATGGCATTACCACGCAAATTTTAGTTCGCAAGTGGCTTTACCACGCTGGAATTTACAACAATGGATTATAACACGCGTAGAAACGTCCACTAAGCACAAATGAAACATAATGAAACTGATAGGCAAAAAAAGTATGTCTAGAGTTTGTAGTAACTGCTTAACCCAATCGATCGTTTTTTTCAACATTCAAAAACAACAAATTACTCTAGATTTATAAATTCTTTTATTTTACTTTGCGCTTAAATATTTATATATTTTAAATAAAGATTATTTACTTACCTTACACCTTCCCGTCTTTCACCAGCAGCCCTTGCTTCCATCCACCATCGAAACAAGCGTCAAAACACGTCTACTAACATTAAAAACGGACTGCTATTTTGACGTACACGGCACGTCTTTGGGGGAGGCACTTTCCTTTTTCTTCAGTGGTACTGAAGTGCGTTTTTTTTTTTTTAAGTAACCTGCTCCTTTGTTTTTGTTTTTTTTTGGGGGGGAGACCCCCCCAGCCCACCCAAGTACCCCCCCCCCCAGCCCCTCCCCAGCCCCCAAGCCCACGCAGAACGACTGGAAGGAATACCACGTCTCGCCCCCAGCCCACGCAGAACGTACTTGCGTGGTAGTGGAGGTCGTGGAAGGCACCCGCGTTTAAAAGACGTTTGCGTGGTAAGTGACTCGTGGTAAACGGTATTAGTGGTAATTACTTCGTAGTAAATGATGTTTCCCGATATTGCAGAAGTTGCTATATTTTTGTCAAGCACTTCCCGCAGTTCTGAAGAGACTATTATTCTGGGAGCTCAGTAGTATCTATTCCAATTTAATATGGAAAGGTAAACAAAAGAGGCTTTTAACCCCTTCACTGTGGGGCTGTTTCCCCCCGCTGTGCTGGGGGGTGGGGAGGCGCGCACAGGGCCCCGGTGCTCATGACGAGGTCAGCTCGTCATGAGCCTCGGTGCTCCGGTGCTCATGACGAGCTGAGCTCGTCATGACCACGCCCGTTCCAATGGAACGCTCAGCACAGCAGGGGAATTAGCCCAGCGTGCGAGCGTTCCATTTAACGGGCGAGGTTATGACGAGCTCAGCTCGTCATGAGCACCAGAGCATCGTGGCTCATGACGAGCTGACCTCGTCATGAGCACAGGAGGGGTTAAAAAAGCCATGTTGCCCTTGATTAAAAGAGGAATGAGGTTCCTAAATTTGGATTGGTATTACTGAAGTGATCAATGCGTTCACAGGAACGTAAAGCTGCAGAAATGATTGCTTGCTTGGAGGGGCCCTGGTGGTAGATGTGTTGGTGGGCAACTCAAATATGCTTGCCTCTTACCTGCCAGTGTTACTGGTGGCCAGAAATTGTTGACACCAGATAGCACGCAGGACAGGGGTGGGGTCCTCAGAGCTGCCAAGGTTTCAGATTGCTTAAGTGTGACATTTTCATATTTTCAGTGTTCTTAGGAGTGACATTCAACAAGTAGCGTGTGACACTTTCTCGCAGTAAAATCAAGCAATGAAGACCAGTAAAACATCTAAATATCAGAAATGACACTCATTTGAGCAACCAGAAACCCTTAGAAGATCCAAAAACTGCTGCAAACTACCAGCAATGGAAGGGCAGTGTTGGCACTGCTGATATGAGAGAGGCATGCCATTTAAAGATACTCAGCACCGAAGGCGTGCGGCAGCGGCGGCGCAAGATGACCACCACCTGAGGAGCTCCTCACCATCGAGCTGCGCTCTAATACGACGGGAACTTTTTCAGGTGACATTGCCTCACTTTTACGACAGATTCCGCGCTGAAATGTACGGTCTGAACAGTTATTTATCGCCATTTATGTTTCCCCATTTTACTGCGACAGCCGTTCTTAGATGTCTTTTCCCCCGCGCTATAATTTCTAACAGCGCGATGCAGCGAAGCTACCATCTATCTTCCACTTTTCTTCATCGTTGTACAGCAGCTTGAATCCACTACATGCGGAGAACAGTAAGAACATTTGCAGCTTGTTTTTGAATGGCTTTATGGGAGTTCTATCCTGTCTCACTTAAAGGTGTGTAAATTGTTGGCAAGCACATTAACTCCAGTATTTCTCTGATCACGGCTGCGTGCCACTTTCATTTTCTCAGCCTCTGCGCGACGATGGATCATTCACACAAATCCGAAGGATCCTCTTCTGGAGGGCGTAAAGATGCAAACGCTGGAGCATGTAAACGCCTCAAAAAGGACCCGTCCTCTCCTTTAAAATCACCACTTCCTCTTACATTGGAGGATATTATGGAGGAATTGCGACTCATTAGGCCCATCATGACAGACACTGCTGCCACCCTTCAACGGATTGAAGACAAATGGTCGGGCCTAGACTCCAGACTTTCAGACGTTGAACAGAAGGTCAGTGATGTCCAGGATGTTGCAGCCAGTGTTCAAAGTCTCACTAAAGAAGTGCACAAACTTAAAAAGTCCACTGAGGATTTGGAATATCGTAACAGATGCAATAATTTGCATATTTATGGTATACCCAAGAATTCTGAAGGTTCGGACATGATTTCTTTCTTGAATACTCAAGTTTTTCTAATCGTTGGCCTCCCAAAAGCCGAGAAATTTAACATTCAAAGGGCTCACAGATTGGGGACCCAAATTGCATTTTCTACTTCGAAACCTAGAGGTATAATTGCCTATTCCCTTCTCTATTCAGATCTCATGGCAATTCTTAATGCCGCAAAACAAAACAAACAGTTGCTATGGTTGGGCCACATAATCTTCTTTAGTCAAGACGTCTCCAAGTCGACTGCCAACCGATGGAAGGAGTTACTTGACCGTAGACCCGCCTTGCGATCTATGAATGCACAATACAGATTAATCCATCCCGGCCTTCTTTAAAGTCACTTACAAAGACAGAACTATGAATTTTGAAGATCCAGCTGACCTTCGAAAGTTTATTCATTCTCACAAAGGAGAACTAATGGAATTCAGCAAACCACGCGTGCTTTGCTACTACTTTCCTGAAGTGTTTTGCTCAATGTTTGGTCTGTTTGTTATTAATCTTGTTTAATATTTTCTTGTTTACTCCCTCTCTTGTTCCCTAGGTTTACCCTTTCCAATGTGGCTGATGTTCTTCCCTACCCATGTTGCCCTCATGTATGTATTGTATATCTTTATGGCCTCGTTCTACCCTTGTTGATGGTAAGCTCTGTTTATTTTACCTCACTCTATTTTCCTTTTCTATATACATATCCTACCCTTTTGTTTTAAACCCTAAATCTTTTATCCTGTCCCATTTTAGAATCTCTCTCTTCTCGGTGTTCCTCTATGGTGTGGTTGTATTGCTTCTCGCCTCCCTCCCTCTCACCTTAATGTCCTTTACCTTGCATTTTTTATGGCTAAAGTCTTCGGGCTTTGTGTCATCTTCTTCTTGATATCTCTTTTGGTGAAGTACTATCCTCCTCCTCTTCTTCCTGCTTTTGTTCTTTTTCTTTCTTTCTTTGTCTTCTTTTGCAATTCCGGGTCCTCGCACATTACTCCTCTCTTTAGACTTTTACTTTTTTTACTTCATATTTTTTCATTGTGGTTCCCTATGTCTTTTATTATATTCCTTCTCGCTTCAAGTTTGTATCCTTCTCCTTTTATGTTCTTTTCTTCTTTGCTGCATGATCCATCAGCTCCCCTGCACTTCTTCTATGTGCACCTTTTTGATCTCATGTACATATCTTTTAACTACCTGCTTATTAATGAGTCTCTTCTACTCAATGTTTTGCTTATATCTAGCTTACTTTCCATTTATCTATTTTTCTACGCCTCTTACTCATGAAAGGACTTCGTATTATAACCTGGAATGTTAAACGTTTGCGCAATCCTGTCAAAAAACAACGGGTACTATCCCACCTTGCAAGATTAAACTGTCAGGTTGCGATCTTACAAGAATCACAAGTTACAAGACTTATCATCGTTGCGCAAACAATGGGTGGACGAAAGTTTTTGCTCACCTGCTGTCAAAAATAAGAATGGAGCGATAATTTTATTTTATAAATCTTTGAATGTTATATTACAAAATGAGTTTACAGATACAAATGGTAGATGGCTATATTTAGATGTTAAAGTGAATAATCACCATCTTTCCTTCTGTAATGTGTATGGCCCAAATGGTAGATCTTTTTGGAGTGATTTTTTCACCTTTCTTTCCTCACACTTGGCTGAACATTTGAATTTGGATGGAGACTGTAATCAACTAATTGACCCCTTTCTTGATCGGAAATCCCATACCAGATACATTCCAAATAAGATGCAGAAAGAATTCCTTAAAACCATTACTTATAGGGGATTGATAGACACTTGGCGCATCTCTCACCCTGATGTTCTAGAATTTTCTTTCTCCTCACCTGTCCACAAATCGCACTCACGGATTGATTACATCTTTCTCGCACAACCTGCCTTACAATTTATGGACAAGGTTGAAATTGGCTCCATCCTTATTTCTGACCACGCTCCTATTATTCTTGATATGGATTACCCTTCTCCCTCTCCTACATCCAGATGATGGCGCTTTCATAATTCCCTTCTTTTAAACCCACAATTTTCTGAACAGTTCACCTCATTTGCACAGGAGTTTTTTCACCACAAAGACTCTTCGGTCTCTCAATTCCAATCTGTCTGGGTTGCCTTCAAAGCCTCCGCTAGGGGATTTATTATAGACTTTGTGTTTCAGAAAAAGAAGCAAGCCCTCTCTCATTCAACATTGCTTCTAAAACAAATCAAAACTTCGGAACATAAGTATTTCACTACTAATTGCTCCGATACACTACCTCTTCTTATTAAAGCTAAAATGCAATATAACAAATTATCTTGGGATTTGGCCTGTAACTCTCTTCTTAAAATTAATGCTAAAATGTACGGTGGTCGCAATAAAACAGGGAGATCTTTAGCAAATTATCTCAAAATTAAGAAACAAAAATCTAAAATTGTGGCCATAAAAGACGAATCAGGGGTTCTGCACCTCTCAGACTCTAACATACTTGAACGCTTCACTAAATATTACTCCTCCCTTTATACTCCTGAAACTTACCTTTCCCTAGATCTCATCGACTCCTTTTTTCAAAACATTCCTAATACACCAGATAGTACCCCCGATCTTTCAGCTCTTGGCGCCCCTATTTCGGCAAAGGAACTTATAGATGCTATTGTTCTTCTACCTAAAGATAAAACACCTGGGCCGGACGGTTTTACCGTTCGATTTTTTCTACATTTTAAAACATTGTTGGTTCCTCATCTCCTGTCATTGATTGACTCTTTTACACAAGTGATACTTTGTTTAATACCCAAGAAAGACAAAGATCCCTCCTTGTGCAAGAATTATAGACCAATCTCCTTAATAAACACAGACTTTAAAATGTATGCAAAACTCCTTGCCCTTCACATTAATAAGGTTATCCCCAATCTAGTTAATATATATCAATCTGGTTTCGTTAAAGGCAGGTCTATTACAGACAATTCTCGTAATTCCTTAACATCATACATTTAGCTTCAGAGTCTACTTCTCCCGTGGCGGCCATTACTTTGGATGCCGAAAAAGCGTTTGATAGGGTTTGTTAGGACTTTATATTTGGCTCTTTGAAATGGCATGGTTTTAGTCCCTGTATCATTAAACTTATAAGAATGTTATATTCGGCACCAACTACTTCTGTTTGGGTAAATGGACGTCAGTCCCAATATTTCCCTCTCCTTAGAGGAACTAGACAGAGCTGCCCTCTCTCTCCCCTTCTTTTCATCCTCACCCTTGAACCTTTCTTAGAGACTATTAGACGTTCAACACAATATACAGGTTTTCAATTTTCAAAATCTTGATATCAAATTGACCGCATATGCGGATGATATCTTATTATTTATTTCTAATCCTTCTAATTTTTAAGATTAACAATCGTGCCTTATTCTGGAAGGAATGGATTGACAAAGGTATCATTACTCCCCAACAATTGATGAACAATGGTTCTTTTATGTCATTTTCTGAACTTCAATCTTTGTATAGTGTTTCTCTGCAACATGTCTCCCATTATATTTTACTCAAGGATGTCCTTACTCGCTACTACCTACCTGCAAATCCTAGCGTTTTACACAAACACCCATCCCCTTCCCCTCTTTCTATTGCCACCATCTATAAGTTATTATCTCATTCCCCTGCTGTTAGAACCAAAGCCTACTTGGAATTATTATCGGAAAAAGGCTTAGGCCTTGACCTCCCTTTTCGCACATGGGACTTCCTTTAGTCCAAAATACACACTACTTCACGCTCAGCCAGCACTACACAGACTCTATACTATTTTTATAATAGATTATTTCTTACTCCTAGTGACCTTTATAGATTCAAAGTAATAGACTCTCCCAAATGCTGATCCTGCCCTGCAGAGAAAGGGGATTTTCTCCACATGTTTTTTCATTGTCCCCTTGTCAAAGCCTTTTGGTCTCGTATATGGTCCAAATTAAACAACATTTTATTGTCTAATATTCCCTTCCACATGAAACACGTTTTTTTGGGCAACCTCTCCCCCGCCTGAATCAATCATAACAATGAAGGCAACTTCATCAACGTATTTCTATCCATCTCCCTCCAGATCATCACTGCTAACTGGAAAGATACCACAAAAATCTCTTATCAAGCATGGTGGAATTTACTATGTCATCATCACAGAATGGATAGAGCTCACGCCACTACTACTTCTTTGTTGATTAAAAGAGACTTACTATGGTTACCATGAACTAATTTTGTATCTAGAATATCAAATTGATTCTTCTTGTTATATATATTGTTGTTTATTATATGCTTAACACCGCTCTTAAAATGTTTACTGTTGTACCTTTATTAGAACTCCTCTTTCTTTCTCTCTTCTTTATCCCCCCATTCTTCTCTTTTCCTTTTTCTTTCTTTTTTCTTCTCTTTTCTTCCTCTTGGCTTCAAAAAATCTATTTAAAATGCACTTTTTCCTAGTACTGTTTTTCTATTATAAGGATATTCCTTGATACTACTCCTCATAATATGTTTTATTGTATTAATATCCTGTTGCTTCCAGACTCTGTACTAATGTTTTATATTGTTTATAATATCAATAAAGCATTCTAAACTTAATTAAAAAAAGATACTCAGCATCAGCTGTCCTGGACTCAGAGCACTTATCGAGGAATATGTGATGTTACAACGCGGTCGTTACACCGCGGTACGTTATATCGCAGTTATTACATCGCAAGTCGTTACAACGACGTGCACTGGAGGGCGTTGGACATGGGAATAGTATGATTTACTATTCCAACTCCAGCCTACGTAACAATAGGGTAGGTGTTGTAATAGTAAATCATACTATTCCTTAGTGTATAGCGCCATCCAGTGCAAGTCGTTGTAACGACTTGCGTTGTATTCACCACGATGTAAACGTACTGTGGTGTAACAACCGCGTTGTAGAGGTGGTTCGCCCTTATCAAGATGTCAGACACTTGTTAGAGTCCATTGCCAGGGCAGCATTCATTTCTGGGACCCGTGCTAGGGCACAGACAGGAAATTGAACATTGTGCCACAGCCTAGGTCGGACACCTGTAGCCATGCGGCAGAAACAGCTACTGGGGTCCTGGCTTAGGCAGCCTGTGCCGACCAGGACTCCTGGCTGCTCCCTGGAAATCGATCTAATGAATGCAGCATCATTTGAGTCTGTAGGCCCTCTATCCTGCTTGGGGTCCGATCAAACACACTGAGAGGCCCCAGCGTAGATCTCAACAGCTATCAATTGTAATGTACTAAGTGTGTTACCGTCAGTGACTCGTGCAGTGCTAACCCAGCCCTGCAACCTTAGCCGTCGAGGTAATCAGTTTCTAGGTCGAGCCTGGAAAGCGCATGCCCTGCTCTATGAGGCATGCTGTATTCGAGTATGGACTTGAAGCCCCGCTCAGTCTCCGTATTGGCTTGTGTCATTGTCCTTCGTAAATGTTGGCTTCCGATTCGTTAATAGGCTTGTTAGTCTCTCCTTAGTACTGCCTTGTCTTAATTTGTAACCTCCCATGAGGACTGGTCCTTTTACTCGGTTGTTACATGGTAGGTCTTATTTAGTCTGTAAGCACTATTTTCTTTAATGACTTTTTCCTACGGCAGGCACAGCATGCTTTCCTGCCACCTTCAGCGCACCATGCATGCTTTCACTTTCCAAGCAGCCCAGGACAAAGGCGGCCGCTTCTATGAAAGGCAATAGGTCCCGCATTTACAAGAGTTTGAGATATTGGCATTGTAAATGACAATGCCTTTTATTTATGTGTTCATTTTCAAAACAGATAAATAAAAGGCATTGTCATTTACAATGCCAACAGCTTAAACTCTCACAAATGGAAGACTTATTGCATTGCAAATGTTTGTTCACTTGGTTGCAGGAGCTTTTTTCATAGGGGATAATCTGCTTTAAATTCAGCTTGCAACTTGTCTCCACTGACATGCGGGCAATTGGTGCTGCCTTTGCCTTTAAAATAATTATTTTATTTGCACTTGGTTGGGTTTTAAACAGCATGTTTATAGAGATTCTGTTCGAGTGGGTGGGAGCCGGCTGGCACGGGTTCCCCCCCACTACCACGCCTCCCCACTATGATCCTGACAAAGCACGGTGAAGGGCGGATGAGTCCCTTTCCGCCTGGCAGTCCCGGCCCAGACCGAACTGGTGGGGCAACAGGGTTGATGATTGACATTCAAAAATGAATATAATGGTATTCGAATTATCTGGTGAGTTTTTTAAGAGTCCTGCTCTGGCAGAGCGAACTACAGGGTACCGGCGGGGGCCAGCGTTATGAGAGACTGCAGGCACCAAATAAACTCTGGCAACCTCGTCCAACACTGATCATAAGAGGCCGTAGGCACCACCAAACTGAGACTGTCCCTCAGCCTCTGTGGCAGCGCTCACTCGAGAGCCAGTTTGTGAGAAAGGGTGCAGGCATGCACCGAAAAATGCTTTTGTTCCAACACTGGCGGCACCATCACTCCAGCCAGAAACTTAACCGCGATAACTGCAGCGGGCGACCCGCCCTAATTAGAAGTCACGTCTTGGCCGGCATTGGGCAAATGAAACATGGACACATTGTTTCGGTGAGTCTCCCCGACTTTGTGTCATGTGAATGCCAAATGAAGCCAGTGAGCCAGCCCGCTGTTCCTGCAGCAGTCAGAGTCTGTGAGAGCAGTGTGGACTATGCGTTGCTTTTCTCAGTTATAGCGCTCTGGCTTGACAGATTCAGGAGGTGCTATAAATGCTTCACTTTGCATTTTAGTGCGGTAATGCTGACCACCACCCCAAAATGCATTAGTTTAACGCCTGATGTGTGGTGGTACTTGGCAGGGCTTGGTCCTGTATGCCCATGAGAGTCCGCTGTGGTATTTACACAATGTTGATATCCTTACGCGTCATCATAGTAGGAAGATTGGTTGGGGGTAGGAATAAAAGCTGTGGGACAGTTACTTGTAGGTGGAGCATACAGGGCCGTTGAATCCATCTTTAAGGAGTTTCAATCCAGTACGGGCAGTTCGTGGTGTACTCGTCATTGGGTAAAGCTGCCACGTTGACCTGGTTAGACCAGGTCGATGAACCTGAACAGTCACTCGCTTTATTGTAAATCTTTATGCTTTAGAAATGCAATCACAATATTGAACTCAGCCACGCCTCCTTCATTTTATACATATATTACACTTATTAAGAATGTTTGGAAGTGCTGGCTGGGCCGAGACATTGCAGATGAGAAATGGGAGAGAAGCCTAAAGCATGTCAATCTGGTTACCAGAAACACAGGTTCAAATTTACAGAAATGAATTAGGTACTCTAGACATATTGGTGTCCCCTTTGGATTAGTATGATGTAGACAGGGGCTGCTGATATTTGGCCATGCGTCAGGTTCTCTTTTTTAACATGGTATGGGAGTGTATAGATTCTAAGGAATACTGGAAGATCCTTTTGGAAATCTTCAATAAAGTCTCGGGTCTTGTAAGCGCATTGGGCCCACTGAAGAGCCTGTTTGGTCAGACTAGAAGGTCCAAATTACTTAAGTAAAAACAAAGGTTCACAGATTTGACTTGGGCAATTGCCAAGCAAAATATAGCCCGTCCATACATAAATGGATAAAGGATGTTGAAAAATGTGCCTGGGCAGAGATCACAACACTAACTTCTCTATGGAGCCTAAGAGTACCAATAAGACCGGGATACTTCAGACGATACAATGCTTTAAGAAATTTCTAACTCAGTCAAAAACATCAAAATTCCAAAAGGACCTGAGAATGTTTCTTTGGAGGGCACTTTCCTTATTAAAAACCTGGATTTCAGCCAAAATTAGATAAAAAAAAATCAGATTGTTTCACATCACATGGCTAATCTTCTGAATCAAACAACAGTGACTCTTAATACAAGAAGCCATGGGGCTAGGACAAGCAATTGCGAATAGGACAGGGATTCCAAAGACATACCTCCTAAACTACTAGACTTCGAGCAGTAACATGTGCCATAAATCAATTGAATGATGTGAAGAATCACACATACAAAAGCCTTACAAAAAGAAATGGCAATGAAGGAGATCTCAGAACTTGACACAATTGTAATAAAGCCAGCTGACAAATGAGGAGCCATTGTGATTCTGCCAAGAGAGATGTATAGAGCACAACATTTGACCCTAACAAGAGAGCCTACAAATGACATCACAACTGGGTAACCAAACACAAAGCAGTATCCCTACAAGAAAAAAAATCAGAACATCCCTTACTTTTATATTCTACCTAAAATGCATGAGGGGAAACACCACCCACCCCCAAGAAGACCCACAGTTTCATGCATTGGGACAATAATGGAACCTATATCAAAATTCACCGACCATTATTTGAAGACCCTGGTGTCACAGATGCCTTCATATGTGAAAAACACCAAGGATGTATTGGATTTTGAACCTACGTCTAAAACTCTTATGACAATGTATGTTGAAGTTCTTTATAAAAGTATTCAATCGCTCTAGTGGATTTTACGTTGTATTATGTACACGTGGCACTGAAACTAAATTATTTTTTAAATTTGAAGACCAGTTGTTTCTGAAAGTGCAAGGTACTTGAATGGGCTGCACATTAGTATGTGCATATTTATGAAATGACATATATTCTCAACAATACAAAAACATATTCTAAACCACATCAGAATTTGGAAACTCTACATTGACATCATTTTCATCATTTGGAGACGGAGTGAGACAGAAGCACTGGTTTTCAGTAATTATATTAACACAAAGGAAACGTTTCTGAGATTCACTGTGACCTTGAGTAAGACAAAAATTTATTTCTTGGATCTACACATATATCTTCGGAAAATCAACCTCAAAACCAAAGTATACTACAAACCCACAGATCACAACAATCTGCTCAGATATCCTAAATCGCTGTGTGATAATTTACCTGTGGGACAATTTCTCAGGCTCAGAAGGAATTGTACAAACAAGAATACTTTTAATATCCATGCTACCTCACTTAGAAGGGAAACTCAACGAAAAATAGTATTATGACAAGATTATAGTGCTATGAAAAGAGCCCTTAGCAAACCATGTGAACAAGTTCTCCAAACTTTCAGAAAAAGCAAAACAGATAGTTTGGTTTGCTTTACCACATTCAGCCCTCTCTCCCATCACATGAAAAATAATGTAAATTAGCCTTGGAAAAGTCTCACACATTTTTTCAAAACAAATGTTTTCCTTCAAGCGTGATTGTTCATTGATGGACTCTTTGGTCCATACCAGACTTAGAGCCATGCCACAGACAAATATGCAAAGAATGGCTTGGAATCTTCCACCCGTAGTTAGTCATTTCCCGTGTGAGCTAGAAGCTGATGTAATGTACGGGAAACTCCACACACTGCAACTTAAACAAGACGATTACAAAGCATTGGCTACGGACAGGGCTAAAAGTCTGGGTAGAGAAAAGCTGGGTAGAATATACGACCAGGGAGACAAAGCAGGAAAATTGATCATGTCACTCGACAAGAAGGAATGGGTTAGTGGGCTGGTACTTGAGCTCATAGGAGCTGCCGGTGAATGCCTGGAAAATTGATCATGTCACTCGACAAGAAGGAATGGGTTAGTGGGCTGGTACTTGAGCTCATAGGAGCTGCCGGTGAATGCCTGACTGACCCACAAGACATTGTAAACCAATGCGCAACTCACTATTGCGCTGTATACTGCAGTGCTGCGCCATTTCCTTAAGGGGGACTCCCAGTATCTATTACAAGATATAACGCTCCCTTCCCTGTCTGAGGACGAACGTCACTTTCTGGAAGGGGAATTGACGAAGGACGAAATAGCACAAGCCATTAGGTCCTTGCACTCAGGAAAAGCCCTTGGCCCCAATGGCATCCCCATTGAGCTGTACAAACTGAAACCCGACAAACTAGCCCATATTTGCGGGCCATGTTTGAAGAAAGTAGGGACCTGGGTATCCTGCCCATGGATCAAAGAGTTGTCACATTAATCACTATTCATAAGGAGGGCAAACTGAAGATTGACTGTGCCTCTTATAGGCCGATTTCCCTACTCAATGCGGAGCCCAAAATCATCGCCAAGCTCCTCACGAATCGCCTGGTCAAGGTGATCGGCGGCTTGGTCCACCCTGTTCAGTCAGGGTTCCTGCCGCACCGAAACACCGGCTTGAACTTGCGCAGGGTACACGGGTGTTGGGGAGAGCAGCCGTGATTCAAGAAGCAGGAATAACCGTATCATTGGATGCGACCATGGCATTCAATACTATCGAATGGCGGTATCTCTTCACAGTCCTTGCAAAACTTGGATTTGGCCCGGGCTTCACTCAGTGGGTGCAACTCTTATATTCGGAACCCCTGGCACAAGTTGTTGTTAACAATAAGAAATCTGACGTGTTCGACCTGGGCTGAGGGATCCGCCAGGGATGTCCTCTCTCGCCTCTTCTCTTTACCCTTGCACTGAAGCCACTTGCGGAGTTGATCAACAAAGACCCAGTGATACGAGGTCTGCGTTGGTCCCCCGATCGGGAGGACCGTATTTCTCTATACTCAGACGATATACTGCTGTATTTAGCCTCCCCGAAAACATCACTCATTGCAGTTGTGGACATCCTGGCGATATTTAGGAGATACTCTGGGTTTTCCATTAACTGGAATAAGTCCCTCCTATACGTCCTCAAAGCCACGGGGCTGCCCCATCCAAACCAACACAATAGGCTTTACTTACCTGGGGATTTTTGTTTACCTGGATCAGACACTCCGTTTCAATCGCAACCTTCTTCCACCACTGCAAAGGTTGAAAAATGACATTGCAAGCTGGGAAACACTCCCGCTCTCACTTCTGGGGAAAGCAGCCCTTTTGAAATGATGTTCCTGCACACTTTCTATATGCACTAAAGAACTCCCTGACCCTGTTCCAGAGTTGTACATCAAAGAAATCGAGGGCTTGCAACTGGACTTATTATGGGACGGGAAGCCCCGGATAGCCTTAGCCAAACTCACACTGAATAGGTACGACGGGGGAATTAGTATCCCTGATATAAAAAAATACTATTGGGCAGCTCACCTTGCGACTATTAACCACAGCACTTATGGCTGCCCGGACGATCCGGGATATGCCATTGCTATGTGGCTCCTACCAGGAGGGAACTACAATAGGGTGCTCTACTCAAAACCCAAACATGACTCCCTCACTGGGCCGACCAAACACTCGGTCCAAGTGTGGCATACTGCAAACAAGTCGCTGGGGTGGGACCAAACACTCAGGCTGGCGAGCCCCCCTATGGGACTCAGAGAAGTTGGGCAACTTGTGGAGGACAAAAGGGTTCGATAAATGGGACCTCATTGGGATTTCACAGATCAAAGATATCTGGGTGAAAGGCGATGTGATAATGTTCGCCTCCGTGCAACAACAGCATTACCTAGCAGACTCGGAATGCTTTAGATCAGAGGTCTTCAATCTGGGGGGCGCGACCCCCAGGGGGGTCGTGGAGTCCTTTGAAGGGGGTCGCAGATTCTGTTCCTGGCTTGGGCTGATGAGGGTGCTCACGGCGAGGCCTAATTCACACCGAGGTGTGAAAAACATCGAAGCCTCATTAACAAGTAAAAGACTTGTCAAGTACTCGGGTGTGGCTGTGTGTGTCCCTGAAGCCGTTTTGAGCTGGGGGAAGTGGGGGAGGGGGGCTGGGGGAGCAGGCTGTAGTGTAGCCTGCCCTTTGAGGTCAATGGATATTGCGCGCCTGGAGCTGTGGGTCCTGTGACACATCCCCCGCCCCCAGCCGGGAGGCACAGAGATGCCCTCCCATGATCGGGAAAGAAGGAAAAACACGCAGCGAGATACTGACCCCCCCCCCTCCCCCATGAGAAAGGCACACAAAAGGTGGGTGAATGAATGATGGGTGGATGGATGGATGTAAGGATGAAGGATGGATGTGTGAAAAGGTGGTTGGATGAATGATGAATGGGTGGATGAAAGGGTGGATGGATGAAAGGGTGGATGGAAGGAAGGATGAAAGGGTAGCTGGATGAAGGATGTATGGATGGATAAAAGGTTGCATGGATGAATGATGGATGGATGGATGGATGTGTGAAAAGATGGGTGGATGAATGATGGGTGAATGGATGGATGAAAGGGTGGATGGATGAACGATGGATGTATGGATGGATGGATAAAAGATTGCATGGATGAATGATGCATGGAAGGATGTGTGAAAAGGTGGGGGATGAATGCTGGGTGGATGGATGGAAGGGTGGATGGGTAAAGGATGGATGTATGGATGGAAGGATGAAAGGGTGGATGGATGAAGGATGAATGTATGGATGGAAGGATGAAAGGTTGGATGGGTGAAGGATAGATGGATGAAGGATAGATGTATGGATGTAAGGATGAAAGGGTGGACGGATGAAGGATGGATGGATGGATGAAAGGGTGGATGGATGGAAGGAAGGATGAAAGGGTGGACGGATGAAGGATGGATGGATGTATGGATGGATAAAAGGTTGCATGGATGAATGATGCATGGATGGATGTGTGAAAAGGTGGGGGGATGAATGATGAGTGGATGGATGGATGAAAGGGTGGGTGGATGAAGAATGGATGTATGGATGGATAAAAGATTGCAAGGATGAATGATACATGGATGGATGTGTGAAAAGGTGGGGGATAAATGAAGGATGGATGGAAGGATGAAAGGGTGGATGGATGGAAGGAAGGATGAAAGGGTGGACGGATGAAGGATGGATGGATGTATGGATGGATAAAAGGTTGCATGGATGAATGACACATGGATGGATGTGTGAAAAGGTGGGGGATAAATGATGGATGGATGGATGAAAGGGTGGGTGGGTGGATGGATGAAAGGGTGGATGGATGATGGATAGATGTATGAATGGGAGGATGAAAGGGTGGATGGATGTATGGATGGATAAAAGGTTGCATGGATGAATGATGGATGGATGTGTAAAAATGTGGGTGGATGAATGATGGGTGGATGGATGGAAGGGTGGATGGGTAAATGATGGATGTATGAATGGAAGGATGAAAGGGTGGATGGATGAAGGGTGGATGTAAGGATGAAAGGGTGGATGGGTGAAGAATAGATGGATGAAGGATAGATGTATGGATGTAAGGATGAAAGGGTGGACTGATGGATGGTGTATGGATGGATAAAAGGTTGCATGGATGAATGATGCATTGATGGATGTGTGAAAAGGTGGGAGGATGAATGATGGGTGGGTGGATGGATGAAAGGGTGGGCGGATGGATGTATGGATGAAAGGGTGGATGAATTAAGGATGCATGTATGGATGGGAGGATGAAAGGGTGGATGGTTGTATGGATGGATAAAAGGTTGCATGGATGAATGATGGATGGATGTGTGAAAAGGTGGGTGGATGAATGATGGGTGGATGGATGGAAGGGTGGATGGGTAAAGGATGGATGTATGGATGGAAAGATGAAAGGGTGGATGGATGATGGATGGATGGATGGAAGGGTGGATGGGTAAAGGATGGATGTATGGTTGTAAGGATGAAAGGGTGGATGGATGGATGAAAGGATGGATGGAAGGAAGGATGAAAGGGTGGACGGATGAAGGATGGATGGATGGATGTATGGATGGATAAAAGGTTGCATGGATGAATGATGCATGGATGGATGTGTGAAAGTGTGGGTGGATGAATGATGGATGGATGTGATGAGGTCTAACAGGCGCATTTATGATTGTCAAAAGATGATGATGAGGAGTACCAGTTTCTAGAATCTTTTGTCAGAAGGGGGTCCTTACCCCTAAAAAGATTTTACAAGGGGGTCTCGGCATCAAAAAGTTTGAAGACCTCTGCTTTAGATTCACACAGATTCGCCATGCCCTACGATCACATATCCCAACAGGCTCCTCCCCCCCTGGAATCCTCTCCACTTGAAGATCGACTGCTAGATGGCCACCTGCCTGAACAAACTATATCTTTAACTTACAAGCAATTAATCAATAATATGGCTGATCCTCTCCGGCCGCTCCGCTCCGAGAAAAATGGGTGAGGGGTGGCATTGAGCTAGATGATGAGGAGTGACAAGAGGTAGTGTCATTCCCGAAGGTGGTGGCAATCTCGGCTAGACTCCGATTAGTACAACTCAAAACTCTCCACAGAGTGTATATCACGGGACCCGGTTTGGTGCGTATGGTAGAGCTGAGAGAGGAGACTGTAAACGACAATGTGTGCACATTTATGCACATAAAATGGGATTGCGACCACATACAAACATATTGGCGTAAAATACGCGACATTATCAATGAAGTGCTCACGTCTGTTCGGAGGCACGGAGGTGTCTTCTCAACGTGTGGGAACCTACAGACCTCAACAACTATGCAAACCAATGGGTCACTCTGTGACTAATGCTAGCAAATAGGAATATTGTACAATTGTGGGGAGCCCCACATCCACCTAGAGTAGAAGCATGGGAAGCAGACCTAGATTGGTGTATGTATAGAGAAAAGCCAGTATATGTGGCACGAGGCTGCCCTAGGAAGTGTTCACGGGTATGGAATCCCTGGAATGCCTACCGAGGGAATATCTGCAACGAACCACATAGTATTGATCTGGACGAGCCTCCTACCCCATAAAATGTTTTCCCAATGTACTATTATGCAATGTTATTTGATAATATTTTTGCTATCAAAAAGGTGTAATTGGTTTCCTCTGTACTGTATATTTTATGCCAATGAACGTTGACTTAATAAAAAGAAATATAAAAAGAAATTCATTCAGCAAAAGCTGCCATCAGGAAACTCCACTGACTGCCGGTTAAACAACGCATCATCTTCAAGGCCTTATGCACAGCCTATAAGGCCCTTCATGGGTAAGGCTTTTCCTACTTCAAGAAGAACGTGAGGTGGTACACGCCGGGCAGAACACTACGCTTTTGTTCGGCCTTGCATTTGGTGGTGCTATCCTTCAAATGATTCTCGTAGGGTGTCAGAAGCCTCTTCAGGTCCACACCATTACATTGGAACCACCTCCCTCATGATCTCAAAGTAGCTGCATCTCTTTCTCTATTAAGGATATTGCTGAAAACCTGGCTCTTTCACTGAGTTTCACCTCTCCTTATCTCACACAGCACCAAGACGCCTCCAGGAAATCATAGCGCTTAACAAAACTATTCATTCATTCATGCGGTGTTCGCCTCAAATACAGACAGCCCAAACTCACTCATTTTTAGCTGGCCAGCAGGCAGGAGGATTCGTAGGTGTGCATGCAGGCACATCCCTTTGATGAAGTAAGTGGGCCTGATGTGTGAGATGTATGTTGGCTATTTTTAGCTGCATTTCCCTGGGCACCCATGATCTATAGTGATGCACCCTGCAAGGCGAGCGAGCATGTTTCAGTCCCACTGTGCAGGGTGAGAGAGACTTGCGACCATCAAAGTCCTAATCACAATTGGCATGTGTTCTATGCACCACTACTGCTGTTTGTCAAAACGAGCAAAAATGTGCAATGTGTCTAATTTCTTGTGTATGTTTGATAAAGTCTGTAAGCAGTTAAACAAGAACATTGGGTTCTACGCGAGAAAAAACATTCACTGGCTCAATGGAGATTAGTACTGAGATGTTTTGCACCGTAATAATGTCATTTTATCATATAAGACTTTCTCTTACCCCCACACTATGTTTTTTAGCTTCAGTGTGTGACTAGAGGGGAATGCTTCCCTGTTCTGACCAGTAAGGTTTCAAATCACCCTGAGCCTAATATTAATGAGTCAGCTTCGAACAAGGGTTGTCTGTTGTAACTTGAAAAACACCAAGATCTGTAATTAATGTTTATTTTTCTTTCCACTGGATCCAATACGTCCACTCATGTTTGTGATTTAAATTCTGTTGTATGAGTTGGATATCTGTATCCTAGTAAAATCAATAATAAATGAATGTCTCCATCGCATATATTATAATTTTACATATTTGTATGTAGCTCAAGACACAAGTGAATTTATGTACATTTATTAGGTGCTAAAGGAGAACATTTAATCCATTTTATACTGGGAAAGTCAAGTAAGTGTAAATATATTAGTGTTACCTGGGATAACCAAATGGAATATGTTTTACCTGTTACAAGTAGTAGGAACATTACTTTATCGGGGGATTGTTAAAGGTTACTAAGGGCTAAAGGACGTTCATTGTTGTATTAGTATTAGTAGAAGTTATTGATTTCAATAACATGTCAACATTGTTCATTAGCGCTTGTATTCCACTATTTCTTTTTCAACGTTCTTTTAAAAACCTATTTCTCATGTATTGCATTTCTATTACAGGATACAGGTACATCCAACTGCCGGAAATGAATATACATCGGATGAGACTCTGGGCATACTGATGCCTTCAACACATTGTGTGGCTGAAGACACATAACAAATTCTCTTTAAAGATGTGTCAGGTGATGACACCGCACAGGAAAGGGTGAACGTTCCTTTGAGCAAATCAAAAGAATGTAGTCAAGTTAAAGAAACTCAAGCGACTAAATCAACTATACTGGATCCAGATTTTTAAAAATTTGATGAAAAATAATTGGAAATAGAGCAGTGCTTGCAGACGTTGTGAAGCACACTGCGTCCAATTTACATAAAGATTTAAAACAAATCTGCCCAAGTGACATAAGAAAGGATATGATAATTTTAGCATCAAAGGCATGTTGAAAACCATGTCATGCATGAATGACATATGTGTTGCTAAATCTTCTATGGAATATTTTTTGGGAAAACATTGAAAACATGATATCTGCACTTCGTACATCAATTTTGTATGTTAAAGCCCATTTACATCAACAAATGGAGGCATTAAATTCAATTGGGAAAAACATCACAATTCTCACAGTAGAAGTGAAAAAAATGTACAGGAGCGTCTGAAAAACTCAGTTACAGCTTTAAACAATTTTATGTCAATATTCTTGTTATTCTCTTCATTACTTCTCTGTTCTCCTTTTTATATTTTTACATAGACATTTTTGAACGTGTTAATGCATATATTTATTTTTAAATCAGTATTAAAAGACAACCTTATTCTTTTCACCTTGCATGAATAAAATATGTTTTCATAATGTATGTGGAACTTTCCCATTTAAGTACATAATCAGATTATTTTCTTGTGATCATTCAAGTGAATGTTCAATTGAACACTTGTTTCTTCATATAAAAAAACAAAATCTATATTAATGTTTAGCCTTAATTACCAAATCAAAATATAATATCATGTGATCTTTGTGCACCAGACAGGGCTGTCCCTTATGGCCTCTGCTTTTTGCGGTGGCAGTGGAGCTGCCTGCATGCTGTGTCAGGTCAGGAGACTACTATCAAGGCTTGATGGTCGGGAGGACAGCTATTTATTGCCTTGTATGTAGACGACCTCCTGTTATTCCTCCCTGACACAGCCACGGACCTTGTGAGGGCCAGTCGGCTATTGGAGGTATTCGGTTCACTGTCTGGACTGAAGGTCAATTGGCAAAAATCAAAGCTGTTCCCCACTGTAGTGGAACGTGCCCTGCCCGAGGGCCTCACGCTGCTACAATTGGAATCCCAGTACCTAGGAACTAAGATTTTCCATGAATCAGCTGACTTGCTGAATGGGAATGTTGAAGGGGTAGTCCGCACACTTAGAGTGATTGCAAACTTTTAGGCAACTGTTGCAAAGTCATCCAGTGCCCTGGGCACCCCCCCCCAACTTTTTGCTGACTGGAACTGGTGGTAACTGACTCTGACTGGCCCTGGGCTCTGTTTAACCAAACCCAGGGCCAGTGCCAAGCTGAAAGGAACACATTAGAATACAGTTAAGACACCCAACATACACTAGGGTATACCATGGTATGGTGCGGTACCCCTGTAATTGGCATGACCTACTCCATAAGCCCCTAGTATATATTAGGGCAGGGGATTGAAACTACCTAGAAGTCCCCAGTATCCTGGGGCATGGCAGTTGAGAGGCCAGCAGATTTTCTGCACCAGCATGTGTGCAGTGCTGAAGCCTGAGGTCAGTTTAAAAGCAGCACGGGTTGCCAGGGCTGCTTTTAAACAGTAAATTGTGCCCAAACTTGACTTTGGTATAAACCTACAATGTTGTGGCATATTAAGAATTCCCAGGGTCTTCCCTGGTATCCCAGAGGTGGGGGGTCTGATATCTATAAGATGCACCATTATAAAATGAGTTTTCATATACTTGGGTAAAGTGACATTTTAAATTTCACTACCCACATTGTTTTACAGTGCTGCTCAAATTCGACTTTGATGCTAGAAGCACTGGGTAAGGAGGATCTGCAATATTTCTGCAGGTTCAGAACCCCTGAAGTCTCCCCTAGTTGCACAGGGGGCGGGGGTCCTGTAGAAATTAGGGAAATACTTATAAAATATGTTTTTATAAGCCCTGGTGCTAGAAAACGGGCCCAAGTCATTTTCCCCATTGCAAACCTCATGGCCCATAGGTTAACATGGTAGGAAGATATTGATTAATAAATATTGATAGGAAAGGACTAGAAGGACCATTCAAAGACTTCCCAGAATGGTAGTAATAAATCCAACAATATTATATTGTTGAATTTCTCCTAAAGTGTACATACAATAAGTTAAAATGTAGTGTAGTTCCTATATTCCCAATAGGCTCTGCGCATTGGAATAGTATATCCTATAGATTAGAAGTAGGACTGAGGTCGACTAGTTCTCTATCGAATATAGTAGACTTAATTGTGTGTGCCAGCTAGCTCAGAGGGCACTAGAAACGTTCTCGAATTCACAAGAAGGGATTAGTCTCTGACTACCGCATAAACATGACAACTTTGTTTCCCCTAGATAAAACGTATCTTCAGAGTCATGGAAACAATAGATAGATATTTCACTCAGTCAATCGTGAAGCTTCGTTTCACTAGAGGTGCAGAGAAAGTAGAAAGACGGGCGTTTTATTGAACAGTCTTTTTACTCAAGCATAAGAAATGAACTGCTACAATCGTAACACTGTTTGTAAAATATAATGCGCACAGTATAAATAGTAGAATAAAATAATACTGTAAGAGCATTGTATGGTTCCTAAACCATATATAAATACATACATAAATAACAGAGGCTAAAAGTACTCAACTGGTGCTTCTAAAATACACCTACCCCGGCGTACCTAAACTAAGCTTAGTACGAGGGAAGAAGTAAGTGAGGTGTAGCATAAATGTAGTATTCTTTTGCCAAGAATCTGCCCAAGATTTCTCTAAGGGTCTAATCAGCTCCATACCTTAGTTTAGAATGGAGAAGGTCAGTCTCTGGACTTGATTTCCCAACAACCCGCAAGGGTAGCTTGGAAACACTGGAGCTGGATTTCTCGGCAGGAGAAAAGACAGCGTCTGCTGGAGGGTCGGCTTACTTCGGCACTTGCTGTAGCAGGGCGCGTCGGGCAAGTAGATAGTCGAACTGCTCCAAACCACTGTGTGTTTGCTTGGGCGAGTGTGGGCATATTTATACCTTGAAGGTGCCGACTTTGACGTACAATTGGACATAATAACGTCATCAAAGAGTCTTAGTTCTTTGAAAACTCCATGAGTTCTTGGACAAATCAATATTCAAGCAAGGGGAAGTCCCCGGCTGCTGAAGCTGAGTTTTCCAAGAAATAGTTGTGGATTTTCGGAAGTAGTGGAAGTAGCCCTGCCGTATTTGGATTGCATGAGCTATGCCTAAATATGGTTATGGTTTCTTATGCCTATATAAGGATATGGTGATTTATACCTATATAAAGGCATGAATTGCGAAAATTAGAATAGGGTCCTAAAATGATACATAACAATGAGACTTTCTCGTTTGTAAGTCCAAATTCAGCCTTCCAGTGGTCTGCTCAGATTGGTCAGAGTTAAGTGGATTAGCCAGGCTGCTTTGAAGAGGTGATAAGGAACCCCTAGGGTTTGCACTCTTCACGGCGTTTATCACCCACCCGGCGACAACCTTACCTTCTCCCAGCAAATCATGGATATGATCTCAACCAACTCCGGGCGACAACTCACACAAATATACCTTGGTGACTTCAACCTCCACTGGAACGATCATAATGATGCGGTGGTAAAAGGTCTGAAGAATTTCCTTAACGCCCTTGACCTCACTCAAATCTGCAATAGTCCAACTCACAAGAAAGGCTCTATCCTCGACCTTATCATCTCCAAAGAAGCCTCTATCCAACTCGAATCTATCCAACCCTGTGACTGGTCAGACCATCATATTATCACATTCTTCATCAATGAAAAAGTTAAATTTAACCCTGTTCAATCCGCCAGGCCCAAAATCTGGAAAAGAGACATGAAAAAACTAAACTCAAACTCTCTGCCCCCCAACAGCTGCAACTCACTACTTCCTCCTACTGGCGTTAAGGACGTCCAATCCTTGACTGATCACTATCTTAATACTATGTCCTCAATAATTAATGAAGTCGCACCCTTGCAGCTAAAAAAAGCCTCCGCAAAAATCTCCAATCCCTGGTACGACGGGAGTCTCAATGACGACAGACGCGCCATGCGAATGGCAGAGCGCACTTGGAGATCAGCGCCCTCTGCACTGAACCTAAAAACCCTGAAGAAAAAGAGAAATGCCTACTTCAGGAAAATAAAACGCTCAAAATCAGTCTTCTTCAGCCGTCAGCTTGACCTAGCCAAAAATCGTCCGAGAAAGCTGTTTGAGCTTATCCGAACGCAATCCAAAGAACACCCCCAACCTCTTAACACTATGGGTGAAGCTCCCTCCTGCGAAGACTTCGCCTCTTTCTTTATCCAAAAAACTGACAACATAAAGAATGATCTACTCATGGATGCAAGCCGCTACCCCAAACCCCACTGCATAGCACCAACTAAACCAAAAAACAATGCCACCTGGTCAACCTTTGTCACCTACACGGAAGAAGAAATTGGCAAACTGCTCAGCACTCTGAAACCTTCCAATCACCTCACTGACCCCCTTCCTGCTAACGTTGTCAAAGTCCTTACCCCGTCGCTCCTTCCACTCTGGACTAAAATCATTAACAGCTCACTTCAACAAGGGTCCATTCCCGACTCCCTCAAAGTTGGACAAGTCACACCCTTGCTAAAGAAACCTACAGCCGACCCCTCAGACCTCAACAACTACCGCCCCATCACCAACATTCCGACTCTTGCCAAACTGCTGGAAAAATGCGTACAAATACAATTGTCTAAACACATTACTCAGTTTGATCTTCTCAACTCTCATCAATCAGGCTTCAGAGCAAATCACAGTACTGAAACTGCTATGACTCACATAATCGATGACGCCCTCCAAATCCTAGATCATAACGATACCTGCCTCCTCATCCTCCTTGATCTCTCCTCCGCATTTGACACCGTCAAACATGAGAATTTACTCGAACTATTAAACACAAGAATGGGCCTATCTGGAACTGTGCTCAAATGGTTCACGTCCTTTCTGCATAACAGGTCGCAGAAATTCAAGAGCAACAACCTGATGTCCGCGCCAAGACCTGTATCGCTAGGCGTACCACAAGGATCCTCCCTATCCCCAACTTTGTTCAACCTAGTTATGGAACCTCTCACCACCTTGCTACAAGAATCCAATGTACACTTCCACATGTATGCTGATGACACCCAACTTTATCTCAAACTTCAATCACCCAATGACATCACGCTCTTGAACTCAACGATCAGTAGCACCCAATCCTGGCTGGCCGCTAATCATCTCAAACTTAATGCCCTCAAAACAGAGTTCCTTTTGATCTCACCTCCCGCGAAGATCACTACCGCACAAATGTGGCTTAAACACCTAACGGCACTCAATGTTCAACCCACCATCGTGGACTCAGCAAAATCCTTGGGCATAACACTCGACACCAATCTCAGCATGCAGGAACACATCAACAAAGCAACTAAGGGAGCAAATTACCAAATCAACACCCTTAGGAAACTTAAACCCTTCCTTCCAGCCAAAGACTTCCAAACTGCTGTACAATCACTTGTCATACCTCGAATAGAATACGGCAGCACCGCCCTCTGCGGTCTCCCCTTAGCTACTACGGCACCCATAAGAGCCTCTTTAAACGCCGCAGCGAGACTTATCACTGGATCAAAAAAACACTCACACATTTCCCCTGACTTCAAATCCCTGAACTGGCTGCCTTTTGAAGCCAGGTACACCTGAAAATCGCTTGTTTGACGCACAAGGCTGTCCACCTTAGCTTGATAGAGCGCGCAGTTCTCCCGGGTCACCGAGGTTCCCAATTCTTTACACGCACTGGGCCCTGGCGTGCGAATTTTCCAGACACCACACTAATAATTTGGGTGAACCGGGAGAGGATTACTATAGTTTCTCCTCCTGCACGCTGCTATGAGTAATTAAGGTTTGGTTTCACCTCTGCATACCATGTACCCGACTTACCACAGGCACAATTCTTATGACGGATCTGGAGCTATAAGGGAAATAGCAGACAGGCCTAAAATCAGATACTCTTTATAATCAATACAATACTTATCCACAATTTCTGTAAAATGACCACAGACACCTGAGGATGTTTAAAACTTTATGTAAAGTTCAGAGAGAATATGACAAGGTAATAAGTGATAGGCAGAATAATGCGTCTAACATCAAAATCAACACCATAAAATAGCTATAGATTAATGCTAAGACCATTTGGGTATATGGGAAGACTAGAAGGTAGGAATTTTAGAACAAAACTAGTCACTGCAACTTTATACTAGAACATAGGATGTGGATGGGACCTAGAACACGTACTTAACCTAAGTGATTTAAAACTATTCTTACTATGTTCACCGCAATCAGGCTAAAGGTAAGGGAAAAATTGGAACATACTAATACAATATAACAGTTGGTAATTTTCTAAGGGAGGGGAGAGAATTGGAACAATTCTAAACAATTGCATATAACTCGTTCTCAAGGTGATAGAGCAATATCACAGTCAAGAGTGCTTTATTAAGAAAATAGAGAGAGGAGAGGAAGAGAGAGAGACGCAAACCCACAGGTTAATAATTACCTAGGTCTGAGAGAAGACTAACCCTGGCCACGGGTCAGTTGGAAGGACGGGGACAAGGACCCTCAGGAAGGAATGCCAGAATGCGAGCAGGTACAGCTCACGGACAGTAAGGACAGGATACCCCTCAGGATTTGGGATCAGGACTGGGCTCACCAAGGTACGACCAACACCCACAGCTTCAGAAGCAACGCCAGCGTTACCCCTCTCTGCAAGTAATCCGCCAGTAACCCCGATTGGGTTTTTCGAATTTCCCAGCAAAGTGCTTCGCCAGCACTTAAGATTATTTCCACCCCTTAGGAGTTTGTGGAAAGTATGGACAGAGTGCTCCGCAGCACTTCAGATTGAGCACCTATAGAGTTCGTAGGGTCAGTGACAGGTCTGCTACTCGGACAAGTCGGACAATTTTCCTAAGCTAAACTAGGGCAATTATACTGTTTTGGGGGCCCTTAGACCACCCACTAATGTTGCAAGTGACAGTTTCTCACATTATGATTGGTCAGGAGAGGTGGTGCGGTCATTACCACCTCCTAGAATTCAATTTTCTCATCCCAAATATTAAAATTTTCCTACCCGCCCCTTGGGTTCACGTTCCCATGCATAGAGTACAGCAATATAGAAAAAGTTCACAATAGGTAGCAACAGAGTTGCATCGTCCAAGGTAAGATTTCGTCTTCCCAGAGATGTTCCCAGGCGCATTGTGCTTCAGGAGCCAGCTGGCTTGTTTCAGCTTCTGCGCAGTGGAGGTTTTCTCCGGTCATGTGACGGTGCCCAGCAGAGCCTCAAGTATGGCTCCGCTCCCGATTTCCCAGCCCCAGAGACGCGGTACATGAAAAGTAAGCGAGAACGAATTAAAATCACATATAAAACGATTACACTGTATACCATGATAAAATACTAACCAACCCTTATTTTATAATGACTATAGCATTATTGGTTTAATGCGAAAAGACAGATAGGCTGAAGCAGCGGTAGCAAGCGGAGAGCGTGGTGAGAGACAAGCGGCCATGTTTGCAACAGTGCGCATGAGCACAAACTCCCTCCAGAATGCGAGTGCGTCACATCACATGGGTATGACCGACGCATGCGCAGACTGAATTTCAGCGAAACAGCGGTTTCTAGTGCAAGCTTCGTTAGTATGAGAAAAGACATACAAGCAAGCATCCTGGGGACACCCGCGTGTTTGGGAGAACACTTAATAAATGACGAACAATAGTGTTAATATGATTATACGATTTAGGCAAGGGTTTTGTATGAGAGCAGGGCGCTTGCACGCGAATCCCAGCTCCATCAATCCCCTCTTTGATGATATTTACTATCATCACCACATAGAAGGAAACAGATGCCAACTTTTCTCATTCATCCATATCATTCATCTGAATTTCAACAAATTTATCGTTGAGTTTTCTTGCAGCTTCTCTATGAGAGTGGTGATTTTTCACCTTTTTGTAAATTTCACTCTTTAACTCCTCTAATTCTAAATCATTAATATTTCTTTTCACCCCCCTCTTATTTACAGTATATTTCTTTTTGCACTTCTGGCATTTGCAGCAGATAAAAATTATTAATACAACTACACCTATTATAACGATTGGCATCAGTATTTTCCACAAAAGACTTCTACCTAGGTTAGTAAACCAACTACCTACAGAGGAGAGACCTCCAGTCAGTCTCGTCCAAGCACTGTCAACCTCCAATGGTTTGAGTTCCTTTTCCAAATTAGTTATGTTTTTCACATATTGCTTTAGTTCGATACTTTTATCAGGAATGTAGGTGCAACAATGTTGCGCTTTCAGCATTCTACAGACTCCGCCCTCTTTTGCTAATAGGGTGTCAAGGGCAAGACGATTTTGCAAAACCATTGATCTGATCACAACCATTTCAGTATTGACCAGCAGGAATCCAGCAGCAGTGTCAGTAGATAACCGATCCACTACTGTAGACAATTTGCAGATTCTATGAGTGTTCAGAACTACCCCCATTCCAGGTATCAGTGCACTAAAAATATCACCTATAATTTCACCTACACTTTCACGTTTACTACGCACTAAGCCATTAGTCTCTTCATCGCTTCCAGCTGCATTATTCACATGGTATATTTTCGGGAAAACAATGCCAAAGTAGCAGCTTCCATACCAGTGATCCGGCAATTTGAAATAAGCCTTGTTCCCACATATATAATATATTCCGGGAAACACAGGTTCTGACCCATTTTTGAAACCCCAACCTCCAATTACCTTGTAATTATGTTCACACTCGCTGGAACCGATGAATACATTGTTATAGTACTCTGTCTTTTCCCTGTGGATACAAAGTTTCCCCTTTCGTTCAAAATCCAGCAACAAGGCAGGACTAGCTTCGCCTTGCGAGGTGTTATCCAAGTGCTCAGCCCACCTAGGGACTCTATCCTTTTCGTCATTTGCCTTCTTCTGAAACTTTTCTCTCCTTCTGTCTGCCATCTTTATGAACATCTTTTCCTGCTCTTGCAGAGAACAGGTCAGATTAGCTTGTCTTGCTTCATCTAAATCTATGTTACCTATAGTCAGAAAATATTCTCCCATATAACGGGTCACGTCACTTTTAATATGTACACGGTTCAAGTGTCCTCTAATAGGAAGTTCAGAAAATACTACGTCAGCATTTGAATAATAATACTGCAAAGTGCTCCTATAAAACAAGCTAGCTAATATGCTACAGGAAATTCCATAGGTTAAAGGTAGATGGTGATATGTCACACCTTCAGCCACTGAGGTTGGTAGCTTCATGCAGACATAACAGTCCTCTATTTCCATAGCTTCTACATAATGCACTAACAAGTTAGCAAAAACATTTAAATGCGTCTTGTTTCTCATTTTGTGAAAGTGTAGTCCATCCTCATCTGATGCTTCTAAATTAGGTCGTGTGTGTGTCAGTCCTACTCGTTTGTCGCGTCTTTCTAGGCTTCGTGGTGTTTCTGCAGTCTGTACAACCCCTACGTCTACTGCTTCGGGTTCAGTAGGGGACAAGTTGGGATTTTTGCTTATCATAAAAGGTAGAAAAATTGTTAGTCCTATCCACATTACTATTAACATTGCTATACTACACACTCATATTTTACAACAGGTTTTAAGACACCCACACCGGGATCTTCCAGAGACATTCGGATCAGACATTTTTAGCTTACAGGTGGCTTTTGCTACCCCCTTCGCTTCTTTGCACCAAAGGCTCACTTCGGGGCTCTCTCAAGGAGGGTCTTCGTCAGAACTCCGATCAGCGATGGACTCTTCGTCACTGTTGCCACTGTTGCGTGGTTCGTCTATTTCCTCCAACACAAAGTAAGTCCACTCAGGGCTCCGATACAGTCGGTTTTGTTTCTTTAGTCTGTCGCTCTTTCTTAGCGATTTTCCTTGGGCTGCCTTTCTTTCACTTTCAGCCCTTTTTCTGTCTTTCAGTTTTTCTTCGACTGTCTTTAGTCTGAGCCTCAGTCTCTTGACGTATCGGGGTGCACTTCTGCCTCCGTGCCTCCCAGTCGTTGAGGAAACTTGGCCTTCTTCGTGCACTCTTTTTACTTTTTGATGTGGCACCTCTGTTTTCCTGCCTGTCTGACTTGTTCCAGGTCTTTCGTCTATTTCTTCTGCCTGGTCCCTAGTCTGTCCCTGCTCAGATTCAAATCGTACTCGCTTTTTATTTCTGGTTATTGTTGTTTCCGTTGTCTGAGCACTTTGATCTAATTCTATCTGTTCCTGTTCATGCTCTTCGATCTCTTCGCTTTCTTCTGCATGAACGTCAGCCCTAATTTCTAACTGTCCCTCTCCAATTTCTGGAGTTTCAGGAGGAGTTTCGATGCCTTGATCTGACCCTACTTGGCCTACGTCCTGATCAGGTGTGTTGTGATTTTCGTTGACCTGACCTTCTTCCTCTATTTCTAACTCACCTGGACTATCCCACTCACTGGCTAAATAGGAATATTTCCTGGTTCGTATTGGGTCATGAACCGGGTCGTCGGCGGGGTACCATTCAACGTCTCGACTTGTGCTCGGCAGTTCAATGTCAGCTAGCTCCGGACTTTCCTCCTCGGAAGCTTCTTCAGCTGTGCTGCCTTCAGCTCCAGTCGCGTTTTCTCCAGACACCCGCTTTGTGTGGCTGGCGTGGATCCACTTCGGTACACCAGCACACTTTACAGCAGTTGTCGTGACGAGGATCACTTGTCGTGGCTTTCCCCACCTTGGTTTCAGGCAACTGCTCCGGGTGTGTTTCTTTAACGCCACCCAATCTCCTGGTTGCAGTTTATGTGCCGGAGTCTTTGGCCACTCGTCTTCAGTCTCTCCAATCTGCTGAGAGAGAGAACGCACTTGGTCACCCAGCTGCTTGCAGTATTCTAATACCATATCATCAGAAATGCTTAGCAGTTTGTGTCCGGGTACCCAAGCCTGTCGCATCACTCTTCCCATCAACACTTCATGGGGACTTAGGCCAGTTTTTCTGTTCGGGATACTTCTCAAACTCATCAGCACAAGGGGTAAAGCCTCTATCCAGTTCATTTTTGTGGAATCACACATTTTGGCCAGTCTGGATTTCAGGGTGCCATTTATTTGCTCTACTACCCCAGAAGCCTCTGGATGGTAGGCACAGTGCAGTCTTTGCTTCATTTTGAATGCTTTACAGAGTTCCAATAGGACATCGTTGGCAAAATGCCCACCTTGGTCCGTTTCGATTGTCTCTGGAATTCCGTACCTAGGTATCAACTCCCTAAGCAATAATTTGGCTGTGGTGAGAGCATCATTTTTCTTTGCTGGATATGCTTCCACCCACCTGGAGAATAGGCAAACTATGACTAGGATATATCTATACCCTTTACATTTAGGCATTGTTATGAAGTCTGCTTGCATTCTGACAAAGGGACCTACTGCCTTTCCAATAGTACTTTGTTCCACTACAGTCCTCTTTCCTGCATTAAATTGCTGACACACTAGGCACCTCTGGCAAAGCTTTTCCGCCTGGTTCCTGAAGTTTGAATTACAGAACACCTTGTCAAACACCCGACACATTGCGTCCCTTCCCATATGTGTTGGCTCATGTATCATTCTGATCATGGGGTCTATCAGGCTGTCAGGCAATACAGGCACCTCAGTCGAGTTTACCACCACACCATCATCTCTCAGCTTGCATCCCTCTTCTGCCCACCTTCCTTTCTCTTGTCTGTCTACTGCCTGTTGCAAATCCTTTAATTCCTCCCACGTTGACACATTCTCAAACAACATAAGTTGGCAGCTGGGTCCATCCCACAGCGCAATTTGGAGTGACATATGGTATCGGGCACAAAACTGTGCAATTTGGTCAGCGTACCTATTACCGGCAGTCACATCATCATTTCCAGATTTGTGAGCCGCACACTTGACCACAGCCAATTCTTTGGGCAATTGGATAGCTTCCAGTAAGTTATGCACCACCTTTCCATTTCTGATAGGGGTGCCTGAGGACGTCATGAATTCTCTTTGCAGCCACAACTGGCCGAAGTCATGAACAACCCCAAAACAATACTGGCTGTCTGTGTAAACAGTTTTTCTCTTGTTCTTACCCCTCTTACATGCTCTGGTTAATGCGATGAGCTCTGCCACTTGTGCAGATTTCACCTCGCTCATGTAAGATGCTTCTATGGTTTCTGTCAATGTAACCACAGCATAGGCAGCACTCAGGCTCCCACTTTCATGTCTCAAACACGAGCCATCCACGAACATTGTTTTATCCCCATCAAGTAACGCTATTTCACGGATGTCAGGACGGGGCTTGGTACTGAACTCAGTTAGATCAATGCAATTATGCTCCCCTTCCTCTTCAATTTCTACATCCAGAGGGATAGGTAACAATGTCGCAGGGTTTAGGACATTGCACCGGGAAATAGTGACATTTTTGGCACCAATCAAAATTCTCTCATACTTAGTCAGCCGACTAGGTGTGAGGTACTGGGTCTTAGTTCTAGTCAGTAGGATGACAACAGAATGAGGAACATATACAGTGACGTGATGTCCCATGACAATGTTCTCACTCTGTTCCAGACTGACGCAAGTAGCAGCAACTGCTTTCAAGCATCCAGGTAATCCAGCAGCCACCGGATCTAGGGTGGCCGAAAAATAGGCCACTGGTCTTCTAATTAGTCCGTGCTCCTGGGTCAGGACTGAAAGAGCACAATTCTCTCTTGTGTCACAGAATAGCTCAAAGGGCTTGGTGTAGTCAGGCATACCCAATGCAGGAGCAGAACATAGACAGTTTCTCAAAGTCACCCAAGCGTTCATGCTCTCACTGTCCCAACTGACGGGGTCTTCTACGCCTTTCTTTGTCATATTTATCAGGGGTCTGGCTAGAGCTGCGAATCCTACAATCCATTGTCTGCAGTAACCCACAACTCCCAAGAACATTCTCACCTCCTTCTGAGTTCTGGGCAGTTCCATTGCTTTAATTATTTTGATTCTTTCGGTAGTAACTTTCCTGATTCCTTTTTCGATCTGGTGCCCCAGATATTTCACTGAATTTTTACAAAATTGTAGCTTGTCAGGTGACACTTTATGTCCTCCCTTTCCTAGGTGATTCAACAAGGCAATGGTGTCAGTGACGCAGTCATTTTGGGTTTTAGATGCTACTAACAGGTCATCCATGTACTGCACCAAAACAGACTCTCTTGGCAGCACTAGGGATTCAAGGCACTTTTTTAATATCTGGTTGAAAATCGATGGACTTTCGGTGTACCCCTGGGGGACACGATTCCAGACATAGATATGGCTGTCAAATTCAAAACTGAAAAGGAACTTGCTTTCTGGATGCAATGGGATGGAGAAGAATGCATGGCACAAGTCGATGACAGTGAACCATTCTGCATTCCAGGGAATCTGATATAGTATCACGGCAGGGTTGGGTACAATAGGGCAGCACGACACAACAATTTGGTTTACCTTGCGTAAATCTTGCACCACCCGGTACTTTCCACTAGGCTTTTTGATCCCAATGATTGGTGAATTACAGGGACCGCTCATTACTTCCTCTATTATCTCTGCTTCGAGTAGCCGGGTAATTTCAGTCGCTACTCCAGCTTTTACTTCTGCACTCATTTTGTACTGTCTGGTTTTGGGGTATACAGCATTTGTTTTTATTGCTATCTTAACTGGGTCCACATTTGCCATTAAACCTACATCCTTTCCTGTGAAATCCCACACCTCTGGAACTACTCTTAACTGGAGCTCTTCAGGTAAATCCTCAACTGTTAAAGGTTTGATATCAGAATCTTGTCTGACTAACATCAGCTTGTACAAACCATCTTCATCGGGTGTCTGAATTTCGACGCCTTTTGGTGTGCAATAGATGGTACAATGCATCTTGCACAACAAATCACGTCCTAGCAGGTTCACAGGACTGGAATCACAGACCACAAATCTGTGCATTTCTTTGAAATTTCCGATAGAAACTTCCATTGGTTCAGTTACTGGAGTACTTATTATTTGATTTGAGACGCCCACTACTTGGATCGCTTCTCCCGAGAGGGGTAGGTTAGGAACATCCACTGTTCTTACAGTAGATCTGGTAGCACCAGTGTCCAACAGAAAGGTGACGTCTTTTCCTTCAACCTTTCCTTCAATGTATGGTCCAGTCTGGTCTACCGGTAAGGAGGCGCCAAGCACGCACTCCTCATCCTCCCCTCTCAGGCCCCGTCAATCTTGATCTTCACAGAGGAAGGTATCATTTAGCAAGTACTGTGGAATGATTGCGTTTCTTTCACTCTCAACTTCCCATACTTCCGCCCTCTCATTCTGCTGACCCTGACTCTTAAAATTCTGTCTAGGAGCGCGAGGTACGGGGGGTAATTTTACCTGTTGCTGGTTCTTTCTTGTCCCCTCTTTCGGCACCTGTGGATTTAAACCATTTACAGGGGCATTACCGGCCTGCAGGTGTGGACACTCGTCTCGCCAATGCCCTATCTGGCCGCACCCATGGCACGGAAACTTTTTCATGGCTTCTTCCCGACTCATTTTAGCTCGGGGCTTTCCTCCTCCCCCAACAGTGGCATTCTGAGCATTATTACTAGAAGTCAATTTACTTAACTGTTTTTCCTGCTGTTCAGCTAATTTCACCTGTGCCCACATTACTTTTTCCTTGAGGGCTTTCTTTTTATTTTCGATTTCATCTTCGCAGTATTTTGCATATTTTAGGACATCATCTATGGGCTTTCCCTGCCAACTGATTTTATTATCTCGAATCCATTGTGAAATTTCAGGTCTTAATCCTAGCACAAATCTGTAACAGAAATGGGTCATGTCTTTCATGTCTACGTTATCGATACCACTGTAAGTTTTGAATACCTGCAGTAACCTTTCATAAAATGAGTGCACCGTTTCATCACGTTCCTGGGTGGTTCTATCTATTCGGGTCCAATCTGTCTCCTTTGCTGGCACCTTTTTCTTGAGGTATTGTATGACTTGCTCATACTTCCTCATTACTTCAGGTGCGGGAGCTCCTGTTTTCTCATCTCTGGGGAATTCCTCACTGGGCCAATCAATTTCAATTTTACAGTCGGTCCACAAATCTACAGGGACCACAATGTCGAAAAACCCATCCAGGTCTTTCAAGAGGCATTTCTGAACTTTTATGAAGCGTTCTACCTGCCTGTACCAGTCAACTGGCTTCTCACGTAATTTCGGGAAGTCATTTGTAAATGACACAATATCCTGTCTGGACCAAGGGACATGGACATATTTCCCTCCCGGGACCTCTCTCATGGGGCACAATTTTTCTGTTGGTGTTACTTCCTTTAACACGAATTCTGAAGCCTGTGACTTAGCCCTGCTGTCTTCCTTTTTCTTTGCCCACCGGGTTCTCCATTTTCCCACCTCGCCCCATTTCTGCAGAAGCTTCAACAATTCCTTTACTTGGATCTGTTTTCCCATCACATTCAAGCTTTCTAAATCTTTGTCTGAAAAATCTACTCTGTAGGGTTTCTGAAGAATTTTGGAGCGACTAACATCAATTCCCATTTCTGTGGCGGTATCCATTATCCTTTCATGGAGCAACCTAGCACTCCGGGTAAGGTTTTTGCTGATAAACAGTAATTCTTCTTCACTGTACGAGCTTAGGCGCTCAACTCCTACATTCCCAGCCATCATTTCTTCTATTTCTATCCTTAATTTATATATTTCTAATGCTTTAGGTTGGGGAGTGGTCTCCTTCTCTAGCTCCTTTGTCCATCTGTCCAATTCTTCTGGGGAAACTACGGTGGCACTCCTAACCCCGGATGCACCCTCAATCAACACCTCCTTTGGTCTTGTCTGGCTTCTTGCCCCCGATATACCAGTTCTAGACTCTCTTATGGGCAAATCCATCAAGACCACAGATTCACACTCACTTTCCTGATCCTCATCTATGAATACTTCCTTCCTCGGGGTCGGGATGCTAGGAGTAGGCAGTATTGGGGTGATAACAGGAGGATGGGGACTAGTCAGGTCATTTCTATACAGTGGAATAGCTGGACCAATAGTTACTGGAATAGTCAGGGAATCAGGATGGGGATGTATCTGGGCAATGGTTCGAACTAAATCCTCTCGCTGTTTAGCCAGGGCTTCTTTCTCTTTTTCCTGCAACCCCCTTTCTGCAGAATTGCCATGCAATACCTGAGGTACCAAGGAAGGATAAATACTTGGGGCAGTTGGAGTGACCAATCGGGGTGGACCTTCTCCGAACGGCTGATAATTTGGGACCGTGGATCTAGGTCTGCAAAACCCATCCCCCTCACTGGCTTTACTGTCTGTACCTGTTCCATCTGTATCACTATCCCTCCCACATCTTGGATATTTGGCAAAGGGATTTGGAGAATGCATAGGCTCTGACTCTGCAACATATGGAGGTGGATTTTTCATTAACAAATCTTCCAGGTGCTCATCTTCTGAGTCCCCTATGGGCATTAGGTGATGGGTCTTGTCTTTACATTTTCCTTTTCTCTCTTCCAATACCCCCATCATAGGGAATAGCCCTTCAGTCAACATAGATTGCCTCCACTGTTTCATTTTCTGCTCTTTGGTCTGCGCTTGAACCCTCGGATACCATTTACTCACTCCCTTATCCATCCGGGGTTTATCTCGCTCTGCAGCCTCAATCTCCCATTCCTCCAGGGCTTCGTACTGTGTCAACCTAGGCACATGCAACTCTCCAGACTCGCTTCTAACTCGGCTTGATTAATTTTGTTTACCTTTGTGCTTCCAATGCTAGCGCGACTTTTATTTCGCACTACCCAATCAGGTCAGAGAATACAAACACCCTTGACCAATGGGTGCGCGGCCTTTTCGCAAGACAGAGTCTCACGCTTCGGCACTCACCCCTCCTTTACAAATTCAGCTCCACTACACACCCGCTGTCTTGACCAATGCCAGCGCGGCACGGAGTGACGTCAGAGCAGCTCTCCGACTGACTCCCTCCTTTACAAGGTAACGGAAACTTTTTACTCTCTCTAAAGTGCAAGTGCACGTTTTAGTCAACAACACACAACGTTTGCCACTATGTCTGAGTGTTCTAAAGAGAGAAAAGACTTTTCTTTCACTACTAGTAAACCACTTCTGTCTACTTTTCATTCACTCTGGATAGACTTCTTTGCCTGTCCCTTCACACTAGTAACATAGAACCCGTTATTCTTCTGACTCATCCACCTTAGTCGGGGATATGTACTGAGCCAGGATTTCACCAGCGAACTATCTTACTTACCAGACAAGCCTCGGAGACCCTACTACTCCTTCCGTATGCGACCCTTACTAGGTGATATCGCAATGAAAGTTTTATAAAGGACTCGTAGCTATCATTCACTCCAGAAAACAAAGGTCCTAATTAGTGCTTCCAGTTCTCCTTAACCCTGCACTAATACCTCAAACCTAGTGACTTCAACAGCTAACCGGATTCTGCTCACCGTTAGCTAAATACTTCCCCGGGGATTCGGACTACACTGAACATTCACAAACAATGGTTAATATAACATTTATAGCAGCAATGCAAAAATCATATACATTTACATATAAATCCTTAAAACATTTCAAAATATTTGAACCAATACAATAGAAAATCAGCAGCACTTTTTATTTTCCCGGTTTGTTTATGACCTATCCTGTCTACCTAATCTAACTAGTCCAAACCATCCTCTGGCTACCAGAAAATTACTGATAGAGCGCGCAGTTCTCCCGGGTCACCGAGGTTCCCAATTCTTTACACGCACTGGGCCCTGGCGTGCGAATTTTCCAGACACCACACTAATAATTTGGGTGAACCGGGAGAGGATTACTATAGTTTCTCCTCCTGCACGCTGCTATGAGTAATTAAGGTTTGGTTTCACCTCTGCATACCATGTACCCGACTTACCACAGGCACAATTCTTATGACGGATCTGGAGCTATAAGGGAAATAGCAGACAGGCCTAAAATCAGATACTCTTTATGATCAATACAATACTTATCCACAATTTCTGTAAAATGACCACAGACACCTGAGGATGTTTAAAACTTTATGTAAAGTTCAGAGAGAATATGACAAGGTAATAAGTGATATGCAGAATAATGCGTCTAACATCAAAATCAACACCATAAAATAGCTATAGATTAATGCTAAGACCATTTGGGTATATGGGAAGACTAGAAGGTAGGAATTTTAGAACAAAACTAGTCACTGCAACTTTATACTAGAACATAGGATGTGGATGGGACCTAGAACACGTACTTAACCTAAGTGATTTAAAACTATTCTTACTATGTTCACCGCAATCAGGCTAAAGGTAAGGGAAAAATTGGAACATACTAATACAATATAACAGTTGGTAATTTTCTAAGGGAGGGGAGAGAATTGGAACAATTCTAAACAATTGCATATAACTCGTTCTCAAGGTGATAGAGCACTATCACAGTCAAGAGTGCTTTATTAAGAAAATAGAGAGAGGAGAGGAAGAGAGAGAGACGCAAACCCACAGGTTAATATTTACCTAGGTCTGAGAGAAGACTAACCCTGGCCACGGGTCAGTTGGAAGGACGGGGACAAGGACCCTCAGGAAGGAATGCCAGAATGCGAGCAGGTACAGCTCACGGACAGTAAGGACAGGATACCCCTCAGGATTTGGGATCAGGACTGGGCTCACCAAGGTACGACCAACACCCACAGCTTCAGAAGCAACGCCAGCGTTACCCCTCTCTGCAAGTAATCCGCCAGTAACCCCGATTGGGTTTTTCGAATTTCCCAGCAAAGTGCTTCGCCAGCACTTAAGATTATTTCCACCCCTTAGGAGTTTGTGGAAAGTATGGACAGAGTGCTCCGCAGCACTTCAGATTGAGCACCTATAGAGTTCGTAGGGTCAGTGACAGGTCTGCTACTCGGACAAGTCGGACAATTTTCCTAAGCTAAACTAGGGCAATTATACTGTTTTGGGGGCCCTTAGACCACCCACTAATGTTGCAAGTGACAGTTTCTCACATTATGATTGGTCAGGAGAGGTGGTGCGGTCATTACCACCTCCTAGAATTCAATTTTCTCATCCCAAATATTAAAATTTTCCTACCCGCCCCTTGGGTTCACGTTCCCATGCATAGAGTACAGCAATATAGAAAAAGTTCACAATAGGCAGCAACAGAGTTGCATCGTCCAAGGTAAGATTTCGTCTTCCCAGAGATGTTCCCAGGCGCATTGTGCTTCAGGAGCCAGCTGGCTTGTTTCAGCTTCTGCGCAGTGGAGGTTTTCTCCGGTCATGTGACGGTGCCCAGCAGAGCCTCAAGTATGGCTCCGCTCCCGATTTCCCAGCCCCAGAGACGCGGTACATGAAAAGTAAGCGAGAACGAATTAAAATCACATATAAAACGATTACACTGTATACCATGATAAAATACTAACCAACCCTTATTTTATAATGACTATAGCATTATTGGTTTAATGCGAAAAGACAGATAGGCTGAAGCAGCGGTAGCAAGCGGAGAGCGTGGTGAGAGACAAGCGGCCATGTTTGCAACAGTGCGCATGAGCACAAACTCCCTCCAGAATGCGAGTGCGTCACATCACATGGGTATGACCGACGCATGCGCAGACTGAATTTCAGCGAAACAGCCGTTTCTAGTGCAAGCTTCGTTAGTATGAGAAAAGACATACAAGCAAGCATCCTGGGGACACCCGCGTGTTTGGGAGAACACTTAATAAATGACGAACAATAGTGTTAATATGATTATACGATTTAGGCAAGGGTTTTGTATGAGAGCAGGGCGCTTGCACGCGAATCCCAGCTCCATCAAGCTCACCTAGATACCTCGCTCAGAAGCTGACGATTTCTGGAGGATCCAGAAACACTAGAGGCACAAACAATCTTTTGCTAAAGCCTAAAAGATTCCGCAAAGAAAAAACCTACAAACGCTCTTTCTCAGGAATGGCTCCCAGGATTTGGAACTCACTCCCCCCTGAAATCAGACTCATCCCATCTACCATACTTTTCAAGAAAGAAGTAAAAGCGATCCTCATGGCTAAATGCACTTGAACCACTACTGGGGATCAACTTCAAAGACTCAGTGCTCATCTGTACTACTTGTTCGAACCCTTTGCTTTTGTTTGACTTTGAAATTGACTACTTGATTGTTTATGATATCATTTCACTGTACTTTTAACACTATAGATGTATCTGTGTATATCTGCACCTCTCCTATGTAAAGCGCTCTGATATCTGCGAAGATCTTGTTCGCGCTATACAAAACTTTCAAAATAAAATAAATAAATAAACAACTCTGCTGAGAGGGCAGTGTGCTGGTCTATAGCAATGCCAAACCGGAGGGTTGAGTCGTAAACCATCCTTTTCAAAGGCAGAGGGGAGGCCTGGTTTTCAGTTTCACTCTTACACTCTTGACCCAGAGACAGGGCTAGGCTTAAGGAAGGTATGTACAGATGGTAGGGGGAGAGGCCATGGAAATAAGCCATCCCAAGGGGTGTGTTTAGCCAGCTCTTACCTCCTTGCCGGAAAATCAGCCATTAAGGCTTTGGAAGAATGATGCACTCTGGGACAAAATAATGTCACACTCTACAGGATGTTGTCAATACTATGAGGAGTTACGCTGCTCGCATTGGTCAGAAGTGACCTGGTGCTTGACCCAGAGAAATTTGGAAATTTATAATGTTCCTAAGTGGCAATCTAAGTGTGTAAGGTCGACATGTTTCGTGCCTATGCTTGCCCCTAACGGGTCAATCGGCACTTCTTCAGGACCGTAGTTAAGTGAAGTGAATGGGTGCACTACCGCCTGGTTTTCGATAAATGGATGTGAATTACCAGGGGTGGTTGGAACCCTAGTTGACGTTTAACTGGGGAATAAATGGCCCCCTAGTCAAAAAGTCAAGGGCCTACGCGAGTGGCCGTAGCACAATGTTACTCCGGATGTAGGTTCTGCTCAGCAACTTGCCGATATCCTACCCAAGCTCTAGGGTGACCTTCCACACTTAGGCTGCCCCTTGGGAACCTTATAAATCCCCACAGGGGCACACTTTTGTTTTACCTAGGCTAGAGCTACCTTTTTCATTAAAGTTTACTGTAATGGACTGCCCTAGACCTATTTTATCTTACCTCACTGTGCACTACCCAGCCCCCACACCCGCATGCACCTAACGTCTTCATATTCAAAAGATCCCCAACAAAGTTCCCCGGTTTCTGGAGCCTGTCAGGCATTGTAGTGCCGGCCTGAGGAGGGGCACCCGCCATATGATGAAGCATGACACCTCTTGGGTGTGTGAGGGCAGCACGAGAAAGACCTGTCTTTCCCCTTCACTCTCACTTCTCCCAAACCCCCCCTTGTCACATAGGAACTGCATACCCTCTTTAAACACTCTCATTTGGGATTCTGTGTGCAGGACCTCATAACCCAGCTCTCAGTCCCCTCCGTTTTTGGTAATGAAACTTACTGAAGCAAGAAGTGCCCTGCTGAGAAGTTTTGCTGTGCAAAGATTTCCAAGGCCTGACCTCTGAAGACTGCACCAAGTGAAGCTGTAGCCCTGTGGATTACCTTGCTGCAAAATGACTTGGTGGACTCCCTGCAAGCTACAGGTTAACAGAGCTCACCTGGACAGCCCCACAAGGAATTTCCAGCCTGGATTACCAGTGGATTTATCAGGGTTTTGTTCAAGTGGATTCTGGAATTGAAGTTTCACACTTTCAATGACCCTCTTGGAGATTCCAGAACCTTGGACTGTGTGTTAGATACTTTGGGACCCGCAAACAGAACTTCAGAAAGGAGTTCTAACTGGACTCAGCCTGCTGGAGAAGGCTGAACAAGAGTGGTGAGAAATTCTCCAGAACCAATTTTAAAGGTGTGTCCCTGTCAGAGAAAACAAAATGACTGAAGAAGGGGCACTGTTGGCTTCTAAGCACTAGAAAGAGACTAATCTTAAAAAATTCATATCTCTAGTTCCCTACAGTAGATCTTTTTCGTTTTGGTGTCAATTAAAAGATAAAAATATTACCTATTGTTATACATTGGTGTTCAATTTTTATTTTGTGTTGTGTCTTAATCATTTACTGAAATGGTGTTTTTAAATGCTTTACATACCTGTCTTTGAAGTTAAGCCTGTCTGCTCGCAGCCACGTTACCAAGGTTTGAGCATAGGAATAATTTTCTAAGACCTATGCTGGGTCCTATCATGTAATGTAATGTAAAGGACACTTCTATAGCGCTCCTATCACTCCAAGGAGTATCTTGGCGCTCACCCAACCCAGATGAAGGGGTTGGAGGGAGAAGAGATGACTTGCACACTGCACTACACATTACACCAGCGCCCTACATGCAGAGTCGGATAAAGAGAAGACCCAGGTTTTTAATGCCTTCCTGAAGTGGGTTTCTTGTGACAATGATCGTAAAAAGGGCGGGAGCTTATTCCAGGCCTTGGCGCCTAGTTCAAAAAGGGATTTGCCACCTTTTGTTACCAGCTTGAATCGAGGGATTGTGAGCAGATTCTGACTGGCAGACCTCAAATAGCGTGTCGGGTGATATCTTTTGAACCCATTACACAGGTATTTTGGACCTTGCTGATGAAATGCCCTGAAGGTAATTATAAGAATCTTAAAAAGGATTCTTTTACCTATTGGTAACCAGTGGAGTGCATTAAGTGCTGCTGAGGCTGAAGACCTACGGGGCCAACGCAGTAAAAGGCGGGCCGCTGCATGTTGGACCATTTGTAACCTGTGGAGAACGGCTTTGTTAGCTCCAGCATATAAGCCATTACAATAATCCAACCTGGAATTTATTAGGGCCACTGCGACCGTTTTCCTGGCCGACAACGGGAGAAGATCAAAAAACTTCCTCAAAGCTTTTATAATCTGGAAGCACGTCCCAGCTACAGCCACCGCTTGATGTTTAAAAGACAGTTGGTCATCGAACTTGATACCCAAGTTACGAGCAGATGTAATTGTGTTGCGGGGGGGGGGCTTCTGCATCAGCAGGCCAACACATTTTTGGGGAGAACAGATTATGATTCCCAAATGGCAAGATTTCTGTCTTTCCAGCATTACATTTTAAATGATTGTCAGTCATCCATTTAAATGTTGCTGCTAGACATTCCTAAAGATCTTCCTCGGCACCAGGCCGTTCCCTGTCCAACACCAGGATGAGTTGGGTGTCGTCAGCATATGAAATTGAACTGATCTGAAATGATGCGATCAGTTTCACTAGGGGTACCATGTACAGATTAAAGAGTACAGGACTTAGACTCGAGCCCTGAGGGACCCCGGAGCTGACGACCTTTGCTTCAGACTGGTATTGACCCAACACTGTGACTTGGCGTCTATTGCTGAGGAAATTCCTGAGCCATGCCACGACCTGCCCTCTTACACCTGCGGCAGCCAACCGGTCCACTAAGATGTTATGTGAGACCGTATCGAAGGCTGCCGACAGGTCAAGTAGGATTAGGACAGCCTTCTTTCCCTGGTCCATGGCTGCTCGTAGGGTCTCTGCTGTAAATAGCAGGGCCGTCTCGGTAGAGTGTTTTGACCGAAACCCTGATTGGTTGGGGTGGAGAATGTTGTTCTTCTCCAGGAAGCTCGTCAGTTGACTATTGACAAACTTTTCCACCAGTTTGAACAGCACAGGAAGCAGGGAGATAGGACGCAGGTTGGAAAGGGTGGTATGGTCAGCTAGTGCCTTTTTTTGGAGAGGCTTGACAGCTGCAAGCTTCCAATCATTAGGAATGTCTGCCGTGGCTAATGATGAATTAATAATCCTATTAATAATAGGATTAACCATCTCTACTAGGGTCTGTAGAACTAGAGGGGGACAAGGATCAAAAGGGGATCCAGATTTGTTGGCCAGAATAGCCTTGGAGGTCTCTTCAAGAGAGACCGGGGCAAATTCCTCCATGCGGGCAGAGGTCCTTGTAGGAGAGTAGGGTCTGCAATCCTATGATCACCCCAGATTTTTGCTTTTTGCTTCACTGGTTTACGACTTCTCTGGCTGTGGGCCTGCTAATCAGACCTACAGCCTTGCTGTTCTCTCACTAAATTGACACATGTACCTTAGGTGCATTTACCAATTGGTACTGGGCCACCTTATCAGACCCTGTAACTCAGGGCATAGGTGTACCCAGGGCCTACCAGGGGCTGCAGCATGTATTATGCCACCCCTGGCTGGCCATCTAAATCTGACACAACTGGCTGCACGACAGCTGGGGCAAGGTGGTGTAATCACCCTTTGCATTAGATATAGTATACCTATATCTAACCCTAAAATGGACACACAAATTCCTATCAGTCACTCCTATGGCAGGCCTTGACAATCCTGAAGGCAGAGTGCTTGGAATCGTGTGAGATGGTGCTCTGGCATAAGCTGAGCCCGTTTACAGCTTGCGGAACCAAGTCCTAATAGCTGTTCCATGATAACACATACCATATACTCTTAAGTGCATTATAATCCTCGCGGTTATATGCTATCTTGGGTATCGCTTTATCAAAACATGTCGAGTAAGGTGTCATACGAATTGGAATACTAACCCCTCGCCAATTCTGGCGATGGGGTTAGCATTCCACTCTTCTAGAGGGACACGACATGTATGTAACTGTGAACCCCGGTTAAAGTTAACTCAAGCCTCAGCATCACAAAATGGATGCTGCCACCACAGACACAAGTCTGACCTCCTGCTGCTGGGAGTCCTTCCAGTGAGGGAGGCTTGGACAAAGGGTTTCCTGTCAGGGGCGGTGCTAGCACCATCCCAGACAGGGTTTTGTGTATCCTGGGTAGGCAGGGCTTTAGAGGAAGGTGACTGCAAGTGGCACCCCGGTGCTCACTATGCATCTGCTGGCTAGAACCAGTTCCAGGGGCACACCAGCCCCTGAGCTGGGGAAAGTCCGGCATGGGAGAGGGGTGTAACCACCCCCTTCCTGGTCCCACCCATGGGCAGGACCTAGTCGCGTGCCAGCCCCTTTTCCTAGTATTAAGATAGGAGCGGGCCCCCTTCCAAATTAGATCATCTTTGAATCCTGAAACTACTTCCTACGAAAGGAACTCTCGACTTCTTCTCAAGATTTCTCCCTTGTGACTAAGGAGTAGTCACCCTGCACCCGCAGGCACCATCCAAGAACACTGCGGTTTGCTGCACGTCCTTCCTCCGGAATCCGACTGACCAGCATGACGAGACCCGGCTTCCCTGGCACCTCTGACCTCTACCCACATCGTCAGCTCAGCTGAGATCCATGGGTGCGACGAGACCTCGAGGGACCGGCCATCTTCAAGACTGCACAACGCTTGCCCAGCACGACCGCTGAGGGATCCTCGAGTGAGTGCTTTGGGGTTTGAGACGCCCCAACCCTGAGCAGCTCCAGCACCGAAGTTCAGCCTCCCAGCCTCCACGAGATCTGCGTGGGGCCCTTCTGCTCTTTGCTGCTCACTGGGTTGTCTGGCTACTAGCCCGCTGGCTTGTGGCCTTCCCGACGATGAACGATGACATCAACACCGCTGGTCTGGTTGCTCCAGACTGGCTCTTGCTCCCCTCCAAAAGAGGAGTACCCCGGACCCTCCTGGTCCACTCCAGACGCCATTTTAAGTCCACCGCGTGGGCTTGCATTTGCCAAGACTTGTTGCCCCAATCCTGGGTCCAGCGACGTCGACAGCAGATACCATCGTGGGACAGCTCGCACCTCCATCCTGGTTGCCGACAACGCCTCCTGGTCCGTGAGACTGCAGAGCCCAGCGTCGCCCACTCACCTGGTCGAGGTGACTCCATCCGGTGCCATCCTGGTGCCCATCTAATCACTGTCTTCCATCTCCGATCCAGGCTTGGATCCATCCGAATCTCTTCACTGGTCGCCTGCCAGCAACTTCTTCTTTCAGGCTCCATAGACTGCAACGAGGATTCCTAACGTCTTTCCAGACCTATGCATCCGCAGCCCCTGGGCTAGGTAAACTCAGCACTTCGGTGCTCCAGCATAGTCTTGCTATCCAAGGGTCCAGATCCTTTTTCGTTTCAGCTCTACCTAGTCGGATTCATCCGATATCACTAACTTTGTAATTCCTAGCAACCATAGACTTTGTTCCGCATCCCGCGTGAGAGTGCGCACTCTGCACCCGATCTCCCTAGGCCTCCTGCTAGTAATCTGAAGGTTCAGTAGTCAAGTCCTAGCGATCCCAAAGCCTATTAGCGTAGTATTTACCTGCTAGTAATTTCGCATTCCACTTTTGTAGTATATGGTTTTTCGTGCCCCTCGGGCATTTGTGTAAATTGTGCAACTTTGCGTATTTTCCTAAGAGCTTTGTATTGTGCTTAGCACCCTGTCCTCATAAAGAGTCCAGGGTTGTTGTGTTCTAAATAAACATACTTTTATTTTCATAACAACTTGTGTGGTGTCCTTTCACTTGGTGTTCAAGGGGTATATGTGATGGTATAAAAGCTGGCTTAACACGCCCTCTAGAGTTTAGCCTAAAGACTGCTCTTGTCCATGCTACTAGGATAGCTGGTCTACGGTTGACTTACAACCAATCATCAATGAGGGTTGTTTGGACTGATACAAAGTGCTCACTAGAATAGTGAACATTATATATCAGGCCAACTTCTCACATTGGTGAGCAGCGGTTGGGATTTGAGCTTGCTGTTGTTTTACCACAAGTATCCTAAGAATATCATTGTGAAAGATCACATAAGTATTTAGGTACATATAACTTAGCTTAGAATACTCTGAGTTCTACTGAACCAGCTGTTGTAGCTCAACAGGGCCTAGCACACCCTGACTACAACTCTGAGCAAGGAATCAGTAGGCAAACAAATAGTGTAGGTCGGTGCATCACTTACACCACACTAGAAAAGCATGTCAGACAAAGGAGGAAACTCTGAGTCTCCCCTTGTGTCAGTTGACCCTCCACAGGTCATGTCCAGATATGCAGCTCTTAGCTTCCAGGAGATGAGACAATTGTGTACCTCAAGGAAGCTAAAACAGGGTTCTAACCCTACCATTCCCTTTCTGATTGGTCTCTTAGAGACTTATGATGCCAGGAGAACTGCTAACCCAGATTCTTCTAATCCAGATGGGAATATACCCCCCTTAGAGGGAACCACTGGTGACCCTGACCGCCACCTCCAGGCAACAGATGATGCAGAGGAGGAGGAGGAAGAGGAATTATCAGAGGATGAGGCAGACAAAGGTCAGGTAGAAGTCAGTAGACTCACTAGGACCAACTTAAGTAGGCATGAGAATGGTTTTGGGGGACCCCCATGGCCACTCTCAGGCAGACTTAACATTGGGAATGGACGAGTTAGGTCTCAATCCAGAGGCTCTAACAGATCCATTCGAACCAATGGCTCTCAGACCTCTTCTCATAGAGGGATGTCATCCCCTAAGAGAAGGGAGCATGAAGCTAAAATGAAGGAAGCCAATCTGAGGATTGAAAGGGAAGAACTTGCCCTGGCTAAAGAGAGGCTTGCCTTTGCTAGAGAGCAAACGTGAAGTGGGTTAGATCTCACTGGTGGCAGCATTCTCCCAAGAGAAAAAGACAGGAGTTTAGACACTAGACACCTGAGTAAGATAGTGCCCCCCTTTAAACAAGGGGATGATATCCATAAATGGATAACTGCTTTGGAGAGGGCCTGCACTGTCCAGTGCGTCCCCCAGAGTCAGTGGGCAGCTGCCTTGTGGCTCTCCTTTGAAGGTAAAGGTAGAGATAAGCTCCTCACTACTAGAGCTGAGGATGCTAACAATTACCAAGTCCTGAAAAGTACACTGATAGATGGGTTTGGCCTAACCACTGAGCAGTACAGGTTGCTGTTCAGGGATACCCAGAAAACTCAGTCTCAGGATTGGTCTGATTTTGTAGATTGTGCCACTAAGGCTTTGGAGGGCTGGTTGCTGGGCAGTAAGGTTACTGATTATACAGGATTGTACAATCTGATCATGAGGGAACAGATTTTAAACAATTGTCAGAACCAGTTGTTGCATCAGCACCTTGTTGACTCAGATCTGACCTCTCCCCAAGAATTGGGAAAGAAGGCAGACAGATGGGTCAGAACAAGGGTTAAGCAGAACAAGGTCCAGAACCAGGATGGCCAGAAGAAAGCAGACCAGAAGGGTAATATTACCAAAGGTGAACAAAATGACCAGAAGTCTTTCAACCGGTCCCCAACAAACCAAAGAGGGTGGGGGTCAGGCTTCCCAGAAGAAGAAGACTCAAGAAGGCCAGTCTAAAAGGTGGTGCCAGTACTGTAAAAGTAAAACTCACTGGTTTAGTGAGTGCACCAAGAAAGGAGGGCAAACTCCTGCCACTGCAGCCCCTAAGGCACCTGCACCCCCTAGTACAGTCAGCAGTGGTAGTGCACCTCCCAAGGGATTAGTTGGGTTAACCTTGGGTTCTGAGGGGTATGACAACTTAGTTGGCACACTCACTCAGGCTGTCCTTGTCTGTACAGGGGATGTGGATATATCCCCTGATGCCAGTCCCAATACTTTGGGCAAATACAGACAGACACCTTTTATCAATGGCAAGATGGCTCAGGTCTACAGGGACACTTGTGCCAGTGTCACAATGGTGACACCTAACTTTGTGGACCCTGGACAGATCATGCTAGGTCCAGAGTACCTGGTGACCAATGCCAGCAATGTCACTACCCACCATAGTATGGCAATTGTTGATTTCTCCTGGGGAGGGGTAAGTGGCCAAAAGAAGGTTGTTGTTAGTTCAGACCTCCCAGTTGAATGTTTGTTGGGCAATGATTTGGAGTCATTCTTATGGTCAGAAGTGGAGCAGAGGACTCACATGGAAATGTTAGGCTTGCCAGCACATGTGCTTGCTGTGACTAGGTCACAGGCCAGAAGATGCCCCACTGAACAGGTGCTGGATCCTGGAACAATGGACCAGACACCTTCCAAGAAGAAGAACAGTAGGGTTAAGGCATTGCCTTCCCCCTTGTCCCAGGTTGTGGATCAAGTCTCAGAGGAGATTGACCTCAAAGAGCTGAGGGAAACTGAGCCTAAAGAACTTGAACCTGATCAGGTTAGGTTTCTTGGTTCAGGGGGACCCTCCAGAGAAGACCTCGGGAAGGAACAGTTAGCCTGCCCTTCTCTTGAACCCCTCAGACAGCAGGCTGCTGCTGAGGCTGCAGGGAATGCCACAGGTGCCCACAATGTATACTGGGAAGATGGACTCCTGTACTCTGAGTCAAGAGACCCCAAGCCTGGTGCAACCAGGAGGCTGGTCACCCCCTTGTCTCTGAGAGGTTTCCTTCTCACCTTGGCCCATGAGATTCCCCTTGCAGGACACTTAGGCCAGAATAAGACTTGGGACAGAATTGTATCACATTTTCACTGGCCTCACATGAATGAAGATACCAAGGAGTTTTGTCGCTCCTGTGTCACTTGCCAAGCCAGTGGTAAGTCAGGTGGCACAACAAAGGCCCCCCTTATACCAATGCCTGTGGTGGGGGTGCCCTTTGAAAGAGTGGGGATTGACATTGTTGGTCCAATGGAACCCCAGACAGCATCAGGGCACAAGTTTATACTGGTGGTGGTGGACCATGCCACCAGGTATCCTGAAGCTATTCCCCTTAGGACCACTACAGCACCTGTTGTGGCAAGAGCCCTAGTTGGAGTGTTCTCCAGAGTGGGCTTCCCTAAGGAGGTTGTCTCTGACAGAGGTGCAAACTTCATGTCAGGATATTTGACTGCTATGTGGAAGGAATGTGGTGTCAACTACAAGTTCACTACACCCTATCACCCACAATGCAATGGGCTTGTTGAAAGGTTCAACAGGACCCTAAAAGGGATGATTCATGGACTACCTGAAAAGCTCAGGCGTAGATGGGATGTCCTGATACCCTGCCTTTTGTTTGCTTACAGAGAGGTCCCACAGAAGGGGGTTGGCTTCAACCCTTTTGATCTTCTGTATGGGCATCCTGTGAGAGGACCCCTATGTTTGGTGAAGGAAGGATGGGAGAGACCTCTCAAAAAGTATGTAACCAACATAGTGGACTATGTACTTGGTCTCCGCTCCAGGATGGCTGAGTATATGGAAAAGGCTTCTAAAAACCTTGAGGCAAGCCAAGAACTCCAAAAAGCTTGGCATGACCAAAATGCTGTCCTGACTGTGTACAAGCCTGGACAGAAGGTGTGGGTGTTGGAGCTAGTGGCCCCAGCAGCACTCAAAGACAAATGGTCTGGGCCCCACACAATCCTTGAGCAAGAGGGAGAGGTCACCTACCTGGTGGGCCTTGGAACTCCCAGGAGCCCCCACAGGGTGCTCCATGTGAACAGGCTCAAAGCATATGTTGACAGGAAGGACATGAGCTTGCTCATGGCCACAGATGAGGGACAGGAGGAGGAGAGTGACCCTCTCCCAGACCTGCTCACTCAGAATCCTGATGATGGATCAGTAGATGGTGTTGTCTTTTGTGGCAGCCTCTCTGAACATCAACAGAAGGATTGTAAACAGGTTCTTCAATCCTTCAGACATATGTTCTCTCTGACACCCAGTCAAACCAATTGGTGCACCCATGAGGTTGACACTGGTGACAGCATGCCAGTCAAGAGTAAAATCTACAGGCAGCCTGATCATGCTAGAGACTGCATTAAGACAGAAGTGCAGAAAATGTTGGAGCTGAGAGTCATTGAGCCCTCAGATAGCCCTTGGGCTAGTCCAGTAGTTCTAGTGCCAAAGCCTCACACCCAGGGTGGTAAGAAAGAGATGAGGTTTTGCGTAGACTACAGAGGCCTCAATGCAGTCACTAAGACTGATGCCCACCCAATACCAAGGGCAGATGAACTTATAGATAGATTGGCTTCTGCCAACTACTTAAGTACATTTGACCTGACAGCTGGGTATTGGCAAATCAGGTTAGCTGAGGATGCCAAGCCCAAGACAGCATTTTCAACCCCTGGTGGACATTATCAATTTGTGGTAATGCCCTTTGGTCTGCAAAATGCACCTGCCACCTTCCAAAGGCTGGTGAATCAAGTTCTCACTGGGCTGGATGACTTCTGTGCAGCATATCTTGATGATATAGCTGTCTTTAGTTCCACCTGGGAGGATCACCTGGTCCACCTGAGGAAAGTGTTAGAGGCACTGCAAGCAGCAGGTCTCACTATCAAGGCCACAAAGTGCCAGATAGGGCAGACACAGGTTGTATACCTGGGCCACCTTGCAGGTGGAGGCCAGGTTCAGCCACTGGAGAGCAAGATACAATCCATCAGGGATTGGGCTCCTCCAACCACCCAGACTCAGGTTCGAGCTTTCTTGGGCCTGACTGGTTATTACAGAAAGTTTGTCAGGAATTATGGATCAATTGTGACTCCACTTAATGAACTGACAAGTAAAAAGATGCCAAAGAAAGTTTAGTTGACAGCAGACTGTCAAAAAGCATTCGATGACCTAAAGCAGGCCATGTGCACAGCACCTATCCTAAAGAGTCCAGACTACTCCAAACCATTCATTGTCCAAACAGATGCTTCTGAGTTGGGTGTGGGAGCTGTTCTATCTCAACTGAATTTTGATGGTCATGACCAGCCCATTGCTTTTATAAGCAGAAGGCTGACCCCCAGAGAGAAAAATTGGTCAGCTATTGAGAGGGAGGCCTTTGCTGTGGTTTGGGCCCTGAAGAAACTGAGGCCATACTTGTTTGGCACTCATTTCAAGATTCAGACCGACCATAAGCCCCTCTTGTGGCTAAATCAGATGAAGGGTGAAAACCCCAAACTGCTTAGGTGGTCCATTTCCCTACAGGGGATGGATTTTACAGTGGAGCATAGACCTGGCACTGATCATGGCAATGCAGATGGGCTCTCCAGGTATTTCCACTTAGAGCAAGAAGACTCACCGGGTCAAGGTTAGTTTAATGTCCCAAAGTTTGGGGGGGAGGGGGTCATGTAGGAGAGTAGGGTCTGCAATCCTATGATCACCCCAGATTTTTGCTTTTTGCTTCACTGGTTTACGACTTCTCTGGCTGTGGGCCTGCTAATCAGACCCACAGCCTTGCTGTTCTCTCACTAAATTGACACGTGTACCTTAGGTGCATTTACCAATTGGTACTGGGCCACCTTATCAGACCCTGTAACTCAGGGCATAGGTGTACCCGGGGCCTACCAGGGGCTGCAGCATGTATTATGCCACCCCTGGCTGGCCATCTAAATCTGACACAACTGGCTGCACGACAGCTGGGGCAAGGTGGTGTAATCACCCTTTGCTTTAGATATAGTATACCTATATCTAACCCTAAAATGGACACACAAATTCCTATCAGTCACTCCTATGGCAGGCCTTGACAATCCTGAAGGCAGAGTGCTTGGAATCGTGTGAGATGGTGCTCTGGCATAAGCTGAGCCCGTTTGCAGCTTGCGGAACCAAGTCCTAATAGCTGTTCCATGATAACGCATACCATATACTCTTAAGTGCATTATAATCCTCGCGGTTATATGCTATCTTTGGTATCGCTTTATCAAAACATGTCGAGTAAGGTGTCATACAAATTACAATACTAACCCCTCACCAATTCTGGCGACGGGGTTAGCATTCCACCCTTCTAGAGGGACACGACATGTATGTAACTGTGAACCCCGGTTAAAGTTAACTCAAGCCTCAGCATCACAAAATGGATGCTGCCACCACAGACACAAGTCTGACCTCCTGCTGCTGGGAGTCCTTCCAGCGAGGGAGGCTTGGACAAAGGGTTTCCTGTCAGGGGCGGTGCTAGCACCATCCCAGACAGGGTTTTGTGTATCCTGGGTAGGCAGGGCTTTAGAGGAAGGTGACTGCAAGTGGCACCCCGGTGCTCACTATGCATCTGCCGGCTAGAACCAGTTCCAGGGGCACACCAGCCCCTGAGCTGGGAAAAGTCCGGCATGGGAGAGGGGTGTAACCACTCCCCTTCCTGGTCCCACCCATGGGCAGGACCTAGTCGCGTGCCAGCCCCTTTTCCTAGTATAAAGATAGGAGCGGGCCCCCTTCCAAATTAGATCATCTTTGAAACCTGAAACTACTTCCTACGAAAGGAACTCTCGACTTCTTCTCAAGATTTCTCCCTTGTGACTAAGGAGTAGTCACCCTGTACCTGCAGGCACCATCCAAGAACACTGCGGTTTGCTGCACGTCCTTCCTCCGGAATCCGACTGACCAGCACGACGAGACCCGGCTTCCCTGGCACCTCTGACCTCTACCCACATCGTCAGCTCAGCTGAGATCCGTGGGTGCGACAAGACCTCGAGGGACCGGCCATCTTCAAGACTGCACGACGCTTGCCCAGCACGACCGCCGACGGATCCTCGAGTGAGTGCTTTGGGGTTTGAGAAGCCCCAACCCTGAGCAGCTCCAGCACCAAAGTTCAGCCTCCCAGCCTCCACGAGATCTGCGTGGGGCCCTTCTGCTCTTTGCTGCTCACCGCGTTGTCTGGCTACTAGCCCGCTGGCTTGTGGCCTTCCCGACGACGAACGATGACAACAACACCGCTGGTCTGGTTGCTCCAGACTGGCTCTTGCTCCCCTCCAAAAGAGGAGCACCCCGAACCCTCCTGGTTCACTCCAGACGCCATTTTGAGTCAACCACGTGGGCTTGCATTTGCCAAGACTTGTTGCCCCAATCCTGGGTCCAGTGACGTCGACAGCAGATACCATTGTGGGACAGCTCGCACCTCCATCCTGGTTGCCGACAACGCCTCCTGGTCCGTGAGACTGCAGAACCCAGCGTCGCCCACTCACCTGGTCGAGGTGACTCCATCCGGTGCCATCCTGGTGCCCATCTAATCACTGGCTAGTGATTCAGAACTTGGTCCCCTCTGCTTACAGGTGTCTTCCATCTCCGATCCAGGCTTGGATCCATCCGAATCTCTTCACTGGTCGCCTGCCAGCAACTTCTTCTTTCAGGCTCCATAGACTGCAACGAGGATTCCCGACGTCTTTCCAGACCTATGCATCCGCAGCCCCTGGGCTCGGTAAACTCAGCACTTCGGTGCTCCAGCATAGTCTTGCTATCCAAGGGTCCAGATCCTTTTTTGTTTCAGCTCTCCTAGTTGGATTCGTCCGATATCACTAACTTTGTAATTCCTAGCAACCATAGACTTTGTTCCGCATCCCGCGTGAGAGTGCACACTCTGCACCCATCTCCCTAGGCCTCCTGCTAGTAATCTGAAGGTTCAGTAGTCAAGTCCTAGCGATCCCAAAGCCTATTAGCGTAGTACTTACCTGCTAGTAATTTCGCATTCCACTTTTGTAGTATATGGTTTTTCGTGCCCCTCGGGCATTTGTGTAAATTGTGCAACTTTGCGTATTTTCCTAAGAGCTTTGTATTGTGCTTAGCACCCTGTCCTCATAAAGAGTCCAGGGTTGTTGTGTTCTAAATAAACATACTTTTATTTTCATAACAACTTGTGTGGTGTCCTTTCACTTGGTGTTCAAGGGGTATATGTGATGGTATAACAGCTGGCTTAACACGCCCTCTAGAGTTTAGCCTAAAGACTGCTCTTGTCCATGCTACTAGGATAGCTGGTCTACGGTTGACTTACAACCAATCATCAATGAGGGTTGTTTGGACTGATACAAAGTGCTCACTAGAATATTGAACATTATATATCAGGCCAACTTCTCACAGTCCTCACCTCCTCTGTCTGTTCAGAAACCACCGACATAGTAGGTACTGAAGGGAAAGTCTTCACGATGGTAAGGATCTTATTGTCAAAATAATCAGATATCGCATTGCAGAGATTTTGAGACGGAGGAATCTCCTGCGATAGGGCTGATGGGTTCATAAAGTCCTTTACTATCTTGAAGATTTCTTTTTGTCCCTGGCCCACCGTGGAAAGGGCTTGTAGGTAATGGGCTTTCTTGGCTGACTTTATTCCAGCATGATACTTCCGTCTCTCTGACCTATAGGTGTTACGGGCGGTGGCATCATGTGTTAGTGGCCTTATTGCCAGTGGTAGACCTACTTCTGCCCCTACCAATAACTCACTTTCCAACAGCAACGCTTCCCCTGTCAGTGGCAGGCTGTATTGCCCTACTTAACATGGTGGCGCTCCCACTGTTATTATATTTCTTTATGACAGTGCCAGTATGCATTCCTCAGGCCATATTTCAAGAACTGGATTCACTTATGGAGACCTTCCTGTGGAGTAACAGGTGTAGACAAGTTGCGCTGATGACGCCAAAGTGCCCTGTGAGTGACGGTGGCTACGTGGTCCATGAATTCGAGGCCTATTACCTGGCGTTGCAGCTTCAGTGGCTCACTCAGTGGGTGGTGCACAGGTCAACCCCGGGGAGCGAGTTGGGACAACTTATCTCTGTACTCCCACTACTATTCCGTGTGCTCCTGTGGCTTGGTGTGTTCCCTGTAAGGGATACCATGAACTCCGAGTTTTCTGACAGTGTTGAAAGAGGTGCCTTTGGAAAACTTGCAAACAAGTCCCATTCTTACCAGACATGCCTTTCTTTATGCATGCTACAGGTATTGCCACATGGGGGAGAGTGGCATGACCTAGATAATTTGGTGGCTGCGGTCTTTCAAGTCCAATATGGTATATTAGTTGAACTTCCAAATTATCTTCCAATTATGTTGTACTTTTTGGTGGTCCTTTCAACACAAGTCACAAACAATTTCTACACGAATAATGTCCCACCTTGCTCTCTTTTTTATGCAGGGGATAACCCTGCCAGATTCTTCCACCATCACCAAAAATGTGAAGCAAATAAGTAGCTATAAACCAAATCATGGTCTCCAACTCCTTGAAATCAAAAGTGCAGCACCTTATTCCTTTCTCCATTATATGAATTGAAAGAAACAATCTAACATACAGCACATATAACATAGTTATAGTGAAGAAACATGAACAAAAACACTCCACATCTATCAAAATGCACCAATTCCCAAAGCATACAACCACACACAAGCTTCTAGATAACAAAAAAAGGAAATAGCTGCAGTTTGCCATGTGCATTTGCGTGCATCACAAAGACAACATGTGTTACGTTGTGCTACTTTTCTCCCACACACGTCCTTTTTACGTAAAAAGGTTAACACAAAAACCACTATTGTTCCTTTGCATCCAATTGCATGAACTTCAGTCTAATTTTATGTTTTATCTAAAAATGATGTGCTTTGATTAGTATCTACATCTAAAAATGTGGAAATTGTTGCATATCAACATATTCATGAATGTCTTTCAAGGTCTAATTCCAATATAAAAAAAAAATAATGGTAAAAATCATTTAATAATTGACACATTCATATAAAATTAGTGCATTTCCAAGTACCTCAGTTAATCTTGGGAGAAATGTAAATAATGGTATGTAAACACTTTAGACAGAAAGTACATGAATGATAATCAAAATAATAGGGGGATTTATTTACAAATGAAGAAATTAAAATTAACATATGGTAAATGTATATTAGGATGCTGGATGACTGAGGAGGTAGAGTGTGTGGAGTGGCATGGTTTTCGTGATGAAGTGAATTGCTTGTCAGGGTGAACATTAAAAACTATGTGGCAGATTTACAAGAAAGTCCTGCAGCGCGGCACCGCAGCACTTTCAAAGCACAGGAATGCAACATATTTACAATAATATGTCGCATTCCTGTGCTCTCCCCTGCGCTGGCGCACAAACAGCTGCCATGCGCTGGTGCAGGCACCCTTGCACCGTGGTGCAAGGATGCCTACGTCATGAGGAGCACTACAGGCATTTTCCTCTTTCAATGCCTGCTGTAGAATGCAGCACGGCATTGAAAGAGGACAAAACGAGGAGAAATTAAAACATTTCTCCTCGTTGCGCCCTGCTGCGCCACCCATTGGGTGGCATAGCATTCTAACGCATTTCCAGGTTTACGATTCCTCGTAACTCTGGAAATGTGTCATGTTACATGGGTGTTGCGTTGGAAGACTCACAGCAACACCCATGGAACGCCCCTTTCACGCAAAGTGTTGCGTGTAAAGAGGCCGTATTTACAAGGACAGGAAAAGTCATGCAAGGTGGATTTTCCCATCCTTGTTAATATGGGGCAGTGAAATGCGCTGCTGGTGCATCACGAAAAGTTCACGGGGGCAATTGTGCTTCAAGGAATATCACTTAAATGTTCATGTTTCGGTACAACATTGATTATTAGGATGCCTTTGAAATATATTAAGACCAACATGGCACTCTATCAAAATAATATGCATGTATTTAATAGATTAAGTAATCTCAATGATTAGACATACCCCGCCAATATCAATAGTCGTTGTTTAGTTCCAATTAGACATGACTGCCGCCACTATCTAGCTCAACTCACCCTTGTTAGTTAACTGATGTTAGGACTCATTGTTAGCCAAGATCCTGTATAGGGTGCTAAGATCATATACACCCTATAATTGAACTACTGGCTATATAATCGAGACATATATGGTTTATGAAGGCATGTGGTCATATTTACATGCAGACTATTTATACCAGCACCCTTCAATCTTTTCAGCTGCATGGTTTTGTACGCCCCATCATGTGGTCTTTATTTGTGGTTGCTCTTGTTGACGGGAGACTACTGCGTGATCCATACAAGTCCTGGAGAAATCTTAAAGATGTTGGACATATCACCTAAAATAAAATAAAAAAATTGCACAGATTGATATTGATATTACTATTGCCGTGCTGTAGGGGCTATAGGTTTAACTAACATCACTGCAAAAACCTCTTTATTCATTATAGGGAATACTTGCTCATAACATCTTGGTCCAGAATCAAGAAACTATCTTTTGAAGCCAGCAATTGGGGCACATCAATTTTCCTTTTCCCAGACAGGTAATAATTGAATCCATTGTAACTAACTTTGTATCACAATGTAGCGTAGGAATAGGAATTCATCCTCATAATATATTTTCTTTCCTTCATTTTCTTTCTTAATGCACAGCGTCTTCAAGATTAATTCATCCTATGTAATTCATTGCCAGATAAGAGCCTATTGACTTCAAACATATATTTATAAGATCCTAAAGGTAATTTTACCTAAAAAATCTTTATTCTGTTATATACAGAAACATTCAATATTTGACATTGACATAAATCTTTCTTGCTGGATTTAGGATTGGTATCTTTCTACAATTTCTGTAGTATTCCTCCTGCGCTTGGTTGATTCTATTTCTCCTCGTCGAGTTAAAAGTGTACTTTTACAAACAGGTATGGTTCTAGTATTTAACATCCTAGAGATAAATGTATGGCATGCTTGGTCACTTGGGGAGACACAAGCATGTGTCACTAATATTTATTGCTGTATTTTTAGCTGTACCTATCACTTATTCACAGATTGGTTGTATGTCTGGCACATTTTTTTCTTTTTTTTGTATCTTTTCACTGGTGCATATATATATCAACAATGTTCGGGTTTTGGGATTTTTATTACTGAGTTGGCACCACCAACAAGAGACACAACTATTTGATATATATCTTCTTTATGTTACTTGTCCTTCTTTTTTAAGTTGTAAAAAAGATTTTACTGGATATGAAGATAAGACAGAAATTAAACACAATATAAAATTGTATTATAATATAAATAATTCATGGGGGAGAAGAAAAGAGAAAAAGGGGAGAGATGAGGGCAAGGGGGAGGGGGGAGAGTATATCAAATGCTATATCTGATCTTATATTTAAAATACAACATTTGAGTTACATTAATTCCTATTATAATAGCTTATAAGGATAAAAATATAAAACAAATTAGACAACAGATGAGTACTTTTAACTTCATGGAGGTTTGGGTACTTCTTCATTGTAGGGAGTATGTAGAGGTAGGGATTGAGCTGATATGTTTAAGAAATTGGTAATAGGTAACCACAATAAATCTCTCTTAATAGCAAGTGTAATTGGGTGAACAAAGGCCCTATCTAATCTGTGATTATAACAAATTCCATACCACCAGGCTTGAAAAGATACGTTTGCAGAATTTTTCCATGACTAAGGGGCAGATGTATCAAGCAATTTTTTAGTCGCAAACGCTGCGAATCGTTAAAAACAGCGCTTGCGACTAAAAAATGGGAAAATGGTATGTATGTAGGAATTCGCATTGCAAAATAAGTAATCGCTATTATTGCGATTACTTATTTTGCGAAATTACATAATCTGCGAATTTTTTTGCAATTCCTTATTTTGCATGCTTCTAATTTTGCGAATTTCGCAATCTAGAAATCGCAAAATAAGAAATCGGAAAGAGATGTATAAAGAATTCGCAAATTGCGAAAACATGAAAATCGCAAATTAAGAAATCGCAATTACCACCAACTACATGCAGGTGGTAACTAATTGGAAAGTATAAAAAGAAACCCACAATGCAATGTTAACTTCCAATATGGCGGGACTTTACCTAATAACCAGGAGGCTGCGTATCCAAGCCCTTGCACAGAGGAGACAGAGACAGGAGAGAATATTGAGACTGCGCATTACGCTATTCCAGCAGAGAGAAGAGGACATCTATGACAAATACAGACTTTACCCACACACTATTTTGGACCTCACTGCAGAATTGAAACCTTTTTTGGAGCATCAAACAGGCAGGACACAATCAATTCCTACTCATGTGCAGGTATTGTGCTCACTGCACCTTTTGGCTTCTGGATCTTTCTAAAGTGTTATTGCAGAGGTTGGTGGGGTGTCTCAGAGTGCTCTGTCACGCTTCTTTTATGCCTTTCTTGATGCAATGATGAACAGGCTACAACATCACATCTACTTATCAAATACCCAACAAGCCATACAAAAGACTTAACTGGATTTCTATCAAATTGCACATTTCCCACATGTGATTGGTTGTATTGATGGCACTCATATTGCCATCATTCCACCATCAGCCACAGAATATGTGTATAGAAATAGGAAAAGTTATCATTCGCTAAACATTCAGATGGTGTGCAATTCAAAGTACATTTTCACTGATATTGTGGCAAAGTACCCAGGCAGCACACATGATTCCTTTATCTTTTGCCATAGTGGAATTCATAGATATCTAAGTGCTGGACAGTTTGGAGAGGGATATCTATTAGGTAAATGTACCGGAAACTTACAGTCATTCACACAACAATTAACCTTTGATGTAACACACACTCACTCCTTCTTTTTCATCATGCGGGTGACAGTGCCTATGCAGTGCGTGATTTTATTCTGACGCCATATTTGAATCCATCAAAGGCCAATGAAAGAAGATATAATAGGGCGCACCGGTCAATCTGTGGCGTCATTGAACGCACAGTTGGAATTTTAAAAAGCCGTTTTCGTTGCATACACAAAAGTGGTGGGGCATTGCAATATAATCCTGGAACATGCTGTAAAACTGTAAGTAGCTGCTACATAACATGGCTAAGAGAAAAGGGACTGAAATTGAAGTCAGTGACTCTGACACATCTGATAATGATGACATACCTCCACCTAGAAGGGCTACTGCGGGAGTAGGAGCTGCTGCTGGCCGTCAAAGACGTACTGAGATAACACGCAAATACTTTTAGGTGAGACAATGTATTTCAATACATGTATTGGCTTTTGAAGAAAATATTTTTATCTCAAAACATTGAGGTTACTAATGTAGTGTAACATGACCTGTTAATTCATAGTCACATTTAAATGTTATCAACAGACAAAAACAATAGAATTGGTAAATGTGTAACTACAAAATATTAACAGCAAGATGTCATTTTTTGCACTTGGATCTTTGAGCAGACTGCTGCACAGATTCCATGCTCCCCTTGGCTGCAGATGTTCCGGCATTCCTACCACTCCTGCGCTGTGTTAGCTGTGACGTAGGAGTGGGGTTCCTACTACTCCTACTGGAGGTATCCTCGCTGTATGCTCTTCAAATAGTGCGCTTGCCCCAGAGCTTACTGTTTGGAGGATTTCAACAGCAGATGTGAACTTGTCTAGTCATTTTGCTATGTTCTGCGTGCAGTCAATAATTTCCCTTTGCATATTAATGCTGCGCCTTGTGAAATTGCATGTCACTGTGCATAACCTGTTCATGGCTTTTGTGTACCCGTGCATTCTAACATGGGCACGGTGAGCTGGCCTTTGCGTGATGTTTCACTGTTTTCTATAGCCAAACATAGTCTGTCCATAGATGCAGCCATTACTCTCATGCCATCTCCCATGCTTTCTCGATTTTTATTCAATTTGCACAGCTGCCTATTGATGGAACGGAAGGCCTTGTGTTGTTGGCGCTGCACATGGAACATGTCTTGTTCTAACCCAGCAAAGACAGTAGGAGTTTCCACAATGTCCACTGCTGCTCCTAGAGCTCTCCAAACACTAGACACGTGGCCTCCTTTGTGCATGTCCTTGCTCTTCAGGAACACAAGGGACCACTGTGTCCAGAACACTCTCTCTTGCACCACCTTCATCAAGTACATCATCTTCTAAAGGAGGCAGAGGGGCCACATATCTGTCCTTTTTTCGGACAATGGGAGTTGACACAGTCTCATCACTGCTACCGCCTTCTGCAGCTGAAACATCTTGCAGTGGAGATTCATTTCCCTCAATTCCATCTCAGGAATGTCTTGCAAGTGCTGTGGATGTAGATTGAGACATACATGTTTGTTGTATGAAGTGCTTTATGAACATAATAAAGTGTTTCTACTTTAAATTAAACATCTCTGGTAGTGTATTTCAGTCTTCCTTTCAACAGCACTATGTGAATTTGTGTTTCATTGATGCATCTGTGTACCAAAACCTGAACATTCATACCACTGTGTACTTGTACTAGTTTAACCCATTGAGTGCTGATCACGGAACCGCTCCGTCATCAGCTACGGGTGACCTGTGCTGATGACGGAGCGGTTCCGTCATGGCCCGCTCGGCGCGCCTGAGCGGCGCGAATTTCGTGCCTGCGCTGACGTTCTATTGAGCGGGGCGGGTCATGACGGAACCGCTCCGTCACAAGCACAGGTCAACCGACGCTGGTGACGGAGCGGTTCCGTCACCAGCATGCGGCCGCCGCGCGGCCGCCCCGCGTCCTTAGCACTGCGGCGGAATAGCCGCCGCAGTGAAGGGGTTAAAGCACATGCATTTCCCACTACTTTAGACACATACAATCATGCAGCTTACCTTGTGCAGTCTGTGAAGGGTCTGAGCTGTCTATCTCAGCCACACAACTCACACTCTCAGGCAAGAGAGTGGCCTCCTCCAGCTCCTCATGTGGAGTAGGCTGCGCTGCAGATGATGTCCCACCTCCTGTCTTGTTTGCCTCCTTCAGTCTTTCGGCAACCCTTTCTTTGGACCTCTGGCGCATATCATACCATCTTTTGTGCAATTCCTCGATGGAGCAGTTGGTCACACCAACTGAATTTACTTTCTGCTGTATGTCCAGCCAAATTTTCCTTTTTTGTGATTCAGCACTTTCAGTGCTTTTTTGTCAAAAAGCAACTCATGGCTGCAAGCTATCTCTTCTATCAATATTTCCTGTTCTTTTTCTGAGAACTTGTGCTTCCTCTTCCTTTTCTCTCCTGCCATTCCCTCCTGTGGATTTTGAGACTCCATGTCAGTGCAAGCAGGTCTGCTCAGTTTCCAAATAGTCTTCCAACTGCCACTGGGTGTGGCTCAGGCAAGCAGGTGCAGGTAATCACTCCCACTTCCTCACTGTGATGTCATCATCCTGTTCCTGCATTGCAGATTCCCGTTTTTTGTGATTTCTTAATTTGTGAATTTTGCAAATTAAGAAATCGCAAAATATTCTGAGAATAATGTGCGATTTTTAAGAAATCGCAAATTATGCGCAAAAACCCACATACATTGTGTTTTACGAATCTGCATTTGCGAATCGCAAAATATCGCAATTATAGATTGAAAAGCACACTCTTCATACATCTGCCCCTTAGTGATTTGCAGAAATGCTACAGCTATAAGTAGATTAATAATGGAGATGTTAATAGAGGAGGAGGACCATACTTCTGAGATGCTACCTAGAAAAATATGCGAAAAAGAAAATGGGTAATCCTGTTTGGAAAGGTACAGAAGTTCAGGAGCACAGGGGGAAGAGAGCAGTGATTGCAGTTAAAAGCCGCAACATTGGAAAGATAAAAAGGTTAAAAACAAATGGGCTACAATGGGCAAACCGCAGAAGGAGGGGGAAGAGCCCTCAAAACTGATTAAAACAGAATTGGCTCCTCGTCTGAATACTAATACACGCCTCGCCCTAGCCAGGAAAGCTGCTCAAAAATCAGCCAAAAATAAAGACAGAAATAAAGAGAAAAACAAAGAAGAAAATTCTGCGGAAGATACTCTTTATGAATCTTCAGATGACGATGGGCATCTCTCATCCTCCTCTTTAAATGAGACAGAGCCTAAGAAAATAGCCACGGTTAAAACTGTCACCTTAAATAAGTCTCTATCCCCTAAGTCAGCATCACCGTTGGCTACTTCTCCTCCTATAGACTCAGAGTTTGTATCTCCCCACTTGGAAGGGAAGAATACGAACGGATCTGGCGGTATGGGAAGTAAGAAAAGGAAGGACTATCCTCTTTTTGCTAAAAAAAACTACCCCAAAATCGTTCATCCATCAGGCTCCGATGGCTCCTGTCCCCCAGGAGCCTGCTTCTATTGCGTCATTTAAGGGCACTCATTTCCCCAGTACAATCCTCGCAAACTGTGCCAGATGAGTTGCTAGTTGAGGGGATATCGGACCAGACCTCCTCTAAAATCCTGAGAACGCAAAAGGGTGCACAGGTACCAACAGAAGAGGAGGTTCAGTTGAACATCAACAAAAGCCCAAGAGTAATGAACGTAGATCCAGAGGCGGATGAAACAAATCTATCCGGGACAGAAGTTAGATACCAAATGGATATCCGTGAGATGCTGGATCTGATTCTGGACGAAATACGCGAGATAAAGCATAACCAACAAGTAGAGATAGCTACTCTTCACTCCAGAATGGATACATTTGAGGAATCACTGTTGGCATTTCCCAATAGACTGCAGAAGGCGGAGACTAGGATCTCAGTCCTCAAAGACAAGGTGAACTTGGTTATGGAAGAAACTAGGGAGACAGCCAAGAAGAAGGTCGCGCTTGAGCACAAACTTGAAGAACTTGAAAATCACTCGAGGAGGTCGAATCTAAGAATAGTAGGGGTTCCGGAGGGAGTGGAAGGCTCTGATACTATCCAGTGGGTCTCCTCCTTTATTCATCAAGTAGTTCTTCCCGAGTTTGAGGGAGATTTGACAATTACAAGGGCTCATAGGGTCCCAGCGCAACGTTTTGCAAACTCTCCATTTCCTAGAACGATACTCCTAAATTGTGCTGATTTTAGGATTAAAGAAAAGATTTTCTCCAAGGCCTATCAACAACGGCAGTTCCCAGTGTCAGAAACAATAAAATGTGGGATTTTCCCGGATATGACTGCGGTGGCTGCCAAAAGGCGCAAGGAATTTGTTAAGATCTTACATCTGTTTAAGGCCAATGGCGCTCAAGCATCGATTGCTCAGCAATCAAAATTGAAGGTTTTGGTCAAAGGGAAGTTGTATATGTTTTCTGACATTGAAGATGCACAATCCCTCCTTAAAGATATCTCTTCTGGTTCTAATGTTTGAAATGGAAAGAATGTTTTCTCTTATAGGTATGCCTGATTAAACCAAATAATTAGAATGTAGGGGGCGGTCCAGGGTTAACGGGTTGCATCAGGGTGTAGCAAGAGGACACCCAAGAAGAAAGAAGAGGGAGGAATTTGGGCTGCGTGGATCGGGAGGGGGTCTCCACATTCAGGGGGGGCAAGGGTGGGGGGGTAAACGCAGTAAAAAGGAACAAGTGCAGCAGGTTTTGTAATCTGATTTTTATCATTGGTTGGTACGGAATATGCAGAAGAATTTACAAGCTTCTAGATGAAATATAAATCAAGCGTTATCCTGTCCATAAATGTGAACAGTTTGCTTAATAAGCAGAAATATGGAGCTTTACTGAAATGGGTAATAACTTTTAATCCGCAGGTGGTCTTTTTCCAGGAGACGCATCTGAAGACAAATACCCCGAAGTTGTTTTTGCCGAGATATTTTTCTCATGGGTTCTTTTCCTCAGCAGGGATCGCCCACAGGGGAGTCGCTATTTATTTTGCAAGAAACCTTCCCTGGGAAATCGTTCATGTTCAAAGAGATTCTAGAGGTAGATGGCTTTGGGTTGCAGCAAAGCTGTTGGGAAAAATATTTAACTTTGTGAACTACTATGGTCCCATCCTCGATGATATTTCAGGCTTGTTGGAAATTAGTGAGGTTTTAAGGGGCACCCCAGGGCAAATCATATTAGGAGGAGACTTCAATTATATCCAGGATTTGAGGAGGGATACTTCTAACAAGAACAAAAAGCAATTAAAACCTAAGACAAAATGTATATTTGAAGCACTTCTTTCAGAATACCAACTGCAGGATTCTTGGCGCTCTTGGAATTTAGATAAGGAGGCCTATACTTGCTATTCTAACAGGTTTCAATCAGCATCCAGAATAGACTTTTTCTGACTTCTAGATCAATTCAAACCTCTAGAACTTTGATAGGATGTAACCCTTTCTCAGATCATGGGAGGGTCAAAGTCGAGTTTATGTTAAGAGGAACGGAAGGGGAGCGCTCCAGGTGGCAGCTGGATCGCACCCTTCTCCAGAACAAGGATTGGGTTTCAGGGTTCAAAGAGTGGGTGATCGAATTTTTCTCAGTGAACAAAAATTCAGCCGAGCCTTTTTCTGTATGGGGTGCATTTAAAGCAGCTGCTCGGGGGCAGATCATAGCGGTTTCCAGCAATACGGCAAATGATCAAAAGCGAAAAATAGCCGCTCTTCAGAGTGCTGCAGAGAGGGAATATGCTCTAAAACTTAACCAGCAGCCGAATCAATGGGATCAGGCTAAAGCTCTATTAAGGGATTTTTTCACCTTGGAAGAGATAAATAGTTCAAAGGCCTTCCAGCAAAGGATCTACGAAGAGAGTCAATTGGCGGGGAAGCTTTTGGCTAATTCTATTAGAAAGAAACAAGAGTCATCCATCATTTTGAAAATACGAGATCCTCAAGGTGGAGTAGTAACTCAGAGTGAAGGAATAGCTAAAATATTTCTGGATCATTATGAGAGAATTTACTCCACAGAATATCAGGCGGAGGATACAATGATTCAGGAATATTTTGCTAACCTAGAAATTCCCAAAATCTCCGATTTCCAAAGTAATCAAACGGGGGTGAAATAAGCTCTATTGAAATTCACGACAGTATAAAGGCAACATCGGGAGCAAAGGCTTCAGGACAGGATGGGTTCCTTATCGAATTTTATAAGGTGTTTACTAAGGAACTTGAATAACCTCTGAAAAATCTATTTAATCACATTAGATTAGGTGGAAAGGTCCCTCCAGAATTCAAAGAATTTACAATTATTAGCTTCGTCAAAAAAGATAAAAATCAAGAAGATGTGAATTTTTATAGACCGATCAGCTTACTGAACTCTGATTACAAGTTACTGATGAAAATCTGGGCGCAAAGATTTGTGTTAGCGGCTCAGGAGTTAATCCATCACGATCATACGGGTTTTATTGCGGGTTGGTATATGGCAGCTAATACAGAATTTCTGATACAGGCTTTAGATTATTTTAATATTAATTCGACAGCTGCGTGTATTTTAATGATTGATGCAGAAAAGGCATTCGATCTAGTTAATTGGTCAGCACTTTTTTCCTCTCTGGGTCATTTTGGATTCCCTGTTTCAATTATACAAATGATAAATAATATCTATGAAGGGACATCAGCCCAGATAATTATCAATTCTAAACAAGCTGGAAAGATTAAAATAAATCGGGGAACAAGGCAAGGTTGCCCATTATCCCCTTGCTTTTTACTTTTTTTATTGAACCCCTAGAAACAAGAATAAGGAATAATATTGCTATTCTACCCCCCATCGTCGGGATGTCTAAGTTAAAATTGTTCGCCGATGATATTATCCTCTATCTGGCTCCTGAAAAAGAAAACAGCATACGTCTTATGAAGGAGCTCAAAGATTATGAAAAGATAGGGGGGTATAAGGTTAATGAAAAAAAAAACGGAAGTTCTTGTATTGAACACAAGTATAGATTTTCTTCCGATTTATCTTCAGCCCCAAGCAGTAAAAAGGGACAGATTAGATACTTAGGTATATATGTGACCGGAGAGTATGAAAAACTCTTCGCCTTGAGTTATATTAAAATGAAGAATAAAATAAGGAATCTACTAGATCAATGGTGTTTGCTCCCATTGTCATTGATTGGTAGAGTGTCACTAGTCAAAATGATTGTATTGCCATTGCTTATATTTTTGTTTAGCAATATTTCAATTAAAGTTAATATTGTTTTCTTTAATGAACTCGAATCAATGTTGAGAGGTTTTATTTGGAACAAAAAGGCCTCAAGAGTTACGCTTTCGGTGGTCCAACTGGCTGTTGATCAAGGTGGTCTGGCTCTCCCCCATTTCAAGACTTATTATAAAGCAGCCTTTTTCAATATTGTGGCAGGATTATTAAGGACTATACAGACAAGAGATAATTTCTTTCTAAAAAAAATGATACAGGAAGCAGGTTCTCAAATTCCTATCTTTTTAAAACTGCAAAACTCCCTGAGAAATCAAGATATAAGACGCTAAAAGTGTATACAGCGAGATTACTGCTCCTTTTTAAAAAACATGGCTCTGATGGCTCTATTTATTTGAGCTTGTCTGAATGTGCCAAAATGGGTCTTAAGATAGCCTTGAATCATCTGAAAAATTGGGAACTTTCCGGGTTTAGGGAATTAGGACATCTGTTTGTACAAAATAAGGTAATTAGCTGGCAGGAGCTTTTAGACAGAATGAATAATTCCAGGCGACTTATGTTTTTAGAGTATCTACAAATGGTCCATTTTATCAGAAAAGAGATAGGTGGCCTGTTCATCTCTCTCACTGCTTTGATATCAGCTCTGTACGGAGATAAAAATAAAGGCATAGGATTTTGGTATAAAAAGCTCTACTTTGCTAGTTCTCCTCCTGTAATAGATAGACATCTAGAGAAAATAAGCCTCTCGACACAGTGTGTTCTTACAGATAAGGATTAAGAGCTATTGTGTCATCTGGGCAATAAAGCACTTCGGGCTTTATTGCCCAGATCTTTTTTATCACGTTGGCTTGCATATTATACCCCCGATGCCCTGGAGTGAATGTTCCCGGAAGTTGAGAATAAGTGTTTTAGATGTAAAGCTATGGGTCAGGGAGGATGGTGCCATATCTTCTTTTCTTGCCCGAAGTTGGAATCTTTCTGGAAGGGGATATTCGTAGATATGGAGTTGGCAACTGGGAAAGTATTTTTTCCGGAAGCAGAGGTGGCCCTGTTTGGCATATGTAAAGAGAGGAGCGGGTTTGACAAAACAGAAGAAATATTTATTTTTATTTCTTGTGTAGTTGCACGGTCTTTAATTCTTCAAAATTGGAAATCCGTGGTGATTCCTTCACAGTTACAATGGTTCAATAAAATGAGAAGAACATGTAATTTAGAAAGAGCTTATGCAGGCAGGGTGAGAGCCATTGCAAGATTTGAAAGAAATTGGAAATGTTTTGAGAATCTGGAATTGTTGAAAGGAAGATGATGAGGAGGGAGAGGGGAATGTGTACTATTTGGAATTTTTTTGTAATATTGCTGCTTTACAACAATAGCTGGTTTTGCACTTTATTGCACTAAGCACTTTAAAATTGCACTTTATGGGATTATATCTCCTTTTGCAGTTGCACTTTATTGCAGTTTCTGCACATTTTTGCAGTGATATTGTTTACTTAAAATTGCGTTTTTTTGCACAAGGACTTTGTAAGTTTTTATAACGGTCTCTTTCCCTTTTAATCCTCTCTTTTTATTCCAGTTTTATCTTTTGTAAATTGTCTGAAAATTGTCTGACTGTTAAAAACTTGATGTGAATAATGTCTTTTTTTTAATTCTGTACCAATGATTTCCTACTGCCTTGTTAAATAAAAAAAGAAAAAAAAGAAAATGGGATATGTGTATGGAAAATTTTGTTAATTTGTTGCCGTACTTTAGTCCAGAAATTATTAATCGCTGGACATGTAAATAACATATGTTTAAGGTCAGCTACAGGGGTTTCGTAAGACCAGCAGGTAGAGGGAGTGTTAGGATCAATGTGATGAAGTTTAGCTGGAGTGATTAAAAGTCTATTATATATAAAACGAAGTTTTTGTAGTATTCGCTGCCCTAAAAGACTTCCTAATTTTGATCCAAAGTTTGTCCCATGTTGAAATAGCAAAGGATTCATGTAGATCAGATTCCCAGTTGCATTCTACGTTAGATTTATCAAGTATAATAACATAATTTCTTAATTTGTTATAAATTTGAGATGCAAAAGAAGAAGACTGTAAAAATGTGAGCGAGATGGGTGAAGATTTAGTATGTGCAGAGGTAGTTGAGAGGACATCATAGGAATTTTGAGCAGCTGTGATCAACAAAATATATTTGGAGTAATAGGAGGAAGGAAGAGAAAATCGGGATTGAATTATAGATAAGGGAATACAAGTTTGACCGTGAAAAAGCTGATCAGTCTATTTAAGACCAAGATCTATCCAATCTTTCCAAAAAAGAGTCCTACTTTTAATTTTAATACGTTATTGTACCAAATTGGGGATTGAACAAATCGAGTACAGCCATCTAGGCCTTCTGATATGAGAGGATGAAAGACTTTACACGTATTTTTAAGAATGGGAAGAGAGAATTTTGGGCGAGTTTTCAATCTCTAACCATAGAGGTTGGGATGTGGAATCAATCATATTCTCAGATATTAAGGAGGAAGAGTATTTAAGAAAAAATGAAGTATGATAAGAAGAGCAATCAGGAAAATTGACTCCACCTAAATGTTTAGGTTGCTTAAGTTTGTAAAAAGACATCCTAGCTTTTTTGTTTTGCCAAAACAATTTTGTAAGAATATTATAGATATTCTTGTAACAAGATTTAGGAATATTAATTGGGAGATTAGATAAGAAAAAAAAATTGTTGGGACTAACATCATTTTTATAGACTCTAATCTACCCCACCAAGATAAAAATAAGGGGTGCCAGCGTGTCGTGGAATTAGTTAAATGCAATTGTAGGTTTTTTAAATTTAATGATACAGTATCTTTAATAGAGGGTGTAAACCATAAGCCTAAGTACTTAATCTTCTTTGAGCTCCAGTGAAAGGAGGAATTAAAAAAAATCAGGGTGGAATCAATGCTTGTTTAAAGGAAGGATTTTGCATTTATCAACATTCAGTAGTTTATATCCTGAAACTAAAGCAAAAGCTGAGACTTCTGATAAAACAGTTGGTATGGAAGTTTGGGGATTAGAAATAAATAAGAGAATATCGTCTGCATATGCTGAAATTTCAGATGTTTCTCACCATATGGTATTCATGCAAATTTATTTTAAGAAGGGTTCTAATGAATGAATGAATGAATGAATGAATGGAGTCTTGTAATGCGCAACTTAACCCAAGGGCATCAAGGCGCCTGAAAGTTCGTACAGCTTGTAAATCTTCTAGTGCAGGACTACAGATAGGCCTCTACAAAGAGCCAAGTTTTTAATGCTTTACGAAAGAGCATAATAGAGGGTTGTCCTGCCAAATCAGGGGGAAGAGTGTTCCACAGCCTGGGCGCCAGGGAGGAAAAGCCTCTCCCTCCCCACCTTACTTTATGAAAGGCCATCATCTAATGCCAAGATAAATAAAAGAGGAGAAAGTGGACAACCTTATCACCCCCCTGAAGAGTGGAAATGAGGAGGAAACAAGGCCATTAGCTAGAAAACAGATCTGGGAAAAGAATATAATAAAGAGGTATAAGAAAGCAATTGCGGGCCAAAACCAAACCAGACGAGTGTCGATAAAATAAACTGCCAATTAACCCTGTCAAAAGCTTTTTCGCATCTAGTGCAACAGCTGCTAGAGATTGTTTATGAGATTGGGATTTGCTAAGTACATTGAAAAAGAGATGAGAATTATCAGAGAGGTGGCGACCCTTAATGAAACCACATTGTTCTTTTCCAATTAATTTTGGTAGGATGTTATCCAAACAGAGCGCAAGAATTTTCGTAAATATTTTATAGTCTAATTTAATTAAAGAGATTGGTCTATAATTCTTACACAATGTATGATCTTTATTGTCCTTAGGGAGAAGACAAATCAAAGTTTCTTGGAGTGAACCTTTAGATTTTTGGGATGCTATGGAGAATAGAAATAATTGATGTAGTTTGGGAATGAGTAGCTTGGAACAGTGTGTGTAGAATTCTATGGTAAATCCGTCAGGTCCAGGAGCTTTTCCTTTTTTGAGTACTTGAATGGCTTTAATAATGTCCTTAGTTTGCATGTCAGCTTCTAAGGAGGAGAAATCTACATCTGGAGAGGAGAGTGAAGGAATGGAAGACAAATATTGAGCAATGTCAGACTGTTGAGGGGAGGACTCAGGAGTATAACGTTTTTGATAAACGTTAGTGAATTCTAATAGGAAATCTTCATCTTTATGGACTGTATTATTTGATGAAGATACAATAGATTCAGTTTTAGTGCATTCCTTTTTAATTTTAAGATAGTTAGCCAGACGATTGCCAGATTTATTTTGTGCACTGTAATATTTAGCACTAGACTTAAGTAAGTACAGATTCACATAACCTGTAGAAAGCTTGTAAAAAGAGAGTTTGGCTTTAATAAGTGCATACAAATCAGATTAGTTCTTAGACAGATAATATGAATGTTCTAATCGCTTAATTTGAGTATTGAGTATTTGTATGGACTAAGAGGCTGCTCGTTGTTTTTGGGCAATGAAAGAAATAAGGAAGTCTCTAGAGGCAGCTTTTAAAGAATCCAATATAATTTGGGGAGATATTTGAGGGGATTAATTTTCTTCAAAAAATAAGGTAGCAAAAGCAAGAAAGGCTGATGTAAATTTAGAATCTAATAGAAGAGGATTATTGAATCTCCACCGCCTAGTTCCTTTAATGGGAGGAAGCAAATCCAGAATTAAAGAGACTGGGTCATGATCGGAAATTAGGATAGAACCTATGTCAGAGTGGGAAAGGTGTTGAGTTAGGGCTTTGAAGATACAGAGGTAGTCTATCCTGGATTGAGAGGAGTGAGCAGGTGAGTAAAAAGTGTATTCTTCTAACGTAGGGTGACAAAGTCTCCAGGAATCTACAAGAGACCTTTGAGAGATAGTGGAGAAGGAGAAAATCTAGCGTAGACCTTCTATCTATAAAAGGATCCATAATCATGTTACAATCACCACCTAAAATTAAATAATCATCAGTGTATTGCATCAAAAAGGATAGGATTTGGGTCCAGAACAATTTATCTTGGTTAGTGGGGGCATACATATTAAAATGGTTAAAAGAATATTGTTAATCAGTAAAGACACTGCAATCCATCTACCTTCAGAATCATTATCTTGACTAATGAGTTGAACATCTAATTGTTTATGGCAGAGAATAGCAACATCATTACACTTTCAGGAACCTGGTGAAGCAAAAAACATGTCCTACCCAATGACGTCGTGATTTAGTTATTTCAGTATCTGTTACATGAATTTCTTGTAGTAAAGCAATATCCCCTTTTAAACTTGTGTTAGAATTGGGGGTCTCTGGTTGGCACAGGACAGGTATGCACTTGTGACAAACAGGGACCCTCTTCTCTAGTCAGGGCAATGGAACTACCCCTTAAGAATAACCCCTGCTCACCCTTTAGGTTGCCTGGCGCAAGCAGACAAGGCTAATCCTCAGGGCGCTAAGTCAGTTAAGCATTTATGACCACATACAGTAAAATCACAGACCCACTACAAATGGACACCAGGCGTAAGTTTTGTATCAAAAATACGTAGGCTTTATGTAAAAATAGATTTAATTGGCAACAAGTTGAACTGTGGATCTTGCACGCTTTGCGCTGGTGATACGACCCAGTTCTATGTGTAGACCGGCAGGGAAAACAAACGTTGCGGACCCTGGATCCGATGCGAACTCGAGATCGAGTTTGCGTGTTACAGTATCTTCTTGTGGTGATTGTTCGCAGCATTCAGATGCGGCCAGGTGAGGGTGAGCCCGGGATGGGGCCGGCGGTTCTCCGCGTAGGTGTCCTGCTGGATGTTGCCTCGAGGGGTGAAGCCAACTGGCGGGACAAAGAGGAGAGGTACGGGCGGTCCGGGGCAGTGCGTGGCTCATGGGCGAGGCGTCCGTCAGGCCAACGAGACTTACTGCTTCTTGTATGCTGGAGGATGCTGACGTACCTTCGGGTCGACGGGGGCTGACTTGAGCAAAGCGGGGCTGGCGCAGCACAAGGCTCAGTACTCAACGTACCGAGAGGCCTTGGGTGTGCGGCGCGGCCCGCCGAAGGTCAAGGCTCCGGAGCGGGGCGGCGGTGTACATTTTCAAAGTACGCACCGTCCGGCTCACTGTGGCACTCGCAGGGAATTCCTGCGGGAGGGGTGCGATGCGCCCAGCGCGCTCCGAGTGAGCGAGGTGAACAAGATACGGGCGGCCCCGGACAGCGTAGAGATAGCGACTCGGATTGAGCAGGGCTCTCAGTAGGCAGGGGCGGCCAGGCACGAGTCGTTTACGGCCCGAGGAGGGGGCGAAGCACAATTACAGGCACAACTCTGGCAAAGGGGGAAATCCCAGCGAGACAGCAGTCGATGAGCGAAAGTAGCATGAGCCCAATGGTTCTGGGGCCAAGATCAGGGGGCTAGCTCGATATCAAGCCCTTGGAGATCGTTTCAGGCACAAGTCTTCAAAGTCCTTTCTGGTCTTTTCCTCTCCTTTCTCAGCAAGGCACCAACTGCAGGCCAGTCTCCTGGATCAGAGACAGTCTTTCCTCCTTCAGCTTCTCCTGGTCATTCTAGTCGGACAGAGGTTCTTTGTGGTCAAAACAAGATCTGATTTGTTAGGAGCAGAGCTCCTCTTTTTATACACAGTTTCTTTTGTTCTTTCAGGCCAGGGGGGCTTTTGCATAGTCCATCTCAGCTCTGGAGCACTTTGTTTTGGCAAACTTTGGTTTCTCCTTTCAGTGAGCAGGGCAGGCACATAAGACGCTCCGCAGGAGGTGGAGCCAGCATTGTGGTGACAAGTACAGTCCAGGAGTACTCTGTTGACAGTCTTCCCCTCTCTCCATACAAGGTGCAGGGCAGAGTCATCAGTCGCACCCAGGGCGCGGAGCCGGTATTGAGGTGGCAGAGCACATCCCTATTCAGGGTCAAGGGGCACTCCCCCAACCCATCCTGGTGTAATCTCTCTATTCACCACTTGTCATCCCCAGCCCTGTCACTCACAGAAACCAGACAGCAGATACACATAAGAGCAGAGGAGGGCTGAAATAGTTAGGCAAGCAAATAGTAACTTTCTAAAAGTAGTATTTGCAAACACAGGATATTAAAATAAACTTTACTAAAAGAAGTATTTTATTATTCTGAGTTCAGGCATACTAAACTTTACTTTCTACCATGCTATCTGAGGGGCATATTACCAAGCAATAGCGATAATTATCGCTATTGCTTGGTTAGAGACAAAAATTTATCGCCGACCCGCGGCGATTTTTGTTGCAGATAAACCTTATCGCAAATGCGATTAAAAACGGCCGCAATGCATGAATATCGCTGCAAAGTCAGCGATATTCATGCATTCCCGAGCTAATGCTCTTAGCCATGTTATCCACCTCTCATTGGATAACATGGCTAAGAACTGCTCAGGGCAGGTGTTAGCTTTTGGAGATATTCGCGCTTAGCGCAAATATCTCCAAAAGTTGGTAATAAGAGATAGCGATGTTAGCGACTGTTTCCAGTCACTAACATCTTGGCGCGCCCACTTTGCATGTCATTAGTGATAAATTTCTCTGACATGCAAAGTGGGGCCCAAGATGGTCGCTATCTCCTACTAGCTGTCGCTAACTGGTGTTAGCAACAGCTAGGTAATAGGGAGATAATTTTATCTCCGCTTTCTTGGCGTTTAAAGCCAAAAAAGCGGAGATAAACCCCCTTGATAATATGCCCCTGAGTATGTTAGAATTATAGAGTGTAATAATTGCAGCAGCCCATTCTGGCCTATGGAGAGCAGGTAGCCTTACAATAGTGAAAAACGAAAATGGCTGTAATTCACTATTAGGACATGCCACACACATCAGGGCTTGTCCTACCTTATGCTTACAATGCACCCTGCCCTTGGGCCTACCATAGGGGTGACTCACATGAAGTAAAGGGAAGGTTTAGAGGCTGGCAAGTGTGTACACTTGCCCAGCCAGCATGACAGTACCAGACTGCACACAGGTTCTGCAATGGCAGACCTTAGACACATTTTAAAAGGCTGCTTCTGTGGGTGGCGCAGCCAGTGCTGCAGGCCCTTTAGCAGCATTGGTATTTACAAGCCCTGGCACTCCTGGTGCACTTTACTGGGGACTGAGAGTAAACCCAATAGGCCAATCATGGAAATCAATTACATGTACACTTTTCATAGGGAGCACTTGCACTGTGGCACTGATTGGCATTGGCACAGTGCCCTGAGCAGCTAGCACCAGCAAAACATCTGAACCACATCAGCAAAAAATGGAAGGGAGACTCACGCCAAGGTGCCAGGTCTAACAACTTGCAATATGTGATAAAACTCTCTGATGCTTAATGGGAGAACCCAAACCCTTAACATTCCAAGATAAGATATTTAACAACATCTAAATATATACGTTAAATTAGAACAATGTGTGAAAAATATTTATACATAAATATGAGTAATGATACATCACATGTCAAATTATAAATTTTGAAGAACTGTCATAGTGAAACTGTAAGCAGCGGTATTGAAAAATAGAGAATAGACAAATAAGTGAATATGAAGTGAGAAATAAGAAGTGTAAAGAAAAGATAAAAGAGAAGACCAGTAATTAAGATGAAACAAGAAATTAGGAAGAAAAAATTAAGGAGAAGAACAGAACAAAGAACAGAAAAACGGTCCAACAAACCTTTGATGAGACAATACGATAACGAAAAGACATACCACAAGAAGACAATAACGGTGGGGTTGGTGAAGCCACGCAGGGGAGTTAGGATGCCGAACGGGAGACCTCAGGATGAGAACGGCAAAGGGGTCATCATCCAGGAATAATGAAGGGAATAAAAAGCAAGGGACCACATATTCATAACCTGATGAGGAAGAAATTAGAAAATATTAACAAAGGACATAACAAAGTTACAAAATACACAGGGATGAGAAACATTTACAATAAGGAATCAGACATGTAGGAAACAACCAATGTTAGGATTAACAAGACATTTATGGCTTAGGTATGTCCATGGAGTCATGTCGGCAGGTACTCACAAATTGCTTGAGCAGCGCAGGATCTTCATAGTTTGTTGTTCTGTAACTGTTATTATAAGTCACTGTGAAGAGACAAGGATGAAACAGGCCATATCAAGCATTCAGGCTGCGAAGAACAGGTCTCAACTCCGGGAACTTTTTCCGTCGGTCAGCAGTCGTTTTGGCATAATCCTGTGCAAAAAAGAGGTTAGAACCATTCCACGAAATATTTCCTCGTTGTTTGGCAGCATAAAGAACCTTAAATAAATCTGTGTACTCCAGAAAATATAAAATAATTTCTCTAGGCTTCGCTGAAGAAGATGAAGAATGAGAGCTCTCCCCCAAACGATGTGCATGTTGAATATTCAATGGTGGAGTATCAGGAAGACCAAGAAGAGTTGGCAGAAAGGATTAAAACAAGCATTTACAATGCAATGGTTATGCCTTTGTTAAAGTTAGAGCTATTAGTATTGCTCTTGACATTTTTTTTATTTATGTTTTTTTTTAACATAAATAAATGGCATTGTCATTTCCAATAGCAGGGCAGGGCACGGGGAAGGGGGGTGAGGAGAGACAAAGGAGAGCCGCGGGCTTAGGGAAGGGGGGCGAGGAGAGACGAAGGAGAGCTGCGGGCTCTTGTTGTAATGCTTGCATGGATGGGTTGGTGCATGCATGGGTGCATGCATGGATGGGTGTATGGTGGATGCATGGATGGGTGGATGGGTGGATGGATAGATGCATAAATACAGCCAATCCCTCAACAATTTATGCAATCCACCAACCCATCCAACCAACAACCCATCCATGCATCCACCCATACATCCATGCATCATGCATACATCCATCCATCATGCATCCATCCACCCACTGTGTCCCACTCCGACCCCTCTAAATATAACTCATTTTTTCTGTATATAGAGATGACTGTATTCACTAGTATATGCAGTAGACCTTTCTACTCTAACATTCCTATGTGACTCTTGCAGTACATCTATTCATATCCCTTCCATATGTATATAGAAATATAACAAGAATCAACAGTCTCTTCTTTGTGTGACTACATCTAGTACATTTCAATTGTTTTCCTGTTTGTATCTTTTACTTAACGCATGTAAATCAAAGTCCTTAGGTTTGGCAACTGGTTCTTATGTAAAGCGCTCTGACACCTTCGGGTAAAGTTCGCGCTACATAAAATCACATTAAATAAAACTTTACCCCACAAATCCAACCATCCATTTGTGCCTAGGCTTACATTTTACGGCCTCGAAGCACACAGAGAAGGGACAGTTTACTAAGTCGAGGCTTTGTAGGGTGCATGGCAGGGGACAGTTTTAGGCGCCAAGGGAGGGTAGGGAGCAGAGTCAGAGTACTTCACGGAGGTAGGGGGCAGTTTTTTATGGTTCAGGGCAGGGGGCTGCAGTAGTTTTTGGAGCATGGCCTTATTTTAAAGGGCTCAGTTCAGGTGGAGGAACGGCACAAAACACCAGGTAGACAGAGGGCAGAAGGACACAGAAACGAGGGGAAACAATTCACAGCATCACTCAGCACCACCACAGCATGACTCAGGGGCACCACAACCTCACTATGCGTTACCACAGCATCACTCAGCGCCACCACAGCATCAATCTGTGCAACCATTCAACAACTGGTTCAAATATGTTCTATAAATGTTTCAAGCTTTATTACAAATGTCACAAAAATATGTTAATATTTCACTTCTGTTCTTGGATTTTCGTCACAATAAAATACATTGAACATCTTTCTGAAGGCCCTAACGGATTATATTGTGTGGCGGGTTGGCAAGCCCAGCCCTGCGCCGTGTCACCTTTGTCATCATGACCGTGAGACTATGGCAAACAGAAGAGGAGTTCTGTCACCGCATCCGAGAAAAAACAAAGCAAACCTCAACTCCAAAACAAGGTCTCCCTCCCTCCCCCCTCTGGGGCCGAAACGCATCTGAACCACTGCATCCCACGGGCGGCGGCCAATTAAGGGCAATGTCCACTCTCGAGCGCCATGACCAGGGCTAAAATGCAGCGCTGAATGAGCGACTGATTGAGCTATCAAACCACATAGATTACAATACATACGGTGTATGTATACACACACAAACACACACTTAAGAGACATAAGTAACGCAATAATACCACAATACAAGACACCAACAGTGAGTGAACGTTGAGTTTTTTAATGATATTATCAAACAAAGGTCACCATCTGGGCACCACGACCAATCCCTGAACATATGATAATGTAACACTAGCAACAGACAGAGCTGCTGTCGATCTAACGGGCACACATCCCAGAATCAGCGTGCATGAAGCAGTCACAATATTTTTAGTCTAGACGTCTTACACAATTGGCACCCTGAGCAGCATTTCCTTTTGATGCCCTGCCACAATCAATCTTAAATTTGTGCCCCCCTCACTTAGGAGTACAACCACTAATGCTAAACAATAACCAATGAAATAACGTGGCAAAAGCAGCAGCCTAGCCAGTGTCATGGACACCAGGGCAAGTAAGCAAATGCAAACCCTCAATATGGCTACAGATATATTAGATACACGAATTATCAGAGTAGCACGGGCCTTGGTGCCATTGCACCTGCTGCACCAATGGAAGAAATTCCCCTGGGCAAAAGAACACAAATAAGTTATCAATGAATAAAGACTTAGCGGAACCACTGCCACAAATAAAATACTTTCCACAGAACATTTACTATGAATGCATAGAAGCGCTGCCATTATAGCATTATTAATAGAACATCCTTGCTACACATTTGTTTTTGAAGTGTCGAATTCTAACCTGGAGGACGAGGATAGTATATTTTAGGAGGGCAGAAGAGGCGCATGGCGTGGGATCGAGCTAGCATGTACAGCCCACAAACCTCAGACACATTAGGGGCAGCAGAATGTACAACATGCAGAAAGTATGTGCATCACCACCACGTCATTACAGAAATGCAGAAACCCGATGATCTGATTAAAACATGGCCACAATGTTATTAAATACTGCAGAAAAAAAGGAGGACCGCAAGGGAAACGTGTGCAAGGAGAGCTGTTTTCTTGTTTGAGAACAAGGCTGTAAGTCAATTGCTTCACTTAACGTGGGAGTTTGTTATTAAAGCAAATTAAAGTGAGTAGACAAAAATAACCGGTTCCTAGTCGCAAAGGTGACCGAACATGGACATGCCAAGCGATTTAAGGACAGTGGCACGCAGGGCCTTCTGCGACAGAAAATGAACGAACAGGCCCAGAGAAGCAAAGGAGTTGGGCCCGGCCCCCTCTATAGATAAAAAAAAAAAAGCGAGCCGAATCAGTTTCGAGCTTGGCCCGGGCACATGGTCTGTCTCTGGGGGCCAACTCAAAGACAAGTCAGGGTAGTGGCCCCTCGGTCACTGTATTATGCGTCCTGTAAATGAAACTATGACATGCGGCCAAGGTCCTCCAGCACAGTGGGGGAGAGCTGCTGAAACAGTAGGAGCACAAAAAAACCCGAAATGGGAGCATAACTCCTTCCACTAATCATTTCAGCATTCATAAAATGCAGAACAAGAAAGTGAAAAAACATTTAGCAGATGGAAGCAAGATGCCAGCCTGTAACCTAACAGCACATTATGTTACCTTAGACGGCTTTAATAATTTAGGTCAATGACTTTCGAAAGAAAACTGCGAACAACGTGTTAACCTTTCCTGTACAACTAAGGACAGGAGCAATTAACCCATTACAAACGGGGTATCAACAAATCGGAAATGATCTCAAGGCTTCTACAGTAGGGCATACTGTGTGATCCTGGTCAAACCACTTAATTCCTCTGTCCTTCAATGTTCTTCACTGAAAAATGTGCAAGCGACGAATAGAAGATCTGCTCATTAGGAGCTGATTAACTGAAATTAAACAGCTTCTAAAATTGAAAGTTTTGTTTTGAAAATGGTAAGCAGTTATTTTTAAGTGTTAACAGCTATGCGATTTACATAATAGGTATTTTGATTTGATCTCTTTATGGACCAAGTCAGGTCCCAGGCTTGGATCCACGCTCCCTACGAAAGAGTGTGCACAAGGCATCATGCATTAATATAAGTGGATATTATCTGGGCACTGGCCTTTCTGAAGGCCCTAACGGATTATATTGTGTGGCAGGTTGGCAAGCCCAGCCCTGCGCCGTGTCACCTTTGTCATCATGACCGTGAGACTATGGCAAACAGAAGAGGAGTTCTGTCTCCGCATCCGAGAAAAAACAAAGCAAACCTCAACTCCAAAACAAGGTCTCCCTCCCTCCCTCCCCCCCTCTGGGGCTATTCTTGACAGTAACGGGTGTTAGATTATTCTGTCACCCGGGCAGGCATGCTTATCAGCTGGAGGTGTGGACTGATACGAAGGAGCCAGCAGAAAGAAAACAGAAGCGCAACTCACCAACAAGCTGAGCGATTAAATCCTACGGAAAACAAGGATAGAGTGTGAGACAGTGACTCTAGGGGAGGAGCAGAGAAAAGGCTTCACGTCTGTCAATGCCGGACCAGATTCGGGGGCGTTCCCGAACGCTTTTGGCTGATGTAGCGTGACGTCGCCAAAAGCCAAAAATTCTCGGGAACGCCCTCGAATCTGGTCCGGGATTGACGGACAGAGCCGTCTCCCAATGGCTAGCCTCCATTTATGGAGCTAGCCAATGGGAGACTGGGGACGGACCATGCCCCACATACTATATATCAATAGGTTTTCGCCTAGCGAAACGATGCTTTCGCATCGTTTACGCCAGTCAAAACCTAAAAAGGATATTAGATTAGAATCTTCAAGACCTTCAACCAGACCATAAATGCGTAGGTTGTTGCGTCTATTACGGTTTTCCAAATTTTCAACTTGTTGTTTAAGATGTTCTATCTCTTTGTGCATGAGAGGGACCTGACTTGTGAATTCTTGAACAGAGTCCACTCGTTTCTCTAAGTCTTTAACTCTTTGCTCAGTATGAGACCAGTTGTCTTCAAGGCTTTGTAGACGTATGTTGGTTTCTTCCATATATGGTTTAAGAGCACAAATTTCTTCAAAAAGAAGTTCTATAGCAATTGGAGTTGAGGAATTAGTAGGAGAAGATGGGTTTACTTTCACTCGCTTCCCTGAAGTGGAGGACAACGTTGACGGTATTTTGGAACCTTGTTTGGGGCAGGGGCGAGGGCCCTTCGTACCTGCAGGTTCAGTGAAAACTTCTGCCATGTTCTCTTGCAGGATATTAAAAGGGTTATGATCTTCTAAAGATGAACCATTGTATGTTGTACACCACTACGATTTACACGAGGCATTGCCATGAAGAAAGTTGAGAAGAAGCTCTCTTCAATTATCTTAGAAAGCACACTACATGTTTTGAAAGTAGTGAGGAGAGACACACTGTGTAGTGTTGAGGAGAAGTGAAAAAACCAATTGAATTAGTCCAGGAATTTATGTCACCTGAAATATTGATCAAAGCGAGAGAATGGTAAAATTAGAAAAAAAATGCCAAAATATTGCCAAACGAGCATTTTCTTGTGTGAGGAGAGCATTACGACTCTGTCAGCATTAATTGAGAGGAGCACTGCAAAAACAAAATGGCTGCCACAACTCTGTGATGAATTGTGGCCGATAAAATTAGTAAAAAAGGCATCATTTGGACGCACTCCATACCTCCACGAAGATCTCACAATGTGGAGGAGAGGTTCCGACACTCGTACAGTCGGTTTTTGGCATCTAAAAATAGGAGTCGCCTGGAGAGTTCCCGTCGCCTCACGTCACTGCGGAGTTCCCGGGAACTGCGGCCATCTCCGAAGGCTCATAAGCAACGCCCCTCATATTACTTTCCTTCTGACAAGGAGTTTTTGTTTTTTAGAATAGAGGGCATTAAAATTCTACTTTTCTTATGTTGTCTTATATTCTATTCAGTGATTACTGTGACTGAGTCCTGATGAAGGCCTTGCCAAAATGTGCTTAGCTTGACAACAAACCACCAGTCTCTGCACATAATTTCGATATTTGGATGATATATCATGTTTGACCAATGATTATGTATTCCATGGTGTAATGCTTGACAACAATCCGCCATTCTATGCGCATCATTTCGGTATTTGGATGATATATCATGTTTGACCAATGATTATGTATTCCATGGTGTAATGAATTACTAGTTTTGCATATATGCCTATATTACGTATCACTGTCTTGCATATGTTCACTGAGAAGTATAACAGCATAAGAAGTTTTCAAATATTAAAAAAAACTTCATATATGAAAAATATATTTATTTATCAGAAAAGTTATGTTTTTGATACAATTTGAGGAAAGAAACTGAAAAATAAATAACTTTTTGATATCAGTTATGGTAACAGCTGTTTGTTCTTTTTAAATTGTCAATGTCATTGTACTAGAGTTTTTCTGCCTGCACAAATTGTCAAATACCGTGCCTAGGTGTGTCTTTACATTTTTTGTATATTCCCTATTAGGGCTTATTTATCCTGCAAACAAGGGCCCCAGTTCTTTCCCAGATATTATTTGTCAGGGTGAACATTAAAAACTGTGGAGCAGATTTATAAGAAAGTGCCGCAGCGCTGCACCGCAAGCCCTTTGGCTGCGCCACGCTGCTCTCTTTTGAAAGCACAGGAATGCAACATATTTACAATAATATGTCGAATTCCTGTGCTCTCCCCTGTGATGGTGCACAAACAGCTGCCATGCGCCGGCGCAGGCACCCTTGCACCATGGTGCAAGGATGCCTGCGTCATGGGGAGATTGCTTTTGTGCAGGGAGGGGCACCTTCCTGCACAGAAACAATCACTACAGGCATTTTCCTGTTTCAATGCGTGCAGTAGAATGCAGCACACATTGAAAGAGGAAAAAACGAGTAGAAATTAAAACCCCTAAGGTGGCGTAGCATTCTAGCGCATTTCCAGGTTTACGATTCCTCGTAAATCTGGAAACGTGTCAGGTTACATGGGTGTTGCGTGGGAACACCCACAGCAACACCCATGGAACGCCCCTTTTACGCAAAGTGTTGCGTGTAAAGGGACCGTATTTACAAGCAAAGGAAAAGTCGCGCAGGGTGGCTTTTCCTATCCTTGTAAATATGGAGCAGTGAAATGCGCTGCCGGTGCATCATGAAAAGTGAAGCACTGGTGGCGCCAGGGGCTTGTAAATCTGCCCCTCTAACTATAGCTACAAAGAGTGTTAGCAGTATATCTGCTAACATGACTAGGGTGTAGCACAACACATTATGCAAGCAAGATTCATGAGATGTTAAGAAGTCTGTTAAAATACAGAACTCTTTTGTTGCTGAAGTTATTTGTAATTCATGCAATAGCAGCTAATTAATGATAGAGCTTTATAACAAATTAACATGGCCATTCGTCATAGCTCAACTGTGTGAATAGCAACAATCGGATTCTATAATTATGAAGGTTTAGTAATATAGAAGCTTAAAAAAAAAAGAAGTTAGATGAAGGCGCTTAGAAGTAATTAGATGAATTTAAGTGTGCGGCTAATGCATAACAAGTGAGCGATTGGATAAACTTTATGTGGCAACTCCTATGTGGGATGCCACAATACAACCTATATTTGTCTTGATTCTGTGATCAGCCTGTGAATAACCATTGTACAAAGCTTGTCCAAAATTAAAAATACATCAATAACAACCTGGTTGTGATGTATCACAAACTCCAAATTGACTGAGGAATAGTTGGTCGCATACCAAGACCAATTACGTTATAAATATGAATATATGTCTAACCCATTACAACTTGGTTATGTCGGCTAATGCATACATTTAATTTTCAAAACTATCCCTCAGATATGTATCATTATGAGTTTGCAAATACATCATCTAACATGCAATATTTTACATCTATCTATACTAATATAATAAAGAGAGAGCCCAAACCTTTGAGGCGGGTAATCTCAGGAACCACAGCACCAATCACAACACCCAATACAGCGTTGGAAAGGGCAGTTGCAGCAGAAGGACATAGGCTATGCAGACGCCCACCATATACATTTACAAGGTAAAAGAACCGTGCCAGCAAAGTAGTCCCTAGTGGGCGTGTCTGCGTTGTGCCATGGGCGTGTGCTGGGGGCGTGACAAATGCTGGGGCGTGTGGTACGTTCCCCCCTTCTTGCCATGTCTCATATCGTGTGCTAATCCCACCCTGCTCCCTTTAAATACTCCTGCACCCCATAATCATAACCCACCCTTACTCCTGAAAATACCCCAACACCCTTAAACACTAACCCCCTTTAACCCTATAAATATACCCTGTACCCCAAAACCCACACCTATCCCTAAACCCTAAAAATACCACTGTACCCCAAAACCCAAACCTATCCCTAAACCCTAAAAATACCCCTGTACCCCAAAACCCAAACCTAGCCCCGAACCCTAAAAATACCCCTGTACCCCAAAACCCAAACCTAGCCCTGAACCCAAAAAATACAACTGTACCCCAAAACCCAAACCTGCCCCTGAATCCAAAAATACCCCTGTACCCCAAAACCCAAGCCTAGCCCTGAACCCTTAAAATACCCCTGTACCCAAAATCCAAACCTAGCCCTGAACCCTAAAAATAACCCTGTACCCCAAAACCAAAACCTACCCACTGAACCCTAAAATACCCCTGTACCCCAAAACCCAAACCTAGCCCTGAACCCTAAAAATACCCCTGTACCCCAAAACCCAAACCTAGCCCTGAACCATAAAAATACCCCTATACCCCAAAACCCAAACTTAGCCCTGAACCCTAAAAATACCCCTGTACCCCAAAACCCATACCTATCCCTAAACCCTAAAACTACCCCTGTACCCCATAACCTAAAACTATATCTGAACCCTTAAAATACCCAAACACCCCAAAACATATACCTCAGTACCCCAAAACATATACCCCTATACCCATACTTGCCTTATCCAAACATTAAAAAAAACATGCTTTTACCATTCATGCATTTACAATGAATTTCGTTGTAAATGTATGTGTGGTAAAAGCATATAAAATGTAATGCCATGTGTTATAATGGCGTTGCGGAGTCATGGTACTTCGTAAAGAAAGTATGAGGAGTGATGGTATGCGGAAAGAAAGTTGCGGAATAATGGGTGTTTGCCCTACCCCGGTAAGTACATTGGTGGCATGGCGGCCCACATCTCCAGCAACATACTCATATTTTTTCACCACCCATTTGAAAAATGCACAGGTCTCTCTCATTGATGGCCAGCACCGACATACACTTTTAGACACACCTCCCGCCACAAGTTCTAGAATGGCGAACTTTAGAGCTGGGGAGCTACGTTTGAATCTCGGCATCAGCTCAACATCCTATGATTCCAGCCCAGGCAAATCGCTTTGTCTCCCCGTGCCTACCACAAATTAATGTGTTCTTCTGTAATGTAAATTGTGCTCATGCCATGTTGACGAGTTTGCGCTATATAATATTGCAAGGAAAAATAGAGTAGGGAAACTCGAGTTCACACACTACTCAATGCGCACTCTTAAGTGCATCAGCAGTGCACTGTGAATCAGAGCGTTTCACAGGCCTGTCACAGATAAGAAATGCTATCAAAACAAAATCCTACAAAACAATATACTACTGGCCGGCAGCAATTCATAACCGGACAACGTCGGGACGGGCTGCTAGTCTTTCATAAAGAGGTAATTTTATATGAATGTTTTAAAATTCACATATTTTGTAAAACAAATTAAAAATTACAAGTCCGTCTGCCAAACCCTGGAGCAGGCCCTATCTGTGGTTGGGGTAGATATTGGTCTAATGAGCCATGGATGAATAGCATAAGCCTGGTTGCCTAAAGTTGTTAATTTTTTTTATCTATGCACATTAATAAGTTAATATGATCTTGACAAAAACTGTAAACATACACAACTCGGTGTGTTTAAATAGGATTAAATAAAAATAACAGAACTATCAATTCAAAGAGTATGAAATGTAATGTAACAAAGAGAAATACTCATCCAGCCTCTTTCAAACCGATAGTTGATTGTGCAGTGGAGCAACATATATGAATGGTGTACTTTCAGGGTATTTAGGGGCGGGGTAAATTTAAGAATAAATAAAAAAAGTACCTGTCCACCGGCCGGGTCTAGCGTTTTCTTGGCTCCTGCTCCTGCTCTCATGCCTTCGGCATGATCAGGAAGCAGGGAGCCTGCCTCTCCTCCCCTAAGCCAATCACAACGCTGCAATGGCAGCCTTGTGATTGGCGGGCCCCGCCCAGACAGGGGCTTACAGGGAGGCCATTTTCTCCATGTAGGCTGCATTTCAGCCTGCATAGAGGAAGGGCAGTAGTGGGCACACCACTTCTCCCTTTCCCAGCAGTGCTCGTAGGGTAGCAACGCCCACCCAAAACCAAACCCTTCTGCTTTCTCGCAAAATGGTAGTTAGTAGCATTTTATGATTCTGCTTCTGGCACTGTGAGAAAGCAGTGGGGCTGCGCTCCACCGCCCTAGTGGAGAGCCGGCCCTGCAAGTTAGTTGGCATATTAGTGACACAATAATTGGCATTACATTTTGGTGTAGTGGTTGTGTTTCTCTTTTCTGTAGAGATGTTCAACATCAGCTGCTGGTACCAAAGTCACATGTGTCCAGTCAAAGGCATCTAGAACATGTGAAAAGTTAGCAAAGGCATAGACTTGTGCTTTAACCTGCACCAAAGATGGTACTGGTTTAGGAAAACCGTGTTTAGGTGCTAGGAAAGGATGGCCCTTTGGGTGAGACAGGAAAGCTGTGAGGGTACTTTGAGACATCCCAGCAAATTATGCAATCGTTTGCTGGAATCCACCAGACGAGAGTAGATGCAGTACTGCCAGAAACTTTGTATGTGCAGGAGTTGCAAGTGACGTAGGTGCAACACGAGAACACAGTTCAGACTCTATTTTTGTTTCATCTCACATTTTCCAAAAAGTGTCACCGTAGTCTCTTTTGTATGTTTTCTTTGCACTGCCACCTGATAGCATTATCCACTGCTCTTTGCACAAGATGCTGCCTGTTTGTGCAGATGAAGCTCTCCACCCTCCCCTGCATAGGAATGCTCTGCTTCCTTGTTTCGGTGATGGGCCCCTCTTTTCCCTAATGCTGTTTATTGGATAAACTAGCACTTCTTTGAGCTATCTTGTTTGACTTTAGTAAATAGTAATGATTGAGTCATTGATTGGTAACACCCAGGGAATGCCCGTTTTGAATTGATGACATTGATGCAAGGCATAGGAGTTATAGTGCTGCGTAACACAAAGGCAAGTCTAGAACCATCCTGGCACATTTACTGCGGAGCAGAAGCACAGTCTATCTGGGCCTGAGAGAAAACATATATCACCATAACTCTACATGTCGGTGTGGGATCATGAAGGCAGGCCCGTCGCCCCCAGCATACAATAGTGAGGAAGGGGTTCCAAACACAGGTGGTACCAGTGGTCGAAGTGGGGGAAAAAAGTAGGCGAACTGTGGGCAGAGACTCCTAGGGCGGGGATAACTCAAGGATTGGATCAGTGGGCGGAGTCAGAGGTGTGACCAGAATGTGCCAAACATCCCAATTTTTAGTATTTGTTTGGCATTTCACCGACCAGTTACAGCTTATTGTGTTATTTAATTTAACCAATGGATACACTTGATTTAAGGTTTAACAGGAGTTAATGGCATTTAAATAAATTCACAAAGTGGGATATAGTTCAGATCGCACAATGTCCCAAATACGCTTAAAAGTGGAATCAAAAGCCATTTCTCTCCAAGCCATGCAGTTTCTCTCATTAGCACTTCTCCCTTCTTCCACAAGAGCAGTTCAAACATGAATGGCAAAATATCCTTGTTAGCAAATGCGTTCTATATAATTATGGCTCGGCCATATTTGCCACATAATACATCATCCACTGCATAATCTTACAGTTTTAACTAATCATTTTTGTAGTTCAAACTGATAATAATGTACTAAAAAACGGGACTTGAGTTGCTGCAAAGTGGACAGCCCTTTGCAAAGGTTGACTGATCACCTTTCTCACTGCTGCATTTGTATGTCATACTGATACTAATGATGGAGAATCTTTGCAGAGACTTAACATGTGTAAAAATGTCTAAACAATAAAGTATAAGAAAATATATTGTAGCACGCTGCAGCCTTTTTGTTGTTGCATAATTTAGTCAACACTGCTGGATCCTTTTGTCCCCCATTGCTTCATCATTCCAGTGGCTCCAGAGCAAGTAGCACATGTTAAAAATGCTCGTGCATGAAGCAGAGAGACTGTGAAGTTTGCAAACTTAGTTTGGTGTGCGTGCAAATCCTGCATTGTCGATCCTTGGTGAGTTGCAGCTACTACTGCTGAAACAAGGCCAATGGGAGGTACCAATGGGAAGGCGGATTGGCCCCGAAGACAGGGCCGGCTTTAGTGCTGGTGGCGCCCTGTGCAACACTTTTTGTTGGTGCCCCCAATGATCACCCACACCTCTGACTCCCTCACTACCACCCTTTAACAGTCCCATTCAAGTCTCCATAACCACACTCTTTCTCGGATGCATTTAATTTGATTTACAGCGCCACTCATACCAGTGTACGGTGTCAGAGCACTTTACATCACACACACTACACAGACACAATCATTTATATGTGTGTAAATCACTGTATAGGAAATGTTACATAAGACAAAGGACTGCAAGGTGTAGAAGCCACATGACAACCATACTAGTAGGTAGTATAGTTTAATAGCTAACTGTTTTATGTTAGGATTTTACCTTATAAACTGAAAGTAACAAAGGGATCTCTCTGACAAAAGCAGTAACCTACTAACCTAGTTAACATTATGTGCAGTTTGTGATCTGCATGGTACATGTTCTTTGCAGCAGATACATTAACCCTCTGTGCTAACTTTCCAGGAGTAAACCCTTCCACTAGACAAAACTCCAATCTCTCTCTAGGAAGAACATTAATCACCAAAGTTATCATGACATTTTTATTGTTGCTGAAAATTGCTAGGGGCCAGGAAGGAGGCAGCAATTTTTTTAAAAACCATAATATACTTGCAAACACTACGCACCCACCCAAAATAATTACCAAGTGCTGTCACACCGTTTGCACCGCCCTAACGTGCTCAAGGTTCATGTGACCTCAGTGATAGAGTCACAGTGACTGGATCACTTTTGCTATAGGGTGTGCTGCTTCGTAGGCCTGCCTGCAAGACTGGAGACGAACTTCAGTATGGATTGTGGTGAACAGGCCTTCAAGGTTAACCCACAATTGACACCACTAGGGTACACCTGCTTGTGCTAAGACATCAGGCCTTCTATGGTCTAGTGGGGCCTTCTAAGGTCTAGCATGGGAATATGTTCCCTCAGTAGAGTGGTCTAGTGGACTGGTCACGAAGGCTGAACCTGGTTCCCCAGTTCCAAATTCGACAGCTCTGGCCTTAGTGCCACATCCTCTCCCCCACTGAACACCATACTGCTCCACAGAGAGAAACTTGCACTGCCTTCAGCTACATCCTAATTATGCCCGCTATAAACACTTGGATGTGGCTCAATTCAAATTATGCAGTTGATAAGAGTAATATGCTGCCTAAAAAAAAAGTAAAAGCACACACTCATAGGGAATGCAATATTAAGTAAAGCATGTGAAAGGGGGGCGTGGCCAACCGGGCAGCGAGATGGCCGCTCTGTGAGCGAGCTCCGCCGGCTGCACATACAAAATCCTGAATAATCCTGTACCGCGGCTTCGGAGGGGCCTGCTCCGCGGATGATTCGGCTGCGGGCACCCAGCTAATCCCTCGGCCAAATTCTGACACGAACAGGAGGTCAGAGAAGCGAGATACGGCCCCCGGCGCCTTGACCGCGTTGGGCGCCTGCGGACGCCCGATGCTGTGGTACCCTGAATGGGAGCGACATTCGACTACAGCCCGGGGATTATCGGGCCTGCGTGAGCCGAATGGGGGAAGTGGCGCCAACCCTCTAACAGCCGCGCCGCCCACGAGGACTGTGCCGAGGGTAGCTGTAGCACCGGCAAGAAGATATTGCCATCAGCGAACAACAACCAATTGAGTGGCAGAGCGCTGAGCTTCTGAGAGCGTTAATCAGAGAAGCGCCTCAGGCGAGGCCGCCATTTTGTCTCGAAGGTGAGGAGCTGGACGGGAGACGAACTTTCCGTGAGCTCATTGCTGGGTTCCACTGCCGCAATTTATGCTCGCGGGGTCTCAGTGGCATACTAACCCTGTCAAGGCGAACCGCCTCCTGCCATTGCCTCATATGCTGGGGTGCTGGGACTGTAGCTGGCACTGACCACTGTCGCAGCGGATAGCGGCAATAGTCACCATCGGCAGTGTTATCCTAGCGCTGGCTGAAACCTGACATCGGCCGAAGCCCAGCCATATATCCGACACACTCCTGCACACACCGAGGTCGGGCAGTGCTGGTACGCCTGGAGGCTGACGGAACCCGCCTTTTTCTGTCTGATCTGCCCTGGGTGCTGAGCCGATTCTTTGTTGACACTTGGCCCTCCTGGACACCCTCGGACGTCCCGCACAACTGCAAGGGGGTGCGAGGCTCACATACCTATTCTGTACCTGGCTGAAGTGAAAGGGTTGTCCTGCTGGGAGTTGCAGGGGGCTCCGCGAAGCGGCTTGCATTGGACACCCCACTGTGTGGCGCTCCCCCGTATCCAAGATGGGAGGAAAGAACGATGCGAGGCAGCCCAGGCTCAACTTCGAGCAAAAGCAAAAAGCCAAGCAAAGTACGTTGGATCTGGAGACGGAGGCGCCCCCCTCACAGGGGCCTGCTGCAGACATAGACTTTGGGGCGCTGATAATGGAGGTCAGATCAAGCCTAAAAAGTATAGACTCCAAATTGGATGCCATGTCCTCGCAGCTGGAGGCTGTCAAAACCAAGGTAGATGCGCACGAAACTAGACTGGACTGTCTGGAGAATAGGAACACTGAGTGCTGTGAGTTCCAACAACACACCAAACAACATATCACCAACATCGAGAGGGAACTGGAATCTCTACGCGCCAAGGCAGATGATTTGGAGGCGCGTTCCCGGAGATCAAACATTCGCATTACGGGAATTCCGGAAACGGCAAACACTGGCAAAATGGAGGTGTTTGTGGCGGACCTCCTACACAAACTCTTTGACCCAGACCTTTCCCAAGTTTTCACGGTCGAGAGGGCACATAGAGCGCTTGGTAAGAAACCACCACCCGGCGCAACTCCTCGCCGTATACTTGCTAAACTTCTGAATTTCCAAGACAGGGACCCCATCCTGCGACTCGCCAGAGAGAAGGGTAAGATCACCCACAAAGGTAATCACATCTCCTTTTACCCTGACTTTACCCCCCTTGTTCAAGCGGCCAGAAAAGAATTCATGCCGGCCAAGAAGCTACTAATGCAAGCCGGGGTCCAGTACTCGCTTCTGTATCCGGCAAAACTTAAGGTACTGCATGAGCACACCGCGCACTTTTTCACGGATGCGCAATCAGCAATGAAATTTGCTAAACACATTTGGGGTCCTGGGGCAAGACGGAAATCGCCGAGACTAGGAGATGACTCTGGGCAACTCAGCGATAATGATTGAGCGGACTGTAGCTGCCGAGAACATGATGTCCCCTGGTCGGGCCTGTCTCATTTGGCCCATGTGGACTGCCTGCCCCTGTCCTTCTAAGTGCTTTGTCTACCCTGATTTGGTCTAAATGTGGGCACTGAGGGTGGGCACCCTATTGTATGTTATGCTTCTGACTCGTGATAATTTCTCTATATTTTGCTGGGTCGCCTGTGGTCGCCCCGCGGGGCGGGGCACCCTTCGGGCTGCGGAAGTTTTCTTTCATGTGCAGCCACCCTGTGCAAACAGGGGTGTAAGCTGGGAGCACCACGCCCCCATGGGGTATCTCCCACTGTTACGGTTTCTAGTTGGCCAGAGCACTACACAGGGCTCTGGCGGGGGTCTATCACAACCTGATTGGGGGGTTGGTGAGGGAGGGGGGTGGAGAGGGGTGTTGGGCTGTTTGTTAGTTGTTATGAAATGGTGCGCTAGAGGACGTCATATGTCATATCCAATGCACAGGGCTTTGCTGTGCGTACTCCGGGTTGTAATGGTGATGAATGCGGAGAAGAGCACGGGGCAGGACTTGATGGCTCTGCAAGATTTCCGAAATGGGGGGAATTAAATTGTGGACCTGGAACATTCGGGGCCTAGGAGACTACAAAAAAGCTAGACTGATGCATGGGATTCTTGCCAGACACAATGTAGACATATGCTTTGTACAGGAGACACACATCAACACCACCCCCTCGCCCAGGTTGAAGCACTCTCTGTGGTCACATGTGTACTCTGCTATCTACTCAAACTATGCTAGAGGTGTGGCGATTCTTATCCGGAGGGGTTTGGATTGGAGGGAACACGCCTGCATGCTAGATAAGGAGGGGAGGTATGTTATAGTGCACGGCTCATTGCAAGGGAGGCCGTTGGTGCTAGCAGCCATCTACGGCCCAAATATAGACGATCCGGACTTCTTTCGGAATGTTTGGGCACAGATCATGTTGCTGGATTGCCCACAAATTGTTTTGGGGGGCGATTTTAATGTAGTACTAAATGATGACCTGGACCGCAGGGGCGTAGGGAGACCCACGCATGCTAAAGCGCGTCAGGCGATTCTTGATGTGATGGATGAAGGCTTGCTGTCTGACGTGTGGAGATCTAGACACCCCGAAGATAAGATAGGGACATGTATAACGTGCCATCATGCAGCCTGGTCCCGCCTGGACTATTGGCTGGTGTCTCCTGTTGTGGCGACTTGGGCAGTGAAGGTAGATATTCAGGCCAGATCACTTTCAGACCACGCCCCCTGCATGCTGGAACTGCGTGTACCCAATGCTCCTAGGAGGGCGTTTTCATGACGCCTGCCCCCCCATGCACTCACAGACTCAGCTTTCACTGAAGAAATTAGGGCGGATATTGTAAAATACTTTGAGGAGAACGAGGGCTCAGCTTTGTCAGAAGCTATAGTGTGGGACGCATTTAAAGCGGTGATTCGGGGCCAATGTATTGCGAGACAGGCCGGGGTGCTGCGGGCTATTCGTCACACACTAACCCAGCTTGAGCGAGAATTGAAAGAACTAGACCTGGCCTTCTGCCGCAACCCTACACTGGAACTAGCGGGGCAGATGAAGTCCAAACTGATTGCATTTAATGAGGAAGCTCAAAGGGAGGTGAAATTCCTGGGGAAGCAGGCAGAGGCCCGCAGATATGGAGAAGGAGACAGGCCTAGTAGAACCCTGGCACGATTGATATCCCCTCGCGCACAAACACATTACATACACGCCATTCAAAATAGTGCGGGATCCCTGGTTGTTGGTCAGGAGGCTGTGCTGGACGCATTCACCGAGTTTTACGCATCCCTATACACCACTAGACAGCCCACGATCCCAGCTTCCCTAGACATCTTCTTAGATTCCATTGCTATCGTCTGGTTCAATGACCTCCACCGCCAGTATATGGATGTCCCGGTCACCGTCCAGGACATAACTCAGGTGATTAAGAGCATGCCCGCGAACAAAGCCCCGGGCCCAGATGGCCTGACGACAGCCTTCTATAAGGCGTACGCTGAGGAGTTGGCCCCGAAACTACACTCTGTGTTTGCCGAAGCCCTGGAGCTGGAAGCCCTCCCGGACTCGATGCGCGAGGCCTTAATTATAACCTTGTTAAAACCAGACAAAGACAGCCAGATCCTCGACTCATATCGCCCCCTTTCCCTCATAAATGTTGACGTTAAAATTTATGCTAAAATTATTGCGGATAGACTTCAGCCCCTGTTGCCGTTGGTGGCACTTCCTGATCAATCAGGGTTTATTCCTGGCCGTGCCACCTCACACAACTTCAGAATGATCTTTTCCATTCTGCATTACCTTCATCCCTCTATTCAGGCAGCAGTGATTTTTCTAGACGCCACTAAAGCGTTTGATTCACTCGAATGGCCATACCTGTTCAGAATTCTAGGCAGGATGGGGTTTAGCCGCAACTTCATAACTCTTATTAAGTTACTGTACGATACACCCAGGGCACAAGTGAGCGTGAACGGGCTCATATCTAAACCCTTTGCCATATCCAGGGGGACCAGACAGGGCTGCCCCTTGTCCCCACTACTTTTTGCCATCGCAATGGAGTCCCTTGCGGCCAGAGTTCGCCAACATCATACAGGGAGAGGGATAGGCTTCAGCTCTCGTAGTCTGTTGATCTCCCTATATGCAGATGACGTCACATTGTACGTCATCAACCCCACTGAGAACTTAAACCCCCTACTGCGTGAATTTGTGCGCTTTGAAGGCTTGGCTGGTGTGTCTATTAACTGGTCCAAATCTGTCGCGTTTCCATTAACAGACACCACCAGGGAGTCACCATCGGACTATCCCCTGTGTTGGGAAACGGACGCTGTTAAGTACCTGGGAATATGGATCAGCCGTGACATACAGGAGCTGTGGACCTTAAATTTTGGCAAAGCGGTCGACTGGCTGGAGGGGAAGGAGGAAATCTGGAATAAACTCCCTCTGTCTCTGGTTGCGAGAATAGCACTAGCAAAAATGGTGGTTCTCCCCAAATGTTTATATCTGTTTGTAAATATTCCATTTCCCTTGACAGCGCACTTTCATGCGCGTGTAAGATCACTATTGCTGATACTTGTGTGGGCTGGTGGCCAGGCAAGGACGTCTTGGGCGTTGCTCACGCTCCCGCTGCGCCAAGGAGGCCTAGGAGCACCCGACCTGAAATTGTACTCGCTGTATGCGCAGGCACAATTCTTGCATTTCTGGGCCTTTCCCACCCCCTACCAGCCGCATGTGGCGGTGGAACTGGGCGTTGCGGCCCCGTCGCCACTGAGCGTAGCACTGTATGGCAAGGTTTCACGCCCATCGAAAGACGTGGACAGAGTGGACGTGCTCCGCTGGTCTTGGCGCGAATTACGCAATAGGGCGAAGCTCCCCCTACTCTACGCGCCAGCCATTCCGCTGCGTGGTAACCCTATGATGCCCTGCTTGCGCGATAGAGGCGGAGCCCTCACACTCCGAGGGCAAAGCATACACACCTTTGCGGACTTGTATCCGAACGGGACCTTCAGAGACCTGGGCGTATGCGCGGAAGATCAATCTGAATCATTCTCTGACTTACTTCTGTATCACTCCCTCAAGGAATCCTGTAGGGCGTTGTGGCCCCAATTCCCTGAGGAACCACCACAGCTCCTTGCCCTTCAAAACTTGCTTTCGAGACCTTCTCCTAAGAAGCTGGTGTCTCGGCTGTACAACTGCATGCAAGAGCAATTCCCAATCACTGTGCCCTCTTATATGCAGGCCTGGAGCGATGACCTGGAAGCGCCCCTAATGGAGGAGCAATGGGAGTACTGCTGTAGACAACTCACAGCACTATCACCCAATTACAGATTGAGATTAGTGCATTTCAAATTCCTACACAGGTACTACCGCACACCGATGTTGTTGCACCGCATGGGCATCAGAGAAGACGCCACATGCTGGAAATGTGGTGGCGCTGATGCATCCTTCCTACATGTGGCATGGAGCTGCCCTAGGCTTGAGGAGTACTGGTCCAGCATTTTCACTGCCATTAATCAAATTCTGCACAGAACTGACGACCCATCCCCACTTCTGGGTCTACTAGGATATGTTCAGGACACTTTACCCGGGGACAGGAAGTTGCATGCGCTATTGCTCCTTTATGCTAAGAGACAGGTAGCGGTGCATTGGGGTCGCAAGGTGTTGCCTACATTCGCTGCGTGGGTGCGAGATGTAACATATGGAAACACACAGCTTGAACACTACTGGGAGCCGATGCCCACCGCTTCCAGGCCTAAAGACATATGGGAGCCATTCATGCAGTGGTCAAGGGAGCGTGCAGATTCCACCGCCTCTGGGCATTCGCCCGCAGTGGAAATTTCTGATGATATGGGGTGACATATTTGAGATTGCACTTAAGACCTCGTGTTGAGGTAGAATCTGAGTATGTCAGCACTCCACGGATGTAAGTCAGAATTGTAGGTGCCCTGTTTGAGACTGTCTGTTGATATACTTCCACAACTTGCGGTACCCCTTCCCTGGCCGGGTGATCCCTTGTGTGAGTCTGCTCCCCCCCCTTCCCCGTGTAGTTGAGTGCTGCCTGCCCGCTGTGCTTCCTGCTGCTGTCTGCACATCTGCGGGCTGACGCCTTGCCCGAATGCATAGAACCCGTCACGCAAGTACCACTATGCATGTTTGATACTCCTCCTCTGCACCTGAGTTGGTTTTTATTGTTGTTGTTGGGGGAGGGGGGTGAAAAAAGGGCCTGTAGAGGTAGACTGATCCGCACTGGCGATTATTTCTACCGAATCCTATTATGCATGCACTGATGCCTCGCCAGCACTTATCCTTTGATAGTACTCTATACGTCTATTGACCCCAAAAATGTGAGACAAGTTGCTTAGCTACTGTTACACATGCTTGCTACACGCTGAACACTGTCATATATAATGACGCTGCATGGCACATCACATGATGTGCCAAATTGTTTTTGTGATAACTTAATCCAATAGCGGCCTGCCTCCGGGTTGTTGGCGTGACGCTGTGTAACTTGTACAATGTATAATAAACGTCTTACACAAAAAAAAAAAAAAGTAAAGCATGTGAAATGTAAGCAGAAACAACATGGTTCCCTTAACGATCTCTCACTCACTCTTCAGAAATCAGCGAGTGGTTATACCTGAAAACTTAAGGACATCTTCAGGGCCCTGAAGGGAACCATTTCAATGTCCATTGCTCATATCCTTACAAAACGTAAGCAGTATGGTTAAAAAATACCACATCCTTAAACACAGAGCCATGGTACACATTTTGTTTTCCAATCCACCCATCAACCAGGTATTGCAATACATGCAGGAATGGTACACTTCCCCACCTGGGGACAACAAGGCTGTTCAAAGAAAGACGAGAAATCAAAAGTAGCGCTTCACTGCAAAGTCTGTAGAGTGAGGCTGATGTGTTTGGATGTGAACAAAACCAATCTGGCCACTTTGCAACCACTCTGTCTTGCTTTATTTAGTTATGTATTTATTTTTCATATTTAAAACCTTTTATTTCTCTCCATCCCGAGGCTGCACTATGGAATAGAAACATGTCAGGAAATGGGCATTTCCTGCAAGAGTGTTTTTCTTTTTTGGATCCAATTCACAGGGAAGCAACAAAATGAAAGAAGGAAAGAGAGGTTGTGAACTGTCTCTTCAAGTCAGGGTTTTCAATAAGTGAGGAGCAAGACAGAGAGAGAGGGAATAATAGGAAGAGAGGGGAGTACCGGCCAGCACAGAAAAGAAGAGGACATTGTCAGTGTCTTCTCTGGGCAATAAGGAAGAGACAGAGTCCTTTTACGTCTCTGCCCGTCCTCGAACGTACAGGCTATTTCTGCAGTCCTGGGACACAGTTTTGAAAAGAAAATGTAGGGGAACAGAATCCTTTTAATAAAAGAAGTAGGAGCACGCCGTGCCCTTCCGATCCCGCCTTTTCCACTGGGTGGCACGGCTCACAGTCCACCCTGCCAGTTTCCAGCCGGGCACAATTTAGCTTTCTGCCTGGACAGGCTGGCCTAGTTCTGGCGCTCCCAGCCAAAATGAACAGGCCACAGCCAGACTCCCTGTCCCCAGATACCAGAAATGCAGACAGATATTCAGTTCAAACCGCCCACATGACTAGTCTGCTAGCGGTTCTCCCTGGCACACCGTCAGGGCCACCGAGAACCCCGTACATACAACACCCCCCCCCTTACCCTCACCCCCCACGACTCCCCTGTGGGTCCTCCATAGCTGCTCACAGGAATCATATCACACGGCAAGCACTTCCTCTTTGTGAAAAGCACAAAAGCTCTCAGACCCCGGTTCGCCTGTGGCCACGGCTTAGCACAGATACTGAAACCCCCCAGGGAGGGGGAGGGGGTGGGGGCTCCTAATGAATGAAGGAAACAGCTAAATCATGAAAGAAAGGGCAGCGACTCCTCCTCGCTGCTTCTCCACCAAAGGGGGTCTCCAGGGAGCACAGCCCTCATTAGCAAAATACCAACATCGCCAGCCAAGTGTCAGTGGCAGAGATGAGGCTCAGGTAGCAGAAGCCGAGGAGAGCAGGAGAGACTGAGATGAGCCCTGTGCACCACAGGCTGAGAGAGACACAGGAGGCACAGGTGATACTGAGCTGTCACAGGCTGAGATACAGAGGAGACAGAGCTGAGCCCTGTGCACCACAGGCTGAGAGAGACACAGAGGCAGGGGTGATACTGAGCTGTCACAGGCTGAGAAACAAAAGAGACAGAGCTGAGCCCCGTGCACCACAGGCTGAGAGAGATACAAGAGGCATAGTTGATACTGAGCTGACACAGGCTGAGATACAGAGGAGACAGAGATGAGCCCTGTGCACCACAGGCTGAGAGAGGCACGAGAGGCACAGGTGATACTGAGCTGTCACAGGCTAGGAGACTGAGGGAACAGAGCTGAGCCCCGTGCACCAGAGGCTAAGACACAGGAGGCACAGGTGATACTGAGCTGTCACAGGCTGAGATATGGAGGAGACAAAGCTGAGCCCTGTGCACCACAGGCTGAGAGAAACACAAGAGGCACCAGTGATACTGAGCTGTCACGGGCTGAGAGACAGAGCTGATCCCTGTGCATCTCGGACTGAGACAGATACAAAAGGCACAGGTGATACTGAGCTACCACAAGCTGAGATACAGAGGAGACAGAGGTGAGCCCCATGCACCACAGTCTGAGAGAGATACAAGAGGCACAGGTGATACTGAGCTGTCACAGGCTGAGATGCAGAGGAGACAGAGATGAGCCCTGTGCACCAAAGGCTGAGAGAGGGAGAAGAGACACAGGTGATACTGAGCTGTCACAGGATGAGAGACAGAGGAGACAATGCTGAGCCCTGTGCACCACAGGCTGAGAGAGACACAGGAGGCAGAAGTGATACTGAGCTGTCACAGACTAGGAGACAGAGGGGACAGAGCTGAGCCCCGTGCACCACAGGCTGAGAGAGACATAGGATGCAGGGGTGATACTGAGCTGTCACAGGCTGAGAAACACAGGAAACAGAGCTGAGCCCTGTGCACCACAGACTGAGAGAGACACAGGAGGCACAGGTGAAACTGAGCTGTCACAGCCACAGGCTACGAGACAGAGGAGACTGCGATTAGCCCGTGCACCAAAGGCTTAGAGAGACACCGGAGGCACAGGTGATACTGAGCTGTCACAGGCTGAGAGACAGAGCTGAGCCCTGTGCACCATAAGCTGAGAGAGACACAAGAAGCACATGTACCATTCAGCTGGAGTTGATCCAACCCTATAATTGGTCAGACCATCATATCATCACCTTCTTTATCAAGGAAACATTGAAACTTAATTCGGTTCAATCCACTAAACCAAAGGTATGGAAAAGAGACTTGAAAAAACTTAACCCTAACACATTACTTTCTTCCAGCTACAACCTACTTCTACCCCCTGCTGGTTCTTCTCACGTCCATGATCTCAACAACCACTACCTCAATTCTAACCTCGATAATAAACGAGGTAGCCCCCTTCAACTAAAGAGAGTGTCCATGAAAGACTCTAAGCCCTTGTACAATGGTCTACTTAACGAGGATAGACGTTCTCTTAGAACTTCTGAACGCAACTGGAGATTAGTCCCATCTACTAATCACCTCAAGATTCTAATGAAAAAGAGAAATGCATATTATAGAAAGATCAAGCGCACTAAAGCAGACTTCTTCCGCCACCAAGTAGATCAAGCAAGAAATCGTCCCAAAAAACTTTTAGAATTAATCAAAACTCAATCTAAGGATGCACCTCAACGGCTACAAGACATAGCCCGTCCACAACCCAAATGTGAAGAATTTTCTGCCTTATTTAATCAGAAGACTGAAAACATCAAGAAAGATCTCCTCAATGGCTTAATCTTACACTCGGGTCCTCATACGAAAACCTCCCCACTACTCCCAATTGCGCAACAACAAATCCCTTCAAAGTTTGACCTAAAAAACGACGCAGCTTGGTCATCCTTTGATACTTACACTGAAGAAACTATATGCAAGCTTCTCAGTGCCCTGAAGCCTGCCAATCACCTCACTGACCCTCTCCCCGCAAACACTGTTAAAGACTTAACCCCATTGCTTCTGCCTCTCTGGACCAAAATCATTAACAGTACACTTCAACAAGGTTGCATCCCGGACACCCTCAAAGTTGGACAGGTATCACCCTTCCTAAAAAAAAACACAGCTGACCCTACGAACCTAAACAACTATTGCCCTATTTCCAATATGCCTACCTTGGCTAAACTGTTGGAAAAATTTGTACACCACCAACTGACAAAACATATTGATCACTTTGACCTTCTTAACAAACATCAATCAGGCTTCTGAGCAGGTCACAGTGCTGAATCAGCCATGACACACATAATTGACGATGCGCTACAAATCCTTGACCAGAACGGAACATGCCTACTCATCCTACTAGACCTCTCTTCAGCCTTTCATACGGTCAAACATGAGAACTTGATAGATCTTCTGAAACATAGAATGGGACTGTCAGGATCAGTGCTAAACTGGTTTACCTCTTTTCTCCAAAACCGGACTCAAAAATTCAAGGTCAACAACACCCTGTCCAATCCCGTTCCAGTAACGTTGGTAGTCCCGCAATGGTCCTTTCTATCCCGACATTGTTTAATCTATTCATGGAACAACTCACCGAATTGCTACAAGCGTCTAACGTGCAATATCACACGTACAAAGACAATACACAACTATACCTTAAGATCCACACCACCAGAAGACATTAAAGTACTTAACACATCGCTTAGGAACACCCAGACACAGCTGGCAGAGAACCATCTCAAATTGAACCCTCTAAAAACCGAATTCCTCCTAATAGCTCTACCCATCAAAGTCCCCATAATACATGTCTGGATCAAACATCTTACTGCACTAAACGTTCAACCAACTATTGCGGACTCAGTGAAATCATTGGGTATAACTCTTGAGTGCAACCTCAATATGCAGAAACACATTAGCAACGCAACAAAGGGAGCAAACTTCCAGATAAACACACTGAGGAAGTTGAAACCCTTCCTGCCAGTCAATGACTTCAAGCTGGCAGTCAAGCTCTAGTTATCCCTCGTGTGGAGTATGGAAGTGTCCCTCTGTGTGGCCTTCCAAAAGCTACAACAGCACCCCTAAGAGCCTCAGTAAATGCTGCAGGTCGACTCATCACTGGTTCGAAAAGAAGTTCCCACATCTCCCCAGACTTAAAATCCTTGAATTGGCTACTATTTGAGCCAGAATTCACCTGAAAATATCGTGCATGATGCATAAGGCCATACATCACAATGCACCCAGCTATCTGGCACAGACACTGACGATCTCTGGTGGTATAAGATCCACAAGAAGTGCGGAAAACCTACTACTGAAACCGCAAAGATTCAACAAAGAAGAAAACATATAAACTATCCTTCTCAGGGATGGCGCCCATGATATGGAATGCACTACCCCCAGAAACTAGATTGAATTCTTCCACTGCATCTTTCAAAAAGGAAGTAAAATCGATTCTCATGACAAAATTCACCTGAGAATAGACTAAGGAAATTCTGAAAACAATCGTACCCTCACAAGTAATCCTTACTATGACAAGGGTCCAACTAGACAAACTAGTCATTATATTTGCCATTGTCATGACTCAACTGGACTGTCCTGTTTTGTACCCTACTGCTTTACTTTGCACAAGTTGATATGCATACGTGATTTACCTGCATTTATTTGTTGTATAATTAACCTTACTCATTGTAAAGCGCTCTGATATCCGCAAGGGTCTTGTTCGCGTTCTATAAAACTTTCTAAATAAATAAACAGGTTGGGAGACAGAGGAGACAGCGATGAGCCAGGCTGAGAGAGACACAGGAGGTACAGGTGATACTGAGCTGTCACAGGATGAAAAATAGAGGAGACAGAGATGAGCCCTGTGCATCACAGGCCGAGAGAGGCACAAGAGACACACGTGATACTGAGCTGTCACAGGATGAGAGAAAGATGAGACAGAGATGAGCCCCATGCACCACAGGCTGAGAGAGACACAGGAGGCAGAGGTGATACTGAGCTGTCACAGGCTAGGAGACAGAGGGGACAGAGCTAAGTCCTGTGCACCACAGACTGGGAGAGACATAGGAGGCAGGGGCGATACTGAGCTGTCACAGGCTGAGAAACACAGGAAACAGAGCTGAGCCCTGTGCACCACAGGCTGAGAGAGACATAGAGGCAGGGGTGATACTGAGCTGTCACAGGCTGAGAAAACAACAGGAAACAGAGCTGAACCCTTTGCACCACCGACTGAGAGGGACACAAAAGGCACAGGTGATACTGAGCTGTCACAGGCTGAAAAACACAGGAAACAGAGCTGAGCCCCGTGCACCAGAGGCTGAGACACAGGAGGCACAGGTGATACTGAGCTGTCACAGGCTGAGATATAGAGGAGACAGAGCTGAGCCCTGTGTACCACAGGCTGAGAGAAACACAAGAGGCTCAGTTGAGACTGAGTTATCACAGGCTGAAATGCATAGGAGACAGAGATGGGCCCCGTGCACCACAGGCTGAGAGCGACATAGGAGGCAGACTTGATACTGAGCTGTCACAGGCTGAGAAAGACAGGAAACAGAGCTGAGCCCTGTGCACCACAGGCTGAGAGAGACACAAGAGGCACAGATGATACTGAGCTGTCACAGGCTGAGAGACAGAGCTGAGCCCTGTGCACCACGGGCCGAGACAGACACAAAAGGGACAGGTGATACTGAGCTGTTACAGGCTGAGAAACACAGGAAACAGATCTAAGCCCTGTGCACCACAGGCTGAGAGAGACACAAGAGGCACAGGTGATACTGAGCTGTCACAGGCTGAGAAACACAGGAAACAGAGCTGAGCCCTGTGCATCACAGACTGAGAGAGACACTGGAGGCACAGGTGATACTGATCTGTCACAGGCTAGGAGACAGAGGGGACAGAGATAAGCCCCGTGCATCACAGGCTGAGAGAGACACAAGAAGCACAGGTGATTATGGGGTGAAAGGTGTGCTTTCTCCCCATAATCTACAGTGGTGAACCAGAGGGTGCTGTGATGAACCAGAGGGTGGCAGTGATGAACCAGAGGGTGGCAGTGGTGCACCAGAGGGTGGTAGTGATGAACCAGGGGGTGGCAGTGATGAACCAGATGGTGGCAGGGGTGAACCAGAGGGTGGCAGTGATGAACCAGATGGTGGCAGGGGTGAACCAGAGGGTGGCAGTGGTGAACCAGAGGGTGGCAGTGGGGAACCAGAGGGTGGCAGTGATGAACCAGAGGGTGGCAGTGATGAACCAGAGGGTGGCAGTGGTGAACCAGAGGGTGGCAGTGATGAACCAGAGGGTGGCAGGGGTGAACCAGAGGGTGGCAGTAATGAACCAGAGGGTGGCAGTGATGACCAGAGGGTGGCAGTGATGAACCAGAGGGTGGCAGTGGTGAACCAGAGGGTGCTGTGATGAACCAGAGGGTGGCAGTGATGAACCAGAGGGTGACAGTGATGAACCAGAGGGCGGCAGTGGTGAACCAGAGGTGACAGTGATGAACCAGAGGGTGACAGTGATGAACCAGGGGGTGGCAGTGGTGAACCAGAGGGTGGCAGTGATGGCCCAGAGGGTGGCAGTGATGAACCAGAGGGTGACAGTGATGAACCAGAGGGTGGCAGTGGTGAACCAGAGGGTGCTGTGATGAACCAGAGGGTGGCAGTGATGAACCAGAGGGTGGCAGTGGTGATCCATAGGGTGGCAGTGATGAACCAGAGGGTGTCAGTGGTGAACCAGAGGGTGTCAGTGGTGAACCAGAGGGTGGCAGTGGTGAACCAGAGGGTGCTGTGATGAACCAGAGGTTGACAGTGATGAACCAGAGGGGGTGGCAGTGGTGAACCAGAGGGTGGCAGTGATGAACCAAAGGGTGGCAGTGGTGAACCAGAGGGTGACAGTGATGTTATGTTATGTTAACAAAGGTTTGTATAGCGCGCTGCCACCGGTTGGTTTCCTGGCGCTGTGAGAACAGAGTGTGGTCAGAGGAGGAGATTAGGGATTAGTGATAAGCTTGTAAAAAGAGCCAGGTCTTTAGTAGCTTCCTGAATGACAGGAGGTCAGGGCATGATCTGATCTCGAGGGGGAGGGAATTCCATAGGCGAGGTGCCAGGATGCCAAATCTACAGCCACCCAGCCTTTTACGTTTGAAGGAGGGTGTTTGTAGAAGACAAAGGTGTGCTGAGCGTAGACTTCGAGGCGGGTTGTATTTTATGATCAGTTTGGAGATGAATTTGGGACTTTTGCCGTAGAGTGCTTTAAACATCAAGCAGCTGGCTTTAAAAATGCAGCGTTGAGTTACCGGGAGCCAATGGAGTGATTTCAGAAGGGGGGTTGCTGGGTGCCATCTGGGCTGGCTAAGGATCAGTCTTGCAGCGTGGTTCTGCACCATCTGTAGACGTTTAAGGAGGCCAGAGGGTGGCATTGGTGAACCAGAGGGTGGCAGTGATGAACCAGAGGGTGACAGTGATGAACCAGAGGGTGGCAGTGATGAACCAGAGGGTGGCAGTGGTGAACCAGAGGGCGCTGTGATGAACTAGAGGGTGGCAGTGATGAACCAGATAGTGTCAGTGATGAACCAGAGGGTGGCAGTGGTGAACCAGAGGGTGCTGTGATGAACCAGAGGGTGGCAGTGATGAACCAGAGGGTGACCGTGATGAACCAGAGGGTGACAGTGGTGAACCAGAGGGTGGCAGTGGTGAACCATAGGGTGGCAGTGATGAACCAGAGGGAGGCAGTGGTGAACCAGAGGGTGGCAGTGATGAACCAGAGGGTGGCGCTGCTAAACTGCCGGGGAGCCCTGTGGGTGTGAGCCCCTGCGCTGCTGAGCTGCACAGGGGTCCTGAGCCCACGTGCTACTGAACTGCCCTGGGGCCCAGTGGTTGTGAGCCCCCATGCTGCTGAACTGCCCCAGAGCCCTCTCAGTGTGAAAATCATTTGTGCTCAATTGCCTGGGAGCCCTCTGGGTGTGGGCACACATTGTGCTAAGTGTCCCCCTGCCCCCAGTACAAATATACCCGTACCGCACAGCACCATTATGCTCTTGCACCATGAAGTCTGGTGCCTGGATGCTCCTGATCCATGTAGGTGGTACCACCATCTGGTGCAGTCAAAATATAAAGTCATAACTTGCTACACAGCACCAATAAACACGTGTCCCCCCTGGCACCGGTATGCGCATGTACCAGGCGTGGAGCACCCGCATGCCACTGCACCCTACTGCCCAGCGCCAGTATATGCCTGTATGGGGCAGTTTAGTATGAGATGGGACATTGTCCAGCAGCAGCAGCTGCATGCGCCTGAACCCACTGAGCAGGATCAGAATGGCTTTGTACCAACATGTGTAGCAGAGCTATCTTGGACATCTGAAGGATTCTGGGGTCCTGTGCCAAACGTATTTTTGCATCCATGAGTTTCCCGAGCGCCATCCCCATGTAGCTGCTGTGACCAGGAGGCTGCTTTCTCCTCATCTGCTGCTCTGCTCGGTCTCTGACACTTTATAAACAAGATGCATGTGAACTCGCATAGACGTCCCGCCCGTTTGGCCCCATCCACCACACACTAGCGGTATGAAACGTCTTCCCGCCCATCCCCACTATAATGGCCAGCTCACAGGTGATACTGAGCTGTCACAGGCTGAGAGACAGAGCTGAGCCCTGTGCACCACAGGCAGAAACAGACACAAAAAGGACAGGTGATACTGAGCCTTTACAGGCTGAGAAACACAGGAAACAGATCTATGCCCTGTGCACCACAGGCTGAGAGAGACACAAGAGGCACAGGTGATACTGAGCTGTCACAGGCTGAGAAACACAGGAAACAGAGCTGAGCCCTGTGCATCCCAGTGGAGGCACAGGTGATACTGAGCTGTCACAGGCTAGGTGACAGAGGGGACAGAGCTAAGTCCCGTGCATCACAGGCTGAGAGAGACACAAGAGGCACAGGTGATACTGAGCTGTCACAGGCTGAGTGACAGAGCTGAGCCCTGTGCACCACGGAGTGAGACAGACACAAAAGGCACAGGTGATACTGAGCTTTTACAGGCTGGGAGACATAGGAGACAATGTTCAACCCTGTGCACCACAGGCTGAGAGAGGCAGAAGAGGCAGAGGTGATCCTGAGCTGTCACAGGCTGAGAGACAGATGACACAGAGCGGAGACCCATGCACCACAAGCTGAGAGAGACACAAGAGGCACAGGTGATACTGAGCTGTCACATGCTGAGAAACTAAGGAAACAGATCTGAGACCTGTGCAACACAGGCTGAGAGAGACACAAGAGGCACAGGTGATACCAATCAATCAATCAGGGGTTTGTTAAGCGCGACTATTCACCCGTAAATGTCTCATGGTGCTGGGGGTAGGGAGGCAGGATCCATTTCATCAAGGAGCGGGTCTGTCTAAGAGCCAGGTTTTGAGGTTTTTTGCGAAGATGGGAAGCGATGTTGTCAGTCTGAGGTGGAGCGGCAGGGCGTTCCAATCTTTGGCCGCGAGGAAGGAGAAGGAGCGGGCTCTCGATCTGGTCTTTCTCGTGCGGGGGTCCACAGTGTAGGATAGCTGGGCTGATCGTAGGGTTCTTTGGGGTGCGTGGAATTTGAGTCAGCTGTTCAGGTATGCTGGACCGGTGCCATGGAGGGCCTTATGTGCCTGGGCAAGTATCTTGAAGGTGATTCTCGCTTCGATGAGGAGCCAGTGGAGTATGAACAGGTGCAGGGAGATGGCAGTGTTTTGGCAGGTTGAGGACCAGTCTTGCAGCTGCGTTCTGGATGTTCTGTAGCTTGCGGGTGAGGTTTTTGTTTATTCCAGCATACAGTGAGTTGCCATATTTGAGTCTGCTGGTGACCACATCGTGAGTGACGGTCTTTCTGTGTTCGAGGGGGATCCATTTGAAGGTCTTACATAGGAGGTGGAAGGTGTGGAAGCAGGAGGGGGAGACGGAGTTGATCTGGTGGTCCATTTTTAGCTCGGAGTCCAGGATGATTCTCAGGTTGCGTGCGTGGTCCGTGGGGGTTGACGGGTTTCCGAGGGTGGGGGGCCACCAGGTGTCACTCCAGGCATTGGGGTTTGGGCCCATGATGAGTACTTCTGTTTTGCTGGTGTTTAGTTGTAGGCAGCTGTTTTTCATCAATTTGGTGACAGCTCCCATCCCTTCTTGAAAGTAATGTCTGGTGGTGTTGGGTTCCTTAGATTGGGTGAGGATGAGTTGGGTGTCGTCTGCATACGACACAATGTTGAGTCCATAGGTTCTGACGATGGGTGTGAGTGGAGCCATGTAGACGTTGAAGAGCGTCGGGCTGAGGTAAGAGCCCTGGGGGACTTCGCAGGTGGTAGATGTAGGGTCCGAGAAGAAAGGGGGGAGTCTGATCCGCTGCGTTCTGCCGGAGAGGAAGAAGTGGATCCATTCGAGGGCCTTGTCCTGGATACCTGCATTGAGGACTCTGCGTATTGGGGTGCGGTGAGAGACTGTGTCGAACGCCGCTAAGAGGTCGAGGAGGATGAGGGCTACTGTTTCTCCTTTGTCCAGTAGGGTGCGGATGTCGTCTGTTGCGGTAAGGAGGGAAGTTTCCGTACTGTGGTTTATTCTAAAGCCAGATTGGGAGGAGTCGAGGATTTTGTGCTCTTCGATGAATGTGCCTAGTTGGCTGTTGATGGCTTTCTCAATGATTTTCGCTGAGAACGGGAGCAGGGAGGTGGGTCTGTAGGCCCGCTGAGGGTTTCTTCAGGAGGTTGTTGACCTCGGCGTGGTTCCAGTGTTCAGGGAACGAGGCGGTCACCAGGGAGCAGTTGATGGTGTGGCGGAGCATGGGTGTGATGGTGTTGGTGGAAGATTGAAGATGTGATGGGTGCAGGGGTCCGTGGGGGCCCCTGAGTGGATTGACTTCATTGTCTTCAGTGTGTCTTCAGTGGTGAGGGCTGTCCAGTTGTCAATCACTAGTTTTGGGGTGTCGGTGGTTGGTGAGGGTTCAGTGTGTTGGTTGTCTTCTTCGAAGTTGTCGTAGATGCTCTTGATTTTGTGGTGAATGAAGGTGCTGAGTTTGTCGCAGAGATCTTGTGAGGGAGGGATGTCAGTAGACTCGCTGGTGGGTTGGGCGAACTCCTAGATGATGTTGAATAGTTCCATACTGTTGCGTGCGTGGGTGGAGATTCTGTCTTCAATTGCTTTTTTCCTCGTGTCTCTGATGAGTTGGTGGTGGGCGTTGGTGGCGGCTATGAAGTTGTTCTGGGCTTCTGTGGATTTGGTGTTCTTCCAGCCCTTTTCACGGCAGTGGCAAGTGCATCTGGATTCTCGAAGTTCGGTGGTGAACCATCTGGCTTTCTTAGCACAGGTATAGTTGTTTTTCTTGAGAGGGGCTATGGTGTTGGTGCTGTCCGAGATCCATCTATGCATCGTTCGGGCTGCGGTGTTGGGTTCATTGTTTTCCGTGATAGTTGGGGTGGAGTTGCTGAGTAAGGAGGTGAGCTGGTCGTCGCGTCAGTGATTTTGGTCCAGTTTCTTTGGGGGAGCAGGTGCTGTTGTCTGTGGATAGTGGGTGTTCTGAAGGTGAAGTGGACGCAACGATGGTTGGTCCATGGGAGTTCAGTGGTGTGGCTGAAGGTGATGGAGTTTCCTGTAGTGAAGACGGGGTCAAGGGTGTGTCCTGCTGAGTACGTGGGCTCGGTAACGATCTGGTGAAGTCCAATGTTGTGGAGGTTGTCCAGGAGGGTTGCGGTGTTGGGGTCCAGTTGGTTGTCGTGGTGGAAGTTGAGGTCTCCCAGCAGGGTGTAGTTGGTGTATGCGATGGCCTGCGGGGAGATGATGTCCGTGGTGGACTTGGCGAAGGGTCCACGGGATCCAGGGGGTCAGTAGATGAGGGTTCCTCGGAGGGTGGCGGTGGGGCTGGCTAGTATCTTGAAGTGAAGGTGTTCCATCAGGTCTATGTGCTCGTCGGGGAGTGTGCTAGGCGGAGGGTGGATTTGTGGACGATAGAAATTTCTCCTCCCGGGCAGGTGGGGCAGTCCTTCCTGGAGATCTTGTATCCTTGGGGAATAATCCACGTTCTCCATGGAATGCGGAATAGGCAAAACTCTGCACACTCCGCGGGCGGATCGGAGTTCTCCGCCCACTGTAAATTCTAACTATTGGCCCTACCTCCTTACTAATTTTCTCTTCCCTTCTGTCACCCTCCCTTTTCCTTCCCTTATTCGTTTTACCCATTAACCCTCTCCCCTACCTTATCCAGGCAACTACCTAGGCATTTTTTGATTGTCTAGTCTTGATGATGATCCCATAACCATTGTTGGGGATCGAAACGTCGTCGACAACCACGTCTTAAACTCTAACCATCATTTGAGACTTATGCAGAGTATAAGATGTTTTGTTTATTGTGACTATTGTTATTTCCTATTTTCACCAAAAGTCACTTGTAAGTCATACTCCTGTGGTAAGGAAATCTACTGATTCCCTAAACCCCCATCACGTTCTGCTAACTCTATGTCTATGTAATGTTTCGCTTTAATTTTTGTAACACGAGCAGTCCTGATTGAAGTATTGTGGCTATATGTATGTATTTTTCTTGAAAGGGACTGCTGTCTCTAATAACTCACTACTACCCTTAGTCCCTTCTGACTATAAGGGTCCCCTTGTTCTTTGTCTATAAAGAGAGAGGCAGAAGAGGCTCAGGTGATACTGAACTGTCACAGGCTGAGAGACGAGGAGAGAGAGCTGAGTTCTATGCACACCAGGCTGAGAGAGGCAGAAGAGGCACAGGTGATAATGAGCTGTCACAGGCTGAGACACAGAGAAGATAGAGCTGAGCCCCTTGCGCCACAAGCTGAGAGAGGCAGAAGTAATACAGGTGATACTGAGCTGTCACAGGCTGAGAGACAGAGGAGACAGAGCGGAGCCCCGTGCACCACAGGCTGAGAGAGGCAGAAGAGGCACAGGTGATACTGATCTGTCACAGGCTGAGAGACAAAAGAGGCAGAGCGGAGTACTGTGTCTCACAGGCCGAGAGAGGCAGAAGAAGCAGAGGTGATACTGGGCTATCACAGAAAGAGAGGAGACAGAGCTCAGCCCTGTGCACCAGCAGCTCAATCCATCAATCAGGGGTTTATATAGCACGCTACTCACGCATGAGGGTCTCGGGCGCTGGGGAGGGAAGGGAAGCGGCTTCGGATTAGTAGAAAAGCCAGGTCTTGAGGTCCTTCCTGAATGCATGCAGGGTCGGGGAGCATCTAATGTTCACAGGGAGTGTGTTCTAGGTCTTGGCTGCGAAGTAGTAGAAGGTTCTTCCTCCGGTTCTGTTTCTGCGGATGTGGGGGGGCTCTGATAGGGCAAGGTCGGCGGAGTGGAGGATCCTCTTGGGTACATGGAAAGATACTCTCTCGTTGAGGTATTTGGGTCCGATGTTGTAGAGGGCTTTGTATGCGTGGGTGAGTAGTTTGAAAGTGACCCACTTCTCGACGGGGAGCCAGTGGAGGCCGTGTAGGTGTTGGGTCATGTGCTCGTGCTACGGGGTCCCGAGGACGAGTCTGGCTGCCACGTTCTGGATGGTTTGGAGTCTGTGTAGAAGAGTTCTGTTGATTTCGGCGGCAGCTGAGAGAGGGAGAAGGGACTTGAATGGTACTCTTGTTTCACAGGCTGAGACTCAGAGGAGATGGAGCTGGGCCCTGGCATGCAATAGAGCCTGAGAGAGGCAGAAGATGCAGAAGTGATATTTAGCTGAGACAATAATGCTCAGTCACAGGCAACCGGGGCTGAGAGGCAGAACGGAAAAAAGTGGTCCTCTAGTTTTGCAGGCTGAGATACACTGGACACAAGCCCAGCCCTGTGTTCAGAGGCTGAGAAAGGCAGACTGGGAAGAAGGGACCATGAACTATCCAACGCTGAGAAATGGAGGAGAAATAATTCAACACCATGCACCAGCGGGGCAGATGTGATACTGCGCTACCCAAGGCTGGGAGATGGGGAGACAGCTTAGCCCTGTGCACCCAAGGCTGAGATAAGTTGAATAGCCTGTGATACTCAGCTATCACAGGCTGAGAGATAGAAGAGACAGAGCCCAGTTCTATGCACCAGAGGTTGAGAGTGGCAAAAGAGGCAGAGGTGATACTGAGCTATCACAGCATGCGAGACAGAGGTGACAGTTGAACCCTATGAGGAGTGCAGAGGGGTTCTATATTTGTTAAAGTCGTTTCAGGAGTTTGGTCCAGGCTCCTGCATAGAGGGCGTTGCCTTAGTCTAACCTGCTGCTGACGAGGGCCTGGGTGACCATCCGTCTGGTTTCTGTGGTAATCCATCTGTAGATCTTGCGAAGCATGTGGAGGGTGTTGAAGCAGAAGGATGAGACGGCGTTGACTTGCTTGGCCATGGAGAGTGCTGAGTCGAGGATGAACCCCATATTGCATGTGTGGTCGGTGGGGGTCGGTGCTGCTCCTAGAGTGGTCGGCCACCAGGAGACATCCCAGGCAGAGGGGGTGGAGCCGAGGATGAGGACCCCCGTCTTGTCTGAGTTCATTTTCAGTCGACTGTCTTTCATCCATTCGGCGACGGCCTTCATTCCTTTGTGGAGGTTGGCTTTGGCGGTGGAGGGTCCTGGGTGAGGGAAAGGATCAGCTGGGTGTCGTCAGCGTAGGAAATTATGTTGAGATTGTGTGATTGGGCTATCTGGGCGAGCGGAGCCATGTAGATGTTGAACAGAGTAGGGCTGAGGGATGATCCTTGGGGTACGCCGCAGATGATCTCGAAGGCTTTGGATCGGAATGGCAGGAGGCGGACTCTCTGGGTTCTGCCGGAGAGGAAGGAGGTGGTCCATTCCAGGGCCTTGTCTCGGATCCCTGCGTTGTGGAGGTGTGTGCGTAGAGTGTGGTGGCAGACAGTGTCGAAGGCGGTTGAGAGGTCCAGGAGGATGAGGGCCGCGGTTTCCCCATTGTCCAGTAGGGCCCTGATGTCATCTGTGGCGGCGATGAGGGCAGTTTTAGTACTGTGGTTGCTGCAGAACGCGGACTGGGACGGGTCCAGGATGTTGTTCTCCTCGAGGTGGTGGGTTAGTTGTCCGATGACGCTCTTTTCGATGACCTTCGCCGGGAACGGGAGTAGGAAAATGGGCCGGAAGTTCTTGAGGTCCCTCATGTCTGCCTTGAGAGATTGGAAAGGAAGGAGAGAGACTCTTGTATCTTGTATACAGAGGAGGCAGAGGTGATCCTCATGTGTGAGATACTGAAAGGTTGAGGCAGTTGTTCCTTGCATATCAGAGGAAGGTAGAATCTGAGACGGCAGAGCTCGGCCTCATGTATCAAAAGCTGAGAGGAGGAGAGAGTGCTGCATTTGAGGCTGAAAGGAGCAGGTACAACTGAGATCTGTGTATTAGAGAGACAGACCTGCCAACTCTAAAATAAATCGCACCATGTTATAGAAGGGGGCTTAAAGGGGCGGGGTGGGGGAGGGTTCAGGGGCTCTAGCCCATTATTCCCAGGAGGCATGAGGGGCGTGCCATGGAGAAGGTGTGGTTCTAACACAACAAAAGCCCCTGATTTCAACCCCCATTGAAGAACCGGGCTTTTAGAACCCAGCGGCGCCAGGGGCACGCCCAAAGTCTTCGGATTCACCTGTCTTGGTATACAAAGACACGGAATACTTCTGGGTGGCGTCAGAGACCAAATTTATTAGCTGCAGCCAGTAACAGTGATCCTAGAAATACAGCATGGTATATTTCAGGAGACTGCTCAAATTCGTAGAGCAAGACATCTCCTTTTATACACAATATTCACATTTAGAACATACTCCTACTGTGCAAAAATCTAACCAATGGGGTACATTCTCAAATAAAGTATCACATGACGAAAAGCTCAGTTTGCAACATCCCAACCCAAAGTTAATCATTGGGAATGTCCCAAATCCAATCTCCACAAGCCGGACAAACCCATAATTGAAAAGCACAATGCATGTAGTAAAGAGCATAGAAAAGGAAACAATGTCTGATAGTGAGCAAGATAAGGCATGTGTAAGGAGACTAAAAGTTAACGATGTCCTGAACAATGATTGGCAATCTCAGACAACGATCAAACCAGGGAAATTGACTCGGCAGGGTCAGCTTCAGGTGAAGGAATCAGATCCTTGCAATTCACCTCGAAGTCAAGAAAGACCCTGTTAATGTATACCAACACATGAAGGCCAGGCCGCTTCGTTCGTTCGACCATACTCGTCAGCCTGCGTGATGGCAATACAAAATGGAGACTCAAAAACAAAATGGAACCCATGTTCGAGACGAAATCTCCAAATACGTAATGAACTCGCTAGTTAACGTGACGAATTCACTCCATATTAGCCGCACTCACTAAATACGGTTCAACATCACCAAAATCGTGACGAAACCATGGCCTTTCGAGACAAGGCCCGTTTTCACAGAACCACAGCCCTCCTTTTGCCATTACGTAGGCAATAACCTAAACTCACATTAATTTGAATCTAGGTCTATATCAATCCTCATCAGACCATCAAGGTGTTGCTGGAGCATCATCCTATTACTTTTTACTTCTCTCGAGACAGGTCTCCGCGCACACGTAGTAGCACAAAGACTACAAACGGCGGGAGCACACTGGATACAAAGACAACAGGAGAAGAGAATAGCTAAAGCCATACCAAGAAAAATCAGAACTTTCCGTCCCCATTTGGACAACAGTCCCCAAAACCATCCAATCAACGACCAGTTTCCTTCGTCTACATGAATAGACTCAGAAACCTTATGCAATCTGGAAATGGCTTGGTACACTGTCAGGGCATTATCTGGTATGTAAATACAGCAACTAGATTGGCTCAATTTACATACCCCTCCTCTATCTGCAAGTATAACATCTAACGCAATACGATTCTGCAATGTCATAACACGATCAGCTTGGAGCTCCACTGTAATATTACTGAGAGCACCTGCAGTTTCATTTATAGTGGCCTCAACCACTCTCGTATATTCCTGCTATTGGCCATAGGACCCCAAAAGGGTAGGAAACCCTTGAAAAAATCTCCTCCTTCCTGTGCTGCGGTATCTTCCTGATCGAAGACACCTCTAACATATCTTGTTCTGTGATAATCCATAGCAGCCGTGTATGTAGGGGGAAGCAAAAACGCCAATAACATGTGCCTGAAAAATCAGGTGGGAACCATGTATAGGCTCTGTCGTAGCATACAAAATATGTACCTTTAGCTGGCACAAACAGAGGAGAAGTCTGGGATGCAAAAACGTAGATTTGAGCACATACACTCTCACCTAGCTGAGCTCTCGGATTTCGACCATTACCACGTAAACAAAAGTGGCCTCAAGGGGGTACGATCCAAATCGGGGGAGACCTCTTTCGTCTCTCCCTCTCTATCAAACTAGTGCTATACCCAGTGACATTCCAACCAATATAAGCCTGTGCCTCATCCTTAGGGATAGCATTGTATGCATCGATATCTCGGATCATATCTACTATTCCCTTTATCAAGGCACTATTGCTCTGATTATCTCTCATGGAACGCAGAGGGTATACCTCATTCGCATAGATGAACATAGTCTGAAAAGCCCATACAGACCCATTGAAAGAAAAAGGCAAAACCAGATATGGCAAACCTCTATCTGTCGTATGAGGCATAAGACCACATACACTGCAATTTGTAGTATTGACTACCAATTGATGCTGGTGCAACAGCTGTATAAATGAGTTGTTTACAAATTCTGATCTCCTTATCTGTTCATGTTCAGGCAACGTATAGAATCTGTGCAAAGAAACAGTAGTAGAAGAAAGCATAGGTTGAGTGGTGGGTGCAGAAATCAATGGTGTAGCATATACAATCCAACCCACACAAGCCAATGTGATACTTAAAAACACAAAAGAACATAATATAATAAAACATTTGTTATGGACCAATGTACACAATCTCATCTTAAAATCTCTTTTATCAACAACTCTATCAGTTACAAAAGACTCCATCCTCTAACGTGCTGTTCACGGCAATTTTCCCTCTTCACTCAAGTGTGCGTCCAGGTGTCCTAGGCACTCCCGGAACCGCAGACCTTGTGTCAATACGCGGGTCACCCCTTAAGAACTTCTACCGTGACCCTGCAGCTGAACCCGGATGGCGGTTCGAAAAAGAAAAAGACAAAAAAAAAAGAAAGTCTCTTGTCTGACAGAGTATAATGCACCAAAAAATGTGCGATCTTTATTTGTCCAATCTGGTTTGCAGATAATAACGTCTTTACCAGACACTTTCTGATCATGAAAAAGCATCTCAAATGAGACGGCATAGCTTCTTGCAAAACTTCATCATCCTCACGTTTCGACTGAGTCCATTTCAAATGCGCATCACTAAAGGGGACAAACTCCACAACTCTATCGCTTTCTGAATCAGCAAGACCATCAGCAATCCATCGGTCATATGCCAAGGGAAATGGAATCTTCTTGGAGTGGGTGGCATGTACCCAATTCTTCTTGCCGAAAACTTTGATGGCCATTCGAGTTGTCAAGAGGACTTGGTAAGGGTCCTTCCACCTTGGCTCGAGATTCTTCGTCCTCTGGAAGTTCCTGATCAGGAACCAATTCCAAGGTTGAATCGAGTGGCCTGCATCCACAGAAGCTGAAGGCAAGGTATTGTGCACCTGTTGGTGAAGAACACGCAATTTAGCAGTCAAATCATGTAAATAATCAACCAACATAGGGTACTCGATGTCGCTGTACTTCTTTGGCCTCGGCACACCCCAAACATTCTCCGGGCGACCAAAGACAATCTCATATGGGCTAAGTCCTACACGAGAATGTACTGTCGTCCTTGTTGACAAAAGTGCCAATGGCAAGGCATCAGGCCATGCAAGGCCAGAGCTCGCTTGTATCTTAGCCAATTTAAGCTTAAGAGTGCCCTTGTAACATTCAACCAAACCAGCTGACTGGGGGTGATTCGCAGCATGAAACTTCTGCCTTATTCCCAAACCTGCACACACTTTCTTCATAATCTGACCCACAAATTCACTCCCGTTGTCACTCCATAACATTCTCGGCAAACCATACCTAGGGAAAAACTCCTTCAACAAAACCTTAGCTGTAGATAAGGCAGTATTATCCGTGAGAGGGTAAGCCTCTATCCATCTTGAAAAGGCGCAAACAACCACAAGGACATACTTCAGGTTGTGGTAAATAACTTTACCTAATCAATTTTTCCGTATAATTATCATTACAAGACAGCTCATTTCAATAAGAGGCAGAGTCCGTGGTATCTGAGTCATACGGGCTTTAATGGCATTATCCTTAAGGATGGAGCATCATGTTCCGTCACCTCTAAGGTTCGGGAAGGGACAGTCAACGTTTTATTAACATTACATATTATATATAGTGAAACCTTACAATTGTATCCAATACAGTAGGCGTAACAGGTGAAAAGAGGGGAGATAAGAACACATGTGCGTAATAGGAGGCGTGAAAAAAGGCGTACACATGGGCGTGCACTGTACATGTCAGAGAAACGTCACAAGAATCGTCACATGTGGGTGGATGCATAGAGAAAAGTTGCAGAATCAGCGGAAACCCTTAACCTGGATGCGCGCGCAACTAGAATGACGTGCAACTGGGGGCTTTGACTTTAGCACTAGTGGAGGAGACTGGTGTCTGGAGTGTCAGGGCAACCTGTACCTATGGCATATCTGGTATCTTATGTTTGGAGGATGTAGTGTCTGAAGTAAAAGGTCTCTCGGGCAGGGGCCGTACAATGCTAAGTGCTAGTGCATGCATACGTGTCTTGGTGCAACGTGCGGAGCCAAGGGCCTACCATGGTAACAGATTCAGTAAATCACTGGCAAGGAGGACAGGAAGGCCGGACCCTTTGCTCTGTAGCCGGGAAGATGTTGTCGATTTCACTAGTCTGGAATGTGTTTTCGAGGAGGCTGAGCAGATAACTGTAGGCATAACATGAATTTGGCAGGCAGTCCAGGCCGAGCCGGGCACCGCTGCGCTGGCAGGAAGTAAGGCAGGGGTCAGGGATGCGTACAGCTTTCGGAGACAGGAGAGATGAGGCTCAGGGGCCTCGTGTGAGGGCCTAGCTCAACTGAGCCAGGAAACATGGAGAAAACGTGTGCGAAATTCAGAAGTGCACCATATAAAGACGTTGGCACCGAGTATCTAGAAGCTTCATTAACGGGATTTCTTGGCATGGCTGAGTAGCTGACATGTTAAGGATGGACGCAAATGTATTTGCGTCTGTTTAGCATGTACAGAACAGAAGTTACACATCATACAAGGAACATGGGTGCATGAATAGGGTGCGAGTGGGGGACACATTAGCTACATGAAAATTTCTATTACCTCATTCCCTCCTTGGACCCTACTACACCCTTCATGATATATCTATATTCATGAGACCATCTATCTGTTCATAAAGCATCATTTGTTCATCTTTCTTGATTCGGGAACGGGAATGTATACTTGGACGGGAAATACAAGCTGTGGCGCACAAGCCGCAAATCGCTGGCCCACATTGCAGACAGAGACAACAACTGAATACTATGACCAATGCTACTCCTAGGAATGACAACAACTTCCATCCCCAGGCAGATATCACACTCCAGAACCAACCGGACCAAGTCCAGGAGCCTGGATTCTGGTGTATCAGGTGAGCTATTTCATGAAGCCGAGTTATGGCCTTATACACGGACGGCGCGTTATTTGGAATAAACACGCAACAACTGGATCCGATGACTCTACAAGCTCCGCCCCTATCCGCCAGGATGACGTCAAGAACGAGGCGATTTTGAAGGACAACAAGTCTCATAGCGGACTGTTCCTCGGTCAGGTTTCCTAGTGCAGAAGTAGTCTCGTTCACTACTGCTTCCAAGGTTCTCGTTAACTTGCGAATCAGTTTACTATTCGATACAGTACCCAGGAATGGAAAGAAACCTTTATTGAAATCTACATATTGTTCCCATGCTGTTTCAGTTTGGTCGACAAGAGGGATCTTGGTCTCCCTTTTATGTCTGACATGAACAAGATGGGCATTTCTGTGATAGTCAGGCGGGGCTAGAAAAACAGGTGGCAATAGGAACGCAATATAGCACGTCCCATCCCAATCCAATGGCAGACGTACATAGGCTGTCTGACCACATATGAAATAAGAATGGTGGAAGGCTCTGAAAGTAGACTTTCCTTTATCACTGAATTCGACAACAGTATTACATTCACTGTGTCCTAGATGTACTGAACCATTCTTTCTGACACATAATTCACCCTTTACTGGTAAAACGGTAATAAACGGCATATCCGAAGTAGTCTCAGACTGCACGTTCAGAATCATAAGGTTAAGAGTAAAATTACCTAATCCATACACTTCGTTTTCTAGATCTGTCCCTGTCCTTTGGGGAAGACCTTCTTGGTCTGGGAAACATGTTCTATGCATGACTGTATTCAGGTTCCCCCATATCCAATTGCTCTGGGATACCTGGGACTGACTATCTAGGGATGACATTAAAGTAAACCATGCACCACACGAACCATTATGTGTGAACGGATAAGGAAAGAGGGGCAGAGCTCCCTGATACTTCTGATAGGGAGGGAGTCGGCCACATATCCAACAATTAGTGGCATTGCTGGACTGATGTGTATGATGTAACATACGGATGAATGTATTGTTGCGCATTGCTAAACGATATGACAATTCATGTGGGGGTAGGTCACTAAAAGTGTGCTCTACAGTGTTATTAGGAGGAACATGAACATAGGAATCAAGTGGAAAGAAAATGTGTAACATTAGACCAAAACATATAATAGTAAGACTCAGAAAAAACATGATAAGTAAAGTGACAATACAACGGCTTCGGAGATTCTTGCAATATTTCTGTTTCTTGATCTCCTGTCTATCTCTCTCACTATGTGGGTCTATCTTGTACATGTCAGGAACCTGTCTAACCGCTTCACCCAAGGGGGACTTAAACAATTAAACTGTCTGACTTACTAGACCTCAACTTTAATTTGTACTCCTGGGACGGAGTTTTCTCTACCAGAGGGAGTTTAGTATCAACGATTGGAATGCGGCAGTCCTGGGAAACAGTTTTTGGCGGAAGTCCATGACATACTTTTATGTGGCTCGAATGGAGCCAATTCATTCTCCCTTCGAGCTTCACTGCAGTCCTTGTGGTCATCAAAACGATCTTAGGTTCCTTCCAGCGGGGCTCCAGCGGACTTTTCCGATCGAAGTTCCTCACGAGGACCACATCTCCTGGGCGAACTTCATGTGGCTTTACTTGGGTGTTGTCCGGAAAGGCAGCCGCAACCTGTGAACGACAAGATTGTAGTGCAGACATCAATGCAGCCAAGAAATCTGTCAGCATACAACTGTCAACATCAGTAATCCTACGGGGCATAGGCGTCCCCCACATATTCGGAGGCCTGCCAAAGACCACCTCATACGGGGATAGCCCTGTCCTAGAATGAGCTACCATTCGCATGTAAAAGAGTGCAACTGCCAAAGCAACTATCCAATCTACACCTTTCTCAGCACATATCTTGGCTAGACGTGTTTTCAGGGTCTGATTATGTCTCTCTACGAGACCTGCGGCTTCAGGATGTCGGACACAATGAAACTTCCACTGGTAACCTAGCAGGAGTGATACCTGCTTCATAAGCTCGGACGAGAATGGCTGTCCATTATCAGAGTACACGACACGAGGTAAACCGTACCGTGGGAAGAACTCACGTACCAGTTGTTTGGCAGTGGTTACAGCAGTGTAATCGGGGACTGGATATGCTTCTGTCCATCGGGAAAGAGCACATACAACTACGAGGACATACTTGAATCCTCGACATCTGTCCATCTGGATATAATCCATCTGGAGGACTTCAAAAGGATGGTCAGGAGGATGAAATCCACCCTGTTCCACTGGGACACCTTTTCCTGGATTGAACTGACAACAGATCATGCAAGTACGCACTTTCTGTTTCGCGGCTGCTCGTAAATGTTTGTTGTACCAGAGATTCTGTAAACTGTCTAACATGGCTTTCTCTCCTAAGTGTGCTGGACTATGTGCGGTGTTAATTATAACCTGAACCATAGAGTCGGGGAGGAACCATGTGGCCCTTCCCTTCGTCATCCATCCTTGATCTGTCTGGATCCCTCCTTGTTCAGTCCATTTCTTGATTTCATCTGGAGTGGCATGTGTTTGTATGTCGAGTACATCTAGAATGGGATCCTTAACTGTCAGGCAATGTGTCAGTGTAGTCGGATCAGTCTTTGTAATGTCAGTCGGAATATCTGTCTGAGCAGTATATTTGGCTGTACGATCTGCCAGGTCGTTACCCTGGGAAATAGTATCGGTGACTTTGGCATGCGCTTTGCATTTCATAATGGCTATGGCTGTCGGCAAGTGTATTGCTTCTAACAAAGCTTGAATGAGGGGACCATGCTGGATCTTGGTACCATGAGAAGTTAAGAAACCTCTCTCTTCCCAAAGGACTCCGAAGTCGTGAACGACTCCGAATGCATACTGTGAGTCTGTGTATATGTTTACTTTCTTGTTCTTGGCTACTATACAGGCTTGAGTCAGGGCAATGAGCTCTGCAGCTTGAGCAGACAGTGTGTCAATACGATGTGTTTCTATTACTTCAGTTTCAGTGGTCACTGCATATGCGGCCACTAATTCTCCTGTACTTGTTCTCATACATGAACCATCTACGTAAAGTGTCAGGTCTGGATCAGTCAGTGCAATATCTGTCAAGTCTTGTCGGGGCTTCGTCACCGTATTAATGACTTCTACACAGTCATGTGGAGCTGGATCGGTTGAACTCGAGGGTAACAACGTGGCAGGATTAAGTATGTTGCAACGTCTAATTTCTATGTGTGGCTGGAATAATGTCAATTCATAACCTGTCAATCGTGCTATAGTTAAGCGCTGAGTCTGTGTTCGATTTAAAAGAACTTCCACAGAATGTGGAACTTGTACTGTCAATTGGTGTCCTAACACTATGGAATCACTTTGTCTGATTGCTAGAGCTGTTGCTGCTACGGATTTCAAGCACGCAGGCAGAGCCTGGGCTACTGGATCTAATGTACTGGAAAAATAAGCACAAGGCTTATAGTGTCCTGCTTGATCTTGTGTGAGAACAGATAATGCTGTGCCATCACGTTCTGTGACGAAAAGTGTAAAAGGCTTGCTGTAACATGGTGTCGCTAAAACAGGTGCTTGACATAAGGCTTGCTTCAAGTCATTAAAAGCTTGTGTATGTTCCTGAGTCCAAGGGAGGACAGTCGAAGACGCTGCCTCCTGGGTTGTCAACTGTATAAGGGGCTTGGCTAGAAATGCATACTGGGGAATCCATTGTCTACAGTAAGAGGTGAGGCCTATAAAGGCCCGTACTTCCTTTTGTGTCTTGGGTTGTGGCATATGTACAATTAACTGGATGCGGTCAGGTGTTAGCTGTCTCCCCCTCTTGGACAGCAAGTGACCAAGGTAAACAACTTGCTGAACACAAAATTGTATCTTCGAAGGAGACACTTTGTGTCCCTTGTCGGCCAGGAAACATAGGACTGTAAGAGATGCATGTTCACAGTCTTGTTCACTTCGGGCGGTGATCAATAGATCATCGACGTACTGAAGTAGGGCAGTGTTAGCAGGCATGAGGATACGGTCAAGTTGTCTTTTCAACGCTTGGCTATAGATACTCGGACTTTCCGTGAACCCTTGAGGTGCACGTGCAAATTTAAAGCTTCGGCCATTTAAACTGAATCCGAAAAGATACTGGCTTTCCGGATCAATGGGGACACTAAAGAAGGCATTCTTGAGATCGATTACAGTAAAGAACACCGCTTCGGAATCAATATCAGTCAATAGGGATGAAACATCTGGGACCACTGGATACTGAGGTATGATACATTTGTTAAGCTCTCTAAGGTCAATCACTAATCGATAAACTGGGGGTGCATTTGGATCAGTACGTTTAAGAATCGGTATGATTGGTGAATTACAAATATTGGAGTCAGTTTCTACAACTACTCCTTGAGCAATAAGCTTGTCAATAATTTTCAATAAGGCTGCTACAGCCTCAGGGGGCAATTTGTATTGTCGGATTCTGGGCAGTACAACACCTTGCTTGAGCGTAACACGATAAGGAGTAATGTGCATACAACCTACATCAGTTGGACCTCGTGCCCATAAATGCTGTGGTACATTCCGTAATCGGGGATCAAAATCTCTCAACACATAGTGACCCTTAAAGTCACGTAGAAACAGTCTAACTCCTTCCGGAGAACAACAAATTACAGCTCCTAGAGCTTTCAGCGTTTTAATACCAAGCATGTTTTCAGGACATAATTTCGTAAGCAATAAATCTGTAGTACGGGACAATGGACCAACTGCAAGGGGGACTGGTTTCGATACTTCATTAACAATAGGTTTTCCTGAAAATCCAAGGGAAACGTTCTGTGAGCCTGAGAGGGGTGCCCCTGGAACCTCGTCATGACTAATGGTAGTTCTGCTTGCCCCTGTGTCAATCAAAAAATTTCTGTCTTTTCCTAATACTTGACTATGTACATAAGGACCCTCTTGATCTACAGGGATCTCGATGAGAGGCAAACCTACTTCCCTCTCTAGGCTATTTCATGAATACTGTTGGTAATCTGGATACTCAGACTGTGCATACTGGTACATCTGTTGTGTGACGTGTTGTGTCGCGGCAATGGGTTGAGGTTGTGGAACAGCTACTGTCTGTTGCTGTGCATGTTGTGGAGCAGGTTGCGGATTCGGTTGAATATTCTGTTGGACATATTCTGGTCTAGGCTGACGTGGTCTTTCTTTCGTTTTGCCTGTAGCAATATTGTGTTTCAGAACGGCACAATCACTTATAAAATGACCTGGCTGTTTGCAATAATTACAATTGCCTTTAACAGGACCTGTAGGATGACTAGTCTGTGTATTCTGAGTGTTACCCCTCTTCTGACCATCTGCTGGAACAGACTGGGCAACTAATACTTTCATTTTCGTGTCTTTCATACGTCTTTGTTCATGATCGTGTTCCTCTCTGATTCTATTCTGGTGGTACTGTAACATTTGTAACATTTGGGAAGGCGTATTAGCTTGCCATGTACTTTCGACTTTCAAAACTCTGTTTTTAACCTGAGGTAAGGAATTCTCAACTAATTTGGTCACGAAGAGATGTGGGAACGACTCGCTACTTGTTTTCAGTCCACTATTAATAATAAAACATTTCTCGAATCTTGAATAAAAATCACTAGTGTCTTCGTCTGGCTTCTGTTTGCAGGCTGAGATTGCATCCCAGTCTTCCTTTTTAACTGTCAATAATCTAGGCAAGACCTGTACTAACAATCCTGGCAATGCTTTAGTTTTGTCCCCAAGACCTAAACCTGGGGTACGTGTCTTATCTTCGTCTTCTAATTCAGCCCAATTAATCTTTTTATCTCCCACCTCCCATTCTTTTTCTTTCAGTTTTTCGTAAATCCCTGCTGGCAATAATACTTTTAACATTTTAAGAATGTCGGAATAAGTGTAGTCACCCATCAGTAACATGTCTTTCAATTCACGGTGAAAACCCGCAGGGTCTTCATCGTGACAAGGTACGATTTTCTTCATTTCCAATAATTCCATTTTAGTCAAGGGAGTGTACACAAACACTCGTTCAAGCGTATCATCTGGCTTTCAGATTGGGTGTACTTCTCGTAAGGGATTCTGTCTGTCTAGGTGATATGGTTGTCTGACTGGGGGTGGAACGGAAACAAGACGTGGAGTCAGGAACGTTCTATATTTATGACGTTGTTCTAAAATGATATCAATTAAATCGGTACCTAGACCTCTCCATCTATGTAGGAGTAAGTCTTGCAATAAATTATACAATGGACCTGGATCAGATTGTTGGTTTTCATACTGTATGATGAGATGTTGAGTCATATATATACCAGCTAATCGCTGTTCTTCTGGAGTAAGACTTAAAAACGTTTGCACTACTAGATCATCTTTATATATACTGTCATCCCCGGCCCATTGGACTGCTGACCGGGCTAGTTCCTGATCACGTAAGGTAGTAAGTTCATGATAACCTATTCTTTCCTTCAAGATTTTATCAGTGACTTGGAATATATGTTCAAGAGAACATTGCTCTGGAATTGGAGAAAGGAAACGTTTCTTGCTTTCCGGGCGGATGGGTCTGTCAAACGGACTACTTAAAGGATAGTGGTTAGGGAGTTTCGCTCTACCTACATATGCTATCGTATCTTGATGTACATCCGGACTTTCTAATTCTTCCTCCTCTGAGGACTCGTCTTTATCTGACACAGCTGCCCTTTCGGCTTTCTGTCTGGTATGTATCGCTACTATTTCTTTATGGACCTTCCTGGTCATAGCGTCTATACAATTCTGTCTGTCATGTTTGCCATCCGCAATATTTTGACTCCATTTTGTCAGTACTTTCATCTCTTCCTTAACAACACCTGTCTGATCTTGTTCCCTTATCAAACAATTAATCAAGAATCGTAATAGTAAACCTTGTGTCTCGACTTTCTGATATGCCATGGCTTCTCGAACACATTCTGGCCTCTCCCCTGTTCTAATAAAATGATATATGTTGTCTAGATGTTCTGGCATTTCTGGTAATAACATCAGATAATTTGTAACACGTCTTAGACGTAACGAGGCTAACATCATATCTCCTGCCTTGCCAGGTACTGGATCATATCTACAATCCGTAAGATACTGTTTAAGTTTTTCATGCGGCATTGCTGCCGGAGTACGCTGTGTAGCTAATTCTCTCATTGTCACTCGATGTAATTGCGGTGGGTTGTGATGGGTACCTCCTGAGGCACCTCCTGAGGCAGAACCATGAGCATGACTTGACGTCATTGCGTGTGGGAAAGGTACATTTATCGAGGATGACTGAGTCACATCTGTAGCAAAAGGGTTAAGAACACCAGAAGGGGGACCCGTAACAGTAGCAGCAGGGGAAGTGACACCAGGTGCAGGAAGTAATACTTGACGTGGAGGGGTCGTGACTAGATCAGCAGGAACATGCTGTGGCAGATTGATATTAGCAGGATGTACGGGTACATCGGTATATGCGGGAGCTACATCATCTAAATAGGAAGAAAGGAAAATATCTGCTGCGTTCTTATGGTGACGTACTTTAGTCGGAACCAATGGTGGCGGTAAATTACTTGGCTTTTCCGGGTTGGCCTTAGATAGGCCCTCGGTCAGAAGAGGATACATGCCATTAGCAAGTGTATTTCGTTGTCTATCTAATTGTTCTGTCTTAACTCGTTCGGCTTCTACTATTAATTCTTTTTCTCGTTCTTTTTCTGAATCCTCCCTATGTTTCTCTGCTTTTCTGAATTCTTTCTCTGTCCTTCTATGCGATTCTTTACGCCACAATTCTATGGCATCTTTCTGAGATTGTCTGGCTTTCTTTTTCCATAATGCTTCTTCTACTCTCATGATGCATTCGGCATCCCATGTCCCTGAGACAGGCCATCTAAACTTCTCTTCCAGATTCTTGGTGTAGTCCACCCATAAGTCTAAGTACAACACAGCATCTAAGCCATGTTTGTGGTACATAAAATATCCTGGAGTGTCCCTAGGCGGGACAGGCACTGCTTCTTCAAGTATCCCTTTCCTAGTACCTATCTGACGTAATCTTGAGAACAACGGCATGGCTGGAGTGATTCTGACGCGAACACAATAAACACGGTAATAAACAGTAAACAATCATTCATACCACAACATCAAAACACATTAAAACATGTCGGGCTGAAATAACCTGGAACACAGAAAACACAAAATACTCGAGATAAAACAGAATAACTAGATGCACTGCTAAACAGTACAGACCGGTCTCATAAGAGACACGTCGGACCGTATCCACCTAAGTGAACACGTCAGGACCAGAATTGTGTACCCAACTCTGTCTTTACCGAGCACAAACTAATGCACCCGTCTAGATGCGTCCCTAGCAACGGTACTCACCGGGAGCAATACTTGAACTTGAACTTGAAGGCCTCGGACTGGACTGGACTTCTACTGGAACTGCTACGCTTGCGCCATGGTACTTCGGAACAGGTGGGCCTCTGGATACCTCGGACACTGTTACTCTCGGCTGGGCTCTGGTCGGGATCCTCCGCACTCCTCACCGCCTCGTCTGGATGTCGACCGCAGTCTCCGTCACCTCCGTAGGCCTGAGGGAGATACAGGAAATCCTGCAGATGCGCATAGATGTCCGTCACGGCTGTGGCAGGGGGCAAGGCCTGCGATGCATCGCCGGCGCGTGGGGTGGGGGAGGGGTCCCTGTTCGGGCACCAAATTAAATAACTTTACCTAATCAATTTTTCCGTATAATTATCATTACAAGACAGCTCATTTCAATAAGAGGCAGAGTCCGTGGTATCTGAGTCATACGGGCTTTAATGGCATTATCCTTAAGGATGGAGCATCATGTTCCGTCACCTCTAAGGTTCGGGAAGGGACAGTCAACGTTTTATTAACATTACATATTATATATAGTGAAACCTTACAATTGAATCCAATACAGTAGGCGTAACAGGTGAAAAGAGGGGAGATAAGAACACATGTGCGTAATAGGAGGCGTGAAAAAAGGCGTACACATGGGCGTGCACTGTACATGTCAGAGAAACGTCACAAGAATCGTCACATGTGGGTGGATGCATAGAGAAAAGTTGCAGAATCAGCGGAAACCCTTAACCTGGATGCGCGCGCAACTAGAATGACGTGCAACTGGGGGCTTTGACTTTAGCACTAGTGGAGGAGACTGGTGTCTGGAGTGTCAGGGCAACCTGTACCTATGGCATATCTGGTATCTTATGTTTGGAGGATGTAGTGTCTGAAGTAAAAGGTCTCTCGGGCAGGGGCCGTACAATGCTAAGTGCTAGTGCATGCATACGTGTCTTGGTGCAACGTGCGGAGCCAAGGGCCTACCATGGTAACAGATTCAGTAAATCACTGGCAAGGAGGACAGGAAGGCCGGACCCTTTGCTCTGTAGCCGGGAAGATGTTGTCGATTTCACTAGTCTGGAATGTGTTTTCGAGGAGGCTGAGCAGATAACTGTAGGCATAACATGAATTTGGCAGGCAGTCCAGGCCGAGCCGGGCACCGCTGCGCTGGCAGGAAGTAAGGCAGGGGTCAGGGATGCGTACAGCTTTCGGAGACAGGAGAGATGAGGCTCAGGGGCCTCGTGTGAGGGCCTAGCTCAACTGAGCCAGGAAACATGGAGAAAACGTGTGCGAAATTCAGAAGTGCACCATATAAAGACGTTGGCACCGAGTATCTAGAAGCTTCATTAACGGGATTTCTTGGCATGGCTGAGTAGCTGACATGTTAAGGATGGACGCAAATGTATTTGCGTCTGTTTAGCATGTACAGAACAGAAGTTACACATCATACAAGGAACATGGGTGCATGAATAGGGTGCGAGTGGGGGACACATTAGCTACATGAAAATTTCTATTACCTCAACCTGTTGGTGAAGAACACGCAATTTAGCAGTCAAATCATGTAAATAATCAACCAACATAGGGTACTCGATGTCGCTGTACTTCTTTGGCCTCGGCACACCCCAAACATTCTCCGGGCGACCAAAGACAATCTCGTATGGGCTAAGTCCTACACGAGAATGTACTGTCGTCCTTGTTGACAAAAGTGCCAATGGCAAGGCATCAGGCCATGCAAGGCCAGAGCTCGCTTGTATCTTAGCCAATTTAAGCTTAAGAGTGCCATTGTAACATTCAACCAAACCAGCTGACTGGGGGTGATTCGCAGCATGAAACTTCTGCCTTATTCCCAAACCTGCACACACTTTCTTCATAATCTGACCCACAAATTCACTCCCGTTGTCACTCCATACCATTCTCGGCAAACCATACCTAGGGAAAAACTCCTTCAACAAAACCTTAGCTGTAGATAAGGCAGTATTATCCTTGAGAGGGTAAGCCTCTATCCATCTTGAAAAGGCGCAAACAACCACAAGGACATACTTCAGGTTGTTGCATCTATCCATATGAATAAAGTCCAACTGTAGAACCTCAAACAGATACGTCGGAGGAGCAAAATGACATGCTGGAGTTGGAGTTCCCTTACCAGGATTATGCATCAAACAAACCATACCATTTTTCACCAGATTCTCAGCACATTTAGGAATTCCAGCATTCTGCCATACTGGAGCCAACAACTTACATATCCCTTTCGAACTGATGTGTGCCATTCCATGTGCCATTGTAACCACTGGAAGCACATACGCATCAGGCAACAACCATCGCTGGTGTTCTGACAACTCAATCCAACAACCAGTCGAATCCAACATTCCCGTAGTCTCTCTCCACACATTCATTTCTTTCTCAGTAGCTTCAGCCTGAATCAATTTCACACTCTCTATTGTATCTTCACACATTGTCCCTTCCGGAACCCATCTAGCAGGGCCTGCAACATACATTCGACTTGTCACAACTTTCGGCGTTTCTCTCGCTACTTCATCCGCAAACGCATTACCACGACCAACATCATCCGTAACCTTCTTATGTGCACTGCATTTCACAATCGCAACTTGTGTCGGCAAAGTAAGTGACTCAAGAAGTTCATTCACCAACTGTCTATGCTGAATCTTCGTACCATGAGAAGTAAGAAATCCTCTCTCTCTCCACAAACGTCCAAAACTATGAGCAACACCAAACGCATATTGGCTATCGGTATACACAGTCACTCGCTTTCCTTTTGACAGCACACATTCTCTCGTCAGTGCAATCAACTCTGCTGCTTGAGCTGAATTCTGTGGAATACGTGCAGCTTCAACAATTGTGTACAAAGTCGAAACTGCATACGCTGCAGTCGTATCGCCATTCGGGAGCTTAAAGCATGAACCATGTACCCATAAGGTACCATCAGAATTCGAAAGAGGAGTATCTTTCAGATCAATTCTACCCTTCGTTTCTTCCTCTGTCCGAAGAAAACAATCATGCTGTTCCTGAACATCTGTCTCTACAGAAATCGGCAACAACGTAGCTGGATTCAACGTGTTGCATCGTTTAATGTGCACATGACTCGCCAAAAGCGTCAACTCATAACCTGACAAACGTGCACTAGTAAGGTGCTGAGTCTTTGTCTTATTCAAAAAGGTATCCACTGCATGTGGGACCATCACAATCAACGTATTATCCAATACCAGACCAGCAGACTGTTGGATAGAAACAGCCGCTGCCGCTGTAGCTCTCAAACAACTCTGCAATGCTTTAGCTACCGGATCTAACATAGCTGAGAAATACGCACATGGGCGTTGCTTGTTTCTAAACTTTTGTGTCAACACTGACAACGCACAACCCTCTCTCTCGTGCACATAAAGCGTCAAAGGCTTACTGTAGTCAGGGGTACCCAACACCGGAGCAGAACACAACGCATCAAGCAATTCAGAAAAACTTCTCTGACATTCGTCAGACCAAGGAAGAGGATTCGGTGTATCCTTAAGAGTAAGTGCCAACAGAGGTTTCGCCAATAAAGACAAATTCGGAATCCACTGTCAACAATACGAAGTGATACCCAAGAAAGCATGCACTTCTCTCTGTGTGGATGGTACAGTCATTTGCGCAATCACTTGTATACGTTCTGGAGTCAATCGTCTTCCCTCCTTCGACAAGAGATGACCTAAGTAGGTCACTTCTTGGCGAAAATATTGCAACTTCGAAAGCGACACTTTATGATGGAGGTCAGACAAATGTCGCAACAAAGAAAGAGTAACTTCTTTACAAATCTCTTCATCATAGCGCCGGGACACCTCCTCGCGAGGTAGCTGTTCGCGCTCTATAAAACACAGTATTATTATTATTATTATTATTATCAGCAGCAACCAACAAATCATCCACGTACTGAATAAGAGTCGCACCAGCAGGTAAAACAAAAGAATCAAGCTGAGTTTTCAAAGCCAGACTATAGATGGATGGACTCTCACAATAACCTTGAGGAGCACGCTTAAACCGGAAGCTTCGGCCTCCTAAAGAGAGGCCAAAAATATCTCTACTCTCTTCAGCAATCGGAATACTAAAGAAAGCAGTCTTCAGGTCAATAACAGAGAACCAAGCAGCCGAAGCAGGAATCATAGTCAATAAAGCAGTAATGTCCGGGACAACAGGAAACTGTGGCACCACGATCTTGTTAACCTCACGAAGGTCGATCACAAACCGATACACAGGTGGCTGGGAAAAGTCAGTACGTTTAAGAACAGGCAAAACAGGACTGTTACACACATTACCTCTCGTTTCTTCAATCACATCTTTCTCAACCAAATCATAGATAATCGCTAATAGAGCTCTCTCACCATCACTCGATATTCGATATTGAGGAATGCGAGGTAACTTAGCATTCGCCTTGAGGGTAACAACGTATGGTGGAATCTGCAACAGACCAACATCGTTTGGGCCCGTAGCCCAAAGTGTATCAGGGACAGAACGCAATTCCAGTGGAAGCCGATCTTTAGACAAATACATCGGAGAAATCACTTTCTTACCCAACGTAAAATGTACTCCCGAAGGAGAACAATACAATGTCGCATGCAATCTCTTCAACAAGTCCAAACCCAACAGATTCTCACCACAACCTGTTGTTAGAATCAGAGGTGCTTCCAACTCACAAGGTCCAACAGAAAGAGACAAAGGACAAGAAACCGGGTTACGAACTGGGGCGCCAGAAAAACCAACTGAAACATTCGTCAAGCCAGACAAAGGTGCGCCAGGGAGTTTAGAGTGCACGATAGAACTCTTTGCCGCACCAGTATCCAAAAGAAAAGGTTCTGACACACCTGATGTAACCACTTCAACATAAGGTCCACTCTGGTCTACTGGAACTAACACTACTCCCTCTCTTTTTCTATGTCTGTCCTAACTATCATTAAAATCAACATTCTCACTCTCAACATAATAATCATCAGCATAATATTGAGCCGACTGACCAGACAAAACATTCTGTTGATCAAAACAATTCACAGAATTCTGGGGGGGAAAGGAACGTCCATTCTGGGGGAACACACCACGTCCTCTACCCCTAGGTACTTGCTGAACACCGCGACCTCTCACACCAGACATACCATTCGCAGGTTGTAGCAGAATCAGGCAACTATGCTTGAAGTGACCTTCCTGTCTACAATAAGTGCACTGATTAGGGCCTACCGGAAGTCGCTGAGAAAAAGACTCGGGCTTCTGCAATACTCTCTGAAACTGTGGAGGTTGCTGAAACTCACGCTGATTAAAGCAAGGCAGATACGCCTGATGTAAAAGAACCTTCGTCTTTAATTCTTTAGTCTTCTTCTCTGCTTTATCTTTCTCATCTTTATCTCTGTTCTCATAATATTGTGCAGTAGCCAATATCTCGGCCGAAGAAGAAACTGCCCATGAACTCTCAGAGTCCTTCAACTTCTTACAAAGCTCTGGGAGTAAATTATAGACAAACTTATCCACAAACAACCGCTGACCACCTTCTGTACTCATATCTTGACCACTATGATCGATAAACGTCTCTTCAAACCTAGTGAAGAAATCAGACACACTCTCGTCTTTCTTCTGCTTATATGCTGCTAACTTATCCCAATTCACTCGCATAGGAGGCATCAAAGTCTTCATTAAATTAATAATCCTACCAGGGAGTTCTGTAACTAAAGACTCAGGTTTAGCCCCTCCACCTTGACGACCATCTGCAGCAGTAATATTAACCCACGTATCTCCTAACTCTACTGCATGATCCTCGGGACGGATCTTCGCCCACAAAGGTTGAGGGACTACATTCCCCAACAACATATCGATATCAGCCAAATTCATCACACACGCATCAACTGTCTGGGAGAACTCTTTATAATAACCTGCAGGATTTTTGAGGGGGTCAGGCAAAAGTCTGCTTAAGAGCCAAAACTTCAGCTATCTTCCAAGGAACATGTACCCAAACTCGCTGAAAATGAGCCGGTACGGCCGCAATACCATTAACGGCATCAGCCAAAACTTCCTCTCTCCATACAGGAGGAACTTCTCTCATCGGATACTGCTTCACTTTTCTCCTGACCGAAGGATCAGGTTCAAACAACGACTGAGAAGGAAGTCCATACCTAAACGCAAGAAGCGTCTCTACCGCTTCCTCAACATCGGGACCCATTATCGTCCCTTTAACAAATTCAGACTGAACATTAAGTAACTCTGATGGAATCGGACCCAATTCAGTATCGTCCCACTCTTCACGAAGGAAAGTACACATAACATCAAAAACATACCTTTGTTTTGGTGCTTCCCACTGTAGGAAAACATCCATAACCGCTTGCAGGTCATACCTGGAGGCATTCAAAACCCATCTACGAGCAAGGAGACCTAACACAGTCCGCTCCTCGGAACTCGGGAGCTGACTACGCGTTTGTTTCCTTACAGAAACTGGGGTCATATTTAGTGACCCAAAGAAAGGAGACAAAAGGCTAGTAACAGTCTCAGTCATTCGTTGTCGAGTAGAAGGAGAAGAAGTCGACATGAGAACAGGAGACAAAGTGTTTTGAGACGACAAAGACATAGGGTCAGTAGAAAAGGAAGTTAAAGGCAAAGGAGTAGAAGGCAAAGGAGTTTGAGGCCCTAGAGAAGGCTGCGCCAGAGGTGGGAGAACCAACTGTGGAAGAACTGGTGGCTGAACAACAAGATGAGGTTGAACAACTGGAGGTTGCACAACTGGGGGTTGCGGAGGTGCCGTAGCGCTCTGCACATAAGGGGGTGGGAATCTCAACAAATGCGACATCAAAAGATCCTTTTCAGGGTCCTTAGTCACATTCGGGAGAAGAGGTGGCAAAGACGGATAACATTTATCAATGGCCATACAATGTTGTCTATCTGACACCTCAATCGCACGATCTTCTTCGTCTTCTTTAAACTGCCTAGCAGCTTGCATTATCGACATCTTCTTATCTTTCCTATCTCTTTTAGCTTGCTTAATTTCTTGCTGTTTGGCTTCCTTACGCCAGAGGCGGAAAGAGTCAAACATTGCCAGCCGGGTTTTCTTCCTAAATAGCGCAACTTCCAAATTATCTAAAACATCTGATTCGAAACTACTATGTTGTGGCCATCTTAAGACACCATCTTTTCATGTATAGCGGACCCATACTTCATTATACGTAATGGGACCCACTCCATGCTTTGAATGGAGCTCACGAATCGGAGTTCCAACCGGAGGTATCGGACACGAGTCCTCCAATCGGGAATCCCTGTTGCAACTACAACAAAACAAATTCCTAAGTTTGCTAAGACCAGGCATCTTCGCTCACTAATCTAGCTTCAAACTTCAAGGGGTTATCTAACACAATATACTCGCAAATGTACGAGCCCCTCGACTTTGGTATTTGCAAAAACCAAATCAAAGAACCCAAGAAACAAAACCAAGTCGTGGGAGCGACCCACTTATACTTAACCAAAATGCCTTGTCACGCCACCAGAAGACCGACTATCGTCTCGCTCTACAAATCATCAGAAAAGGGTCCAAGACAGGGCGACAGTCAGGGCAACAGTCCTTCGTAGCCGTCGGAAAGGGGAAGCCTCGCAGCAAAAACCTTCAGACCACATTCGACATGCCGGGGTCGATGAAGTTGGGGCCCTCTTCCAGAATTTCCTCACAAAGCTCCTCACAATCTTCGGGCTTGGACCGGTACCGCTGAAGTCGCCCCACGTTGGGCGCCATTTGAAGAACCGGGCATTTAGAACCCAGCGGCGCCAGGGGCACGCCCAAAGTCTTCGGATTCACCTGTCTTGGTATACAGAGAAACGGAATACTTCTGGGTGGCGTCAGAGACCAAATTTATTAGCTGCAGCCAGTAACAGTGATCCTAGAAATACAGCATGGTATATTTCAGGAGACTGCTCAAATTCGTAGAGCAAGACATCTCCTTTTATACACAATATTCACATTTAGAACATACTAACCAATGGGGTACATTCTCAAACAAAGTATCACATGACGAAAAGCTCAGTTTGCAACATCCCAACCCAAAGTTAATCATTGGGAATGTCCCAAATCCAATCTCCACAAGCCGGACAAACCCATAATTGAAAAGCACAATGCATGTAGTAAAGAGCATAGAAAAGGAAACAATGTCTGATAGTGAGCAAGATAAGGCATGTGTAAGGAGACTAAAAGTTAACGATGTCCTAAACAATGATTGGCAATCTCAGACAACGATCAAACCAGGGAAATTGACTCGGCAGGGTCAGCTTCAGGTGAAGGAATCAGATCCTTGCAATTCACCTCGAAGTCAAGAAAGACCCTGTTAATGCATACCAACACATGAAGGCCAGGCCGCTTCGTTCGTTCGACCATACTCGTCGGCCTGCGTGATGGCAATACAAAATGGAGACTCAAAAACAAAATGGAACCCATGTTCGAGACGAAATCTCCAAATACGTAATGAACTCGCTAGTTAACGTGACAAATTAACTCCATATTAGCCGCACTCACTAAATACGGTTCAACATCACCAAAATCGTGACGATACCATGGCCTTACGAGACAAGGCCTGTTTTCACAGAACCACACCATGAACAGCATCTTTTCCCAGGCTCCAGATGTGAGCTGAAAACCAACTCTGCGAAGGGGTTTCCAGCTCACATTATCTCTCATCGTGAGATATCGGCTCCTCACCAGGATTCCTTGTGAACAGAGCCAATACTGTCTGACACACTGTGGCACTGTGTGTGATGGCAGAACTGGAGGTAGCTAGAGGTAACAGTGAGTCTCGCACCAGAGGCTGAAAAGGGAGGGGAAGTGAAGAGCTCTGTCTCATATACCAGAAGAGGCTGGGAGATGCAGTGGACTGAAAGGGAATCCTCATGCATCTAATGCTGGGCGAATGAGGCACAGCCAAGCCTTATGTAGATGAGGTTGAGAGGAGGTGGCAGAGATGAACCTCATGATTCAGAGGTAGAAGTTTTTAGCTCAGTCGAACACAACACTCAAATGTGCTCAGGGGTCCTCGGGGTTTTCAGTCTCCCGCCCACTCAGCATCCATCAATCACTTGACTTGTAAAGCATGACTAATCACCTGTGAGGGTATTCAGGCACTGAGAGAGAGCTGGGGCTTTATTCCAAGAACCAGTTCTCCAGCTGCTTTTGTGATTCTGACAAGGCGGCAGTGGTCCGGATGTGGATGGGGGAAGCCGTTCCAGGCCTGCGAAGTAGGAGGAGCGGCGTCCAGTCATTTGATGTTGTATCTGTGGGGTGTCAGCCTGGGAGAGGGAGGGGGAGCGTAGGTTTCCTGGTGGGTTTGCGGAAGTGGAGTTGTGGATAATGTATGCCTGGCCGGAGTTGTGCAGTGCATGGAATGCATGGGGAGGTTCTTCAATTGTCATCTCTTCTGGACAGGGAGCCATTGGAGACTTCTTAGATGAAGGATGAAGTGTATTCAGCATGAGAGGTCAAGAACTAGTTTGGCTGCAGCATTCTGGATCGTTTGATGTCTGGAAAGGAGGTGAGTAGAAGTCACGACATACAGTGCGTTGCCATAGTCCAGTTCGTTGGTAACGAGGGCTTGACTGACGGTGTGTCTGGAGTCCAGGGGGAGCCACTTGAAATGAAATGAAATGAAATGAAATGAAAACGGGATTTATAAAGCGCATGGCTGCCCGGGGGCGTCCCAGCGCTGGTATTGTACTAACAACTGAGGAGGGAAACAGAAAAGGAAACAAAACAAAGAAAAAAAAGGAAAGGTGTGCACAATTATTGTGGGAAAAGGTGAGTTTTGAGTAGCTTGCGGAATTTATTGTGGTTAAGTTCGGCGCGTAGATGGATTGGTAGGGTGTTCCAAGATGTTGCAGCTGCAACTGAGAAACGGCGTCCTCCAGTTCGAGCTTTCTTGATTCTGTGAACCGTGGCCAGGTTGCCATGGGAGGATCGCAGAGACCTATTTGGTTTGTATGGGAAGAGCATGATTTTAAGCAACGAGGGACCTTGGTCTTGAAGAGCCTTGTGTGTTATGCACAAGGCCTTAAACTTGACCCTTTCACGGATCGGCAGCCAGCGAAGTGCCCTCAAGGCAGGTTTGGCTGATGTTCTACGGGGGGTGCCTGTCAGGAGCCTTGCGGCGGCATTTTGAGTTCTCTGCAGAATGTTCATAGTTGCTTCAGGGGCTGACAGAAAGAGGGCATTGCCGTAGTCTAGCCGCGATAATATCAGACCTTGTATGAGAAGTTTTTGAGAAGGTGCTGGGAGCAGCGGGAGGATTTGCCTGGCCGAATGGAGTAGGCCTACGCAAGTACCCGATGTTTTTTTGGCCTGGGTTTTCAGTGAAAGGTCCCGTTCCAGCCAAAAACCCAGACTTTTAAGCTCAGTCTTGGGTTGCGGAAGGGTACCCAGGCAAGATGGCCACATAGCGCTAGGGAGAGGTGATGTTTGATGTCCCAGTAGCATAAGCTCGGTTTTAGAGCCATTTAATTTCAGCCTTGAGTCACACATCCACTGGAAGATCCCTTCGAGACAGTCGTGAAGGTTTTTGAGTTGGGCACTTTCTAGCGAGAATGAGACCACCATTTGGGTATCATCAGCGTATGTGATGGTTTTTATCCCAAAGGGGGTAACCACTTCCTCCAGGGGGGCCATATAGGTGTTAAATAGTGTAGGGCTCAATGAAGAGCCCTGAGGGACCCCACACTGGAGGGGGAAAATATCAGATCGCTCGTTACCTTCGCAAACCTGAAAGGTTCTGTCTCTAAGGAAGGAGGCGAGCCAACAAAGCGCCATGTTTCTTACTCCTAAGTTGGACAATCGCTGGATCAGGATCTCATGGTCAACCGTATCAAATGCAGCGCTTAGATCCAGGAGGATCAGTAACACTGATCCCCCTGAATCCAAGATGCATCTGGCTTCCTCCACCACTTGTAAAAGGGCGGTCTCGGTCCCCTGACCAGGGCGAAACCCAGTTTGGGAAGGGCGAAGAAGGTTGTTGGCTTCGAGAAAAGCTGATAACTGCTGGTTAACAACCTTCTCTGTGATCTTGCTTATCCCTGGCAGGAGGGAAATTGGCCGAAGATTGGAGAAGTCATGTGGGTCAAGGCCTGGTTTTTTCTGCAGGGCCTTGACCACTGCATGCTTCCAGCTATGGGGGACCACTCCTTGGCTAAGAGAAGCGTTAATAAGGTTGGTGGCCAGGTGTGAGATGGTAGGTCCCACTTGTTTAAGGATGTGAATGGGGGCTGGATCGTTTGGAGAGCCACTTTTCATACATGAAAGGGTTTTTTGAAATTCTTCAATAGTCAACTGATTGAAACTGTCAAGGATAGGACCAGCCGTTGGAAATGAAGAGGTTTCTGCGGGGTTTTTATCAGATTTGGGGGGGAGGGTTTGTAAAATGGTTGTGATTTTATACTGGAAAAAAGTTGCTATTTGATTGCATCTGGCAGCTGAAGGTACCTGAGTGGGAGGGGGATTGGGAACTTTTAATAGGTCTTTGAATATTTTGTAGGTCTCACGGGAAGAGTTTGAGGCGGATTTAATTTTTTCCTCGTAAAAGGAGGACTGTGCTGATTTCCTGGCTAGTTTATAGACTTTCATTGATTTTTTATATTCTTCTTTGATAAGTGGGTCCCAGTTTTTTCTCCATTTGCGTTCCTGAACTTTGCAAATTTTTCGTAGGTTCCTAAGTTCTTGGGAATACCAGGGAGATTTAAAGGAAGGGCCTTTTTTCCTAAGATTTTTCTTGGGAGCGACTTGGTCTAGAGTGGAGGTGAGCCAGCTGTTAAAATTTTTGTCTGCTTTTTCTGGGTCGGGATCTGCGGAGGGGGCAGCGAGAATTAATTTTTGCGTCCAGTTTTCGAACGATAATTTGGACCAGATTCTTTCCTGTTGTCTGGAGGTTGGGATCTGGGGAGTGTCCAGAGTGGTTTGCCATATAAAAGGGATAAGAAAATGGTCAGACCATGGAAGGGGGAGTGGGAGAGAGACTTCTAGATTATGAAGATTAGTAAAAAGGGGATCTAAGAGGTGTCCTTTGGTGTGAGTTGCTTCAGAATTTTTGAGTAGGACGTCACATGCTTTTAATTCTGAAGTTATGTCTGCGGCAGCTTTATCTTTATTATCCTCAAAATGGAGATTTAGGTCTCCTAGAAGGAGAAAGCTGGAGGTCGATATGCCGGTGGAGATTGTGGCCTCCAACAGTGAGCTGACAAAGTTTCCTACGCTGGCGGGGGGACGGTAAATAAGAAATCCCGAAAGGGATTTATTGGAGTTTATTTGGAGTGAAAAGTAGATACTTTCACAATCCTCGATTCCTCCCTCTTGTATCCTGCAAGTGAGAGTATTTTTATAAACGATCGCTACCCCCCCTCCTTTTCCTTTTGTTCTGTTTTGATACAGTGTAAGGTAGCCTGTAGGTAGCATGTTGACAATGTCGGCTTCGGAGTGGGGAGTCAGCCAAGTTTCCGTGAGGAAAAGGACATCAAGTGTCATATCTTGGATAAGCTGATTGATTTCTAGAGCGTGTTTAGATGCAGATCTACAGTTCAATAATGCTAGATTAACCGGCTTAAATATGTGACGGTTGGGTTTCACTCTAATTTCCTCTGCGAGTGGCGATATAGGGGTAAGGGTTGATGCGGTCGAACGGTAAGGAAGGAGGAGATCCCTTGAATATTCAAGTCGCTGGTCCCCTAAAATGGGCATAGTGAGTGGCCCTGTGCCCGGCTTGGCCTGGACGGGCCCAGACGGGCTTGCCACTGGCGCGCCTCCGGCGCGCCAACGGCGCGCCCGCTGCGCGGACGAGAGGGGGGCTTCATTTTATGGCAGATGGGCCTCAATCGCCCAGCGACTAGAGCGCTGTCCAGGCCCCTATCCAAGATGGCGGCCGTGGATTGAGTGCCTCGAGGTAGAGTTGCCAAGGCAGACCGGGAGCCCTAAAACAGCTTCAAGTCGTGCAATTAGTCTGCACGAGGAAGCGGCTCACTCCGGGTGCTATTACGAGGGTAATGGGCAATTTTAGAAATAATTTTTTAAAAAAACAGAAAAACGAGGCAATACAGTATTTTAAAATGTGCAGGTGCTAGTAAGACAATTTTAATTAATAACGAACCTTTACAGACTTAATTAAAAGAACAACAAGTAAACTGCTGCTCAAGCCTAACCTTCCGGCTTCCGCCTCAGAAGGGTACAATCATTGATTGCTAGAACAGTGAGAAGCTCTTTTATGGCAGATGGGCCTCAATCGCCCAGCGACTAGAGCGCTGTCCAGGCCCCTATCCAAGATGGCGGCCGTGGATTGAGTGCCTCGAGGTAGAGTTGCCAAGGCAGACCGGGAGCCCTAAAACAGCTTCAAGTCGTGCAATTAGTCTGCACGAGGAAGCGGCTCACTCCGGGTGCTATTACGAGGGTAATGGGCAATTTTAGAAATAATTTTTTTTAAAAACAGAAAAACGAGGCAATACAGTATTTTAAAATGTGCAGGTGCTAGTAAGACAATTTTAATTAATAACGAACCTTTACAGGCTTAATTAAAAGAACAACAAGTAAACTGCTGCTCAAGCCTAACCTTCCGGCTTCCGCCTCAGAAGGGTACAATCATTGATTGCTAGAACAGTGAGAAGCTCTTTTATGGCAGATGGGCCTCAATCGCCCAGCGACTAGAGCGCTGTCCAGGCCCCTATCCAAGATGGCGGCCGTGGATTGAGTGCCTCGAGGTAGAGTTGCCAAGGCAGACCGGGAGCCCTAAAACAGCTTCAAGTCGTGCAATTAGTCTGCACGAGGAAGCGGCTCACTCCGGGTGCTATTACGAGGGTAATGGGCAAAACTTGAATATCTTACGCAGCATTTGAAGGACGTAAAAGCAGGAGGCGGTGAAAAGCATTGATCTGGGACTTCATGGTGAACTTACTGTCAAGGATGATGCCTACGTTTCTGGCATGATCGGTGGGTTTGGGAGTGGGTCTAAGTTCTGAAGGCCATCTAGAGTCGTCCTATCTCACAGCCTGCAACATAGAGAAAGCCGCAGAAAAGCTGGGTGTTCCCATGCAAGGAACAGTAAATTCCACAGGTAAGACACTCTCTGGCATCATTACACAGTCTTTTGGCTCATGCAGATGTGCAGAAAGTTTCTTTTTTACTCTCAGGCACCCAACTCCCATGTGAGAATTAGAAAACACCTGCTAAATGCACACCTCGCTCTGAAATTGAATGGATATTGCTACCTTATCACGCACTGATATCACTTACTTTGAAACTTAATCTAATTAGTAATGTAATGTATCCAGCATTTATAAAGCGATCCATCACCCCACGGGTATTCTGGTGCTGAAAGACAGTGGTTCCACTTAACACACTGAGTTTACCTACCGCAGGCGATACAGCACTACACCCTGGGGAAAAGGTGGGTTTTACGTTTTTTCTAAACTGTATGAACTCCTCTAATTCTCTGATGTTAAGTGGGAGGTTGTTCCACAGCTGTGCCGCTGCACAAATGAATGCTCTGCCTCCAAATCTGGAAGTTTGTGCTCTGGTGGTGCGGGCCAGGTGAGCAGTAGAGGAGCGAATAGTTTGTGACGGGGAGTGCCAAACACATTTTTTCTGCAGAGGCAGAGGTCCAAGTCCATGAAGGGCCTTGAACACAATGCATCAGCTTTGAACTGGATTGTCTGGGCCAGAGGAAGCCAGTGGAGATCAAGATTAGTGAATCTCCGGTCAACTTTAACAAAACCGCCTACCCTACATAGCATGTGCCACATCCACATCCTACCATGCCCAGTCTTACTAAAGTCACAATCAACAAATAAAAACAAACTGTGTGACTCACCAAATCAGGATGATTGAGTAAAAAAAAACTCTGTGGAATAAGAAAGAACTTAAACCAGTGCAATCCCGACTCTTCTAAACAGACAGATCTGTAAAAGTATCACACTTATTACTCACCTATTCAAACAAGACAATCTCATTCAACTGGTGGAAGCAAGAGGAAGTTATATCCTACCACATCAGGAAAAGAAGAACTACCACAAGCTACCCAATAGAAGTCTTTACATCTCAACACTTCCAAAAATGTACTTTCGCCTTCCCCAAAAACAGACCCACAATAATTTGTTTGGATCCCCATATCACCCGCCCCAAGCCCGCTTGCGTTTGTAACTTCATCGAGCGCCACACAGCCAACTAGCACCACACCTAAGCTGTGTTGATCTGGGTGACATCCCTGCAGTTACACTTGGCCAAAGACTCTGGAGCCAAACCAAGGAAAGGGCCCTAACGTGTTCAACATCGGTATCCACAATGAAATGCATTTTCTACATAATGCACAGACCACTGTGAACCCCTAGCAAGCTGTTCAAAATGCCGGACCCCCTCCCCACTTAACCCTATTTTTAAACATTTTAAACTTATCAGCAGTACCCAAACAAAAAGGGATACTGACGCAACTACTAGGTATTTTTATATACTTTCCCCGTTAGTTCTATACATTTATCGAAAGTGTTCCCTGGAAGATGATTAAGCCCACCCTGGTTTACAGGGCTCAGGGTGCTACCCGATGATGTTCAAAAATGGCCTTAATGACGTGGGCTGAGCCGCGTGTGCCGTTTCCCACTTGCAGACCACGCTCGCCTTAAGGCAGTGTGAGGTCTAGATGCTGGAATGGGCGGGCAGGAAAAGGAAGGATCCGGGGCCTCATTTATGAGGCTGTGCGTCACTTTATTGCCGCCAGTGCGTCACTTTTTGTGACGCACCAGTGGCGTAACAAATACGCCTTGTTGCGCCATATTTATAAAGTGACGCATCTAGGTAGATGCGTCACTTTGTAAACCCCTGCACCACATTATACCTGCGCCAGGTATAATGTATGCAAGGGGGGGCGTATTGACGCAAGGAAGGGTCGTAGAAGTGACGCAGTGAAATCTATGAGATTTCACTGCGTCACTTTTAGGACGCCGTTGCGTCAAAATCTTGCGCCTGCCTCACAGCAGGCGTAAGACTGACGCAGGCCCTTTTTCATGGGGCTTTTGTGACACACTCCAGCAATGCGTCACTTTTGCGCTTTCAGATACGTCAGAAATACTGACGTATCTGTTACTCTTTGCGACATGATGCGTCATACATTAAATATGACGCATCAGGAATGTCGCAAGAAGTGCGCACTGAGAAGTGACGCATCACTGCTTTCACGCAGCGATGCGTAATTTCTCATAAATAAGGCCCCAGGAGAGGACGCGGTCAGGTAACTGGGGGCGGGGCTGGGTTTCGGGGGGTAGGGTCGGTTTTTAGGGTCGGGTAGATTTCGGGGCAAAGGGGGGGTTTGGGGTTGTTTGTAGGGCAGGGGGTGGGTTTTAGGGCTCAGGGTGAGGTAGATTTCAAGGGTAGGGGTCAGTTTTTAGGGCTCAGGGTGGAGGGGCTGGGATAGTGTTTAGGGCGTGAGGTCAGTTTTTAGGGCTCGGGACAGGGGAAAAGGGTCAGTTTTCAGGGCTGATGGTAGGGGTGTGATCTCTAGCTCACATGTTTCTTTACCAATCATGTCTTTACCATGACATTGCATGGTAATGGCATGCGTGGTAAAGACGCGGTCGTTGTTGAAACCGCATGGTTCAAGCATGTGCTGTTGTGGCATGCGTTGTACCATCATATGAAGCATGACACCAATAGTGTATTTGAGAATTCAAAAAAAAAAAAGATTCCTATTGAGGAAACAGAGCAGGACCCTCATTAAAAAAAATAAAAAAAACACTGATCTCAGTGCAGTATACCCTTGTTGAAAGTGAAACGTAAGGGAGATAGTATCCTACAGTTGCCCATATAAAATCTCTTCTCTTTTCCCTCCCACACCAAAGAAGTGTGATTCTTCATTTGTGACCCTACAGAAGTTCCCGTCTACTTGAAAGAAGCCGCCACCCGCAGTTTTCCTACAAACGGAGATCTGTGTCACTCAGAAGCGAGACAACGATACATCGTGACACTTAATTGAAAACTAACTAGAAATACAAATGGTCCCTCCTGCTCGAATACCTGAGTAATCTGTACAAATCCATAACCTCCAGTTAAAGAAGAACCACCCCACCCCCCAATCGAGAGGAAACACTCAAACTACTTGGGAGAAGCCCTGAATTCGGATGAGCTGTACTAGCCAGGCCCACAAGAACCATGTGATTCTGCAGGCCTGGTATTTTCACACAATAACAGATTTTTTGCACTTACCACTTAATTCACCAGCTGCTGTATAACTTTGCAGATAACAACAAAATATGATTATTTATAGCTCAAACGATTTTTAAGTTTAAAAAAATAGTTTGGTGCCAAGCAGTGGTGTTCACCTTTCTATTGCCCTCACCCAAGAGCCAGCTCTCACCCCACCCTTCCTTCTGTGCCTCTTTTTAATCTCCCTTTTATCAATAGTCCTACTTTGCCCACTCTACGCACCAATCAATGTGAACCTGCTCTTTAATTTGTGGAAACTCAATAAAAATAATTTAGCTAAAAAAAAGTAACTGGCGGTTCCTATTGATGTTGCGCATTGTCTAGTGAGCGCTGCAATCAAAAATTATGAGGACGGGGACCGCTAAAACCCCGACGGTGGCTATTTATAGGGCAGCGTCATAAAAGCCTTTATTATGAAGTTAGGCAGGTACCAGATGTGAGGCATAAACAGTAATGAGCCTCAAAAAGCCACGTACTGGGAGAGACGGGAATAATAATTTTTATGATCATGGCCTTGTAATGCTTCCAAATTCTTGTGATGAAACGTGGAGGCGGGGAGCGGGGGACAGAGCACGGGGAGGAGAGGTGCCTTCTGAAAGCAATGGCTTAGAAGTGGGGGCGTTGTTTCTAGGCGCTCGTGGTGTGGAGACTTGGGGCCATATGTAGGTAAATGGCATTTACCGAATCGTAAATACCGAATTTTACCGATTCGGTATTTACAATTCGGTAAATGCCATGTAGGTAATAATTCTTTAAAAATTACCGAATCGGTAATATTCGGCAATTACCGAATCGGTAAATTTACCGATTTGTTAAGGGGGAAAGGGTGTCACTTTGACATCCTGTTGCACCCCTGATTCTGGCTTGTGTGCCATGTGGCACAGATACATGCCCTATGTGGCACAGGTGTACATGCAAAGATGTGCATGTACACAGAAATTCGTTATTTACCATGCCATTGTATTTCATGGTAAATAACGAATTTCTAAGGGCCTGTGGCACTGTTTCCAGTGCCACCTACATCCCAAATTAACCGATTCTGCACATTTACCGATTCGGTAATTTACCGATTCGGTAAATTTACCGATTCGGTAAATATACAGAATCGGTACTTTACTGGCCCCCTACATCTGAAACTACAAATACCGGTCGGTAACGGCCGAAATCGGCCGTTACCGACCGGTATTTGGCCACCTACATATGGCCCTTGGAGACCTCCGGCCGGGAATGGACCGAGGAGCGGAGAGTTGAAAACAGCCCAGTCGTGGTATTCACACGAGCTGCTCCCGTAGGAGGTCGGGTACCACCGGATGAACTTTCCAGAAATCCTTTGGGGTGGGGGGAGGGGCTTGCATACCATAATTTTCATTAGGATGTTTGTTCAACCTTTCACTGCGAGTGTCTTTTTCTTCGGGATAGGCCGGGACTCTTGGGCGATCTAGTGCGTGGAAGAAGCAAGGGCGGGCCATGAAAAAATTATTGATAATCCAGGGCTTTAAGTGGGATGAAAAAACTGTGTGGTATCTCAAAGTGGCATGGCCAAGGTAAATAATGGTGTGGCTTAAAAACACGTAAACTAAAAATCTGTGCTTAGCTGTTCCGTCATTGTATCCAGATATAGGATACAAGTAACATAATACCTAAAGTACCATAATACCTAAAACAAGTCAAGACTATTGGCTTTGTCAATGGTTGTTAGTGGCATAAAATAGATAAGCAGCAACTATGGCCTGTAGATAATATTGAAAAAGCTTCCACTTAAGCCCTGATGATACTATGAAGATGTTGCTGCTCCTGAGTTTCAAAAAGAGAAGGGAAATCCAGAGAGAAAAGGACTCTCTTTAAAGAATTTCCCTTCTCCTACACGCTCATCTGGCATGATGTCATGCCGTAACTTCTCCACTAGTGAGAAGTGAGCAGTGTAAGCAGCGCACATGGATGTGCCTGCTGTCACTGCAGTCTGGAAAAAAGCGGGCCGCCTGTGCCAGGGCACAAAACAGAGCCCGATAGAGACCCGTTTCGAGGCCCCCTTTAAAAAACTACTGGTGCTCAGCACCGGTGAGACCCGGCCCACTTAAAGCCCTGTGATAATCCAATAGACAATTGTGAGGTCTAGTGGATTCATGCTATTTTGTGGCTGCAGTGTTTACTGTGTAGTTACAGATTTACATTTGCCAGATAATTTGCCACATATTATGAACCACTGCATATTTAGCAAAATCTTTTTTCGCTCAAATGGATGGAAACAATGCTGACAACAAAGTACCATATAGTTTGTATTTATGAGCACAGTTTTTAAAATCTTCAAAACGTATCCACAGATTTGGTGTTCACGGAAAGCACAAACTCCAATTCAGTGGGTATCTGAAAAACATTAAAGCACTGATTTCAAGTTCGGTGGAAATATTGAGTGGATTGTGACAGGGATAGGCCTGGGCCCTGTAATAGTGCAGGGCCCTAGGCCCTCATTCACTATCAGTAATGACACAGACACAGATAGTTACGGAGTAGAACTGGCCCAGGGCATGTGCACATGTCCAGTGACGCCTGTGGTGGATGGGTGTGGGGTGGGGTGTAAGCCAGCCCTCTGGGAGTGGCTGGTACATCAGAACAACTAGAACAGTGACCAGCAGGTCACTACATCTCACTCAAACTTTATTAAAACTGGAAGCAATAAAGTCCAACCTGTGGGAGAGAATAAAACAAAATAACAAACTTCTGCTGAGTCTCTGTAGCTGCCTGCAAAAAAAAAAGACAAGGGTACGACTGCAGCTGGGACCACCAGTTCTATTTGGCACAGTTCATAGGTGCTCTGCGGGTCCAGTCTTCGTGTGACTCTGTGCGTGGAAGTTGACACCAATGACTTTCTAGGAATAGTTCTCGTGGTGATTGATCAAGTGGAGTGATGGTGGATCGGATAGATGTTCCTTTTCACCAATCAGTCCTGGTTGCCGTGGCATCTCCACATAGGCAGCATTGTTTCTCTCTATGAAATGGTGTCGTTGCAAGACATCCTTCTCACTAGGATGCCCCTCTCGCAGGTGTTCCCCTCTCACTGGATGTCCCGGAGGCCCTCTTCACCAGGCTTCCACTGGACTAGGTGCTCTTCACCGTGTCGCTCTAACGCCACCCACTGGGTGAGTGGAGGAAGCGCTACGAGTCCCACTTTCAAGTCCTGAGCTCCACCTGAAGGGTATTTGTTTACTCCTGCAACTTAGCACTAGATCTTCGTCTTCCTGGGACCTAAGGAAGAGCAGCTGTAAACTCATCTCTAATGGCGGGACCCGCTCTCACCGGCATCCCTGAGGCCTTTGCCCCTGGGCCGCCACAGTCTGGAGTGGTCAGATCCTTTTATTTCGGACATCCGAGAAGTCTTACCGTCCAGTCTCTCGTGCGACCCCACAGGTGGATGTCACGAATGTTCCAGCCTGCTCGCCTCTGCAATCACCAGGTGTTCTGAAGACTCATGGATAGATAGTTTGGTAGTTTCTCCAAATGCCACCGGTGTTCTCCAGATAGTGTGCTCCATGCCAGATGTTCTTGCACTCGTCACCTTTGCCTTCGGGTGTGCGAGTTGTCATATTACACACTCTTCTCTTCTCTTTTTCTTCCTCTTCAGATTTCTTCACTGTGGCATCGAGTGCCCTCGCCCTGTTGAGAAGGTCAAAAACCTAGGGATCATGATCGACTCTGATCTATCAGGAAAATCCCATGTCAATAAAATCATAGGCAAATGCATCGGCACATTAAGAATTCTCAGAAAAATCATTGACCTCATCCCTACTGAAGCCAGGAAAACTATCGTTCATGCTCTTATTACTCCTCATCTGGACTATGGGAATGCTCTCCTTTTAGGTTTGAACCAAAAACATCTCCACCAGCTTCAATGCCTACAAAATGCGGCCGCCCGCTTAGTACTGGGTCTTCCCAAAAGAACATCTGCCAAGGCGGCATTGTCCAAATTGCACTGGCTCCCCGTTAGGGAGAGAATCAAATTCAAGAGCCTCTGCTATGCCCACAAGATAGCCCACAACAAGGGTCCCACCTATCTAAGAGGCCTCCTGACCATCCACCGCCCTACCAGAGACCTTAGGTCCTCAGGAATGTCTCTATTCAAACTCCCTCGCGTCCACAGAGCGAAAATTGGTGGCCGTTCCTTTCGCTACCTCGGAGTGAAATATTGGAATGCCCTACCGGTTCACTTAAGAATGGAACCTTCAGAAACTCTTTTTAGAGCTAAACTGAAAACCCATCTCTTTCCTCAATAAGCCTGTGATGATCTCCATCCGTTCCCTTCTCGATTCTTTGTGAGTTTTTTTTTCAGCAATCAGCGCGGGGATACACAGCTGTGCAGCCATGCGCTTTAAAAATGTTTTATTATTATTATTATTATTATCATGCCACACAATTTCCTCCTTCTTCTTTTTTTTTTTTTTTAAGTTTCAGCTGCACTTCTCTGTCTCTTTATACACAGCAGTTTAGCCGACAACTCAAGGGTCTGGCGGCGCTTTCAACAAAGGTCATGCACGCACAATCAGTAAAGTCTGCCTTCACTTTCCCTCCTTGTCTACCAAAGCCCTCAAGCATGATGATTAGCTTCTTACCGCTATGTGTGTATGTAGCGCTGTCCTGCCTGTGTGAACAGATCTATAACTCCTGCATAGTCACTCAACAAAACAACACCCCAACACCCCCTCTCCCCTACTTAGTGTTACCCACCCCCCTACCTGAGTCAATTCCCACTGCAATCTGCGTTCTGTTATACTGTCCTGCCTATCTAAAATGTCCCTTTCTACTTGTTGTATACTATGCATTATGTGTGATGTCAAGCTACCACTGCCCTACTCTCTTCTCGGAGTTATGGTCTTGTTACCTCCCCTCCTATTGGAATGGTCTGAGATCGGAAGAATTCATCCTGCCGGGAGGAGTTCCCCAGGGATCGGCCTTATCACCAACGCTGTTTAATATTTATGTAGCCCCATTAGCTAGCCTGATAAAGAGCTATGGATTTAAGCTGGTATCATATGCTGATGATACACAGCTTATAGTATCGATAGACAAGGGTGCAGACTCCAGAGCCTTGGACTTCTGTAGCTGCATGTCATCCGTGATGAATTGGATGAATGCTAACTTTTTAAAGTTAAACGCAACCAAGACAGAGGTCATTGAATTTGGCTCAAAAGATCAGATCTGGAATCAGTCATGGTCGGCACGGCCAGAACACCTCCGACACCAGTTGCAAAGGCAAGGAATCTGAGAGTAATGGTGGAAAAAAATCTTACCTGGGAAGCACAGATCAATCAGGTAACATCAGCCTGTTTCTTTACCCTTAAAGGGTTGGGAAAGATCCTCCCATATATACCATTTGCCTTAAGGAAAACTGTTGTCGTGTCAGCCATACTCTCCAGAATTGACTACTGCAATTCTCTCTATCTTGGACTGGGTGTAGCCCAACTAAACAAACTCCAGGCCATCCAAAATGCTGCGGCCAGAGTATTGCTTGGGCTGCCAAGACATTATCCCACCTCGGCAGCTATAAAAAATCTTCACTGGCTTCCAGTGTATAGACGGATAGAATTCAAATCACTCTGTCTAGTCCATAAAGCTTTGTTTGGAGAGGGCGCGGAAGAAGTGCGGAATCTCTTCACGAAGTACGTTCCTGCGCGGACCCTTAGATCCTCGTCCTTGGGCCTGCTACAAGTTCCAAAGATACAGAAAGCACGCTGTGGAGGAAAGCGCTTCTCATTTCTGGCATCAAAACTCTGGAACAAACTTCATAAGAAGTATGCCCAGTAGACATACTTTCTGCAAGGAAATTAAAACCTGGCTCTTCCCCTAAAGTCATCCGCACTTCTGCACAGTTGATGTCTTGTTCCTAACACAGCGCCAAGACGCCTCGGCAATAGCGCGCTATACAAGTAAAATCAGTCAGTCAGTCAGTCCTGTCCTATGTCAATGTGAGTTCCCTTCTAGACACCCTCGTCGTGCAACCCCTGCTATGAGATCTTCCCTGTTTCTCTAGGTACTCCTGTGCTGTGAGGCCTGTGCCTTTAATCTACCGGAGCGTCCCCCTCTAGGAGTTCTGGGTCGTCAGCCTCCTCTGCACGTATTGCTCCCTCTATATCCTTTGCTCTCACATGTGCCTGATACAGGCCCCAGAAGTTCTTAGGGCGACTCGTGGGTGGGAGCAGGTCACTGTAGCACTCTGACTGCGTGCAACAATACAGCATGTCATGCGCCCATCTTTTTGTAGTTGGCAATGGGCCTCTCATCCAGCACATTGCAACAACTCGCCTAGCCATCAGCATGCCCATGTCTGCCAGACGTCGCACCGCTACTGGAAGTCCCCTGGAGTGACCTATAAGTGCTAGGGCCGGGTCTGCGGGCAGTTCCATTTCAAGTATCAAGCTCATTTCAGTAAATACCCCGTCCCAGAACCTACGAATTCCCGGGCACCATCACGCCAGGTGCATGAAGTCTGCACTCTCGTCATGGCATCGTTCACATTCCGCTGTTTGTCTTAGGCCATTTCTATGCAACCTCTCCGGAGTGTAATACACCCGTTGGAGGTATTTAAGATGGATCAATCTATGTCTGCCATTTAGCTATATTTTCTTGGTGCTCGCGCAGCAATATTTTCACATGCCATCATCTATTGTCATTTGCAAATCTCTCTGCCAGGCTGTCCTAGCTTTCGAGAGCTGCTGTTCCCTGTGCGCATATCCCAGTTTATATAGGTGTGTGACTAACTTATGAGGCGAGGAAGATTTATTAACGTAAGTGAGTTCCGGTATCTCCGGTGGTTCCGCCAGGTCCGGTCCCAAGATGTCCAGCAAAGCGCTACGGATTCTGTGGTATTGAAATCTAATCAGGAGTGGGGCCCCGCCCGGCATTGGCGTAGTCTGCTCCCAAGTCTTCACAGTGCCATTTGAGAATAGGTCTCCCGCGGTGGCAATTCCCACTGTGTGCAATGCGTTTACCACTCCTTTTTCCGCCACTGGCGGCAGCCACTGTGCCCATTCAATTGGCATAATAGGAGAGTACAGTAAAACGCAGTCCTGCACTTGGAGGAGTGCGTGCCAAGCATGGTTAGTGGTCGTGATGGAGTCAAGCATGCCAATTCTGCGGTCCACCGGTTTAAAAACCATGGCAGGCAGCGGAGTTGGGTCAGCAAAAAGCCTCTCCAAATGCACATGTGGGGTATTCTCACTCCCATGAATCCACGTGTGCAAGTGAGCCGCTTGCGCCACTCTGTAGTACTGCTCCATGTCTGGGACACTTAGCCCTCCCATCTCGTACGGAAGAGTGAGAGATGACCATTTCACCCTGGGCTGTTTGCCTCCCCACGCGAGCCTGATCAGTATCTGCGTCAGAGTTTTGAAGAAGGCCGTAGATAATACTATTGGTATGTTGTTAAAGAGAAATAAGAATCTGGGGAGTACCAACATTTTCATAACAGCAATGCGTCCCATCAGGGACAGCGGTAGTTTGCACCATGCTTCCACCTCGTCTTCTAACTTACTGCATGCAACTCCGTATTTTTTGCACAGTAGTATCTCCGGATCAGTGTGTATCATAATCCCTAGGTACCTAACTGGATCTGTCGTCCATTGCAGCGGATAATCCATGTCAAAGCGCTCTGTCACTGATGTTAACGGGAATGCCAACCAACTTAGTCCAATTTATCCTGAGTCCGGAAAGTGCGTCAAAGCGCACCACCTCCCTCAACACCGAGGATAGGTTCAATTCTGGCTCTCTGACGTATAGTAACGTGTCGTCCGCGTATGTCGAGATAACAATTTTATAAGTTGGGAAATTGATGCCCTTGTTACTGTGATACTCTCTGAGGGCGCACACCAGCGGTTCCGCTACAAGCGCATAAAGAAGTGGCGAGAGCGGGCAGCCTTGTCTGGTGCCTCTACCAATCTCGAAAAAATCCGACACCCGGTCGCCTATGCGGAGTTGTGCCGTGGGGCGGTGATACAGTGCCCCTATCATTTGCAGGAATGGCTCGCCAAGACCCAGTTTATGCAGGACCCGTAACATGAAGGGCCACTCTACAGAATCAAAGGCTTTTTCCATGTCTAAAAAAAATAGCGATTGCTTTCACGTCTTGGGGCACGTGCTGCATGGTTCCCAGCACAGTTCGGATATTATAGGCGAGGTTTCTAGTAGGGATGAATCCCGCTTGTTCCGGCGCTACCAACTCCGGGGCTAACAGTGCCAGTAGTGTCGCTAAGACCTTGGCGTACAGTTTGGCGTCGACGTTCAGCAAACACAGTGGCCTGTAAGAACCACACACATTTGGGGGTTTCCCTTGTTTAAGGATGGTCACAAGCAACGCCTCCCTCATGGATTGTGGCATACTGCCGTCCACGCAGATGTCGTCAAATAGTGCTGATAAGTGTGGCATCAGCTTGTCTTTAAACGCTTTGTAGAACCCCACCGTGAGCCCATCCGCCCCTGGGGCACTGTCCGCACGCATACCTGCCAGCGCAACCAATATCTCGTCTTGCTGTATGGGTAACATTAGAAATTCTCAGTGGGTGTTCGATAAGAAAGGCATCTGTATATAGCTCAAGTAGTCCTCTATTTCGTCTTCGATATTTTCAGACCTAGCAGCGTAGAGTTCCAAATAGTATCTCCTAAACTCCTCTGCTATCTCAGCCTCTTCCGTGAGTATTTCCCCAGACGCTGTCTCCAATTCCAGTATAACCAGTACCCGTCTATTGTGTTTCAGTAGTCTGGCCAGGAGCGTGCCTGGGCGCTCTCCCTCACCGTACGACCGGGTGGTCGCATACTTTCCCATGTGCTGGACTTCCCTATATGTCTCCTCGTTGTATTCTGCTATAAGACTTTTCATTTCCTCTGTCGCACTACCGTCGGAGCCACCCAGCTGTCGTCTCTCCAACTCAGACAGTCGCTTTTTCAAGTGTCCCAGCCTCTGACGTATAGACTTGAGAACACCTGAGTGTTTGGACATGGCCATCCCTCGAATGTACACTTTAAACACTTCCCAAACCGTGTGGAAGCTATCCACTGACCCTATGTTGGTTTCGAAGAAGCTATCAATGTCCTCAGCCAGTTCGCCCCTGAAGTGCTCGTCAAGTAAGGAGTACGGGGGGAAGCGCCAAGTAAAGGGTGGTATCCGTTTCGCTGGTGACTTTGGAACCAAAAAAAGTGGTGAGTGGTCAGAGAGCGTACGCGGTAGCACCGTACATACCTTGGTGTGTTCCGCAACTGAGGAGGACGCTAACCAGTAGTCTATTCTAGTATGTATGTCGTGGAAGGCCGAATAATGTTTGTACCCACCCCTCATTGTGTGCCTGCTTCTCCACACGTCCACCAAGTCCAGGGCTATGAGCTCTGTCCGGATCTTCAATGCAGCCGCTGAGGGTCTGCGCAACGGGCCTGACGATCTGTCTAGCTCCGGGTCTATGACTAGATTTAAGTCACCCCCCCATAGCATTTGCGCACTAGTGTATTCTCTGCAAAGCTGCGCTAGTGTGTCATAAAAGTCTGGGGAGTCATAATTAGGGCCATATATGTTGACCACTATCAGGTCGTACCCCTTACCAGCACATCTCAATATTGAATAGCGGCCTTCCGGATCCGCCCTCAGTAAAGATAACGTCAGTTTCGATCTAGGGTTTACCCACGTCAACACCTCCCTGGAATGTGTTGTGAATCCTGCAAATGTAGTGTTTCCCGGTAGTCCTTTACTTAACAACATTTTACTTGTTAGAGGCAGGTGCGTTTCCTGTATGAGCGCCAGGTCCACATTTTGTCTCTGCAGGTAATTCAAGACCTTTCTGAGCTTACGATGGTCATTCAGACCTCTCAAATTCCACGTTAAAGCTCTGAGTGTTCCAGCCTCCCCCTCTACAGGGACCCTGTTTGTATCAGCCATTTCAGTAGTACAGTAGCACAGTCAATGTCAACAGGTACATCAAAGTTCTCGCAGGCAGCCTGAACAAGCAGATCGAGTGACATTACTTTCATAGTCTTCCCCCAATTAACAAAAATCTCCCCTCTCCTGCCCTCCCCCCTCCCACAGCCGACCTCGCCCAACCTGGCCTGGCCGAACCCCTTCCCCCCCTCTCTGTTTCCAAGACCGTCAATAGGGTCATGAGATACCCTGAGGTGCATTACGCGCTGGAGCCGAGGTCGCCTGCTAGTTCAATGCTGTTGCAGTACGTGTCACATCTTATAGGCCTATCCTCCCACCCCCGCCATGCCGCGTGGTCTGCTCCCAAGTGGTGGTATATGTAGCAGGAATCAGTACAGTAATTAACTCTGTCTCCCTCCCTTCTCCCTGTTTAGTACTATGTGCGGGATCTCTATCAAAGCCCCCCCCCCTGTACCCTTAGCGTAGTTACTAGCCCAGAATCAAAAGTGTCTGCCCCCCATGCTGTGTGGAGTGGGGTGGCGCCGTAGGGGAACCAGTGGAACAAGGGAAGGCGCCACCATGCAGTCCCTCTTGGAGCCCCTGCAGCTCAACTTACACCACCATTATTCTTGTTCGTCCAGACGGCTGCTGTCCTCATCCCCTTCTCCGGTGTGGTCATTTCTGTTGATCCGCTCTTTCGCCCAGTTCTTCATTGCTTTCTGTAACGCCTGCGTGTCCGTGAAGATGTGCGAATGTCCCTGCCGATTAACTCTGAGTTTCGCAGGGTAGAGCATTGCGTAATCCAGCCCCATTTCTCTAAGTCGTTTCTTGAAGGGCACAAAAGGCTTCCTCGCTTCCTGTACCCTGGTGGTGAAATCCGGGTACAACGAGATGGCGGAGCCCTCGTATTGCAGAGATTTGTGCGTTCTGGCTAGGCGTAGCGCTGTGTCCCTGTCACGATAGTTAAGAAGTTTCGCTATAATCGGACGGGGGTGCGCTCCCGGTCTCGGTCGTGGTCCCAACGTGCGGTGGGCCCTTTCCACTACAAACATAGCTGAGAATGCCCCCTCGCCCAGGAGGGTAGTAAGCATACCTTCCACGAACGTTTCCATTAGGCCAGTCGAAGTTGATTCCGGCAGTCCTGTGATGCGGAGGTTACAGCGCCGCGAGCGGGCTTCCAAGTCCTCCGTCTTGTCCAGGAGTGCTTGCATGAGTTTCTCAGCTTTTTTGTGTGCCAAATCTAGTTCCATTTGGGCCTCCTCGACCTCAGACACTCTTCGCTCCGTCATATCTAGCCTTTCAGCGTGCTTATCCAGGCGCTCCGCCATGCGGTCCATTCTGTAGGTCAATGCATCTATTTTCGTGCCTAGCGATGAAATGCTCGACTGCAACCCCTTCTCCATTGTTAGTAGTAGGGCTTTAATGTCAGTGCCCTGCTCCTGGTCTTCTTCTGATCTCCCAGGCGCTTTGTCCGCTGCCGGAAATCTGCTCTGCTGCAGACGCCTCTGCGAGAAGGGGAGCTTGCTCTGGGTTTTATCTCCCTTACCCATTCTGCCTGGGTGGTAGGTGGACTGTGCTCCGAGCGGTGTCTTTGTAGTGAAATGTGCAGCCGCAGAGCCCCCCGCTCACACACACAACTCACTCCCACAGTCCCGGTGCGTCAAAACCAGATCCTCGCCCCCCAGCACTTGTCCTGCTTACGTCGATCAGGGCGATGTGGCGCCGGCCCCTCCAGCCTGGGCCTCCACCTCGGTGTGCCCCACGAGTGTGCTGCAAAAGTGCAGGGGAGGGACTGCGTCCCGGGGCTCTTCCTCCGCTGTTACAGGCACTAGCAGCACTACCGGAGGGTCCCATGTTAATTTAACAGGCCACATGGGTGGCGCCAGCACTCGAACTCACCCCTGTATGGCGCAGGGCCGGGGCCGCACTCCACACCGCCACAGCTGAGGCTTGGGGGGGGAGGCCGGCAGTCATCTCCCCAGTGCCCCCGCTTCTGCACCAACGGAGCGCTGATCTACACCAGCGCAGCCCCAGCCGAATATCTCCGTCAATCGAGGCGGTCCCGGGGCAACAACCCGTGGTATCGGCTAGTCCGGGGTTCTGATCAAACTTGCCCCGATGCGGTTCTTCTGCTGTTTGGCTTCTGCACACCGTGCCCCGCAATGCAGATGATCGGATTTCCAGGGCTCCGGGGGGGCCGTGATCTGCAGTTATCGCAGAGCCCGTTCGACCGACCTTTCTTCTACGCCGCAGCTCTCACGTCGCTTGACGCACTCCGGGCCCGCTCGCAACTTCAGTGTGGTGCTTCCGGGCCTAGCAAGCCGCAGCCGGACCGGGATTCGTAACTCACTGCCGGCAGCAACCCTCACCGGCAGACTCGTTCTGCGGGCACCCAGTCAGCAGCGGGGTACGAGGACAGGCAGAGAGACTCTCAATCCACGCTTGGAAGCAGGATTTTGCAGGATAAATGGACGGCTTCGGCAGAGCTGTGGGATCAGGCGGCCATCACGGTCGCCGGCAAGCTCCGCCCGGCCCCAATTTCCTCCTTCTTATTCTTTCACTTCCTGCCACGGTCTAGTCCCATCTTCTTGCTCGTCTTCACTGACCAGGCCTCTCTGTGGAACATGCACTTCACACGGGTATCCCTGGTCCTGTCCTACCCCTAGGACAATGCATTCTCTTCCTTCGGTGACCAGACCTGTCGTCGCGACCTTCTTCTTGTCAATACTCATTCTCGATCTTCATTCTTCTATTCCAGGTCTTTCTTCTCTTACCTCTTCTTTGGTCATCGTCACTCTGACCTCTTCTCAAGTCACGTCTTCTCCAACCTTTTCTCAGGTCACCGTTTTGCAGATCTCTTGCCGTTCATCCTCGGTTGACCTCTGGCAGGTCATCTTTCTTGAGGGCATGCTCCAGGCACCTCACTATTACACCGAAATGGCTCTCACCTTGCAGCCTCCACTCTACCGACTTTACAGGATGAGTCACACAGTGTGACCACCTGGGCCCTCTTTCTTACAGGGCATTGACTCTCGTGGTCCAGTATGCACCGTCGTGTCTGGGGTACATCTTCGGCGCAATGTCTTCTCCTTGCGCTCTTTCCTCGTCTGCTTGCAGTGGCGTCCTTTCCCCACTGGGTGTGCATGCAGCGCACATTTTGAGGTGACAAAAACTTTTAGTGTCCTTGCTTGCTGCGGTGACCACCTGTGTCCACTTGGCGTCACCGCATCTCTCCTTCTCAGGCTCTGGCCACCTTTCCGCTTAAAGTTCCCTTCAGCGCTCACTCATTGACCAAGGATGTAGATCTTCCTCCACACCTCAGGGTCCCCCACTTCTTTTCATGTAGGTACACTTTCCCCGTCAGCATTGATCTGCTTCGGATGTCCCTGTCTGGCATTACGTTTTCATTCTCACTGTCTCCTTGAAAAACCTTTTCTTTTTCCTTCTGGCACAGTTGCTGAGCAGGGGCACAAGGTGTTGGTGCCTTAATGCTTGTGGGTCTGTCAGCTTTCCTACCTCCTCTGGTGTTCTCCGTGTTTCACTAGGAGCAGAGGGAGTGCAGCACCACAACCAGTTTCCCTGCAACACTTCCCAGCATGTCTTCTTGGGTAAAGCACTGGGTTTATAAGTCTTCCTGGAGAGCAGGGAACTACTTGTCCATCATCCTTCTTTGATATGGGTCCTAGCAGCCTTCTCTGTGTTGCGGGTTGTGTCCTTGCACGCTCATTGTCCTTTTTAGGTCACAGCTAGCGTAGGCTGCGCACATACGGAGTCTTGCTGGCGAGATTTAAGGAATTGGAGTAGCGAGGTTAAGCCCCAACCCTCTTCTCCATTGGCTGGCCTCCTAAACGGTGGCCAGTCATTGGAGAAGAGGTTCCAGTGACATTCTTCTTTGGATCTAAGCCCCGTCCTTTTCGGATTGAGGGGCGTGTTTTTGACTTTCTTTCTCCCCTCTTCTCCATTGGCTGGAATTTAAACAACAGTCAAAAACACGCCCCAGTCTGAAAAGGACGGGGCTTGCTGCCTCTCGAGGACACGAACTTTGTGTTGACAATCCTTTAAGCCCCCTCCTTTTCAGAATGGGGGCGAGTTTTTGACTTTCTTTCTACATTGTTTGATGTTTTTATGTCTCCGCCTACGTGAGCTGGCGAAGACTTAAAAACCTCAAAGGATGTAACAACAGACTACTTTGGAGCCTCATCCGTCGATCTAGTAAAGGGACTCATTATCAAAGACGCTTGCTGTAGAGTGGTTTCAGACTTGTGGATGCTAGGCGCGCATGTCAGAACGTGACTGGAAAGGCGCAACAGTAGTTGCGAAAAAAACAGAACGTCGTTTAGAAAGCAGAATTTAGACAATGTATACACATCAACATGCGTTAATAAGTGTCAGGTATCTATTTTTAAAATGTGGAACCTTTTAAAATGTATCAATGTCGAATCGTTATATACCTGAATATAACTAATTAATTGAAGTGCAGTTTGTTTGATCTGTAATTTAATAAAATATTTAGTTTGCGTCTGTTGTCGATCATTGACGGGGTGGGCTCCCACTGACCTCATACAGTTCGGGGTCACTCTTCTTCCCACCACAACCCCGCTGCACCTCTGTCATCCTACGGGCTCTCCCCCTGCCCGGCGAGTCCCTTCTGATGCGGGTGGACTCTGCTCCGCTTTCGCATCTGTTGGGCCTCAGCAGGTTGATAGCAGGGGCATGCCACTGGCTCCTTTGGTCACCATGCGGTCTCTCCATGTTCGTGTACCTCGACTTCCTTGTGGGCAGTCAGGTGCGGGGCGGGTCCCCTATCACCTCTTTCACCCCAGGGCTCTTCTCATGCCCTGCAGGCCATTAGGCATATCCTGCGCCTACACACAGGGGGTGCCCTCGACACGGGCAGCACTCTCCCCCTTCAACCACCGAACATGGCGGTCGCACAGCCCGAGCAGGTCCCGCTCGTCGCCAATGTAATGGTTCAGGGCCCTAGGCCCTCATGCACTATGAGTAGTGACACAAATAGTTACTGAGTAGAACTGGCCCAGGGCCCGTGCGCCCGGCCCCTTTTATTGGCAGGGTCACATGTCCAGGGACGTCTGTGGTAGATGGGTGTGGGGTCGGGTGTAAGCCAGCCCTCAGGGAGTGGCTGGGTCATCAAACAACTAGAACAGGGACCAGCAGGTCACTACAGGCACCAAAATAAAACAGTCCCCTTCAGCAAATCAGTGAGCCAATAAAGTGGCATGTAGCACTTGCAGTGGCCTAGGTGAGCAGTGCTCCCCAGTGCCATTATCTTTGAAAGTAATGGTACTATGTGCTAAAAATAAAAGGGCTTTATTCATTTACTCATATTGCAGTAGCTGTAAGTGGGATGAAAAAACCAGGGGGTCTCTGAAAGGGGCGTGGCCGATGTCATTAAGGGCGTGGCTTAAAAACACCTGAGCTAAAAATCTATGCTTAGCATAGCGTGACTCCAGACTGGTATTTTTCAGTTTCTATCATTGCATACAGATATACAATACAACAATTTAACATTACACATACAAGTCAGGGCTATTAATTTTGCCAGTGGTTGTTAGTTTCATAAGATAAATTAGCAACAAATATGGCTTTGTTGTATATAGAATCGAAAATGCTTTGGTTCTGAAATGATGAGACTGTGAAAGAACTAAAATGAGTCTCTTTGAAGTTACATCAAAGGCTTTGAGCAGTAGTACAGCTGCAGAGGTAAGACTATATTTTTTCGCCCTGTCAGTGAGGGCAAAAATGGAGAGCCCGATAGGTACCTGTCTCAGCACCTGCTTTTTAGAACTGCTGGTGCTGAGCACTGGCAGGACCGGGCCCAATTTAAGCCATAGGCCTGTTCTAAACAAACATGGGATGCATACGTACACAGACTAGACATCACCACACTGTGTGCCACATATCGCTGCTGGGTGGGTCTATCACATGGTTAACTGTTTTTAAATATAGCACAATCAACACTCGATGCTCTGATGATGCCTGTGGGCAGACATTTTGTTATATGGAATCTCATAGATTACATTATTAAGAAAGGAGTTGGGTGGTGATTACTTCTTTGATATCCTCTGAAGACAGAGGAGACGATTTTCACAGTGCTAATCCTTGCTAGATCCTCTTAGGGGGGCCTGGCAGACAAAAACATAAACAATTATACATACACATGCATAAATGAGTCAAAGATCTTTGACTCATCCTTCTTCTGCCCTTTGAAGTGAATCATATTTTGCTGATCACCATGACATCATACAGCTTGGGGGGCGATTGGTCACCCCATTTTTGTCTTATAAGTAATGACATTTTGCCTGATCATGTGCACATCAGTCTAATAATTAGTGAGGTTCAGTGTCTGGACTGATGGGCTGTTCCTTTAGTTTTCTATTTTTCCTTTCATATGTTTCCTTCGATCTCTTACCTCCATCTGTGTAAAAAAAGAGTGTTCTGCAGCACCCCCAGGCACCCCTGACAGGCCACTTCCTGGCCCCTAATTTCAGCTTCAGCGCGCTGCATCTCGTGTGGCCACTATTTCTAACCTGGGTGCACATCTTAGAATGGTCCTCTCCATAATGTAATTCAAATGTGAGGAACAAGGAGCTCTTTGATAGGTCCAGTACACACACTCCTTATCACAGTAACTTAGAAAAACCTCATCATTTTAAAAATGTATCACGATGGCTCCTAGCACCACTGTATACCATACCACCATACATTTTTTTATTAGGGTAGTGAGCTTCACCAGTAAAATGTACCCAAATCAAGCATCACTATACCTATCTTAACCCACTTTCACCACACCACATACAACTCACACCCCACATACCCACACTTCATCAAACGGCTCTATTAAAAAATCTCCGGCAAAGAGCCCCTTCGTGGATGCCCGTCGGGCTTTGCAGCGCCGGCCCGACGAGGAGCATGACCAGATGATGAAGCATGATACCTCTCGGGTGTGTGAGGGCATTTGCTCCTATTGGAGCGTATTCCATTAACGTGACTCACGAGAAAAATACTGTTTGTATCAAAGGAACTGCACACTTCTATGGGCTAGATGTAGGTAAATTGGTTTTATCGATTCTAAAATACCGAATTTTACCGATTCGGTATTTTAGAATCAGTAAATCCTATGTAGGTAATAATTCGGTATTTTTTACCGAATTGGTAAAATTCGGTATCTGCCATTCGGAATTTAACGAATCGGTATTTACCAATTCGGTATTTACCGAATCGGTACTTACCAATTCGGTTTTTACCAAATCGGTACTACCCATTCATTTCTATGGGCCTTTTGGCCCATAGGAATGAATGGGAAATACCGATTTGGTAAATACCGATTCGGTAAATACCGAATTGGAAAGCAAAGAAAAGTGAAACTTAGGTGTTAGCCAATCAGGTGCTACCACCCACCCCCTCCCAACCAGGAAGTGGCTACTCCCAGGCAGCTGCAAGTAAATAGAAGGTTCTGGAGAGGCAGTGCAAGCAGAGCTGAGTCCCTGCGCCACAGGAAAACTTTTGTGCTTTTAAATTTGTAAAATGGCAAGCAGCAGTGAAAAGGAACTTCCAGAGAGGAATAGAAAAATACAATTTAGCACCATGGAGCTGCTGGTCCTAGTGGATGAGGTGGTTAAGGAACACCACAAATTGTTTGGCAAGCAGTCCCTGACTGTGGCTGAATCTGCCAAAAGAAAAATTTGGATTGAAATACAGATGAAGGTGAATGCTGTAGGAGGGACTCCAATGGTCATAGATGACCTGAAAAAGAGGTGGTACGACCTCAGGAGTATTACAAAGAAAACAATTGCAGAGCTACACAAAGAGGCAAACTAAACTGGAGGAGGGAGGAACTGTGCACCTCCCCTGACTGAGCTGGAGGAGCTGGTGGGGTCCACCATTGAACCAGAGAGCGTCTGTGGACTGGGAGATGCAGACAGCTCAGCCAGAGCTGCCACCAGAAAAGGTAAGACGCATGCACACCAAACACCCCCACCCCCTCACCTATCCTTTTCCCCATGTGGCAAAGCTAACCCCACTCCTGTAGGGGTAGCACTAGACATGAGCAAAGCATCATGGGACATGTAATCAGTGAAAGACCTACCATGTCATAAAGCACACCAAGCAACAAGTTAGGCAAAACTTATCAGTCATAGTCAAACTGAGGCAATATGTACAGTGTTAGTGGAGAAGTGTGGCTCAATGCTTAGAGCGGCAGACCTTGATGCAGAACGCTGGCCAGGGACCAGGGTTCGATTCCCGCCTCGGCGGGTTTCGGGCTTAAATTCCTCTGACCGGATATTCTCGCCTCAGTGCCGATTCTAAGCATGGGTCCCACGCTGCAACTCTGGGCAATAGCTTGCTTAGTCTCCACAAAGGCCCCCTGATACACAAAGGATGCCTGGTTTCACCATGGGATGCCCAGGAGTGGACACCCCACAAGGAAAAGCCAGGAGGGGTTCCCTTGTGGTAGGAGTACAAGCGCTGGGATGCCTACGGGTCACTGTTCGCGCTATACAAATACGCCACATTTACATTTACACATTTACTGTGAGATTCATTCAATTGTAGAAGCAGTGAGGCAGTATCACAGAGTTAATGTACGGTTTTATGTCCACAGGCGAGACATCTCGCAGGCGTACCAGGGAGAAGGAAGGCACTGCACCACAGAGGGATGACAGCCAGGAGGCAGGCACAAGTGCAGAAAATGTCACAGAGGAAACTGCTGCACCAACACCATTGCCACAATCACAAGACATTGAAATGTCTCCACATCTGCATGCCTCCCCAGAGCGTTCAGGATCCCCTCTGCTACTGTCCTCACCTGAACTGCCATCATCACTGCTGCAAACAACACCTGTACCCCAAAAGAGCAGGAGGCATGCTGTTCCTCCACTGCTTGAGATGGAAACATCAGCAGGTGAAATGGAGGGGGATGACACTCAAACCCTGGCTGGGGAAGGAAGCACTACCACACAGCAGTCCAGTGCAGAGGGTGCCCGGACAGGTACCGGACGCCGCAGGTCCAGAAATAGCAGTGCCGCACAACATGTTGAGGCTCCAAGTGTCTTCCGTGGGCTGGAGGGTAGTATGGTGAAGATACAAGGAATGTAGGGGAAGGCCATCCAGTCTGTGCAACGGCAGATGAGGAACCTGAATGCAAACATGGAAAATATCGGGAAGGGAGTCAGTGCACTGGTTGATGGGAACAAAGAGATGGCATCAGGTATGAGGGAGATGGCTGCAGGGATGCGGGAGATGGCCACAGGTGCACGGACCATGTCACAATCGGTGCAGCTTCTGTGCACTAAACTGGACCAGGATAGGTTAGCAAGGCGCAAGGACAGGCAGTATGCGCAGCAACAAACTATGGCAATGAACCGCCTGGCCACAGCCACTTCCCTCCTATGCAGAAGATGTATCAACATGCAAGAGGGACTAACACACAGCAGCAATGAGGTTTTCTAGGGGCCTTGCAAGGGTGACCAGTGCTGTAGAGGTGCTGCTTAATTCACAGACAGCACAAACTGCTGCTCTGGATGTACCAGAAAGTGAGGAAAGAACCAGTAGGAGCAGCATGACAAGCCCCCCTGTTGTTGAGACACGGAAGAGCAGCAGGCCCCATGGTGAGCCAACACCCCAAACACCCAGTGAGGACAGCCAGCCACTTTCATCTGGCACCGGTAGGCGTGGCCTGAAATGACTTATACAGCCCACACTTCATGACCTTAAATGGGGAAGTGAGCCAGGACTACCATTATTAAATGTATGACATTTGTGTTGCACATTTGTGCGTTTGAGTAACTGCGTAGTGCCAAATATTATACTACGTTGGGTGCATACTCCACCTGTTTGTGTATCTTTACTTACTCAAAAAAAGTTCTGTGTGATCTCTGCCCGTCTCTGTCTGCCATCTGTTGGTGGTGCTACTCCTGCTGTGTTGGGTTTCAGCAGTGCATGTTCATCATCGTGGTCTTCATAGTCGCTCAATTCCACCTCTGTGCCCTTCTTTGTAGCAAGGTTGTGTAACATTGCACAAGTTGCAATTATCTTACAGCAGATGATTGGTGAGTACTGCCGTGCCCCTCCACTTTTGCGGAGGCAGCAGAACCTGCTTTTTAACAGGCCAAAGGTGCGCTCCACAACGTTCCTAGTGGATTTGTGTGCCACGTTGTATCGTCTCTGACTGCGGGTTGCAGGGTTGAGGTAGGGTGTCAGGATGAATGAGCAGACGGCATACGCACTATCCCTTATACACATACATCTGCTATATCTATCAGGGTGTGTCACAGTGTTTTACCTAGCAGGCATCCTTCGCCAAATTCCCCCGCTGTCAGGCGTGTGTAGATCCCACTGTTCTGAAAGATGTATGAGTCGTGGGTACTTCCTGGGAACTTGGCCACAATGTCTGTGATTATGTTGTTGGCATCACAGATTACCTGTACATTGATAGAGTGGCTTGACTTCCTGTTTCTGTAAATGTACTCTGTGGCAGCAGGTGGGCAGATAAGGATGTGGGTGCCATCAATACAGCCAATGACGTGTGGGAAATGTGCAATTTGATAAAAGTCAGTCTTGGTATTCAGTAGTTCCACATGTGTGTCAGGGAAGCAGATGTAATGATGCATCCTCTGCATCTTGGCCTCTAGGAACTTCCTGAAGAAACGGGACAGGCAGCTCTGAGACACCCCACCTACCACAGCAATCACTCCCTGGTAACTCCCAGATGCAAGCAGGTGTAGACTACAGAGCACCTGCACATGGGGTGGGATGGCATGCGCCCTTGGGGTTGGGTGCTCCAGAAGTGGGTGCAGGTCCCTGATCAAGTCCAGGATGGTTTGGGGGTGTAGCCTGTATCTTTGCAATATCTCTGGCTCAGTGAGTTGAAAGAGCGTTATCCTCTGTCTGTAGACTTGCTCCTCCCTTCTCCAGACCCTCGCTCCTGCTGCCTATAGCCGTAGCCGCCTTGCTATCATGTAGAATGCCGCCATTCTGCTCACAATGTTGCATTTTGGGTCCTTTTTTATGGCCTGCACCAGGTTACCACCTGCTTTCAATCCATGGTAAATACCGATTCTTAAATACCGAATTTCATGAAATTCTGTATTTTAGAAGTTTGCTACATCTCAAAACTAATTTCGTACCATTTCTAATTTACCGATTCGGTAAATAAGAATTCGGTAAATTCCGAATCAGTAAATACCGAATTGGTAAATACCCAATCGGTATATTCCGATTTGGTAAATTCCGATTCGGTAAATTTCCGATTCGGTAAATTACCGACTCGTATTTACCTAATCGGGCTTTTTTGGGCCCCTACATCTCAATATACAAATATCGCTCTGTAACGGCCGAAAGTCAGTATTTTCGGCCGGTACCGACCGGTATTTGGCTACCTACATCTGGCCCCATATTTCTAAGCCTCTCCATTATGTACCATAGTTTTACTGTTCAAAAATGTCTACCATGTTTAGAATAGTTAAGTTTCCCATCTCATACCAATAAATCTGTGATACACTATACCTTTTAACCTTCAAATATCGCTGCCTAGTTGAGGGCATTGAAGTTTAGCATTTTGCATAAAGTATAATAGTTTTTTAGTTACAAGATGGCCAACTGTTACCTTAAAGGCTACAAGGCATAATAATGAATCAAGGTTTATTAACAGGAAGAAATAAGAACCAATATACATGAAGCCTCACCATAAAATTCTGTTGAGAACCATCAAGCAGGCAATTAGAATGTTCAAGAGGTTCTATGCATACAACCTAGGGAGTACGGAAAGGGAGGCGGCAAAGGAAAGAGGGAGGGATAGGATATAATACACCTCCCACCTGATTGAGACAAAAAACAAGATAGAGTCATGGTCCTTGTAAACCTTTTCACTCTTCCAGCAATAGAATCATTATTCTCAAAATCATTCTCAATTTCAGAAGTATCACAATGTTCTTTGGACATTTTCTCTCTAATCTCCTGGCCTCTGAATTCGAGCCCTTGTTAGTGGTCAGCTAATCCTTCCCCAGTGAGAGAAGAATAGTTATACACATTTGGGAATCCTTTTAATATTGCAACACTTTCTGTCTTGGGTAACCACACTTTTCTTTTTGAGTTTTACAATTCTGTAAGGGCGGGAACTCCCTTTCTTTATCCGACCTGGTCAGAGAATCCTAGTGTATTCACCTACAGCAACATTGGGAGTTTTTACTCTGTTGGTTTTATAAACGAGTTCTTTAGAGCAAGTGTGTTAAGACTCTACAGGCCTCATGACCTCAAAAAGGTCAAGTTTGGAAACATGGGATCTGCTTTGAGCCAATTTATCCCAGAGCCACCACGGACATACTTCAGAGGTGGGGTTCCTCTTTTTCAATAAAAAGAATGGACTGATAATCATGGCACTATTGGAGGTATTTTGTAAGCCCGCACTCTTATGGAGGGCTATAGAAAATGAATGTTCTTGTGTCAGGTGTACAGTGTCCTTACAATCAAGATTCAATCATTCAACCTGCCCATTGCTCTGTCATTCAAAAAGAGCAACCCTAAAGTGTGTCACACTGTGAAGACGGAGGAAACCAGTCATTTCGATGGAAGTAAGTTGTACTCTGTTATCTGTAAAAGTCGTCTCAGAGGAGCCCTCTTTGCCAAAGACTTCCTTGAGGAATTCTAAAACTTAGGAAATGGCTTCCTTCTCAAGAAATGTAACCTTTGGAAAGTTAGAATGATAATCGATGAGTAGCAGAGCACTCTGCATGTGGGAGGGAAATGTTGTGAAAGCGTCTAGCAATATCAAACATCAATTTTTGCCATGTAAATTCAGGCCAGAAAACTGGTTGTAAAGGGATAAATGAGGTCTTTCTTTTTTTATTACCACTGGACACGCAAACCTGACACTCTCTGATGTAGCAATTAGCATCCATATCTATTCCTGGCTAAAAAAAGAATGTTTAACCAAAAACTCTTGGGAGGAAACATACATTGTTCTGAAAAGACATGTCCGTTTGCTGCACTTAATTCTGAACTTACTTGGGCAAAGGATTGTATAGTACCATTTAAAAAGTTAAGGGGGGGGAGGGTTTAACTTCAAGCACATATTTGTTCACCAAATCCAACTCATCATCTTTACCTTCCTCAACTACTACATTTCCCCATTTACATGACTAATTTGAAGGGTGCAAACATTACTCACAATTTGTCACCATATTCATTCTTCTACAGTCTGACATGGCATGCAAGCTAAAAATCCTGCAGGTTGATTGTTCTTCCATAGATTTAATGAGCTTCGAAACAGTACTCCTGTAGTGTACAGCTCAGTGTGGCAATACATTGGACGTTAAGCCTTTGCATAGAGACAAAATATGGAGAAGGAATTATGGTCAGTTTGCAACCTGAACTGAAGAACCGGGTTTTAGAACCCAGCGGCGCCAGGGGCACGCCCAAAGTCTTCGGGTTCACCTGTCTTAGAATACAGAGACACGGGATACTTCTTGGTGGCGTCAAAGATCGAATTTATTGGCTGCAACCAGGAACAGAAGTCTACGAAGTACAACACAAGTATGTTTGTCAGAGACTGCTCAAATTTGTATAGCGAGGCATCGTCTTTTATGCCAAAAATCACATTCTGGACAAACACCCACTATTTACAATTTGCCCAATCATAGGCATTATTGCAAAAGGCATCGCATGACGACAAACCCACTTTTCAGTTGTCCGGCCCACCATTAATTACACGAGAAAGCCCAACATTCCATCTTGCACAAGCCGGACAAACCCATAATAAAAGACCACAACCCATATCATAAATAGACCATAAAAGAAGGAATAAAAACAGATAAGAAACAGGATAAGGGGTGTGTGTGTGCATACCAAACTCTACAATGTCCTGTGCTTTGATCCTCAATCTTGATCAGCTAGCGGGCAAGGAACTGGCCTAACAAGGTCAGCTTCAGCAAACGAGGTCAGCTCACTCAGGTCATTCAGAAGTCAGCTAAAGAGTACGTGTACTAAAGACTCGTTCGGCCGTAGTCGTCGGCCTATGTGAGGGCAACCACAAAATGGCTGCTATACGCAAAATGGAACCCAAGGTTCAGAACGAAATCCCTAAATACACAGTGAATCCATCGCTCTAGCGTAGCGAAATCACTCGTACTTGCCGCACTCACTAGTTACGGTTCACTACTATAAAATTCGTAACTAAATCATGACATTTATAAAACGGATTCAGAATTCACTGAACCTCAGAACTTCTTTCCCCAGATGAAATGACGATAATGACTGACAGCCCAAACATTAAATAAAAAACTTTTGATGACTGCTTATATCTGCTCTATCAAATTAAGGGTCATGGAGGCAAAGGCTATTACCCATTTTTAAGTCCCCTGTTTTTGGAACAAGACAGCTCATAAGCTGTATGAGCTAGCATCCACTGAGATGGTTCACTTTTTAAAATTGGGGCTGAGGTGATCTCATCCTTTAAAGGTTTAATGGCTCTTTGCTTCTCTTGTCCCCACACACAATTTTAACTGTCTCTCAGTAGCCTCCGCAAGGGTTCCATGACAGTGGCAACGTTTAAAAATAAATTGGGGTAATATTCACTCAACCCCTTGAATGACATCAACATCTCTTTGTCGGAGGGTGAGAGTGCATCTTGGTAGCCTAAACTATGGATGAGTGCAGTACTAACCCTTGTTTTTAAATTAGGTGCCCTAAGTAACATATTTCAGGAGATAAGGCCAGGCCTTTTGTCACTAACCTTGAACAAACTTCATGTGAACAAGATACTGTTTCACTATTGGTGGGAAAAAAATGTCTTCCTGAAACCGTGTGACATTTTTGTCCATGCCTTTGATAAGGTGAAACATGGAAGCTGAAACATGGACGCCGATGATGGTAGGCCAAATGGCATCGTACAGTGTTGGAACAGTCCTAAATATGTGAGGAAGACAGTGAATGGCTTTGACTCCTTGACAAGGCCATCCTGATGACAGACTTTTCAAAGATCAAGAGTAGAAAATACCATGACGCCATCCAGGAGAGAAAGAACTTCATTTATTCTGGGTAAGGGATTGCTGTCAAGAGAGGAATATAATATAACACCAACACACTGCTTCTAATTGTGGAACCTGTGTTGGAATGTTAAATCAATGATACTCTATGTACAATAAAGTTGCCACACAGCCACCCCCTGCTATGTTTAATGTTATTTTCGTGTTGCAAGAATATGCCTGCCAATTGTAGGGCAGCATATTTTCTGTTTCCTTCTTTTCTTCTTTTAGTTCAACTTCAATATGCTTGCACATTTTCTTTGTCGGTTTTGCTGTCCATGGTTTACTTGGCAAGAAGTTAGTAAGTAGAAAAACGGATGTATGACTGCAAGGATAAGTGACAGTGTATGTATGTTGACTTCCACACTATTAGCTACATGCAGGGCCATTGAAATTATGCAACAGGGGTGGACCAAATTATGCGTCAGGGTTGAATTGATTATGTGGCAAGAAATAACACATTATGCTACCTAATGCAGCACATTTTGCGATGGTATTACCTTATTATTTCTGTCATTTTTACACATTAACATTGTCTGGGAAAGGTTTCACCTCATTAGAGCAGCTGGACACCCCGTCATAGCAAGAAGCAACAGAAATATGGCCAGTCAGCCTTTGAAAATGGCCTTCCTCTGTGTGGCATCATGCCTCGCCTAATTTTTAGTTACATTTGATCCAGATGAGCCAGAACGTAAATAAGTTTGTTTTATTGTTTGATTATTTAAAATCATACAATATGTACTCATAAAAATCACCACATATGGTATATAGTTAAACATTACAATGAATTAATTTAGGAAAATTAACAAATTTTCATTTGACAAAACAAAAATTCTTAGTTGAAATACCAAGGTAAACACGCAATGTCTTTTTGATAAAAACCACCACATGTATTTTTAATAAAAACAACTGACAGGAACCTAATTCCTTATTACCGCTACTGGTATCTAAAAGAGTGCATTTCTTCCTAATGAGAATCATTTTGTACAAATTCGCTATTGTGCATACCCGGCTTGAACCCTCTTAGGGAGTAGTTCTGCAAGTTTAGTCTTCTGGGTTTTCTACGGTCTATTCTCAGGAGTCTAATTTCCTTTTTGCCAGTAACATAAATTTAGCAAAAGCAGCGTTCAGAACTATATCTGTTGATATAAAAACAACAAGAGCTTGCCTGCAAGATCGAGCTCCACGGACATTAAAATGACTCTTTAGTAGCCTCCTTCTTTCTTCCATCAGGTCTGGGCACATACACACTAAAGGAATGATGTTTTCCTCTCCTTTTTTGCATAATCGTCAGGGCATGGCATGGGTTATATTGGGTGCAGCCATGGCATCCTGGGACAAAGCCAAATGTGCTCTAATAAATGTTATTTTTATTTTGTGGACCAAGGTGTTTCTAGGTAGGTTTGTGACTTAGAGGTTTTATATTTATATAAGATCATCCATGCATGCTCTCGTTTTGAGAGGAATTCTTTGTCCTTCAGCATCAACAATTGTTTGGTTGCTCTGTTGATGAGTTTTAAAAAGACTCTTGTATTATAGACATGTCCCAAATAATTTTGCATGTATTACTTTTAGGAGCAGAAGGTAGATAGGCCCCCCAAATGACCTCTGTACAGTTCGAAATGCCATGATTAAGGTGTTACTTCTCCTTTCCAGGTCCATCCTATACTGCTGGAAAGAACCCTTTTCATCAAAAAGTAAACATAAGTACCTGTGGGTCCTTTACTTGCTCCAAATGACGGTTTTGCAGATACTATTTGTGTTTATATTTTTTCTGTTTCTTGTTATTGACTTCCTTTGCTTTAGTCTTGGCCTAGTTTATTACCATACCTTTTGCCAAAGAATCATTTGATATTCTGTTTATCAGCCATTGTAATCCTATCTTTGTTTGGCTTAATAAAATAATGTTGTCAGCGTATAGCAAATTTGATATGTATCTTTCTGCTAATTTGGAAGGGGTAAGAATTCTCTTTGTCCAGGCAGTATGTTAAGTCCGATAAAAACAAATGGAACAAGTATGGCGCAAGAACGCAATCTTGTTTTAATCCCTGTGAGGTGCACATTTTTCTTGAAAGGTACGACTGTCACCTATTCGAACTCTAATTCAAGGGTTGGAGTACAATGATTGAATTGCTTTTAGGAGGCCAGCTGATATTCCTTGTTTTTCCAACTTTCCCCACATGGTTTGCAGGTGAACGCTATCAAAGGCGGATTTAAAGTCCACAAAACATAAGTATAATGGTTGCTTCCTAGTTTTATATTTATCGATTAAATTGAAAGCAGTAAAATATTAGTTGCTGATCCCAGCTCTGCGTAAAACTTGATTGATTGGGTGGAAATATCTGCTTCTCGGTTGCCCATTTCGATAGCTTTGTCAGGAACATTCCTGCAAAATGTTTGGCCTCCGTATCTTGTAATGCAATTAGACGATAATTGGCAGGTTGAGCCCAATCACCGCTTTTGTAAATAGTTGATATTACTGAGCCTCTCCATGATTCCAGCAAGGTTGATGATTGAATTGCTTTGTTAAAAAGGTTTGTCAGGTATTCCGCCCAAACAGTAGGATTATCTTTAAATAGGGCAAATGTTATTCCGTTTGGTCCTGGGGCTCCATCTTGCAGTTGAGCCAAAAACAAAATCTTTCTTGAAGATTATAAAGCAGATTGTGGATTATGTGGCAAACATGGCAAATCCGTAATTATGCAGAAAACTCTACAGCCACATAATCGCAAAGCTGTTAATTTGTGCATGATGGCAGCTTCCATCCTGGTACGCTTCACACCCATCTCCAGACCATAAACCAACTCATATGACTGATGTTAATTATGAAAATTAAATGAGTCAACATTGCAAGCGCGGCTGCAGCCGCTCCCGTGCACACTAACAAAAAAAGAGCAATAGCCCCAGTTATAAATAGGCCTTGGGTTCGTCAGGGCAGCCGCGGACGGTAGTGGGAGTTCCTGCAGGGCGGTGACGTGGGGAGGGGGAGGGACAGGGCGGGGGTAGTAATGTATGGATTACGGACCTTAACAGATAAGTAAACATATAAATAAATAAAACAAATTTAGTTGTGTGCACTGCATCACCAAATGCGATGCAGTGCGCGCAACAAAATTCGTTGGCTGATTGCCTGTCGAAATTGATGCCCTGTAGCCTGGCTTTTTAAGAGTTCTTGTGAGGGTCATAGACGTTTTAAGGATGGGCAGTTGGCCAGAGCCCCTACCTTCCAATGGGCCCAGAGAAGAGTGAACTTTCCCTCTAGCTCACTTCTGTTTTTTTGTATCTCAACCATTAACATATAATTCAACATTCTTAGAAGGGCCTGCTCTAGGGCAGTGCCATTGGTGCCACCGCACAGGACACTGACTTTTGGGGTGGGGTCACCATATTTTCGAGTACAATATGGTTTTAAAAGCACCTACCGCTGCTTCCTTGTCTCCAGCAATTTTCAGGCAACCATAAAAATGCTAAGTAACTCTGGTGATAGAGGGGCCTGCTGCAGAGAGTTGAGATTTTTGTCTATGGGAAATTTAAATTATCAGAAAGTAGTACTGGAGGTTAAAATGCCTGCTGCAAAGCACGTGTACAATGTAGATCACAAAGTTCATATAATGTAAATAGGTCAGTGCATTATTGCTTTGTCAAAGAGCCTCTTCTGTTACTTTCAGCTTATAATTGTAAACTCTAATATAGAACAGTGAGCTATTAACTATGATTAAAAAGCTGCATGCAAACTGCAAGGTATAGATGGGAGTTTATGATTTGTTCCCCCCAGTCTTTCATTATCCTAATGTTGCAAAAATGGTGCACTTCATTAGAAATCAATTTGTATTAGTAAAGCTAACCCCCAACCATGGTGTTAAGTTTTCAATTCTAAGTTTGTGATTCTCCAGCCCAAGCACACTTAAACTATACTGTCATCCTGTACGGGTGACTTGTGACTCCGACACCTTGTGTTGTCCTCTGTCTAATCTAACATTTCCTATACACTGATTTACAGACGTATGATTCATTGTCTCTGTGTAATGTGTATGTGATGTAAAGTGCTCTGACACCTTACACTGGTATGAGTGGCACTATAAACCATAAGGGCATTGTTAAAGGGTGATAGTGAGGGAATCCGTGGAGAAGGAGGTCATTGGGGGGATGCCAAAAGACATTTTTGCACCGGGCACCACCAGCACTGAAGCTCGCCCTGATTCCTAGGCAACACAAGGCTTGAATGATGAGGAACTGGGTACTAAACTTCAAAGTTGTTCTAAACAGGTACACCCAAAATATCTCTTGCCTGGGGTCTCCAAAATCATCAAGATAACACTCAAGTTGTTCATAGATTAAATTTTCCCTGAATGATATATTTGTGTTCTCTGCAGCATTCCTCGTCAAACGATACTGTAAAGAGGAGGGTGATATCAAACTGGGATTTACTGTGCACATGGCCTCTCACTCCTTTTAATATCTGCCCTGTTTCTCACATGGTTATTTTGTTATAATTCTCAGAATAAGCTGGAGTGAGGCTGTGTCACAGGCTCTTAATGCGCATCTGTGCGTGTGTCATTGAGGATCCGGTCGAGACTCAGAGATGGACTGGGAATGAAAAACCAACACTTGAAAAAATGGAACAGCAGTCCTAAATTGCACTGAGCATTCCAAGCAAGCCCACTCACTGTCGCCTGGCCAGTATCCACGGTGCCTCAGCATTGAATGCACTGTCACCTGGCCAGTATCCACGGTGCCTCAGCAAGGAATGGAGTGTCATCTGGCCAGTATCCACGGTGCCTCAGCAAGGAATGCAGTGTCACCTGGCCAGTATAAGCAGTGCATCAGCATGGAATGCACTGTCTCCTCACCAGTAACCATGGTGCCTCAGCATGGAATGCACTGTCGCCTAGCCAGTATTCACTGTGCCTCAGCATGGAATGCAATGTCACCTGGCCAGTATCCACACTGCCTCAGCATGGAATGCACTGTCTCCTCACCAGTAACCATGGTGCCTCAGCATGGAATGCACTGTCGCCTAGCCAGTATTCACTGTGCCTCAGCATGGAATGCACTGTCACCTGGCCAGTATCCACACTGCCTCAGCATGGAATGCATTGTGGTCTGGAGAACATCCTCAGTGCCTCAGCATGGAATGCATTGCCGCCTGGCCAGTATCCATGATGCCTAAGCATGGAATGCATTGTCGCCTGGCCAGTATCCATGGTGCCTCAGCATGGAATGCACTGTCGCCTGGCCAATATCCGCAGTGCCTCAGCATGGAATGCATTGTCACTTGGCCAGTATCCATGATGCCTCAGCATGAAATGCATTGTCGCCTGGCCAGTATCCATGGTGCCTCAGCATGGAATGCACTGTCGCCTGGCCAGTATCCACACTGCCTCAGCATGAGATGCACTGCTACCTGGGCAGTATCCATGGTGCCTCAGCATGGAATGCACTGTCCCCTGGCCAGTATCCAAGATGCCTCAGCATAGAATGCACTGTCGCCTGGCCAGTATCCATGGTGCCTCAGCATAGAATGCACTGTCGCCTGGCCAGTATCCATGGTGCCTCAGCATGGAATGCACTGTCGCCTGGCCAGTATCCGCAGTGCGTCAGCATGAAATGCACTGTCATCTGGCCAGTATCCACAGTGCGTCAGCATGGAATGCACTGTCACCTGGCCAGTATCCACAGTGTTTCAGCATGGAATGCACTGTCACTAGGCCGGTATCCTCAGTGCATCAGCATGAAATGCATGGTCGCCTGGCCAGCATCTACACTGCATTAGCATGGAATGCACTATCGCCTGGCCAGAATATACAAAACCCCAGTATTAAAAACACCAGCCTCACGCCACAATCAGCAATGTTATGTTATGTAGTTTTATAGAGCGCACAGCTGCCCCAACAAAGGGGCGTCCCAGTGCTATAGCAGACAGAAAGGGAGGCAAATGACAGAAGGAGGCCTATGGTGAGGGGAAGAGGTGGGTCTTAATGGCCTTACGGAAGGTCAAGTACTTATCGATGCTACGGATGTGTTTAGGAAGTGAATTCCAGAGTTTAGCTGCCAGTATGCGGAAAGAGCGCCCCCAGCATGTGCACTCCTAACCCTGGGGACAACTGCCAGATGATGACCTATCAAGCAGATTTGGCGGGTGGGGGTGTATGGTGAGAGCAGGTTGGCCAAGACGTCAGGAGAGGAAAAATTCAGGACCTTAAAAGCAATGCAGAGAGACTTGGGGCTAGATGTATCAAGCCGTTTGTGATTCGCAAAGGCCGGAATGCGCAGAATTCCGACGTTTGCGAATCGCAAACGGTCTTTTTGCATGTTTTGGCATGTAACAGAAATTAGCAAAATAAGGAATCGCAAAAATTTGCGATTCCTTATTTTGCGTAAGCATTTAACTAATCGCAATTTTGCGATTCCTTAAATGCTATGTATGTAGCATTTTGGAATTGCAAATTTAGGTTAAGAAATCGCAAATTAACACCAACTTGTAGTTGGTGGTAATTTGCAAATTCTTTTAAAAATGCACAATTTGGCATTTGTGAAGGTGGCATGTGACGCACATACATGCCCATAGGGCATGTATGTATTCGCCATATGCACAAACATGTAAATTTCAGGGGTGCAGCAGGGTGTCCTTGAGACACCCTTGCACCCTTGAAATTATTTTCAATTTGCGATTAGCAAATTGAGAATCGCAAATTGAGAATTATTTCACAATCATTCCTATGGGCCTCCTGACCCATAGGAATGAATTGGAAATTATTCCTTAATTGCGAATTCGCAATTTGCGAATTCGCAAATATGGAAGATTAAGAAATAGCTAAAAAATAGCGATTTTCTAGATACATGTCATTTTGCGATTTCTAAATAGCGATTCCTTAAAAATCGCTATTTAGAAATCGCAAAAGGGTATGTTGATACATCTACCCCTTAAACTACACTCATCTGGTCACCGGCAACCAGTGTAGCCGACGAATAGCGCTGGTGGTGGAACAGGTTCTAGGAAGACCAAAGAGAGTTCTGGCAGCTGCATTCTGGACCCTCTGCAGTCTTGAAATCTCAGACTTGTTGGCCCCCAGGTAGAGCGAGCTGGCGTATTCCAGTCTTGACAGAACGTATGCCTGGACAATAACCTGCCTGATGGAAGGATCGGAAAAACCCAGCAGCGGTTTGAGCCCTCGTAGTATACCAAAACACGCCCCTGCCAATTTTTTGGTTTGGGCCTGAAAGCTAAGAGCTGAGTCAACCCAGACACCTACATTTTTCACCACCTGTTTGTGGGCGGGTGCACCACTCAGGGTAGCAGGCCACCAGCGTTCATTTCACAGCTCACGATCTTTCCCTACCAGCAAAACCTCAGACTTGCAGGCATTGAGCTGGGGGCAGTTGGCGGTCATCCACTCAGCGACAGCAGCAAGATCGCTCCAGAACTTATGAGCATCCTGCACACAGTCATAAGAGAGTGCAGCTACCAACTGCGTATCAATACTATTGTCAGCCCTCTGCTCCTGGCCACCGCTGCTAATGGCTGAACATACAGGTTGAAAAGCGTTGGGCTCAGAGCTGAGCCCTGTGGCACCCCCTGCCTAATAGTATGAACCATGGAGGTGAAAGGTGGTGCCGTTACATGGCAGGTCCTCTCAGAAAGAAAAGAGGCGTACCAGTGCAGGGCCCAAAATGCCGGCATCCTCCAACCTTTGCAGCAAGATCTGGTGAGAGACCGTATTAAACGTGGCACTGAGATCCAATAGGATCAGTGCCGAAGTACATCCCTCATCCAGTGCCGCCCTCAGATGTTCGGTCACCACTAGGAGGGAAGTCTCCATGCTGTGACCGGGACAGAAGCCATTCTGAGAGGGGTCAAGTATGTTATTCTCTTTCAAAAAACCTGTCAAGATGGAATTTATGTAGGCCTCTGAGATCATCGAAGCCCACGGCAGGAGAGAAATAGGACAAACATTCTCAGGTTTAGCTGTATCAAGGGTAGGTTTTTTTTAACAGAGGGACCACCCTGGTCTGCTTCCAAGTCCTAGGGACAACATCCATAGACAGGGACATGTTAATCACCTGGCTCAGAGGTGTAAGAAGCACAAGTAGCAGATTCATAAGTTGATCAGGCTTTATGGAATCAGCAGGAGAGCCAGATTTAGCCCTACTGCATAATGAGCGCAGCAAATCCTCAGAGATCGGAGGAAAGGCGGCACGTATGTGAGTGGGAAGAGATCTGCCCACAGGGACAGAGCACACAACCACCCGCGGAAAGGTCTTATAGATGTTTTCCACCTTGTTGACAAAGAAGGTGGCGAGAGCCTTCGCATTGCACATCCGACGTGATAGAGGGTGCTGCGGATTCCCCGGCCGATTTAAGATCTTTAAGTATGTAAAAGATACACTTAGTAGGGTTACTGCTGCTCCTAATCTCATCTGCAATGTAGGCTGCCCGTTCTTTCTGAATAGCCCTATGATATTTCTTGGTGACCTCCTGATAACATCCTTTCAGGATTGGGTCATAGTCTCTTCTCCATGACCTCTCCAACCTCTTACAGGCTTTACGCATAATACCGAGCTTGTCATTGTACCAAGGACTTGATTTGGTATTACGTCACTTAGTCCATTTAACAGGAATAAGTGTGTCCAGAGGGTGGAGGATCCAGTCCGATATCGCTTTATCGGCTGCATCCGGATCATCCGGCAAGCTGGGTGTGTTCATAGAGAGGAGGGCGTGGACATGGTCAAAATCTAATTTGTGCCAGGGGCGTTTAAGAGAGAATTTCTAGAGCACCCTCCAAGGGGGTTCTACACCAGAGAGTGACGTGGGGATCAGATAATGGTCAGACCAGCACACCGGGATGGGGTAGTGACTGTAAAATAGGGAATGTTGGAAAAGACTGGATCTATCAAATGGCCAGCAGAGTGGGTGGGGCCTTGAACCAGTTGGATCAGTTGACAGGCCGCTAGGTCAGCAGAGAAGTTACCCACTTCTGAGTCATGGGGGTTGTCAAGATACAGGTTCAAATCACCAATAACACTGAAGTCGGCAGATCTCATAGCCAGGGAGCTAACTGTGTCAATTAGTGCAGTCCTAAACTCCTTCAAAGATCCTGGTGGACGATAGACCAGTAGGCCAGACATGGTGTAGATAGAGTTAAAAGAGATCCAAAAACGCGCACACTCGCAACCCACCAGGTTCTCTTTAACAAAAGTGCTGGTATAGCAGGATTTAAAAACAACTGCAATACCTCCCTCTCTAGCCTCTCTATTGAGAGTCACAATAATGAAACCCAGGGGGAGTGCCAGGCCTGGCTCAGTGAGGTTCCGTGAATTCTGAACCCTTGGGCTCCATTTTGTGCATGGCAGCCATTTTGTGGTTGCCCTCACATAGGCCGATGACTTTAGCTGACTTTTAGATGACCTGAGTGAACTGACCCTGTTGCCTGAAGCTGACCTTGTTAGGCCAGTTCCTTGCCCAGTAGCTGATCAAGATTAAGGATCAGAGCACAGGAGATTGTAAAGTTTGGTATGCACATACACACCCCTTATCCTACTTCTCATCTGTTTCTGCTCCTTCTTTTATGACCTGTTTACGATATGGGTTGTGGTCTTTTATTATGGGTTTGTTCGGCTTGTGTAAGAAGGAATGTTGGGCTTTTTGCATGGTTGCAAAAGCTAGGACTGCCCCTTTCTTTTATGCTGAGGTTTGTATTCCTAAGCATATATAAGGCCTCTGTTCTCTGTATTCCTCAGACTACCTCATTCAGTTGCTACGTCTTCTGTGTGACGTGGCCTCACTTAATTAAGTTTAATAAAGATGTCTTTTCGTATTTCAGCTTCTGTGCCAAGTTCTTCTTTCTATTAGTAAGTATTCCCTGAGAATGAAGATTTCAGTTCTTCAAATGGCGCGGCCAATGCGGGCTTCATCAGAGAAGTGACTTTCTGTGGGAGTGATATTGTCAGGAGACTGAAATCTACTGAGGAGGACAGAACAGGATTCTACTAAGAAGGTACTCTGTGCACAGGGATTCTGGAGATTCTTTGTTTCTGCAGCCCAGTATATTTCTGATCTTCCTGATTTTGATCCTCCACATGATGTCACACTCCTGACTGAGAACCTTTTTGGCGTGAGTATTCTAAAAAAGGCCGTTATGTCATGTAGAACTTGACAGTTAGAATTTGGATAACCTTTTGATTAGTAAAAGTAAGAGTTAAGTATAAGTGGGTCGCTCCCAGTCCTTTGTTCTTTGGTTCTTTGGTTCTTTGAGTCCTTTGTTTTCGGTTCTTTGAGTCCTTAGTTTTTGGTTCTTTGAGTCCTTAGTTTTTGGTTCTTTGAGTCCTTAGTTTTTGGTTCTTTGAGTCCTTAGTTTTTGGTTCTTTGGGTCTTTGATTTGGTTATTGCGATTACCAAAGCCGAGGGGTTGGTTTCTTGGTTTTTGATTTGGTTATTGCAATTACCAAAGCCGAGGGGCTCGTATATTTGCGAGTGTATTGGTAGAGATAACCCCTTGAAGTTTGAAGCTAGATTAGTGAGCTATAAGATGCCTGGTCTTAGCAAATTTGGGAATGTAGCTTTGGAACTTTGGAATTTGTGTTGGTACCATAGTATGATGTGAAGTAAATTAGCTGGCTTCCCCTAAAGGGAATATCTAAATAGGTTTAGATTTAAAAACATATTTCTTCCTTGGTGATTTTGTATCCCCAGGGAATTAAAATATGACATAATACAAAACAAGGATCCTTTGTTCTGCGCAATTTTATGAATGAAGATATGCAAAACGATTTTGTTTGGTGTTCTGCTAGCCAAAGCTAGTGAATTGAGTGTATTTTCGCTTCTTGGACATACATCAGTCTGTTGGGCTGTTTTTGCAGTCTTTTGGAACACTATTGAGAAGCGTTTCTTGTAAATATGACTTACAACTAGTATTTGCAAATGGTTTGGTTTAAGTACAGTCTGTGGGCTGTTCTTTATTTCTATCCTGAGTATTGATATGTGGGTTAAATGTGTGTTTAAATGTCTATGTGGTTTTCTCATTAGTGCAAATTTCTGTAAGTGAATAACGATGCGCTATTCACGAAATGCATGGCTAAAGCGCGCTGTATTGTGTGTCCTGAGTGTTTTGACCCCTTTCTGTTTATGTCTGAAATGAGCTCAAATGTATGTTTGTGGGCTTTTTATGTTTTCAGTCTATTAAGCAAAATGTCTAAATGCTTAAAAAAATAAAGTTAAACATTCACATTCACTAGGAATAAAAAAGGCCTCAAAAACGAAATTGGTTGTTTTGTAGAAAAACAAACTTATAGCATTTTTACTTACATACATTGTATTAGAAATTTCCAGGCAAACACTTCAGCTGAAGTAAAAAAAAATTCTGAACTCAGACGCATATTATAGAACATGCATTGATGTGTCTTTGTTTGAAAAAGACGGCCTCCGTGCTCATGTTACAAACCCTGAGAGACAAGCTAAATAAACAGGAGTATTTACTTAGCCAAGACTTTGTCCTCAGTTAGACACGGGTGAATCTTTGCATTTCAGAATGTTGTTTTCAAAAGATTCCAAAACTAAGGTTCATTATTTTGTATTACAGGAAGGCATTTCAATTAAGGGCTTCCTCTCTTTAAGCAAAATTTAAGCATATTCTTGGGTCTGTTGCTAAATAAAATTGTCCTTTTTAGAAAGAAAAAATGGCGCAAACATTTTGTCATGTTTCAAGTTAGGCGTCTGTGCTTGGGCTTATAAATGAATGCGTCTAAAAATGATAGGCAAGAGATGCAGCTTGCTCTTATATGTGGAATTATCAAAAATGATTGGGTTTATTCAAAATAATTATTAATTATGAAAAATAATTATTAAAAATACGTGCTACAAAATTAGTTTTTTACTATTCATGAAGCTTAATGCTCATACTATGACATCCTAGCATTAACATTTAATTTAAGTTGTGTTGGACTACATAATGAGGACATTAGCATATGGAAATTTACAAAACTCATTTTTCAAAGGATTTACATGATATGTCCAATGTCCAATCTCTGCAATTCGTAAAGAACATTCTGAGGATGATTAATATGTAACACAATTATAGGATATTTATTTTTATGTGCCCCTAATATCAACGTTGAATTTGGGTAAAATAGACCATTTAAAACAGCATTCTTGCCATTTATAATAGCTTTAAAGTGCTTTAGGCTTCAGTAAATGCATACATTTAGGTATAATACAAATTTGCAGGCTGTCCCCATTTGGGGTTTGCTTTTAAATGACCCAGTGAGATCCATTTAAGGTTGATGAAATGAGTACCATTGCGACGAGCATTTGTTCTAAAAACTGGTATGTGTGTGTTATTGGGTTCTATGAATTATTCACAGTAAATGTTGTTTAATAATCCGGGAACAGAGATAATTTTTTCAGCGCCTAAAAAGGAGAAATTATTTTTCGAAATAGAGTGAATTATTGCAGGTTAGGAGGAATTAGGAAGGCTTTTTGTCTTTGTCAGCCTCACAGTGGAGAAGTGTGGCTCAGGGGTTAGAAGCGGCAGACCCGGAAGCTGAGATCGGTCCTGGACCAGGTTTCAATTCCCCGCCTCGGCGGGTCTTGGGCTCAAAAATTCCACGGACTCGATATTTCTCGTTCCGGTGCCTACTCGACTCACGGGTTCACACTCTGCGACTCTGGGCAATAGCTTGCTTAATCTCCACTACGGCCCCTCGCGGCGGGATGCCTGGCTTTCACCTTTGTGGATACCCTGCTGGGGTTATCTCACAGGGGAATACCAGGACGGGTTCCCAAGGCAAGCGCCTTGATGCCTTCGGGTGATACGTGCGCTATATAAATCGCAATACATACGCAATACATACAGTGAGCAGAAGGTGGGGGCTAGGAGAGCTGCAGAGGCTGGCTCAAGTTGCGCTAAGATGCTATCTTTATTTTCCCTGTAAACAATGGAGGAGGCTGTCATGTTGACATTTGTGACCTTTTAAATTAGGGCCTTGTCTCTGTGGAATGCAGAATGACCTTGCTAAACAGGCCTCAAAAAGGTGGGGTTTCTGGTTTCTAAATAAGAACATCAATAAAATTAAAGAACTTAATTCCAACGGGAAAATATAAAAAAGGTTTCTTTGAAAGTCCCAACATCATGTTAAATGCTCTGCAGAACTGATACATTTGTGTCTATGCTCTAAAAAAATAATGTCTGCTAGTTGCTTTTATTTGACAGAAAACGAAGTGATGCATTAAGTCTTAGACAAAAAAATAAGATAAAGGCCTTTACTAAAATTTTGAAGACTACATGCCTAAGTGAGAACGATTTGCCAATTAAGAATTATTTTTCACAGTGGGAAATTGTAGGTGCCAAATTAATATGGAGTGTCAGTGTAACAATTTTACTTTTAGGAAGGCAAAACTAAGGTGGCTTGATGTTGCAAGCTGACTGAAAAGATGGTAACAGTTAAAAAATCGAAATTTATTTTTGTGTTTGTTAATGTGTATCATGTTTTGTCTTCTGATTAAAAGTTATAATTGATATTTGTTTATTATGAGAAATGTCTCTCTTTTGTGTGTTGTGTATGTTTTTTTTGCTTCTGCCTACAGATCATTCATGGATTGTTCTGGGTGATTTAAGGCTGACAAGACACGCGAGTTTGGTTGGTTGAAAGGAGATGTTTTTTTCATAACTCCCTTGGAAAGAAATGTTCATGTATTTTTTATGTTTGTGTATTTGGTCCTATCATGAATTTTTCTTGCTGGTCCTATATGTTAGAAGAGAGACAGTAAAATTGTATTTGACAGCAGATATCCACTAACTGGTGATCTGCTGTCAAAAAGGAGGGTGAAGATTTTAAGCCTGACAAATTAAGCAGGCCCGAATATTGGTAGTACATGACCTGGTGTTGTGCTTCACCGCTCATTTATATATGATATTGTTTTGTCTATGCTTTTTGTGCTTGATATACAGCAAGTATATCCGATGGCTTGACATGTGCGTTTTGTACGTTTTTTTTGCATGTTTTTGTTTTATGTTGCTGCTTTTGATATTATTACAAGTTTACCTATTTTGTGAAGGGATATACATGACGATGTGTATCCTGCACAACAGTTGGGTAGATTTACTCTGACACTAAATTTCACAGATAGACAGACAACACTTCATCAGTGTATGTCAAATTTGGCTATATAGTATTGAAGTAAAATAAAAGAGATATACAGGATCAAAATGTGTCACTTGCTGTTAGTCATGCTACTGCCCCCTCTTCCCTTAAAGGAACAGGCAGTCCTAAATTTATGTATCCTGATTGGACGTAAGGATAAATTATAGATTTGTGACTCTTGTACATGGTGACCTAATTTCAATATTACATTAGTCAGTTTTGTTCTGCTTCCTAAGTAGTGTATGGCTTTGTACAATAAAGGAAACAAGATTTCATTTTTTCCCTGAAGAAGGAACTGGAACATTAGCGGAGATTACCGTATATGGTTTAGCGGCCAGCGGTAGAGCTAACATTTGTGAACTATTTTTGATTTTTGGTTCACCCAAGTCATTTCTTGTTCTTCCTATACATTTTTTTCTTTTGTCACTTCTCCCCTGACCGGTGTCGCATCATGCCTAGTTATTTTGGATTTTAGCTTTGACCTAGTCCCATTTCTCTTTTCCATATTTCTTTCACTAGTCAGCTTTTATTATTGTTGATGTATTGTTCAGGTTCACACTTCCAGATTGCAGTAATGTACCAGAGACCCCCATATTATGTATAATTCCCTTTTGTATGACCAGACTGGTTTTTAAGAATTTTCTTTGGGCCTACTTTGATGTTTCCCAGTCTGACTGTCAGGGTAGTGATGGACTGGTTAACTGACTCAATACTCTCTTTTGAGATGTTTTAGATAAGGAATTTAGGAACACCTATACGTAATCATTGAGAGAAAAATGTGTTTACCCCATTAGACAATGCCACCATGTGTGAAGACATCCATTCAGATAGAATTCCCATGTCGCTATCTACCCTTAGATGGTAGAGGATATGCTCTCACATGGAAACCCAATTAAGGAGGCTAGAGGCACTGTTTTGCCTACTGCCTTTTGTCTTTGTATTGCCTTTGAAAATGACAGTGTATTTTAGATCACAATAGTCCCATGGTGTATAGCCACTCCTTTGAAGATTGCAGGCCACCTGTTTGCAGTCCCTTTGTTAAATGAACTGTTTTTTGTACTTAATTGAAGGAAACTAACAACTGTGTCACATTTCCTACGTCACTAGGTTCTGCGGGATTAAGTCATAATAACCTGCGGAACTCACTCACAATCCCATTAGTGACAGCTAACAGATGAAAAGTCCCAGCACCCAGAAAAGTAGCAAGACTGAACAGCGATTGCCAGTGTGCCATCAGTGGTATCTCCAAAGTATTGTGCTTGCTTCATCAGAAGGCGTTGAATATCAGAAAAAAAGGAGAAGCTGGTTTTGCCACAGAACCAGAGTTTCAGTGCAAAAGAGCGAAAGAATTGAGGCTTCAGTTTTTCACCTGTCATGTGCTGGTAACCTCTGACAGTGTGCAGTCCCTTGAGCCCCTTGGCCTGAGTTTTTGGCCACACACCCCCTTTCCTTTGCTCCAACGGAAGTGCAGTGCACCGGAGGATTCGAGATTGGCAAAAGGCATTACATTATGGTGCCCATGAAAGAGCAGCCTGAGCGTTCTTTGACACTGAGTAATGAGTGTTGGAGCCTGAAAATGTAGGCACGGATCTGCATAAAATGATCTGTGCCCTTGATCAATGGAGAGCACACTATCTGTAGTGCCTGCCGCAGAGGAGAGATATTGGTGCACTGCCTTGAGACATTGAGACTTTCGAATGAGCTATGAGTGTTTGCCAGGATGGGCACTCCAACGGATATTGAGAAGCACCATTTACATGAAAGGCCTGAATGAAGAGGCCCATGCGGAAGAAAACAACAAAAGAAGATTTGATGGACAATAGAAGCCTGCCAGAGAGGCTTGGACGGACTCTGGGTATTTCCCGTGTGATTGCATAGAATGGGTGTTAGGAGACTGATTCTTATTGTTTTGCTGGCATTGTTTTAAAGTAGTATTCTGTTTAGTAAAAGCAGAATAAAGTCCATTCTCTGTAGAAAGGTATCCCCTTTTCACCTGAGAGCATTGATAAGGATCGCCACTGTTTCACCTGAACACATAATAAGTTACTGAAATGCATAGGAGCCATAAAAATATTACTAGATAATTTGAGGATTTGTTTTCTGCTTAGGGTTGTGAAAAATTATAATTCTGTTTGTAATAGAGGTCATTACTTTCTCCTGTTGTCTATATGTTCTTAATAACGAGTTTTCTAGTGTTTTTAAGCATGACGTTGTCTTTTATGGGTTGGATTGTTTTTTGCTACCCAATTGGCATCTGTACCCACCTCCCAACCTATGTCTCTTCCTACTACTACTCCTTTGCATTCTTTCCATATTTTACCTGAACATGAACTGGTTAGGAGGTCAGAGTTTACCAATAATTCCTTTTGTACAGCTTCTGCATCAACACCAGTTAATAGTGAGCATCACTAATTGTTGGGTGTGTGGTCTTATGCCACATACTACAGATAGAGGTGTTTCCTATTTGGTCCTGCCATATGTGGCCTTTGTGCTACTACGTGTGTAAGGAGACCTGTCCCGAGAGAGTTGCTAAGTAATAGGATTATGCTCCAGCAACATCTTGATGATCTGATGAATATAGACCTGGATTCAGATTGACATGAGTTTAGGTTATTGCCTATGTAAGGGCAAAAGGAGGGGCTGAGGTTCAGTGAATTCTGAACCCTTGGGTTCCATTTTGTGCATGGCAGCTATTTTGTGGTTTCCCTCTCATAGGCCGATGACTTTAGCTGACTTTTAGATGACCTGAGTGAACTGACCCTGTTGCCTGAAGCTGACCTTGTTAGGCCAGTTCCTTGCCCAGTAGCTGATCAAGATTAAGGATCAAAGCACAGGAGATTGTAAAGTTTGGTATGCACATACATACCCCTTATCCTACTTCTCATCTGTTTCTGCTCCTTCTTTTATGACCTGTTTACGATATGGGTTGTGGTCTTTTATTATGGGTTTGTCCGGCTTGTGTGAGAAGGAATGTTGGGCTTTTTGCATGCTTGCAAAAGCTAGGACTGCCCCTTTCATTTATGCTGAGTTTTGTATTCCTAAGCATATATAAGGCCTCTGTTCTCTGTATTCCTCAGACTACCTCATTCAGTTGTTACGGCTTCTGTGTGACGTGGCCTCACTTCATTAAGTTTAATAAAGATGTCTTTTCATATTTCAGCTTCTGTGCCAAGTTCTTCTTTCTATTAGTAAGTATTCCCTGAGAATGAAGATTTCAGTTCTTCATCAGCCACCATGTCATCTGACAGCCATGTCTCTGTCAGATCAAGGACATCGGGAGATTTATCGTGTAGCAGGCCATAGACATCTAGATAGTGCTTAGCTAGTGTGCGACAGTTAAGGCTAACATCAGACAGAACATCAAACTGTTTAGCCTTAGCAATTACTAACATGAACACAGGAGCAATTTCCGTTGCAAAAAGACAAATACCAAAATGTGTAGACACTTCCTGGAGCTGAACCATACGGCTGACTCACTATCATGGCTAGTATTGGAATCCTCCCCCAAGAAATCCTAGCAGAACCTATTCCTGAAGGAACAAAGGTGGATACACCGACTAGCAATGGACAGCCAGGGGTTGAATGAGGATATTCCCTGGAGCGCACTCTGAGGGCTGTGTTAGCCCTTTTCCTGATAGCCCAGTAAAATATCCTCACAATACGTTACATCCCCACACCTCTATCAGTGAACAGCGGTCACCCACAAAGGAGCCTCTATTTATTTATTTATTTATTGTGGGTAGCACCTGCCAACCCGAGAGAATTAATTATTACACAGAGAGTGAGCTTTCCCTTGATAGGCATGACTATAAAACGGATATTGGGTGTCTTTAGATAAAACACTGAGGAAGGATACCTGGTACCTATATTGCCTTGGCCTCTTTTATTATGTCCCTGCGATTCTGTTCCAGGTTTACATTATATACTACACACACGGGGTAATCCTATGCCCAACCACTTGAGTGAAAGTCTTAGACTCTTCTCTGCAATGGCCGCCCCACTCGCAACCTTTGGCACATGACTTATGAGCGACACGCGCGGGCCCCGGATCTGAACACTGCCACGCCCACTTGTCTTTATCAGCATGGCCGCCCTGCCGGCTCTTCACTATCCGGGCCCGGCGGTGAGGGGAAGGCATTTACGCACGGACACAGGTGGAAGAAGTAAGTGACTTTCATGTTAACTCAGTGGGGAGTGTGCTCCACGTGTCCCGTTTTATTGAGGACCTCCTGGAGCCGCTCCATAATACCGCGCACACAGTCACGCTTTGGCTGAGATTGAAAGCCTTTCTAACTACCTAGCTCCACCTATTTAGCTATCACCCGACTGTGTTTTCAGCTAATTCTAATCAGGGGTACCGCTCGCACTACTTCTGGACCTGCAGTCTTAACTGGCTTTCGCGAATACAGTCGCGCAGTGGGCTTGATTGGAAGGCCAACTTACATTACTATCACCCGACTGAGGCTTCAGCCAAAATTCAACTAGGGGACCACTTGCATTACTTCTGGGCCTGCCGACTTCACTGGCTACACCAGGCGGCATTTCATTAATAGCATCCACCGGTCCCACTAAGACGAGCATCGTACATTCAGCATAGCAGGTATTCTTCGCACCGCAATATGACGCAGTGAAGGAGCGCCATAGTGCAAGATCCACCTTTAACCTTCATTCAATAGGGTTGTTCAGTAAACTCCTCCTACATAGGATTAACCCGGGCCCTATCGATAGTGGCTTAATACCCACTAACTATTTGATACAGCTTAGAGGTTCACTACACCTGTCTACCTCTCCCCAGCCCAAACTACATTGGTTCCACCCCTGATGTCTGACCCGCTGGGCACTGTTGACGCACATAAACTCTGAGCTTTAGGTCAGTCCAGCTGTACATTGGTTTTACTGGATATTGTGATATCCTTTACTGAGCGAATGCTGCTGTTTCAAAATGTTTTTATTGTTTTCTTGATACTCATGTAATAGGCAAGTTACCTGTTGCGCTCTCCGATGAGAGTATCCACTTTGTTTTTATGCACATACTAGCTGCACCTTCACTAGTTTGTCACCACTTCACTGTGTGCTCAAGGTCACTATGAGGAGTGTTTTTTTGCCACGTACCTGTTATAATGGTCTCATTTGTCTCCCAATTTAGGCATGAGAAAGTGTGAAACAGGTAGTACAACTGTGTGTCTTGTCAAACTGATACTTACGTAGGTCATGTTTTGTAGACAGTAGTTCTGTTTTAATTTTAGGTCCTGAAGAATCGCATGTCAATGAACGTATAGCGAGAAACATGTTGACCATACCTTCCACACCTTAGTACTGTCTCGTACGTGGAAACCTAAGTTCCAGCGAGTACAGTCTAATCCTTATTTTAATTGAGGCAAAGGACCACCTGAATAAAGTTGTTTCCGGTACCTCTTGCTTCATTTTATTTTCACTAACACTGTCTACACTGTCCTGGCCCCACACCCCCACTTCACCCATAGGCAGTTGGATAAAAGATCTCCGCCAAAGAGCCCCTCCTAGAGGTGTTGCCCATTGGGAATTGCACCGCCTGCCCAACTAGAGCATTGCCTATGATGAAGCATGACACCCGCAAGGGTGTGTGAGGCCATTATATCCAACGTAATGGATACCCTGGGGTAGATTTCCAACAAGCACTCCATTCTGCACCTCAGTGACTGTATAACACTCCAGGAACAGCCCAGTCTTCCTTTGTGTCTCTCATTGCCTTGGGCACTGACTGTGGCCGGACCTTCCACTCACCGTTGAGTGGTAATCCGAGCCCTTTGGATCACAACAATCCCCTCTCTCTCCCCTCCATTTTCTTAAACTTACAGGTTACACACAGATCCCTGCAGGAGGTGCAATGACTTTGGGATCTATCCCACTATGATTGAAACTTGTAAGATTGGAACCTGTGACCTACTTATTTACTCACACATTTCTCCAGTAGGTGCATTAACAGTTGAGCATTCTTAATGGGATTACAGTCTGTGTATATATCAAAAAAGAAGGACTTGGAGCGCATCAAGGTCCAGCATACATGCTCCAGGTACTTAGACAAGGTACGAAGGGTATGCAATTCCTAGTGAAATGTGTTTGTCAGCTCAGGTCAGTTTTGTTCCACAGAGTACACTGGAAGCGTGACTCTGCAGGAACAAATGCCCTCACACACCTAGATAGGTCTCATGCTTCATCATTGGGCTTTTGCTCCACGT